>NC_079506.1:9994786-10682778 GCF_030052815.1 Hevea brasiliensis
ATTATTATTATTATTATTATTCAAGATCATGCCACGGAATTAATAATTCAGCTTCATGCCTCCAATTACATCTTACAGTCATATAATTTTTCATCATCGGATTTCCAATAGCCTCAATGCACATACTTATCACAAAATAAGAGTCTACAGATTGCTCGAATTTTTTCTGGGTTCACTTCTATCCCTTTTTTTGATACCATGTATCTTAGAAACTTGTTTGCCTTTAACCTTGAAAGTGCACTTTTCTAGATTTAACTTCATACCAACTTTGTCGATGATGTCGAAGGCTTTTAGATTATCTCTAGCATGGTCCTCCATTCTTTTCTTTTAATGATAATGTCATCAATGTAAACTTCCATTGTTTTCTCAATTAGGTCTTCGAACATCTTGTTTACCAAACGCCGATACGTAGTCACTGCACTCTTCGAACTGAATAGTATCACCTTGTAACAGTATAACCTTGAATCAATGATAAAAGCAATTTTCTCTTCATCTTCTGGATCCATCTTAATTTGGTGATATCTTGAAATAACGTCCACCAATATCAAATAACATGTACCGTGGTTGCATCTACTAGTCGTTCTATTGTGGGCAACGAATAATGATCCTTGTGACAAGCTTGGTTGAACACATATTCATCATTTGCCATTAGCTTTCTTAACTAGGCTGCCATTTGCTATCCAGGTCGGGTATTTGACCTCTTTGATCATCAATATCGCATATAGCAATTTATTAACCTCGTCGATCACCACTTTGTTGCCTATATGGAGCGATTCGCCTTTTCTTTTACTGAACTAGCTTGAGGTCAGATCTATGTTCAGGCTATGTATTATCACTGAAGGATGAACACCTTTCACCTTCTCTGGACTCCAAGCAAAAGTATTTACCCGCTTCCTCAAAACTTCAATTATCCCCTCTCTGTCTAATCCCTGAAGAGCAATTCCAAGCTTTATTTTCTTGGCTAGAAACAACTGCACCTCTTCCACTTTATTCGTTAGAGCTAAAGTGAAATATGAGACTCTGGCTTCTCCAAAAGATTAATAGGAAAAGTAGCTCTGGTGGCTACTTTTGCAGACTACTTATAACACTCCTGAGCTAACTTCTGAGGTTTTCTAAACACAGTAATGCCTCTTAGTGCAAGTAACTTCATGCAAAGATAATCCATGTTAATCAAAATTCCATTATTATTTAAAATAAGTATACCCAAGATTACATTGTAAGATAACGAAATATCAACGAACACGAACGAAATATCAACGAACACGAACTCAGCATATAGGAGAAGCTTAATTTAGTGTACTTTTAATTTTTTGTTCAAATTAATCTAGAAAGTTTAATTTAAGCTCAATTTGGACTATTTTTTTTATTTAAATAAAAAATCAGAAAGTTTAATTTCTTAATCTTTGGACTAAATTTATCAATTTTTTTATTTAAGCCAAAAAATTAAGAAAGTCAATTTGTTGATTTTTTTTTTAATTTTTCAGTTAAATTAAGTTTGAATTGAAACTTCTGAGTTAATTTAGAAAAAAAAAATTAAAAATCTACTAAATTGAATTTCTCTATTAAATACTGAAGTGAAATTGAATTTTAAGTAATATTTATATTGCGTGTTGAATTATTCATCAAATCACTGTAAGTAAAAAATTTTTAATAAAAAATTCTAATTTATCAAGTTAATTTCAAGTCAAATAATAAAAATTACTCTTCCATTCTATAAGTCATTCATATTCGTATACATGTTTTAAGTTGATTATCAATCTCTTCGAGTTATGCGATTCTACTCATATAAAAGAAAATGTCATTTAGACTTACAGATGACTTAAATTAAATTTAATTCGTATTGATTAATTTAAATTTTGTTGAAATTTTATAACAAAGAACTGGCCATACACAAATATAAACTCTAAACTGATATTATATCACATGACAATGAAGAAAGAAACAAATAATTTATAAATAAAATTTTCTAATCAGTGATTGCTAATGAAGAAAAAAATAAATAAAGATAAGAATTTGATAGCCAAAGCATAATTGAATACATTTTATACATTTTATTTTTAACAAATTAAGAAAATAAAATAATTTTATTTACAAAATAATTACATGTCAGTAAATTAATTTAAAATTTTTTAATTTTAGATTAAAATGATTTTTATAAAATTAAATTAAAATTTAATAAATTTTATAAAAAAAATTAAAATTTAATAAATTTTATAAAAATAATTATAAAATTAAGTCATCGTGGATTAATTTACCCCTATAATTTCTCTTATTAAAAAGGAGACAGTGAGGGGCTGGTTTAGATTGGCCCTTGGGCCATTGATGGGCCATCAAAAGTAGTACAGATTCACCGGCGCCCTTAAGGACGGAGATGGTCTCCCCTTCAACGAACCAGGAATCCGATTGAAATTGGTGATTCAACTTGATAGTCCAATCCAATTCAGACCACTTTAAAGAAAACAAAAATAAAAGATTTTTAATTATTGTATTGTTTAACACGGATTGAAGTGAATCAAATAAAAAAAGGCATTAAATCGAAATTAAAAATAAACCATTTCCTTGTGGTCCGGCTCAAGCCCTAGAAATCCTTGCTATCTGGACGACCCTTTTATGCCTTTAAGGGACGAAGGACTTGCAACAGAATCCAGCTAGAACGTAAACTACGCTAGATTTTCACTGCAGAGTATAATGAGACAGAAGAACAGGAAACAAAGGAGCTTAACAAACGCAATCAGCGTAAATGGATGGATCATAACAAAACAGAGTAAGAAACAGAACAACAGGAAATGAACACTCCTGAACATTATTGCTGATCACAGAGCAGGACTGGAGCAAATAGTAAAAGAAAAGAGCATAAGAAACAGATTTCATTACCATATATAGATTACAACAACACAACACAGGAAAGAGAACAATAGGAAACAAACGTTCTTCAACATTATTATTTATATTACAGAGCAAAACATGAGTAAAGAAGCAGCTTGGCTTGTTGATTTCCTAGCGCGCGGGCACACACACGTACACCTTAACCGGCCACTTGAACGACAATCATGAACTCTGTCCCACGGAATTCATGACGCTCTCTATATAAGCGGGTTTTGTCGCCAACTTTGAGATTCCAACGACGTTGCCAGCCTGTCAGTAATATCTGTTGGCTTTAGAGTTTTGACGAAAATGGTATTGTTAGCCATGAAGTGGCTTGCCGATGAGATATAGCAAAAGAACGATTAACTCAAACAGAGCCTAGGAAGAGCAAGCTCACCAGAGTGAAATGCACCATGGAATTTGTTAGGGATTGCGTGATTTTATAGATAAAGTAGGAGTATTTGCATTCGGATGTAAAGTAGGAGATTTGCATACGAATGTACCGAATAATTTCTCGGTTCCGACTTGTTTAGAAAAAACAAGCTCCGACAGTTTTCTAATGATCCAACAAAGAGTGTTGCTACTTTTTTGTCACATTCGAAAATGAATTCCAAGATCTATTGTCAACATCAAGTCATTAAAAAAAGATATATTGTTATTTTAAAACCATTAAAAGACAGGATAAAACTTTACACTATAAATTAAAAAATTATTACTTACTTCTGCAAAATTAACAACTACGAGCTCAACAGGAGTTTTTAAAATTCTTTTTTTAAAATGCATATCTTTTTCACTCCCTTTTAAGACCTAGATTCCTCACTTTTCCATTCTTTTTTAAAATTAAACAATTGATTTAATTTTAATAAACATATAACAGAACTCTTCCACTATAAGCCACAATGGTTAAGAGGGATAAATATTTCCATTCTTCTAATATATATAGTGTGCGCGCGCGTGTGCCATTAAATAATAATGATATTTTAAAGTAATTGTTGATAATAATAATTATTAATAGATAAAATATATATATATATATTTTTTTTTAAATATAAAACTTAATTAATTATTTATTTTATTAATTAAATAAAATTTTAGATATTATATTATAATTTATTATTAATTTTTTAAATTTAATTTACCTTTTTACTATAATTGTGATAATTATGAAAAGTTTAAATATTTATAAAAAATTAAAAGTTTTGAATGTAATTATAATTTTATATAAATATTTAATAATTTTAATTTAACTAATATTTTTAAAATATAAAAATATAAAATTTATATATTTAATAAATAAATTTTATTATATATTTTACATTTTAAATCGAGTCTAAAAAAATAAAAATCTCTGATACGTGTACTACGGCCATCACAGTCTCGTGCGTGATTTGGTAACCCAATTCATTGTTAGAATTTTTGTGGTGCCTTTGGAAAGGCAATTCAAATCGATCACTTGCGAAGTTTGTCAAACCGAATCGATTGAATTTGGTTTAATCGATTCAGTTTTAAAATTCAATCGGTTCGATTTGGTTCGGTTTATAATTTTAATAATTTCGATTAATCGGTTCGATTCGGTTATTTTCATAAAAAAATCAAAAAAATTGAACCGAACCCAAATTATTAATATATATAGAAAATCAAAAAAATCAAATCGAATTGAATCAAACCGAATCGAATCGAACCAAAATCAAAGAAAACCGAACCGAACCTTAAGATTTTTTAGTTTTGATTTCTAATTTTTTTTGTTTTTATGTTTTTATTATTTAGATTTAATGTTAAAAATATGAAATTTTATAAATTTCATATTTTTATCAGTTTAAAACCAAACCGAGCCGATATTTATCGGTTCGATTCGGTTCAGTTTTCTCTTATCAATCGGTTTAGTTCGGTTTTTAAAATTTTTGATTTTCAGTTTTCGGTTTTATCGGTTCGGTTCGGTTTGAAATCGAACTGACTGTTTGCACACCCCTACTACAGAAGAACAGCAAACAAAATAGCATAACCAACACAATATTGACAGCGGCAGCGAGTGAACAACACCTGAGACAGGCCATCCCCTGTGAGGAATAACGGCGCCAACGGTAGACGAAGAGGTATATGTAGGGGTGTGCAAATGGTCGGTTCGATTTCGAACCGAACCGAATCTATAAAATCAAAAATTAAAAATTAAAAATTTTAAAAATCAAATCAAATCAATTATAAGAAAAAATCGAATCGAATCAAATTGATAAATATCGATTCGGTTCGGTTTTAAACCGATCAAATCGACATTTATAAAATTTCATATTTTTAACATTAAATCTAAATAATAAAAACATAAAAACAAAAAAAATAGAAATCAAAACTAAAAAATCTTAAGGTTCGGTTTGGTTTTCTTTGATTTTAGTTCGGTTTGATTTGGTTCGATTCAATTTGATTCAATTTTCTTTGGTTTCCTATATATTAATAATTTCGGTTCGGTTCGATCTTTTTTATTTTTTTATGAAAATAATCGAACCGAACTGATTAACCGAAATTATCAAAATTATAAATCGAACTGAACCGATTGAATTTTTAAACCAAACCGATTGAACCGAATTGAATCGATTCGGTTCGATTTTTCAATTTAAACCGAAAACTGCTCTCCCCTAAGTATATGGTGGATAAAAGGAAATTTTTTGTGGTTATTTTGTTACAACAAATATCTTTTTTTATTTTAATTAGTAAAAAATGAATGAAATTAATTGAACATTTTTAAAAATTATTAATTGCAAAATATTTCTTCACATAATTGTGTGTGATCGGTCTTGATTAATTAATTTCATCCTTAATTTGAAGATCAATTCTCAAAAATAATATAATTATCTAATCATGCTTTTTTATAATATCGTTGAAAAATGTATTACGTAAAATAATAAAATAATCAGACCCGGTCTGCGGACAAACGAAATCAGTGGTTTCATCTTTTGAAATTGAAAATATGACATTAGAATAGAAGGTACTTTCCAAATTCCAACCTGATTTGAACCAATATAGCTGCTAATATTTTTATTTTTTTAAAAAAATGCAGATTTAAACTAATTAGACCATCATAATTTTGATTTACTTCAATGAAAAAAAAATTCAATTTTAATTCAAACCTGTGAAATTTTTATTTTTATTTTAAATCTAGATCAAACAGTAACAAATGCAGTTTAAGGATTAACTATTAGTATGTAATTAAATTAATTATTTAACAAGTATAATGAATAATTTACTCTACTGTATTAGTTTTATCATATAGTCTCTTCAAAGATCTAAATTCGTTTGTATTGAGTAGAGTGTTTGGATTAATTGAATTATTCTATCGAATTAAAACCTTAGGATCTACTATTAATAAATTAATTTTTTTTATATATTTCCTAGTTATTTTAGCCAAATAGATCAGTATTAATTTTATTTGTGTCAATTCACGTAATCGAGTGCTTAATCTCCCTTAAGAAAAAAGAGTGTTAAACTAATTATATTAAACACCATTAATAATAAATCAAATTTTATTTATTATCGATTTGCTTCATTGATTAACAGAATTTCTTATAAATAGATGCCACAAAAAAATGAGATTATTTTGATTTAAATTACTTCGTGCCTTTTTTTTTCATGGGTTCAATTAATCCATTCATATAATTGTATATATATACAATTATATGAATATATAGCAAAATGTTTAATTTCGTTCATATACTTATTGAAAAATTCGATTTAGTTTATTTTAATTTTTTTTAAATTAATATAAAAAGTTTAATTTAAGCAAAATTAACTAAGAATTAAAATTTATTAACTAAATTTCTTATTTTTGGCTTAAATAAAAAATTAATAAGTTTAATTTCTTGATTTTTGAGTAAAATTTCTTGATTTCTTGATTTACACCAAAAAATAAAGGAACTCAAATTCTTGATTTACATAAAAAATCAAGATACTCAGTTTCTTAATTTTTTTTTTAATTTTTTGATTAAATTGAACTTAAATTAAAATTTTTGAACTAATTTAGTCAAATAATTAAAAATTAATTAATTTAAACTTTCCCAATTGTTACAAGGATAAAATTGAGTTTGAAGCAGTTTTATATTGTGTGTTGAATTATTTATCAAGTTACTACATGTAAAAAAATTTTTAATTTATCGAATTAATTCAAATAAATTAATTTAAAGTCAAATAATTTAAGTTTCTTTTTGACATGCCAAATCATTTAAATTACTTTTCAATTTTATAAGTCATTTATACTCATGTAATTTTATATTGAATATATATTTTATGTAGATTATCAATCTCTTTTAAATCATGTCGATTCTACTCAGATAAAAAAAAATATAAATGAATTAAATTTAATTCGTATTAAATAATTTAAATTTTGTTGAAATTTTAGATCCAAGAACTGGGCATGCAAAAGCATAAACTCTAAAGTGATCTTGTACCACATAACCATTTATATGCTCTACTATCAATGTATTCCAAAGAACGTAAGAGTGGAACCATCACCTTGTACTCTAAGCTTTTCTTCTTTCAAACACAACGAAGGTCCACACCACTTTCTTGGAGAATTCCTTCTGCACTCACCAAGTTTCAGCGCCCACACACACACGCACACACACTTGCTTCGTAGTCCTATTTTTTTGCATGCATTAAGCCCATATATTTAGCTAAGCATACCATAATCAATGGCATTAATTTTCCTTAATTGCATGTCCTGAATTGAGCAAGAAAATACAGTTAAAAAAAAAATTGAACAAGAAAATCCCTTCCTTTTCTTACCTTTACGTATTGCAAAGATGACTTGATGCTAGGTTTGTTTGGGCTTGGGCTTGGGCTTCACCCATCACGAGATTTCTAGAAGTTTGGTCTATAAAATTTTCATAATCATTTTTTCTATAAAAGATATTTTTTTTATATCTATCACTATTCACTCACTAGCAGATGGAGTTCGAATCCTACTTCTCCAATCTCCCTATCCAAAAAAACAACATATACAATGTATTCTTATTATCATTGTATCAAAATTAATTATTTAACTAAAAAATAAATGCAAATTTATAAGAAATTGTGATTATTATTAAAAATTATAAATTAATGTATGAATATCTATAATAATATTTTATTTTAACTCTAAAATTTAAAACAAAAATCCATTGAGTGATTATTCAAGACACTTTATATATTAAAAAAAAAAAATAATTTTAGTACTCATACACACACATAAACCCTTTCGATCTTTTATTAATTATTAAATCTTTTACTAATTATTAAGGATGGTAATCGATAGATATTCATAAAAACACCCCACCTGAATTTAAATTTAATTAATATACTTAATACTCGAATCTATTCGAAATCTTTAAAATTTACCTTTAACTGTTCGAACATGTCCCACACCCAATTATTATTACCTAAATAATATTCAAATCAGTTTAATTTTATATATTTTAATTAATAATTTAACAAAAAAATATTTTTAATTAATAATTTATATTTTAAAATTTTAATAATTTTATAATATATTTAAACTATATTTATTTAGAAATATATAAACATTTATAAATATTATTAAAAAACATATTTTTATATTAATTAATTATTTATATAAATAGGTTCCAACATGTAATATCTAAATCTCATCTGACCACAATAGGAATATATTTTTTCAAATTCGAATTAATCTCAAATTTAATTATATATTATCTAAATTCATTTTATTAGGTTCGATTAGAACGGATACCCATAAATACTCAATCCTTTACCATCACTACAAATTACACAAGAGACCTACATTTACGTGAGTGAATAAGTATAACTCATTCAAACTGAGAAGAAGAAGAAGAAGAAGAAGAATGACCATTGCTCATGCATATCTTCCAATTTCTCTTATTTGAAGGGCACGGTGAAGGGCTGGTTTAGATTGGCCCTTGGACCATTGATTGGTCCATCAAAAATAGTTCACATTCACCGGTGCACATAAGGACAGAGTCGGTCTCCCCTTCAACGAACCGTGAATTTGATTAAAATTGGTGATTCAACTTGACTTTCCAATCCAATTCAGACTGCTTTTTTTTAAAAAAAAAAAAGAAAAATAGATTTTTAATTATTGTATCGTTTAACATAGATTGAAGTGAAATCAAATAAAAAAAAATGTCCTTAAATCGAATTTAAAAATAAATCATTTCCTTGTGGTCTGGCTCAAGCCCTAGCCAACACAAGCCTCCAAAACGTGCGAACCGGACATGTGGCCCTCCTTGCTATCTGCACAATCCTTTTATGCCTTTTCAGGGACGGAGGACATGCTACAGAATTCAGCTAGAACGTAAACTATGCTAGATTTTCACTGCAGAGCATAATGAGACAGAAGAGCAGGAAACAAAAGAGCATAACAAACAGAATTCATCATCATCTATGGATGGATCATAACAAAACAGAGAGTAAGAAAGAGATCAACAAGAAATAAACATTCCTGAACTTTATTATGATTACAACAGCAACACTGGGGCAAATAATGACGGAAAAGAGCATAAGAAACAGATTTCTGTGGCAATAATGGATTACCACAAAACAGCACAAGAAACAGAGCAATAGGAAACAAACAGTCTTGAACATTATTATCTCTTATAGCAGAAATTGAGTAAAGAAGCACTAAATTGAATGTAATTTTAAATAAATTAACCCTGGAAGAAAATTCAAAATTGGTAAGTCCTATCGTTTCCTCACATTCCGAACACATAGCTAGCTGAATACTTTATTCACCGAGAAACTAACAAACAGCTAAAGCAGAGTCCTAACGCAACGATTAGTGAATAGCCAAAGAAACTCAGAAAGAGAGTCAAATAACGAATCGAACTCAGCTATACCATAAAATTGAATTTGGCAGTTTCCTTAACTCCAAAATAACAAAAAAATATAAAACATTCAACTCCGAATTTGCCTCTTGCCTTCTAATTTCCATCATTTGCTCAGTTACGAAACCAAAAACTCAAAAAGATACCTTGAGCAAATCAAGAGAGTCAGATGCCATATGGCCTTTACTAGGCAAACCGATACGAATCTCATTCCTCTCAGAAACTCTAGTATCGATTCTGCCATCAACAACTGAGGCCTGAGATTGCGAGAAGCAACAAAAAACACGTGTAAGAGACGAAATTGAAGGTCTTAAAGTGATTACACGAAAAGACGAAGAGGAAGGGAAGAGAGAGGTGGAGGAACAGAGGGAGGCGGCGGCGCATTGTTGGACATTTGACTGAAGAAGAGAAATAGACATGGCTTTTTAGTTTTTAGCAAAAACAAGAGAGAGAGAGAGAGCGAGAGAGAGACGCAGGAGGAGAGGAGATTTGCCGGTGACAAGAGAGAAACGCCGCCGGCCGTTCAGCGAAGCGGCTAAGTGAAAAGATGGGAGGAAAGAATTTGAGGGGAAGATAATCTGTTGAGTATGCGGTTTGATTCTATCGTTTTGAAGCGCGTGTGAGGTTTCCTTATGAGTGGAAGATGTATGGGGGCGGCTAATTATGCCCGTGTGTACGTGACAGATCTGGCCACGGTCTGGTCTGGGTCCAAAATCAGTCTGGTCAGACTCAAAAGTAAAATCAATCAATGATTTATAAATTTGTATCAAATTTTTTTTTGCTTTGGAGGGACCAGTTTTGGTTCCTTTCAGAAATTAATTATAAATATGAGAACCGATAAAAAATAAATTAAATCAAATTTTTATAAAATTTTATATTTCAAACAAGAATGAATGATTTAATCTGTTTGATTCATTGATTTAAAAAAAAGCAAAAATTATTTTATTGTTGCCTCTCTTTCTCCTGCTGCTACCTTTACGGTAGTCTTCTACTCCTCACGAGGTACACCTTATTTTATTTTCTCACCTAGCCATTGTGCCTTTGTTACTTCAGTATCTAAAATTCAAGAGCCTGTTACTTATCTTCAAGCAATAAATAACAACAATTGGATTGAGGCTATGAATCAAGAATTGCAGGCTTTGAAGAAAAATGACACTTAGGAACTTTGTGAGTTACTTAAAGGGAAGAAGGCTATAGGTTCAAGTGGGTTTTTAAAGTCAAATACAAACCAGATGGAGAGGTTGATAGATATAAGGCCCGCTTAGTTGCTAAAGGGTATCTAATAGAGGGACTTGATTTAAAGGAGCGATTTGGTCCTGTGGCTAAAATTGTCACTGTCAAAATTTTTTTTGCCCTCACAACTGTTCAGAAATAGCCTCTATATCAGTTAGACATTAATAATTCTTTTTTGCATGGTTACTTGGATGAGGAAGTGTATATGAGGCCACCAGATGGATACACCAAGGCATTACTAGGGCAGGTCTATTTGCTAAAACGGTCCCTTTAAGGTTTAAAACAGGCTTCCCTACAATGGAACCTTGAGTTTACTTCCTTTTTGCCTTTGGGTTTTAAACAATCAGTACATGATCATTGTCTCTTTACCCGAACAGATTCAGATTTCTAGCTCTTTTAATCTATGTAGATGAGGTCATCATAACTGGAAACAATTCACAGGCCACTGACAAAGTCAAATGTGCCCTGCATGATAAATTCATTATCAAAGACCTTGGTTTCATGAAATATTTCCTTGGTTTGGATGTAGCTCGATCAGAAACTAGTACACTTATCAGCCAAAGGAAATTTATCTTAGATGTTTTGAAGGACACTAGCACGATAGCAGCTAAAGCAGTGTCTATGCCTCTTCCTAAGGGTCTTCAATTAGCACTAGATGATGGAAAGTTATTGACAGATCCTGATAAGTTTCGAAGACTCACTGGGAGACTTTTATATGTGAATATCACCAGGCCTGATATTACTTACTCTGTGCAACATTTGAGTCAGTTCATGGCTGCTCCTAGGAATCCCCATTAGGATGCAGCATTACATTTGCTTCGGTATCTCAAGTCTTGTCCTCCTAAGGGACTTTATTTCCCTGTGCATTCTGATCTTAAGCTCAGCTCATTTTGTGATGCAGGTTGGGGTTCTTGTGTACTTTGTTGCAAGTCACTTACAGGGTTTTGCATGTTTCTTGGAGATGCTTTGATTAGTTGGAAAACAAAGAAGCAGAACACTGTTTCTAAAAGTTCTGCTGAAGCTGAATTCCGTAGCATGGCTGCTACTGTTTGTGAATTATTGTGGATTTCTTATATTGTTTGTGATTTGCAGGTCATTGTTCAGTTTCCCATCCCCTTGAAGTGTGATAATCAAGCAGCTATTCATATAGCTAATGACCCTGTTTTTCATGAAAGGACTAAGCATTTGGACATTGATTGTCACTTGGTTAGGGAACAATTGCAGCGTGGTTTTATTTTGCCTTCTAATGTTTCTTCTGTTCAGCAACTTGCAGATTTGTTTACCAAGCCTTTACTTACTGCTTATCATCATTCGTTAGTATCCAAGTTGGGTCTCGTGGACCTTCCCCGTGATCCAACTTGAGGAGGGGATATTGGCATAATTGAGAGTTTGTTTGTTCCCGCGAAAAGATAAGTTATTGTTAGCATCTTTTATGTTCATTGACAACTCATGTGAGCAGTAATTTGTTGATTCTGGTTAGCTTCTCCTATAAGATTTGTTCTGTATATAAACTCTTGCATAGTTCATTCAAGAAAATGAGAAATACAGTTTCTCTCTCGATTCTCTGTTTTGATCTCAAAGTTCATAGATCTTTTACAAATTCTTCTATAGTTTTATTTCTATATTCTATTATTGATTTTCATCTAACCAAGTATGACATCAAACTTAGATTTTTTTTTTTAAAAAAAGCATGTGCCGAATAAAAATATTATATTATTTATAGTATAATTAATGAAAAAAATAGAAGATAAAATAAAAAATTATATATAATGAAGCCATAAATTGAAGTACTATATTAGAAAAAACTCGTCTCTTTTAAGAACACAATCAGCAAGAAATCAAAGAAGGAACATAGACATATAACACTGCATATATATATATATATATACACACACCATTACTAGTTTTAGTTCCCCATCTCCACTTCAATCTTGTACTCAACTCCAGTGAATTGATCATACTCTTTATACAACTTGATGGTGTCACCAACTCTAAGATTCCTGTAACGAACAAATGGGAGCCAAGTGCTTGAAGAAAGAGCAGGCTTTGGGTGGCCATTTCTGCGCATGGAACATTGAAACCTCCAAAAATAACCTCCATCGTCCTTGGCTTCAATATATACGTGATGACTGTCTCCAAAAATTGGCAAATGTTTCAGAGCCCGTGTTGGGACTGACAGCTTCTTCTCAACATCTATTCTGGTCAGTGACTTGCAGAAAATCGGCAAGTGACTTGCAGAAAATCGGCAAGTGACTTGAAGCTGTTGGTGAGGGCATGTTAGCTTAATTTGCTGGAATATATTTGTAGTATGATCAGAATTTTAAGTTTTCTGCTTGTATATATAGAGAGAGGATAGATGTTCAGGAAAAAAAAAAAGAAAGAAAGAAAGGATAGATGCTTGCCATGAGAAAAAGAAATTATTAGCTTAAACGGGTACCCGCAAATGGCCAAAAAATTGTTTTTGTGGTGTTTTATGAATAATTTTTCACTTCTAAAAATGAGAATGTAGCATCGCCTATGACCATTAGTAAGTGTGTATAACGGGTCCATGGAAATTCTTTACAAGTTTGAATTTGTAAAATAGAAAATAAATGGGTTAAAAATTCTATAAAAGTCCTCCAACACTTTAGTTATTATACCCATTCACTGGCAAGTATATTATTAAGTTCGATTTATTTTTGGAGCATACCTTTATTATGATCTTTAATATATTAAATCGGCAGTGATAATGAGGAGCTAGAGTGACTTGAAGCTGCAGGTGAGGGCATGTTAGCTTAATTTGCTGGAATATATTTGTAGTGTATGATCAGAATTTTAAGTTTTCTGCTAGTATACATAAAGGATAGAAGGAAATTATTGGCTAAACGGGCACCTGCGGGCTGCGGGTACCCAGGAGTGGACCCGCATATATGGTGGATGAGGGGTCAGTTTTTTGATAGATTGGCTAATAGTTTCTTTGCCTTCTTTCCACCCTCTTCGGGGGGTGGGGGGGGGGGGGGGGGGGGGGAGAGGTAGCTAACGGGTACCCGCGTATATGGCGGCTAAGAAAGAATGGGAATCTTTGTCAAAATTTTAGACTTCAAAGAAGGTGCAAAAAATAAAAAGTCATGGTAACGAGAGTAGGGCGGTGCATGATTCCTGGAATTTAAATGGAATCGAAGAATTAAATTAAAATAAAAAAAATTTATTATATAAAAATAAATTAAATCAAAATTATTTTATTATTTTAATTTGATTTTAATTTTTATTAAAAATTAAATTAAAATTAAACCAGAAAAAAATCAAAGTGAAATCAATTTTATATATATATCTTTTTTATATATTTTAGATATATTATATAATTTTAATAAAATTATATATATTATATATAATTAAGATTGTTAAATATATAATTTAATTTATTATTAATTATAAGTGTATATATACAACATAATATTAATTTTATTATTTTTAATTATAAATATATTAAATTATTTTTTTAATTATATAATATATTTTTTATTAAAAATTATATAATTAAAAATATATATATAAGATAATAAAATATATTTATTAAAATATATATATTATGATGTAACTTTAAAATTAATGGCAGATTGGACCTACCTTCAGTGTCAAAGTTGGAGAAGAAAGCACTTGTCTCCTCTGACGAACGAAAACTTCTTAAAAACCACTGCATGCAACCATCCAAAAAAGAAAAAAAAAGATCAATTGAATCACTCTATTTATTAACAAATCCTACCCGGAGGAAGGAAGGGAGAAATTCACTCTCCGGGCAAGGGAGAAATTCATCCTCTGTCTGGAAGGAATAGAGGACGATCAACGACTCCAGCAAAGAAAATGGACTGAAATCGCAAAAAGAGAAAAACCTCGAAGAACCTTGAGAGAGAGAGAGAGAGAGAGAGGCGAGCTCAAGTGAATGGGATAAAAACCTCGCATAAGTCTAAATTGGATGGCATGGTGTGTAGGATTTCCATTCCAATGTCTATACTACTTGTATCAAATTCAACTAAAATTATTAGAACAAATACATAAAATCATTCTTCAATCCAGAATTTGATAGGTTAGGAAAGCAAACTTCCATAGTAAAACACCCAACAGCGACATAATTAAACAAAACAAAAAAAAAAAAAAGGGAAAAGGGGATAGAGATAAGGAAAACACCCGCGGTGACTCAATTACATAAAAACAAAAAGAAAAAAGACGACAAAGATTACGTAAAAGGATTAATTAAAAAAAAAATATATATATATAAGGAGATAATACAGTCTTTTTCAACGCTTCACTCGCCATCCCAAAAATTTAATTATGGATTCTAAAAGATTTTAGAACATCAGGTACCTGGTATAAAGTCAACATCGTGTCTAACTTCACGACAAAAAAAAGTCAACATAGTGTATGCTTAAATCGGATACCCGGTACAAGTAACTAGCATGTTTGCTTATGTCGGGTACCCGGTATCAACGCACCTGCTCAGGTCAAACGCGGTGACACGCAGATATATGGCAATCGCTCCCTCCTCCCAGGCTCCTACTGTCTGCCTACTTGTGGGGTGGAAGTAGAGATAAACGGGGCCCATAGTTTTTCATCGTCCATGGATTCCCAACATTCCTTTCTTCACCTAACTGACTTAATAGAAATTTGCACCCTCGATAATATGGCGATCGCTCAGGCTGCTTGTGAGATGGACGCTGAGTTAATTTTTCCATCGTTCATGGACTCCAATTCCCAACAAACAGGTTCCCTTCTTCATCTTCTGCGTCGCTAAATATTTATACTCTTTAGTATCTTCTTCAATTTCGCTTGCTAGGAGATTCATTTTATTGTTGTGTTTCAATTTTGATGTTGGAGTCTTCGTAAGATTTCTCTGTGTATTGGATGGTCTCTATTCGTGGCTTGGATAACGTAAGGTTGCTTTTTCTTTTTTTTTTTTTTTTTTAATGAAGTTGACCAGGAAAATTAAATAAATTCCCAGTGATAATAGAGAATACAAATTATGTGCAATTTGTTATATAGTTATCGGATATATATTCTCGAATTGCAGGTAGCAATCCTCTTGCTAAACCTTGTGAACAAGCTGGGACCTCATGGTCTGACAGTAACCCTAATGTTTGGAGGTAAGGTATGAATTTTTGAAGTTGTATGTTTATTTGGAGGAAGGTTTTTTTAAAGGAAGTAAATTTTTGGACCTCCAATAACTTCACTTTTTCCTTATCTTCTATTACCTTCTTTTTTAAAAAATCTCCATACACTTCGCTGGGGCATCTGCTTATAGGAACACAACTCTGAATGGAAATTCTCTTTTTAGGCCTGTACCGAGGCAGGGGGGGCAGCAAACAGATGAGAGCTTGTTTGGAGGTAACTTTGATCTCTTTAAATATGTGTTTACTTCTGAAGGCATGTATTTAGGCATGCTTCTTGTTTTTGTTTAGGCACCAAACAGCAGGACAGTGTCGCCACAGCATCTGCACTGATACCTAATTATGTGCCATTTGTTATATAATTATTGGATATATGTTCTTCAGTTGCAGGACCTTGCGCACAAACTGGGACCTCTTCGTCTGGCCCTATACCTTCATCTTTGGGATCTTCGGGAGGAAGTGCTTGGAGGTAAAGTATGGGTTTTTAAAGTTGTGTGTTGTTTGGGAGGAAGGTTTTTTAAAGGAGGTAAAGTTTTTGGAACTCCAAAAACCCCACTTTTTCCCTTTATCTTCTATTACCTTATTTTAAAAAACCTCTATCCACTTCATCCAAACGTAGGCTTCAACCATCATTGCTTGGCAATGCCAGTGATGTAGTTAAGGCATCTGGAACAGCAAAACCAGATGAAATTATTTCAGCTCTTTATAGGAATACAACTCTGAACGGAAATTCTCTTGTTAGGTCTGTTCCGACTAGCCAGGGGGGGCAGCAAACAAACAGGAGCTTGTATGAAGGTATCTTTCAATCTCTTTAAATATGTGTTTACTTCTGCAGGCATGTATTTAGGCATGCTTGTTATTTTTATTTAGGCGCCAAACAGCAGGACAACATCACCACATCATCTACACTGATACCCTCGCCTCAGCACAGTAAGTCCCCTCTGTGGCATCTTTTTTTTTTAAAAAAAAAAGGATGATAAAGAATGACAATTAATGCGATTTGTTATATGATTATTGGATATATATTCTTCAGTTACAGGAAGTTACCCTCTTGCTAAACCTTGCGAACAAGCGGGGACCTCATCATATGGCCCTGCAACTTTATCCTTGGAAGGAAGTGTATCGAGGTAAGATATGGGCTTTTAAAATTGTGCGTTTGTTTGGGAGGAAGCTTTTTTAAAAGTGGTAAAGTTTTTGGACCCCCAAAAACCTCTCTTTGTTCCTTATCTTCTATTACTTTAAAAAACCTCCATCTGCTTCATCCAAACATAGGCTCCAAGCATCACCACTTGGCAGCACCAGTGATGTTGATGAGGCATCTGGAACAACAAAACCTGGTGAAATTGTTTCTACTGCTTATAGGTATACAACTAATGGAAATTCTCTTGTTAGGTCTGGATCGACTAGCCAGGGAGGGCAGCAAACAAATGGGAGCTTGTATGGAGGTGTCTTTTTATCTTGTTAAATATGTGTTTACTTCTGCAAGCATGTATTTAGGTATGCTGCTTGTTTTTATTTCGCTGCCAAACAGCAGGACAGCGTCGCCACAGCATCTGCACTGATGTCCTAGCCTCAGCTCCAAAGAACAAACTCCCTCTTCCGTTAACATTGCATCTCAAGCCCATCCTTCCCACTTCACATCCTTCCTTCTGTGACAGATAGTTCTGCTACACAACCTTTCCACACCCCACTGCACAATGAGTCCCCTCTATCACAAATCTTTTTTTCCCAATATTTATATCTTAGTCTGTTCCTCTATTAGGGTCCTGCTGCATCTGCACCGGTTCTGTTTGGATTTGTTCCTCTTTAAATTGCTTAGATCTGTTTGGTTTATATATACTCTGCACATATTTGGTTCTGTTTATTTTTGGTTTATGTATATACTCTGTTTATGTTTGGGTTCTGTTACCACTTTCCAAATGAATTTCTGAGATCTATTAATCATTGGGTCTTATAGAGGAATACAAGGGCTGTTATGTTTAAGTTTGGTTTATATGTATTTCTAGTCCTTTATAGAGGAACACATGTTTTGTTTATGTTTTATGTTTGTGGTTTGAGTTGAAATTTATATTCTGCTTTAATATAGTGGAACACATGTTTTAACGGCTGATATTTATAGTTTTGTTTATGGTTGAAATTTATCGAGGAACACATGTTTTAGCATAGATCTGTTTATGGTTGAAATTTTTATTTTCTGTTTGTACCATTGTTATATATTCTGTTTATATATAGCAGAATTTTAGCATTCTCTGAGTTGAAGTTATGTTTTAACATATATTTTTGTTCTTTAAATTTAGGATATTTTCAGACATCAACAGTTAATAGTGTTGAAGCTGTAGAGAGTTGTAAAGATGCTACTGTTTCTCAACCATCTGAAACTACTCAGCGATCTAGTAATTCTGGTTTTGATAAGTCAACGACACCAATCAATCCCTCCCAATTTGTGTGCCAGCAAATGTAGAGCCCACCTCTAGTCTTCCTCCAACTAGTCAATTGGGAAAGAGAAGGAAGTTGACGTCGTCTGTTTGGGATCATTTTGATAGAGTTAATTGCAATGGGAATGATTGGGCAATTTGTCATCATTGTAAGTCAAGGCTTAAGGCTAATAGCAAAAATGGCACCAAGTCTTTGCATAATCACCTAGAGAAGTGTGGGAAGAAAAACAATCAAGACATAGCCAAATGTCTAGAGAAGCAAAAGCAAATCTCTTTACAATTTGGGAATTTTACATTTGATCAAGAAAAATCAAGAAGAGAGTTGGCAAGTGCTATCATATTACATGAGTATCCACTCTCAATTGTTGAACGTGTGGGATTTAAAAAGTTTATTGCTAGTCTTCAACCACTCTTCGAAATGGTTTCTAGAAATACTATTGAGAAAGATATTTTGAATATCTATGCTATTGAGTTTGAAAAGTTATACAATGTGTTCAAGAAACTTGAGTGTCGAATAGCAATCACCACTAATATGTGGACATCAAATCAAAAGGAAGGTTTCATGTCTATCACTGCACATTATATTGATGAGTCTTGGGTGTTACAAAATCGCATTTTACGGTAATTTGCTTATCTTTCTTAAAATGTTTAAATGCTTATTCTTTTTTGTTAATTTTTCTTATTTCTCTTCATTGTTGATATGTAGATTTGTTCATGTGCTAGCACCGCATACTAAGGAAGAACTTGAAGGACATTTGATGGATGCTTTTAGCAAGTGGGATATTTCGACAAAAATTTCTACAATCACTGTAGACAATTACACCAATGATGGTATGGTTCCTATTATTGATGATAAATTGTACAGTGATCTTTTATGTGATGGGCCTATATTGTGTACGAGGTATTATGTGCATATTTTGAATCTTGCTATAAAGGATGGGTTATCCATTATTGAGAATTCACTTGTAAGAATTAGGGCTACTGTAGCTTTTTGGTCAGACACTCCTCAACGAGTGAAAACATTTGAAGAAATGGCAAAAGAATTGAAGATTTCTTGTGAGAAAAAGTTGAGTTTAGATTGTAGAACTCACTGGAAATCAACATATTTGATGCTTGAAACAGCAATTGGATATAAGGATGTCTTTCCTAGGTTGAGAATTAGGGAAAAAAATTATACGAGCGTGCCTACTGATGATGATTGGGAAATGGCAAAAATGGTTTTAGAAAAGTTAGAAACTATTCGTAGCATCTCTGAAATATCTGTTGGGAGTAAATATCCAACTTCCAACTGTTATTTCGTTCCCATTTGTCGTTTGAGAAGTTCAATGGTGGATTGGATGAAGTCTGATAATGAGGTTATAAAGGCCATGTCTAGTAAAATGTTTGATTATCTTCAGAAATATTGGAAGGTGGTTCGTGATGTTTTGTCTGTAGCTATCATATTGGATCCTCGGTATAAGATGAGAGTGTTTGAATACTTTTTTCCTATGATTTATGGTGATGATGCATCGAGTGAGATTGAGCAAGCTACAACAACTTGTTATAATTTGCTTAGCAATTACCAATGTCGAGTTTCTGAGCCAAAATCCCATTTCATATCTTTAGTTCCACCTATTCCAATGTTAGAAAGTCAAGGTTCTTTAAAGACAGATTTGAGCAATCTAGTTGCCTTTCTTAGCTCTTCCTCCAGCAGTGTTCATGTGAAATCTGAATTAAATTATTATCTTGAGGAGAGTCTTTTTCCATGCGTGCAAGATTTTGACTTTGATATTCTTAATTGGTGGAAGACAAATGGGATAAAATATCCCACATTACAAAAGATTGCTCGAGATTTCTTAGCTATGCTTGTGTCTACGAATGTATCCAAGTCTACTTTTAGTATTGGTGGTAGAGTTCTTAGTGTTCATCAAAGTAGACTTTGTCAGGATACTTTGGAAGCGTTGATGTGCTCACAAAATTGGTTATGTGCTGAAAGTGAAGGTAATTGTAAAATTGAACTCTTTTAATTTTATTTTCTTTATTTTAAATGTAAAGTTAACAAATGTTTAAAATGTTTTTTTTTTTCTCTCTCTTTTAATGTTTAGCTTCTTGTTCAACTGCGGAATCAAGTTGTTTATATGATGTCGACGAGGATGTAGATTAAAGTAAGCATTTCACAATTTTAATATGTGTAAGTTTTATTTCCTAAATTTTTGCGCATAATTGTTATTATTATAATATATATTGTTTTAAAGTGTAATATTCTTTTTTTTTTTTTTTTGAAGGAAATCTTGGACTTTGGATATTGGAACTTGAAGATTATGTTTCTATGAAGTTTTAAGTATTTTAGATTATTAGACATTAGTGTTACGTTTATGAGCTCTTTATTTATTACAATTTGTAGTTAAATTTTAATGTGTTTGGTACAATTTATGAAGAACTTCTTTCTATCATGATTATGATGAATTTGAGCTCTAATTCATGTATTATACTTCTTTAAATTATGTAAATTTTGTTGAATTTAGTATGATTAGTTTTTATGATTGATTTTGTTTTTTTTTTTTTGTGATTTATTTGATGAAATTAGTGTGTGAAATGAAATTGTATTATTATTTTTATTAAGTTTTAAAATCCAGAATTTTCCTTTGCTATGCTTTTTAAATATTTTGGATTCAGATTTGGTACGGAATCGAGAACCCCTGCATTATATTTACAGTAAAATTGCAAAAAATAATCAAGTTTGAGTAGTACGATGTTAATAGTAAATGGAGTTTGGGACGGGTATAAGTGGTAAAAGAAAAATTCTAATCGGATTGGAAACGGGTATGAATATTTATTCCTAAGCTAGTTATCAGAAAGCCGATTTTGATTCTGAATCAAAATTATAATTCTTTTTGCAATAGCCTTATAGCATTGTTAAGGACCGTGGGATAAAATTTTAGAATTTTTCGAGCTAGTTTGGTTGGTTTTTGAAAAATGTTAGTTTTAAAACTTATAGCTGAATTTTCTTATTTACTTGAGTTTGCCTGGTTTAGCGGGCCTAGAAGGGGCCATATGATATTGTTGAGATGTGGATTTGATATGTGTGATTTTAGAAGTGTTGTTTAAACCACTTTGCAGGTTGGGTAGGTCCTAGGTACAGGAGAAATTTTACTGGATTTTCAGCATAAATTAGAGTGTGTTTGACTCTTTAAAGTCTTGTTTTGAGTTAATTATGATAAATTTATAATACAATTATTTAGGTGAGCCGAGTCAGCCTTTCTTCTTCGTCTAGCTACTACAGTAGCTTTTTGTGTACTGTGAGTAGATATTGATTTTATTTATAATTTCAATATTATTTTATGATTCAAGGCATGTCCATGCATTACTTATACATATATATATGTAGTTAAATATTAGGTGTGCCTTATGTTACATTTTAATTGATGAAATTATTGTGATTGTAGCCTTAGGGTAATTTGGAGGGGTGTGCGTATGTCGGCGTGTGTGTGGTGTAATGGTACTTGATATGGGTAAGACAAGCAAATCGGCTTGAGCTAGTCTCGCTTAGGGCCCAGTCCTTTTTGTGATAAATCGGGGCAACTACGGCTTTGAGTTGATCTCGCTGACCCCCAACATTTGGATTATTAGGAAAAAGTCCGACTCGAGTTGATCTCGCTGGCAAATATTGGATTAAGAGAGCTATATAGGGATCAGCTCCCATATGTATATATTCTGATGTGACATTTGGGTGTGTGAGTGTGAGTGCTTCAAATTATTCTGTGTGATTATTATTTGAGTTGGGTTGAATATGTTGATCTGTATTGCATTTCATTTTTAGGGATGCATTAGTACTAGATAGTTATAGAAATTGTACTTAAAATCAATATCTTACTCTATGAGTCAAATGCTTACTTTTGTTTACCCTATTTTTTAGGTTACAGGATGACTTTTTTTATATTGTTAATTTGAAATCTAAAATTCTGCATGTATTAGGAATATTTTATTTGGCTTTGGACTGTAAAATATTATTTAATTAAAATTGTAAAATTATTAATTATGCATGTGTGAATGTGTGGGATGGATGTTTATTTTGGATGAGCGAGTGAGGTCCTATTTGATTAAATTGATTGATTGAAGATTGTGAGGGTGAGCTAACCTCTCCAAATGGATACATTTTGTGATTACAGGTTGGATGATTAAGAACTCCCTTTTGGATGGTCCAGGTTATAGTCGGACTCTATCCGGTTGTTTTTCTTAAAAATGGACTCAAAACATGGGCTTTATGATTGGGTTAAAAAATAATTATGCTGACCCAAATCCTAGTGCCGATTCGGCTCATAGTTTAGGTCGTGACAATATTTATGAGACTTATATATGTGGATTAATTTTAATTGTTGATTGTGATAAATTTTATGTGAATTTTAATTTATGATTGTGATAAATTCTAAACTGATCTTGTATCACATACTTTCTTGAAGAATTCCTTCAGCACACACCATTTCTGCACACACACACACACACAAACACAAGCTTCGTAGTCTTATTTCTTGAATGCATTAAGTCCATTAGCTAAGGGTGCCATAACCAATGGCATTAATTTTCCTTAATTGCATGTTATGAATTGGGCAAGAAAATCCCTCCCTTTTCTTACTGTTATGTATTGCAAGGAAGGCTTGCCACTTATAGTGTAGTTTTGTTTGGGATTGTGGATATGGGCTTGTGCTTCATCCATTGCGAGTGGATCCAAGGCCTCATTTCCACAAATTTGGTCTATAAAATTTTAATAATCATTGTTTCTATTAAATATATATATATATATATATATATATATATATATATATATATATATATATATATATATATATATATTTTATTATTCACTCACTTGACAGATTCAGCTTCTAGTCCCACTTCCTAAATTCTTTTATTCAAAAAATAACATATAAAATGTATTCTTATTGTCATTGTATAAACATTAATTACTTAACTAAAATGTAAATATAAATTTATAAGAAACCGTGATCAATATTAAAAAATTATAAACTGATATATAAATATCTATAATGATATTTTATTTTAGCTTTAAAATTTAAAATAAAAATCTACTAACAGATTATTCCATACAACTTAAAAAAATTAAAAAAAAAAAAAACTTTTAGTCCTGAAGCCTTTGGTCTTCCGGATTTTTCTTCCCTTGATCTTCCACTAATTACATAAGGAACTTTCATTTCATTAATGACATGAGGGACCGAGTGAGTGAATAAGTATTGCTCATTCAGATTTAAAAAAAAAAAAAAAATTTAAGTACCACTCATGCATATCTTATAATTTCTCTTACTTAAGGTACACGGTGAAGCTCCTTAGAAAAAGCAGAATACCTGGAAAATAAACATTGCTCAACATTATTATTATCAGATGCAGCAGTAAAACTGGAGTAAATAGTAGCGGAAAAGAGCATGAGAAACATTTATGTAGCAACAGGAAATTTTTAGCTAAACCGAGTTCATTATATTTAAAATATAAATATATGAGATTTATTTTTTTTAATGAATGAGTTCCATCGTATATTTTGTATTTTGAGTCTACGAATGTAGTAAGTTTAGGCAAAGAAAAATTCATAGCAATATATGGATTACAACAAAACAGCACAAGAAACAGAACAAAAGGAAACACACATTCTTCACATACTATTTTATTTCTGGCTTTTATTAGGAATTAGCGAGCGGCAAACTAATATTTGTCTTTTACCCAGCCTAAAACGATTTTTTTTTTTTCGTTTTCAATTATCATCAAAATTATCAATTAATATTGTGTAATTTGTTGTGTCCTATCATAAAGATCATGTTTTTTATTTTAATAGCTCATGGTTGGAATTTTGCAGTCATTGATGTAGGGTGAGATTTTGAGGGATGAGCGTGGAAACTGCGTATAATATATTGTGGAACTCTCTGGGGTCACACATGCTCCTCTCTCGTCTCCTTCCCGTTGTCCTGCCTTCCTAGATTGGCTCGAGCTTCATGACTCACACGATCTTTCCATTTCAACCTTGCTAATTATTACGTGTATTGGAAGTACTAAAAAATAATACTCTCTCCCACAGAAAAGTGGATCCTTTCGACAATATAAAAAGTAGGTTCCATATTATTGTAAAAGATAATACATGTACATCGGGTACATCTAATAATTTCTCATCAACCCCACTATCTCCGTGCTGTTGTTTCTCTTCATCCGCGTAGTCTGCATGGTACTACTGTTGGTGTTGCTATTAAAAAAATATTTTTTAAAATATATTTACTAAAAAGTATTAAAAAAATATTTAAAATTAAATTTGATAAAATTTAGTTGTAAGATAATTTTTTCTAATTTTTTTTGATAATACTTAAAATAATTTTTTTTTTCTAAAATGTAGTTTTGGTCCTCTAATCTCAATGCCAACTAGAAACTGCATTTGCTTCTAGGCCTGTGCAGTTTTCGGTGTGAACTAAAAAATCGAACAGAACCAAACTATTTCAGTTCAATAAGTTCGGCTTTTTAGTTCTATCGGTTCAATTCGGTTTGAAATTTTTAATATATTCAATGAAGTTTTAAGTATTTTAGATGATTAGACATTAGTGTTACGTTTATGAGCTCTTTATTTATTACAATTTGTAGTTAAATTTTAATGTGTTTGGTACAATTTATGAAGAACTTCTTTCTATCATGATTATGATGAATTTAAGCTCTAATTTATGTATTATACTTCTTTAAATTATGTAAATCTTGTTGAATTTAGTATGATTAGTTTTTATGATTGATTTTGTTTATTTATTTTTTTTTGTGATTTATTTGATGAAATTAGTGTGTGAAATGAAATTGTTTATTATTTTTATTAAGTTTTAAAATCCAGAATTTTCATTTGCTATGCTTTTTAAATATTTTGGATTCAGATTTGGTACGGAACCGAGAACCCCTGCATTATATTTACAGTAAAATTGCAAAAAATAATCAGTACGATGTTAATAGTAAATGGAGTTTGTTTGGGACGGGTATAAGTGGTAAAAGAAAAATTATAATCGGATTGGAAACGGGTATGAATATTTATTCCTAAGCTAGTTATCAGCAAGCCGATTTTGATTCTGAATCAAAATTAGTATTTTCATTTTTTTTGTATGAATTAAGGGTCTGAGATTGAAGCAGAGGGTCAAATTCCTATTTTGATTTGAATCAATATAACAACTGTTTTTTTTTTTTTTTTAAATGCAGATTTAAAATGGATTAGACCATCTTGATTTTGATCTGATTAAAATAATAATAATAATAATAATTCAATTGTGATTCCAACCTATGGAATTTTGATATGATTTTAAATCCAAATTGCACTGTGATCTAGCAATAATAAATGAAGTTTACGGAAAGAGAACAAAATTTTTTTTAGTGAATTCATTGTACATGGATTAATTTTAATTGTAATTGTATACTCTAATGGATTTTACATTAATTTTACCATGATTAATGGTTATGATGAATCTACTATAGGTATACCGTTTTACCAGATAATCTCTTAAAAGATCTAAATTTGTTTGTGTTCAACGGTTTGATTAATTGAAGTATGTTACCTGAATTCCACATTTCTTCATCTCAATAGAGAAATCATTCTGGTTTGTATGTGGCAAATCTGGTGGACAATGACCAAACAGTGGAATATCCCTTTATTATAATCTACGTTCTCTCCAGAGGAGTGTACGGAGATTCTTAAAATCCCTTCAAGGGATCATCTAGTAGAGGCAAATAGGATTTGGCACTTATCCAAATCAGGGGTAGTGTTTTGAAGCAACAAGAGTATGATCAGGAATTACCCTCTGCGGCCACTACTCCTAGGGAAAGTCTAAGATCTGGTTGGTCTAGTATTTGGAAATTATCAATTGCTCCATAATTAAAATTTCCCTTGGAGAGCCTGTTGTAATTCTCTTGCTACAAGACTTCATTCATATAAAAGGGAAATGTATAAGTTCTGCTAAATGTCCGTTGTGCGATAATGCTGAAGAATCTCTTGAGCACTTGCTGTTCTTTTGCACTCATGCTTAGGCAACCTGGCTTGGGTCAGCTTTGGGTTTTCCTCCAAATGCTTAGGGTTTTCAGTCTTTCATGGAGTGGTGGAGGGCAGTGCAAGAGACAGATAAAGGTAATGGAAACATTTTGTTACTCTCTGCTATTGTTATCTGTTGTAATATATAAAAGGGAAGAAATGATTTTATTTTTTGTTCTATGTAACCAGATCCTGTCCAAATTATTTGAAAGGCTAATAGGCGGATTTCATTGTTCATTAATGTTGAGAAGCCTAATTCATCTATAAAGGAGTTGCATTCTGGTCGTCAGATTTCAAGGCCACCTCGATGGTATCCATCTAATGAGGGTGGTTTTCTTTTTAGTATTGATGCATTCTTCAACTACGCTTCTTCCCAAGTTGGATATGGAATTCTTGTGAGATCTCCTTCGAGTATATTGTTCGATGATTTAGCCAAATCTTTATATCTATGCCTCCTTTAGCAGCTGAAGCTATGGCCCTTCAAGAAGCTCTTAGATATGCTCGTGACCGCAATTTGCAATTGTGTGTTTTTGAAACTGATTCACAATAGCTGGTTTCTGTTGTGTCTTTCTTCTTTCACATCATTTTCATGAGATATAGAAGCTATCATTGAAGATATTAAAGCATTTATGTCTTGGAATAAAATATTTCTGTTAAAAAAAAGGTTAAGATCCACTAATTTATTAATAATTTTTTATTTATTGTTGATTTCCTTCATTGATTAATCCAATTTCTCATAATTAGATGTGACAAAAGAATGGGTTTATTTTGATCTGAATTATTTCGTGTCTGTTTTTTTAATGGGTTCAATTCAGATGATTCATTACGTATTGATTTATCTAACAAATCTCTATTTAAAAAGAATTTTTCAATAAAAAATTTTAATTAATCAAAAACAAATTAAATTAAATATATGTTTAAGCAGTCAATGAGAATTGATTTAATTAATAAAACTCAATTAACACTCTTTTTAAATTGAAAATTTAAGTTTTATCAATAATCCTTTTCAATAGGTGATCAATAAATTTTATTGTAATCTCCCAGTAAAATAAAATTAATAATATGGCTTGATCTGGATCGGGAGCGTCTCCTATGCGCGTGTGCGTGCGTTTGTGCTTTAATTTGCTTTGAGTCGTCATTTAGATTTACAAATGACTTAAATTTAGTTGGAATTAATTAATTTAAAAATGATTTATAAAATGTTAGAACGATTACTTCAATAAAAATTAATTTATATATTCATTACTATTGTTATAAAATTAATATACACAACGTATTCTTATTGACTTATTGTTTAACTAAAAAATATATATAAATTTATAAGAAACTGTGATATTAAAAATTATAAATTAATGTATAAATATGTATATATATATTAAAAAATATTTACATT
Organism: Hevea brasiliensis; assembly: GCF_030052815.1. Classification (NCBI taxonomy): domain Eukaryota; kingdom Viridiplantae; phylum Streptophyta; class Magnoliopsida; order Malpighiales; family Euphorbiaceae; genus Hevea; species Hevea brasiliensis. Next base: position 10,022,722 of record NC_079506.1, read on the forward strand.
ATACATTATATTATATATATTTTATGCATGTCAATTTAATTTAGATAATTATTCATTTAAAAAAAAAAAGATAGAATCATAAAAAAAAATCCCAATTTTTCTAATTTTTATAATTTTATCCAATTTTTTTTTAATAATTTCACCCCAGCATATGACAACCGATTTAATTATATTTTGTTATCTAATTCAACAGTTAAACTTAAAAGCAAAGTCAAGTCAGCATGCCTAATCACCTTCATAATATCTAATCAGCCTTAGTCCCATGTAATTAACCACTAATGTAACAACTTGAATTTTTCTTAAACAAAATATATTTAACTTAATTCTTTTTTATAATTAATATTTTTGATAAGTTAAAGATATTTAATTATAAGCTTTGACAGTAAAATTTCTCAAGTTTGTGAGACTTATATATGTGGATTAATTTTAATTGTTGATTGTGATAAATTTTACATGATTTTAAATTTATGATTGTGCTAAATTCTAAGCTGCTCTTATATCACATACTTTCTTGGAGAATTCCTTTTGCACTCACCAAGTTTCTGCACACGCACGCACGCGCGCGCGAGCACACACACACAAGCTTTTCGTAGGCTTATTTCTTGTATGCATTAAGTCATTAGCTAAGGATGCCATAATCAATGGCATTAATTTTCCTTAATTGCATGTTATGAATTGGGCAAGAAAATCCCTCCCATTTCTTTCTGTTATGCATTGCAAAGAGGCTTGCCACTTTTAGTGTAGTTTTTGTTTGGGCATTGTGGGCTTGAGCTTCACCATTACGAGTGGATCCAAGGCCTTATTTCTCCAAATTTGGTCTATAAAATTTAAATAATCATTGTTTATATGTATATACATATATATTACTCACTCTATAGATTTAGATTCTAGTTCTACTCTCTTAATTTCTATACTCAAAAAATAACAAACACAATGTATTCCTATTGTCATTGTATAAATATTAATCATTTAACTAAAAAGCAAATATAAATTTATAAGAAACCGTGATCAATATTAAAAAATTATAAACTAATATATGAATATCTATAATGATATTTTATTTTAGCTTTAAAATTTAAAATAAAAATCTATTGACAGATTATTCCATACACCTTATATATTAAAAAAAAAAAAAAAAACTTTTAGTCCTGAAGCCTTTTAGTCTTCCGGATTTTTCTTCCCTTGATCTTCCACTAATTATATTAGGGACTTTCATTTCATTAATGACATGAGGAACCTACTGAGCGAATAAGTATTGCTCATCCAGATTTAAAAAAATAAAAAAAAAAGTATTACTCATGCATATCTTATAATTTCTCTTATTTAAGGGACACGGTGAAGTTCCTTAAAAAAAAAACATAATAATTGGAAAATAAACATTTCTCAACATTATTATTGATCAGATGCAGCAGTAAAACTGGAGTAAATAGAAACAGAAAAGACCATAAGAAACAGATTTATATAGCAACAGGAAATTTTCACATAAACTTAGTTTATTATCATCTAAAATACAAATATATGGGATTTACTTATTTAATGAATGACTTCTATCGTATATTTTATATTTTGAATCTAGAATAAGTTTAGGCAAGGAAAAATTCATAGCAATATATGGATTGCAGCAAAACAGCACAAAAAACAGAACAATAGGAAACACATATCGTTCGACATGCTATTTTTTTTATTACAGACTAAACTTGAGTAAAGAAGCAGCCTGGCTTGTTGATTTATTACTGTATGTATAACTCAACCAGCCGCTTGCACCATAATCTTGAACTGCACTCCAGTGAATTCGTCAAGCTCTCTATATAACTGGATGGCGTCGCCAACATTGGGGTCCCAATAGGTCTTGGGTTCCCATTTCGGCGAATGGAACACTCGAAGCTCCAGAAGAAGCCTCCTTGGTCTTTGGCTGGGATACACACTCCATGGCTCTCTCCGAAGTTTGGCAAAAGTTTCAAGGCTTCCGTTGGCACTGCTAGTCTTGTCTCAATATCTGTTCTGGATAGTGTTTTGGAGAAAATAATTGCCATTTTCAAGCTGCTGTGTTGCTAATGAAATATGTATATATAAAAAAAGGAAGGGATAACCAGTGAATCCCTTTCGGATCTTTATATAAGCTAACGAATTTCCATCCCCACAATGCTCTAACTTCATCTGTCGGAAGGTTTGCTAGCAATAGAGTGATTTGTTTTATTTCTGGGTTTTATTAGGAATTAGCGAGCGGCAAAACTACTATTTGTCTTTTACCGAGCCCAAAACGATTTTTTTTTTCGTTTTCAATTATCAATTAATAATGTGTAATTTGTCGTGTCTGATCATCAAGATCATATTTTTTATTTTGATAGCTCATGGTTGGAATTTTGCAGTCATTATTGTAGGGTGAGATTTTGCGGACCGAGCGTGGAAACTGCGTAGAATATATTTTGGAACTCTCCTGAGTCACACATGCTCCTCTCTCGTCTCCTTCCCGTTGTACTGCCTTCCTAGATTGGCTCGATCTTCATGACTCATACGGCCTTTCCATTTCAGCCCCACCATCTCCATGCTGTCGTTTCTTTTCATCTACGGGTATTATGGTGTTGATACTGCTATCGAAAAAAAAAATTTTTTTAAATATATTTATTAAAAAAAGTATTAAAAAAATATTTAAAATTAAATTAACGTCAAACAGAAACTGCATCTGCTCCTCTCACTTTCATCTCATCCATCTCTGTTTTGGAACGACACAACACAACTTTTCTTCTCCACCAAATCCCGAGAAGTCAAGTTCTGCATGCAGGTTTGATTTGGTTTCTGTGTGCTAAATTGGAGCATACATATAATTCCTGCTAATTTGATTTCTACTGTGTTGATTAAACCTCACAATTTCCCCATTATATTTCTGTCTTTCCTTCCTTTTTTCAAGCCCATGAGAAACCCAAATCTCACTTCTTAATCACAAATTGTACTTTTATCTTTCGTTTATGACGAGGAAGAGTAGAGATTTCATGGTCATCTACCACAATCATAGTGGGGTGGACACTGATGGTGGCGAGCAAATTCTTCACGTCGTCGATAAATAGAGAAGAGGAGGTGGTGGTGGGATGAGAGGCGAGGTCAAAGGTTAACCTGCGTTTGTGTTACACTTTAAAATAAGATGACAACAAATAGAAAGTAAAAAACAAAAAGGAAGAAAATGAACTACTGTTCTGTCTCTTATTTAATTAAGCAAGTGCCTTTTATAGGCAATTACATCAACAGAAAAATAAAATAATAGGAACACATTTAATGACTTCACTAGACTCCTAAAGTGACTCCAACAAAATAACCACACTCCTATAAATTAGGATAAAAAAAACAGCTCTTTCGAATTATTTATCAATAATTACTCACTTAAATTAATATCTGCAAACATTCAATTTAAACAAAATTTTTAAACATCATCCTTCAACATGAACCTTGGCTAAACAAACTCAACTCAACTCAACTAAGCCTTTATCCCAAAAATTTGGGGTCGGCTATATGGATTCGCTTTTTCCACTCTGAACGATTTTGGGTTAAATCCTCAGAAATGTGTAATGCTTCTAAGTCATGTTGTACTACTCTCCTCCAAGTCAATTTAGGTCTACCCCTTTTTTTTTCTATCATCTAACCTAATGTGCTCTACTTGTCTAACTGGAGCCTCCGTATGTCTACGCTTCACATGACCAAACCACCTCAATCTCCCTTCTCTCAACTTATCTTCAATTGGCACCACTCCTACCTTTTCTCTAATACTCTCATTACGGACTTTATCTAGTCTAGTATGGCCACTCATCCACCTTAATATTCTCATCTCTGCAACTCTTATCTTAGATGCATACGACTCTTTCAGTGCCCAACACTCACTACCATATAACATAGCCAAATGTATGGTCAGCATTTGGTAAAATTTTCCTTTCAATTTATTGGGAATCTTACGATCACATAAAACTCCCGTAGCACGTCTCCACTTCAACCATCCAGCTTTAATCCTATGACTAACATCCTCCTCACATCCCCCATCTACTTGAAGGACTGAGCCTAGATATTTAAAGTGATTACTTTGTAACAGTACCACTCCATTCAAACTAACTCCTTCCCTATCACCAGTTTGGCCTTCACTGAACTTGCAATGCATGTATTCTGTCTTCGTTCTACTTAACTTAAAACCCTTTGACTCTAGAGTACTTCTCCAAAGTTCTAGCTTTCTATTGACTCCTTCTTGTGTCTCATCTATCAGAATAATATCATCCGCAAACATCATGCACCAAGGAATACTCTCTTGTATATGTTTCGTCAGTTCATCTAAAACTAATGTAAAAAGGTAAGGGCTTATGGCTGATCCTTGGTGTAATCCAATTGAGATCGGAAAATCTCTTGTGTCCCCTCCCACTGTGCGCACAATAGTAGTTACTCCTTCATACATATCTTTCAATACTTGTATGTACCTAATAGATACCCTCTTTTGTTCTAACACATTCCATAAGACCTCTCTTGGGACACTATCATAAGCCTTCTCCAAATCAATAAAAACCATGTGTAGATCTTTCTTCACATCTCTATATTTCTCCATCAAGCTTCTAATGAAAAAGATCGCTTCCATAGTTGAACGACCGGGCATGAAACCAAATTGATTGAGAGAGATAGAAGTATCATGACGTAGTCGATGCTCCACAACTCTCTCCCACAACTTCATAGTATGGCTCATGAGTTTAATTCCTCTATAGTTTGAGCAACTCTGTATGTCTCCCTTATTTTTAAAAATAGGTACTAAAATACTCTTCCTCCATTCATCAGGCATTTTCTTTGAGTTTAGAATCTTATTAAATAATTTAGTTAACCATGCCACTCCCATATCTCCCAAATACTTCCACACTTCAATTGGTATTTCATCGGGTCCACAGGCTTTACCCACTTTCATTCTCTTAAGTGCTTCCTTTACTTCTAAATATCGAATCCTTCTAGTATAATTTACATTCTTTTCTATTGTTCTATAATTCATATTCACGCTATTACCATTTTGACTATTATTAAAGAGATCATTAAAATAATTTCTCCATCTTTCTTTAATGTCCTCATCTTTCACCAACACTTTTCCTTCTTTATCCTTAATGCACCTAACTTGATTGAGATCTTGACATTTCCTTTCTCTACTCCTTGCTAATCTATAAATATCTTTCTCCCCTTCTTTAGTTCTAAGTTTCTCATATAACTTTTCAAAGGCCTGTGCTCTTGCTTGACTAACTGCCTTTTTTGCCTCTTTCTTTGCTATCTTGTACTGTTCATATGCCTCATTATTATCACATTTAGGTAATTTCTTATACCATTCCCTTTTTCTCTTCACTGCCTTTTGTACTTCCCCATTCCACCACCATGTCTCTTTTGAGGGTGGTCCATGTCCTTTAGACTCTCCAAGTACTTTTCTAGCTACTTCTCTAATCTTTGATGCCATCTGTATCCACATATCATTGGCCTCCATATCTAGCTTCCATACTTCGGACTCGAGAAGCTCATTTTTGAACTTCACTTGCTTTACTCCTTTGAACTTCCACCACTTTGTTCGAGCTACACTATTTCTTCTGACCTTACTTGAATTGTTCCTAAACTTGACATCCAAGACCACCAACCTATGTTGACTTGTTAAAGCCTCTCCTGGAATGACCTTGCAATCCTTGCATAGAGCTCTATTTGTCTTCCTGGTTAAGAGGAAGTCGATTTGGCTTCTATGTTGCCCACTTTTGAAAGTCACTAAATGTGACTCTCTTTTTATAAAGTAGGTATTTGCTAGTATTAGGTCGTATGCCATAGCAAAATCTAGGATGCTTTTTCCCTCCTCATTTCGAGTGCCAAAACCAAAATCTCCATAAACATTCTCATAACCTTGTCTATCACTTCCTACATGTCCATTCAAATCTCCACCAATGAAAACATTCTCTTTATTCGGTATGCTTTGCATTAAATCATCCATATCTTCCCAAAACCTTTGTTTACTCTCACTGTCTAGTCCTATTTGTGGGGCATAAGCACTAACTATATTTATTGTTTCTACTTTTAGTACTAGCTTTACTAGTATAATTCTATCTCCTACTCTTTTCACAGCTACTACTGCGTCTTTCAATGTTCTGTCTATGATTATACCCACTCCGTTCTTGTTTCTCTCTTTTCCGCTAAACTACAGTTTGTACCCTGAATTACCCACTTCCTTACTTTTCTCTCCTACCCATATAGTCTCCTGAATGCAAGCAATATTCATCCTTCTTCTTTCCAAGGTATCCGCAAGCTCCATTAATTTTCCTGTAAGTGATCCAACATTCCAAGTACCAACCCTGATCCTCCTCCTATCCTGCTCCTTCCTAATTGGTCTCCTTCTATGATATCTTCTCTTGTTTTCTATGTCTATCTTGTGTTCTGTTCCACTATTTGTTCTACTATCTTTCCTATGGACTAACTTCTTTACCCACACCCGTCCATGATGTGGGAACCCTTGCTCACTTAACACCACACCCGGGCGCCGGCATGGCGCGCCACTTTCGGTGAACGCCCTATACCCTTGCATATTTATCACTACACCCGAGCTTCGATATAGCGCGTCGTTAGTAGAGGACGCCCCAACGTTTATATCATTTGAATCCATATCATAGGGTGTGACGAAATTTTTACGCTGGTTGTCACCTACCAAGAATTTTCTTAGTTTCAGAAAAGCAGACACTTTGAGAGGCTTTGTTAGCATATCAGCAACTTGATCTTCACTTCTACAATAAACAAGCTCAATTGTGTTGTTCCTTGTAAGATCTCTAAGAAAATAATACTTCACGTCTATATGCTTGCTTCTACCATGTAAAACTAGATTCTTTGAGAGTTTAATTACAGAACTATTGTCACAGTAAATGACAATAGGTTCATCTTTCATAGGATAGAGTTATTTCAGAATTCTTTTCAACCAAATAGCTTGACAAGCAAATGAAGTTGCAACCACAAATTCAGCTTCAATAGTTAATAAAGTGACAATGGGTGGCTTCTTTAATGACCAAGAAATAGCTCCAAAACCAAGCATGAATACAGATATGAAGTGCTCCTTCTATCATCTTGATCCTCAGTATAATCACTATCTGTAAAACAAACTAAGTCTAATATTTCTCCTCCCTTCTTATAGAACAGCTCAAATTCCATAGTACCTTTCAAATATTGAAAAATCCTCTTGGCAACAAGAAGATGTATCTCCCTTGGGCTTTCCATGTACCTCCTAATGAGACTTACAACATACATTACGTCAAGACTCGTTCCCGTTAAATACATCAAGCTTCCCACAGTTTGTTTGTACAGAGTGCTATCCACCTTCCTCCCATTAGAATCTTTGGTTAACTTCAAGCTAAACTCAATTGGTGATTTCACAGAATTGCAATCTTTCATCCAAAACCTATCTAAAATTTCTCGAACATATTTCTTTTGAGAAATAAAAACTCCATCAGCACATTGAGACACTTCTATTCCAAGGAAATAATGCATCATTGCCAAATCAGACATATCAAACTTAAGAACCGTGGACCTTTTAAAATTCTCAAACATGACTCTATCATTTCCTGTATGAACTAAATCATCTACATACAGGCACACAATCAACATTTTCCCCCAATCTTCATGTTTAGTGTAAAGAGTATGCTCATATGGACATTTTTGAAAACCTTCCTTTTGAAAATAAGCATCTATTTGACTATACCAAGCTCTAGGTGCTTGTTTTAGTCCATATAGAGCCTTTTTCAATTTATATACTTTATGTTCATTTCCAAGTTTCACATGACCAGGAGGTTGATCAATGAATACCTGTTCCTCTAAGTTTCCATGCAAGAATGCCGATTTGACATCCAACTGGAAAATAGGCCATGAATTCTGTGCTACAACAACGATCACTAATCTGATTGTATCTAGCCTTGCAACAGGAGCAAAAACTTCTTTGTAATCAACTCCAAACTCCTGCTTGCAGCCTTTAGCTACTAAGCATGCCTTATACTTGTCAACTTCACCGTTTTCCTTTAGTTTAGTCTTGTAAATGCACTTGACACCAATTGTTTTGTGTCTCCTTGGAAGATTGGTCAACTCCCTAGTATCATTTTTTTTTCAATTACAGCAATTTCATCAACCATAGCTTACCGCCACTTTGATTCTTTAATAGCTTCTTCGTAAATTGTAGGGTCACAATTTGAAAAAAAAGCAAAATGAATGAGTGGATCTTCATATTAATAAATCCCCATTACGTCATAATCTGACATCCATGTTGGGCTCTTTCGAACACGATGAGGATGTGAACTAGCTACTATTTCTACTTGCTCATCAAATTCTGGTGTTGTTGGTATGAGATTATAAGTTGTAAAGCTTTCATTTTGAGCATTTTCATAAGCAGCTACTAGAACAAACTGTTGTTGAGGTAGATTTGCTTCCTTCTCATTTTCTTCATTAAAACTTGTTGGAATTTCTTCTCTAACAGCATTTTTGTTCCATGGCGAAAACTGATCTTCATCAAAAACAACATCTCGACTGATAAGAATTTTCTTAGTGTTAGGATTGTAGAGCTTATAAGCTTTTGATTGATCATAACACCAAGAAAAATACATTTCTCTCCTTCGTCATCTAGCTTCTCCTTTTCTGATCTGGAATATTGACATATGCAACACACCCAAAAACTTTGAAATGATTTATTGATGGTTTTTGTCCACTCCATGCTTCCTTAGGTGTCATGTTTTGAACAACAAATGTTGGACATCTATTCAAAACATGAATACTCCAATTGACTACTTCAGACCAGAAACTCTTCGGTCACTTCTTAATAAAAGGCTTCGCACCATATTCAAAATAGTTTGATTCTTCCTCTCGCAGACACCATTTTGTTGAGGCAAATAAGCTACAGTAATTTGCCTCTTAATTCCTTGGGTCTCACAAAAATCTGCAAATTCCTGTCAATTATATTCTCCACCATGATCTATACGAAGAACTTTTATTGGGTTGCCAACTTCATTCTCAACAAGTGCTTTATAGCTTTTAAAATTTTCAAAAGCTTTACATTTCTCCTGTAAAAAATAGACTCAGATCTTCTGACTATAATCATCAATAAAAGTGACTACAAATCTTTTACCTCCATTAAAAGATAGATTTATTGTCTAAAAATGTCAGAATGAACAAGTTCTAGTGCCTTTTTTGCTCTACATGATTTTCCTTTTGGAAATGAATTTCGTCGTTGTTTACTAGCAACACATTCTTCACAAACTTGAGAGGTAGGTGTTATTTGAGGGAGACTTGTCACCATATTTTTCTATTGTAGAGTCTTTAATTCACCAAAATTAAGATGCCCAAAGCGAAAGCTCCATAGCCAAGCCACATCTTTTGATTTTGTTTATATGCATGATTGTTGAATATTATTAAGATGGAGTGGAAAAATCCTATTTTCTATCGTCATGACTTGAGTAATTAAGCCCAATTTTGAATCTTTAATTTAATAAACTGCTACTTTAATATTGACCTCATATCCTTTTTCTTGAAGTTGTCAAACACTTAGCAAATTTGTTTTTAAATCTGGAACAAAAGGGACATTATTTATAAATGGAGTTGTTCTCATTTGAGACTTGTACCTTCCCTTTTCCCATGACAGACACAGTGGAGTTGTCCTTAAATTTCACAGTATTGTGAAAAGATTTGTTCAATTCAGAGAAGGCTGATTTACTACCACACAGAGCAGCTAGTGTCAAGATACCATGCATTTGAGGAAGTTTCTTCCTTGGGATGACACACCGTCAAAAGAGAAACCTCTTATTCTTTTATCTCTCCTTCTCTTGTCTCTACAAAGTTCGATCTACCACCATGGTATTTTTACAAATTAGTTCGACATTCAGAACGATAGTGACCATACCTATGGCATCGAAAACATTCCACATTTGATTTGTCATGTCCTTTCTTTTTTCCTTAAGAATTACCAGCTCTACTCTTCTCATTTTTGTGATGCCCATTCTTGCCCTCCCATTTTCCTTTCTCATGACCATCTCCTTTTGAATTTGTTGCTACCTTTAATGCTTGCTCCTCTTTTTCTTGCTGATTTATCTTTTGTTTATGAAGTAACAAAGAACTCTGTAATTCATCAATTAAGAGTGCATCAATATCTTTAGAGTCTTTAATGGAACAAGCAACATTGAACTTTACTATCATTGAGCAAAGTATTTTCTCCATGATGGTGACATCTTTTAGCCTCTCGCCATGAATTCGCATCTTATTTACAATGGCCATCATCCTTGAGAAATATTCTAAAACCGTCTCTCCTGACTTCATGCACAAGGTCTCAAACTCACCACGAAGAATTTGAAGCTGTGCTCGCTTTGTCCTTGCATTTCCTTGGTACTTCCTTTTTATGGAATCCTGAATTTGCTTGGAAGTATCTTTGCAAAGAATGGTTTCTAAGATTGGACGATCAATAGCCTGGAAGAGATCATTTTTAACCTTCAAATCTTTCAACTTTGAGCTTTCTAACTCTGGCTTTTGTGCTTCAGATAGAATACTACCTGCTGCTAATTCTACTACACCAAAGTAACAATATGCCAGTATTCTTTGGACCTAAGGAAGTTCTCCATCAGTATGCTCCAATGGTCATAATAACCATGAAAGCAAGGGATAGCTAGTTGTACATAATCTAAAGCCATAAGAAATATCGATGTATGAGATGAAAGAGACTTGCTACTGCACTCTCTCTCTTTTCTTTGTGTTTCACTTACTCAAAGTGTTTCACTCACCCATAGATGTTTCACTTTTTCACTCAACCTAGCTCTGATGCCACTGTTACACTTTAAAATAAGATGACAACAAGTAGAAAGTAAAAAACAAAAGGAAGAAAATGAACTATTGTTCGAAGTTTTTACCAGACGGGTGTAATAGACAAAAATATTATATGAAAAAAGGTAAATTTAAACTTAATTATTAAAAGAGGGTGAAATTTTGCTGAGATAAAATAAAATATTGTTGAGATAAAAGATACGAAGGCAAGGCATTAATTATAATAGCATTTAAAGCCCGACGATATTATGAATAATGTGTAATTGATTTCAATTAAATATTATTAAATAAAATAATTAAAAAAATTGAAGAAAAGCTAGATGCTATTTATGGTAGCATCCAATTTTACTTTTTTTATTAATTATTTTATTTTATATTTTAAATAAAATATAAATATTATTTTAATAAATAATGTTATAATAATTAATATTGTAGACTATAATATTTTTATTATAAAAAAATTATTTTTTAATTTAAAATTAAATTAGATTTAATTAAATAAAAAATTAAAATATAAAATATTATTAATTTATTTAATAATTACTTTCAGAAAACAATAAATTACTAAATATTTAATTAAATTTTAAATAAAAAAAACTATAATATAAAGTATGGTTAATTTTGTTTTAATAATTATTTCAAAAAATAATTAATTATTAAATTTAAATGTTATTATTTTAATAATTATTTTAAAAAATAATAAATTAGTAATTATAATTAAGCATTATTATTAATTTTTCCTTATTATTAATTTTATAAAATAATTGTCTCATGAGAGTAGTAACATAAAATTATGGGGGTATTCAATACTCCTCAATAAAAGAGGGATTGATCTTTCCTTGATGCAGTAAAAAAAAATAGAAATTGCTAGATGTACCTCGTGAAAGAGGACTTGTTTTTTTTTTTTTAATGAAATTAATTATTTCCTTTCTTTTTATTTAAGAAATAAAAAGAAACTATATTTATTTTCAAGTAAGCAAAAATGTTATGATTACAAGAGTCTATATATCACATATAAGCTTTAATATATTATTTTATAAAATTAATAATTAGAAAAAATTAATAATAATGCTTAATTATAATTAGTAATTTATTATTTTTTAAAATAATTACTAAAATAAAATTAATAACATTTAATTTTGATAATTAATTATTTTTTGAAATAATTATTAAAACAAAATTAACAATATTTTATATTGTAGCTTTTTGTAATTTAAAATTTAATTAAATATTTAGTAATTTATTATTTTCTGAAAGTAATTATTAAACAAAATTAATAACATTTTATATTTTAATTTTTTATTTAATTAAAATTTAATTAAATTTTAAATTAAAAAATAATTTTTGTATTAAATAACCACACTCCTACAAACTAGGACAAAAACAAACAGCTCTTTGACTTATTCAACAATAGTTTGTGGGTTGATTTTGTTGGTTTTTGTTAATATGTAAGTTGAAATTCTGAATTTTATTTGAAAAAGAGTTTATTTTGTGTTGTGTGAGAAATTTATTCATGCTTCAAGAATTGTTTATGCTGGTTTGTTGATGGCTTTGAAAAATTTATCCATTTTAGTTGGTTTTTTTAGTAACAATTGTTTGTCTCCTGCATGTTATACAAACTCTGTTAAACAATTTCAAAGTCCGCACAACAACAACAACAAGAAGGTTACAGTTTGAAACTTCATCAATGTCAAGAGCATTTAGCTTGTCCTGAAGGGCTAAAATTTGTATATCACTAAGGGTGGATAACCACAAAGGAGATTTGGGAATCTACACAAACTGGAGGCAGGCATCTTTTATCAAATCATACACGACATGGTGCGACTCTGCTTTTGTGATACAGTTTAATATATATGTTGATTTTTTCATTTGTGGGAACAGAACTTGATATATGATTCTCGAGTGAGTTGGGCCTAAAAAGCAATTGTGTGATGGCATCTTACAATTTCTCTATTTGTTGCGAGTTTCCTGCCAAATGTTTTCAGATGGGAAGACTGAGAGCATTTTGCAAATGTGTGTTGATTAAAAGAAATACCTGTTTATGTGTGTGTAATAAACAAATTTCCAAACCAAGGTGATATATCCATGTCGGTCAGATTCAAGCAAGATACCGACAGTAATCTCACAGGTTGCCGACTGTCAGCATGGCATGGGACTGTTATTCAGTTGGTATTTGTTGTTCCATATAAAAACCCAGCACTCATTCAAGTTGACAAAGAATTGAAAATTATAATTTTAGAACGAGCACTAAATTAAAAGAAAAGAAAATCTTCCTGAATTTAGTTGCAAGCTTACTCATGGAGAGGAAGCTGAAACGTTCTGCACGTGGGGTGAGTCCATGCAAGCTCAAAGCAAATAGCCAAAGCTACGTTTGGCAAGACAAAGTTCAGGATAAATTAATAATTTAATATGTCATCGTATATATATGGTAGCCAGCACTCGAAAGAATAAAATCACAAGTTTTTTTCTTGCCTACCCCTCACACTTGGAACTGGTACTTGTAGCTGGGTACCTATATAGCTACTGAATTGAGTAGATGAACATACCAAGAAAAAATATACCACCCAGTAATTTTGTTGCACGCACGCATATAAGATTATTGCGTCTCTTTAATAATTTAGTATGATAAAAATTTGAAGTGATGATATATAAGTAAAAGTTTAAGCATTTCGGTTCGATTCAAAACCCAATACATATAGAGGACGTCAAATAGAATTCAGCTATAACGTAACAGAGCATAATGAGGCGGAAGAACAGGAATCAAAAGAGCATAACAAACACAATTCATCATCATAACAAGACATAATTTAAGAAACAGAACCACAGGAAATAAACATTCCTGAACATTATTATTGATCACAGCAGCAAAACTAGACCAAACAGTGAGGAAAAAGAGCACAGAAAGCGATTTCTTGGCAATAAATGGATTACACAAAAACCGCACAAGAAACAGAACAACAAGAAACGAACATTCTTCAACATTATTATTTATTACAGAGCAAAACTAAGCCGCTTCACTTGTTGATTTATTAGCGCAGATATACCTTAACCAGCCGCTTGAATCACAACCTTGAACTCCATTCCAGTGAATTCATCACGCTCTGTATATAACTGGTTGGCGTCCCCAACTTTGAGGTCACAATAACGAACAAACGCAAGCCAGTTCCTGCAAGCAAGAACAGGTCTTGGATGCCCATTTCGGCGAATGGAACACTCGAAGCTCCAGAAGAAGCCTCCATGGTCCTTGGCTGGGTTACTCACTTCATGGCTGTCTCCGAAGTTTAGCTAATTTTTACCAATCCTCTCTTAGGTTTTGAGTTTGTTCTTTCGGGTCTGTTTAGTTTAACCGTTGAATACAACTGATAGCCGCTAGCTGATAACTGTTACCGTTAATTGATAGCTGATAACCGATAGCTGATGATAGCTGTTTTATGTTAAGTGTTTGGTAAAATTATATTTAACTGTTGCTGTTGATATGTGAAATGACTAATAAGGTTATATATCATATAATTTATTTTATTATTTAAATAAATATAAATTTATAAATTTATTACATTATATTAATCTTTTATATTATATTATTTATTTTATTATTGAAATAGGAAAATAATTATTTTTTAAGATAATTAAATAATTTTAAAAATATAGATAAAATAATAAAATAATTAGTATTGTTAGTAGAAAAATTTATAATTAATTTTAAGTTTTTAGATATAAATAAATATTTTATATTTTATATTTTTAATAAAAAATATTTTAACAAAGTTGAAATACGTTAAAATTATAAATAAAAAAATAAAAATATTAATAATATTAATTTTTAAGTTAAATAAAAAAAAGATAATATAGTCAAAATAAAAAAACAGCTCTAAAAATAGAGCTGATACAAACTGCAGCTGATGGGTATCATATCAGTTGCCCATCAACTATCAGATCTATTTTTTTAAGCTTACCAAACACTATAATTTATCTGTTTGGGTGTCTATCAGCTATCAACTGTACCCAACAGGTAAACCAAACACTCCCTTCATTTGGTTACCATCAAGTCAACTTAAAAAATCCTACACAAAAGTCGCTTAACTTATTTAAAAATGAATGACGTCTAAAATTTTTTTTCAAACTTTTTTTTTTCAATAATATATAAAAATAGTACTTTTTCTAAAATCAATTTTCAAATTTTTGAAACTTATTGTCAAACATACCTTTTTAGCTAGCAAAAAAATATAAAGTATATTAAATGGAGAATTTAATCTCCTAATTGAGTGAGAAATATAATATAATTTTTAAATTTTTAAGTAGAATTAATAGACATGAGATAGAGATTTTAAAAAAGAGACTAATATAAATTTTATACATAATGCTTTAATTTTTTTTTTTAATTTTATCAGCACTGAAATGTATCAAATTAGTCAGAAATATGGTGATATTATAGTATAAGAGATTTTTATGTAATATTTTTTAAATCGAGAGATTTTATAATAATAAAATTTATAAAATAAAAGTAAGATATAAGAATAAAATAAACTCAAAATTGAGCTACAACTGAAAAAAAAAAAAAAAAAAGGAAATTTTGACAAAAGTTTCAAGGCCTCCGTTGGTAGGGAACCGAAAAATGTGAACGGTTGATGGGCGGTCCACCTAGGACATGACATCGGCAGCTCTTATGTTTCTTAAGAGCCCCCTTTTATAGCATAACAAACACAGTTCTTCAGCATATATCAAAACAAAATAGAGTAAGAAACGAAACAAATGGAAATAAACATTCCTGAACATTATTACTGATCACACAGCAGGACTGGATCAAATAGTAACAGAGAGCACAAGAAACATATTTCTGAGGCAATATATGGATTACCAGAAAACAGCACAAGAAATAGATTTCTGTGGCAATATATGGATTACCACAAAACAGCACAAGAAACAGAACAATAGGAAACAAACATTCTTGAACATTATTTTTTATTACAGAGCAAAAATCGAGTAAAGAAGCAGCTTCACTTGTTGATTTATTAGCGCATATATACCTCAACCAGCCGCTTGAACCACAATCTTCAACTCCACTCCAATGAATTCATCACGCTCTCTGTATAACTGGATGGTGTCACCAACTTTGAGGTCCCAATAACGAACAAACGCCAACCAGTTCCTGCAAGCAAGAACGGGCCTTGGATGCCCATTTCGGCGAATGGAACACTCGAAGCTCCAGTAGAAGCCTCCGTGGTCCTTGGCTTGGATACACACTCCATGGCTGTCTCCGAAGTTTGGCAAAAGTTTCAAGGCCTCTGTTGGTATTGCTAGTCTTTTAGCAATATCTGTTGTGGTTAGTGGTTTGTAGAAAACGGTAGCCATTGAAGCAGCTTGCCCATGAAATGATTCAACTTCTAGTCTCTTTATATATAAACAACTAAAACTAAAACCACTGTGGAACCGAAAAATGTGACTGGGTATAACCGGTAAGTTAGCATGCCATGAAACCGAGGTCTGGTCGGCTAAGGATATAAGGTAGGAATATGGCTTGGTGCATGACAGAATGTTGACCGGATACAACCAGTTGGTTGAGCGCCGAAAAGCAGTACAAGATGACCGTGAGCTGAGATGATCATTTGATCATGGAAAATTGACAGCATATGGAAAGTAGGGGAACTGAGAATTTGATTACTCGTGAGAAATTTGATAACACGTGAGTTCAAAGTTGAAAAACAAAAGAAATTTTACCGTCCACCAGCAACCTAGAATTTGATTACTCGTGAGAAATTTGATAGCACGGAGTCGAACTCGGGTTAACCATTTGGTAGTAACGTAACCAAATCAAATTGAATCAGTAAAATTAAATTAATTAAATTATTATATTTTAAAAATTAAATTAAAATAAATAAAAAATTAAATCAAAATAATAATTTTATTTCAATTCGATTTATTTTAAATTGATTAGTTTTCAAGTTTTGATTATTTTTTAATTTAGATTAAATTTTTAAATTATTTATTTAATTTTGATCTTAATTTAAATTTAATAATCATTAATCAATAAATTAAATAATTTATATATATATATATAATTACATATAATTTATAAATTCCTATAAAATTAATAAAATAATTCAATTCGATTCGATTCAATTCAACTGATTTTTTTTTCTAAAATTAAATTAAATCAAAATAATTAAAATTTTTTAAATATAAAATTAAATCAAACTTAATTATCTTAAATTAAATTATTAAATTAAAATAATTTAATTCAATTTATTCAATTCAAACCGAATAATACTCCTAAGTTCAATTGCCATGGAAACACAAAGGAAATTTTACCGTCCACCCGCATGCCATGTAAGACAGAAACTATTTACGACAAAATATTAAATTTAATCACTATATTTATTGAGAAATTTAATTTAACTTAATTTTATCATTTTATTTAAGTTAATTTAAAATTTTTAATTCAATTTCAATTTAACCTAAAAATTAAAATTTATAGGATGTATTTATTAATTTTTAATTAAATAAAAAGAAAAAAAATTAAATTTCTTAATTTTAAGATTAAATTTTTTTAATTTTTAATTTAAATTTAAAATAAAAAAATTAATTTATTAATTTTTTACTTTTAAAAATTAAATTAAACATAAATTAAAATTTTTAAATTAAATTAAATATAGGATTAAAAATAAATTTAATTTAATTTTTTCAATAAATACATAAATCTAATTGAGTTTTATCCTAATTTTCTACATAAGAGAAAACTGCATTTCTTCTGCTAACCCGTCCGCTTAGGACATGATTAGACACGTGTTATGCAATCCTCAGACAATCGTGAGCAGAAAAGCGGTACAAGACAACCGTGAGCTGAGCTGAGATGATCATTGATTATAGAAAATTGACAGCACATGGTCGGTAAGTTAGGAAAGGAAGGTAGGGAGCCGAGAATTTGATAACTCGTGAGAAATTTGATAACACGTGAGTTCAGCATGCCACGGAAAGAGAGAAATTTTCTACACAAGAAGAAAACTGCATTTCCCCAGCTGGCCCGTCAGCTTAGGACATGATTAGAGACATGTTATGCAATCCTCAGCGTTACCGTCCATCCAAATTCTCATATAAACTCAAATTAATGAAGATATTTACATACACGTGCAAGATTTCAATCAATATATTTGTCAAAATCTCATATCGTAAGTCAATTATTACACCAATAACAGTTAAGATAGAAGCTTAATTTAAATGAAATAAATAAATTAAGACATTAAAAAAATTAAGGTAGAAACAGTATCAACTCTTTCCATTTTATTATAATAATATTTTTATATTCAACAATGATTTAGATTTCACCTTATATAGTAAAAATTATACAAAATTTTTTTAAGAACTGAATCAGAATTAGACAAAAATAGAATGAAAGAATTAAAAATGAAATTATAAACCGAAATATTAAAAATTAAAATATTCAATTGAATCAGAATTAAATTAAAAATTCAACTATATTTAATTTGATTTCAATTTATAGTAGAAATAAAAATAAAATCAGCCACTGAGTTTTTAATTTTTAAAATATTTTATTTCACACTTCAACTTTTATAAAATAAAATTAATACAATATCACAATATTTCTAACAAAGCACATGTGAAACAAGTAAGCTGACATGTTAAAACAATGCTGACATGGATTGACGGCTCAATAATTTCTTTACACATGTCTTATTTATTTTTTTAATCTTTTCTTGCAAAAAATTAACTCCTCATTCTCTCTCCTTTTTTCGCTGTCTTGAATGTATTGTTGAACACTGGCCCTCCATAGAAGTGTGCGGTCCTGGTCTAGTGCATGGCGACGCAGCAGCTATTGACAACCTTGTTATCCTGTATAACCACCTCATATTCACTCTGTCTTCACATAGAGAGTACAATCTCTAAAATCCTGGAACAAAATCTCACTTTTGTCATGGCTTTTGCAGTGCCTCTCACCAATCTCTCCTCCTCTCGACCCAACTCTGCTGTTGTTATATTTATGGCTTTCAAGAGACTAAGGTGAAAAAGAAGCAGGAGATAGCGAGTCTATCATGTAAGAAATAGTTTGATCTGATTATTTTTTATCCAATCTACAAACAAATTGGAGCCATCTTTCTCAGTGCAACCCAAAAAACCATTGATGCAATCCTTGCATTTAAGTGTGACATTAGCTTCAGTGCTCCAACTGCCGCAATTCTGCAAATTGCAAAAACGAAAACAAAGCAAACATAAGAGAGGAAAAACCCACGGACCATTCAAGTCGATATAGAATTGAAGCATTTTTTTGGAATGAGTCTTGCCTTATCAGTTCCAGCAATACAGTGAGGAGGGTAAGGCTCTTTCGGAATGTCAGGATGATAAGAATTAAGACAAATGAAAACAGGCCATTTCTTGCCATAGAAAGCTCTAGCAAGCCTCACCAACTCCTCAACCATCGTAGAAATTTGCTTGTTAGGCTGTTTAGGGGCCTGTAGAACCCAACAAACAATTAAGATTAAGATATCTGCGCCAAACATTATACATAAAATAAAAAAACACAAAGAATGCCAAATTGCCAACTGCAACGGTACATAAACCATTAATGATATTCACAAGAACAAGTCCCGTCTTAACATCGCCTCTCAGAAGCAAAGAATCTTGCTCGATGGGAAGTTCTTGCTTCAACAAATCAATCATATGGGATGCCTCTTATTCTTTTTCGCATAAAAAGTAAACAACACATTCACAATTTCCTGTCTAGAGATGCTCTTGTTGGATAGAGCTGCACAAAGATACTTTACACACGGTCCAGAAGCTTTGTTCATTCACAGATGGTAAAATGGGTAAAAAAAGAAGGGTATTTCAGATTTTGATTTTGATTTTGATTTTTATCTCTAAAGCAATGAAAGATATTGGTTGTCTACCTTTATTCAGTATGATCTTGCAGTCAAACTAATGACTCATGAACAGAGCTATTGAATGGAATTTTTTTCTCTGTTTCTTTTTTTCAATATATCTTCCCCCTTAGTGAAGGCGAAGCGAAAGTTAAAAGAGGGAGAGAGTTTCTTGTTAATTTTTTTTTTATTATTCTTAATGCCATGTCATCTTTTTTTTTATTTATTTATTCTTCCCTCGCTCAATAGAGTCTGTCTTTGCGTAAGTTGCTAACTATGATCATAAAAGTATATTTCACTTTATGAAAATTAAGGTGTAAGATGAGATGTTTTGAAAGTTAAGGTGTCACTAAATTTTTTTAATAAAATTTGAGAGCGAATTTATATATCCAGAGAAAAAAAAATCTACACAAAAGCTGCTAGGTAAAAAAAATGTGGGGTCGCCAAGTCACTATTTATCTGGCATTCACTTTGAAGTATATAGAAGCTCTAAGGTATACACGATGCTACAAATATTTTTTTATATTTATCATATTATTATAATTATTAGATAAAAAATATTTATACTAAAAACATATTTAATTTTATTTTATAATAATGTAAAATATTAGGATAGATTTCAATAGTTATTTCTAAACTTTAAGAGTTATAACAAAAATATTTCTGAATTTAAAAATATAACATAAAATCATCATAAATTTTGAAATTTTACACCATAAAACCTTTCTAACCCTTAATAGCTGGTATATAGGTAATACACTAATGTAAATAATTTAGAATGATGATAAAGTGGACAATCGCTATTATTTTTCGAAGGTAAAAGCTCTTTAATCAACTGCTATACATCTAGCCCTTCATTATCTCGCATGATTGAGATTTTTTCATGGTTTATATGTAAAGAAAATTATAGCTGATTTTACCATTGTTACATAGAGGATGGAGAATTATCTACATCATTGCTACCATAGAGTTTAGATTATATAAATTGACTATTGAGAGTCAAAATAATTTTATTATGCAAAACTTTTAAATTCAAAAAGTTTTATATTATATTTTTATGTTTAATAACAATTTTATTATAATTCTTAATATTTAAAAATAACTATTAAAATTTATCTACGATGCTACGCTTTCATTATAAATTGAATTATATATTTATAAAATGAGGCATAGTTTTATCTGCCAAGGCCCATCGCAATTTTGTTTTCATGAATGGGGATAATATATATGGTGCAACAACAACAATGTTATAAAATTTGGATCAATCTGGCAATTGACCCGGTGATCTAGGGATTGACTTTTTCATTGAACGGGACAAGAAATTAACTTGAAAAAAGGATGACTTGGTAGTTGAATCAATGACGTTAATCCAATGACCAACTCAACTCAACTCAACTCAACTCAACCTTTATCCCAAAAATTTATAATGCTTCTAGGTCATGTTGTACTACTCTCCTCCAAGTCAATTTAGATCTACCCCTTTTTTTCTGCTTTCTATCCTCTAACCTAATATGCTCTACTTGTCTAACTGGAGCCTCCGTATGTCTACACTTCACATAACCAAACCACCTCAATCTCCCTTCTCTTAACTTATCCTCAATTGGTACCACTCCTACCTTTTCTCTAATACTCTCATTACGAACTTTATCTAGTCTAGTATGGCCACTCATCCACCTTAACATTCTCATCTTAGACGCATATGACTCCTTCAATGCCCAACACTCACTACCATATAACATAGCCGGTTATATAACTGTACGGTAAAATTTTCCTTTCAACTTATTGGGAATCTTGCGATCACATAAAACTCCCGTGGCACGTCTTCACTTCAACCATCCGACATTAATCCTATGACTAACATCCTCCTCACATCCCCCATCTACTTAAAGGACTGAGCCAAGATATTTAAAGTGATTACTTTGGGACAGTACCACTCCATCCAAACTAACTCCTTTCCTATCACTAGTTTGGCCTTCACTAAACTTGCAATGCATGTATTCTGTCTTCATTCTATTTAACTTAAAGCCCTTTGACTCTAGAGTACTTCTCCAAAGCTCTAGCTTTCTATTGACTCCTTCTCGCGTCTCATCTATCAGAACAATATCATCCGCAAATATCATGCACCAAGGAATACTCTGTTGTATATGTTTCATCAATTCATCTAAAACTAATGTAAAAAGGTAAGGGCTTATAGCTGATCCTTGGTATAATCCAATTGAGATCGGAAAATCTCTTGTGTCCCCTCCCACTGTGCGCATAATAGTAGTTGCTCATTCATACATATCTTTCAACACTTGTATGTACCTAATAGATACCCTCTTTTGTTCTAACACACTCCATAGGACATCTCTTGGAACACTATCATAAGCCTTCTCCAAATCAATAAAAACCATGTGTAGATCTTTCTTCACATCTCTATATTTCTCCATCAAGCTTCTAATGAGAAAGATCGCTTCCATAGTTGAACGACCGTGCATGAAGCCAAATTGATTGAGAGAGATAAAAGTATCACGACGTAGTCAATGCTCCACAACTCTCTCCCACAACTTCATAGTATGGCTCATGAGTTTAATTCCCCTATAGTTCAAGCAACTATGTATGTCTCCCTTTTTTTTAAAAATAGGTACTAAAATACTCCTCCTCCATTCATCAGGCATTTTCTTTCAGTTTAGAATCTTATTAAATAATTTAGTTAATCATGCCACTCCCATATCTCCCAAACACTTCCACACTTCAATTGGTATTCCATGGGGTCCACAAGCTTTACCCACTTTCATTCTCTTAAGTGCTTTCTTTACTTCTAAAGATCTAATCCTTCTAGTATAATTCACATTCTTTTCTATCGTTTTATAGTCTATATTCACGCTATTACCATTTTGACTATTATTAAAGAGATCATTAAAATAATTTTTTCATCTTTCTTTAATGTCCTCATCTTTCACCAACACTTTTCCTTCTTTATCCTTAATGCACCTAACTTGATTGAGATCTTGACATTTCCTTTCTCTCCTCCTTGCTAATCTATAAATATCTTTCTCCCCTTCTTTAGTTCCAAGTTTCTCATATAACTTTTCAAAAGCCTGTGCTCTTACTTGACTAACTGCCTTTTTTGCCTCTTTCTTTGCTATCTTGTACTGTTTATATGCCTCATTATTATCGCATTTAGGTAATTTCTTATACCATTCTCTTTTTCTCTTCGCTGCCTTTTGTACTTCTTCATTCCACCATCTCTCTTTTGAGGGTGGTCAATGTCCTTTAGACTCTCCAAGTACTTTTCTAGCTACTTCTCTAATTTTTGATGCCATCTATATCCACATATTATTGGCCTCCATATCATCTGTATCCAATGACCCAATTTAAAATTTTTTAAATTAAAAATTTTTAAATATAAATGATATTAATATTTTAATATTTAAAAATTTAAATTTATGTTTAGTCAATGAATAAACGTTATTCAACTACTATCTTTTTATTTATAATAATATAAGAAATTCTAAAAAATGATATGTTTATTTTTATGTCTAATGTATAATTAATATTTCATAAATATTAAGGAATAGTTATTCATTTGTAAAAATATTTTTTTATGTGTTAATTATAAATTAATATATTTAAAATTTAAATGTTTTAATGTTTTCATATAAAATTTAAAAAAAAATTAAGATATATATATATATATATAATCTAATAAATGTAGAAATATTGATTTAGTTGAACAAACTTATTTAGTTATATTAATAAGCATAATATTTAATTAATATATATTTAATAATTTACTGACTAAAATTAGTTACCATCGACACAATCTTTTAATTGGGTCAAGTTCCAAGTCGAATTTAATAACTATGCAACAACATTTTCTGTAGGGGTGAAGAACATAAATAAACTAATCATAATGTAACAATTAAATAAAAATATAGTTACAATTTTTTGACAAGTGACTTTCAACATTTTTTTTTTTAGTAAATCACAGGTATCTCCTAACCCATTGGGGTGCTTGCATTCGGGGTGGCCCAAGCGCAAATAATGATAATGAGAGCAAACAACAAGTAAAACAAAAAAGATCTCTTTAATTTATGAGAAATTATATTATACTCTCACGATTTCATGTAAGATTCATAGAATAACAAACTAATCATAACGTAACAACTAGATAAAAATATAGTTAAACTTTTTTGATAAGAGATTTTCTTATCTCAGTTGAATTACACCAAGATTCAGTTGTAAACTCTTACTTTTTACATTAGTTCTAGATGAATTAAAGAAACATATATAGGAGAGTATCCCTTGGTGTATGATGTTTGCGGATAATATAGTTATGATGGATGAGACGCAAGAAGAAGTCAATAGAAAGCTAGAGCTTTAGAGAAATGCTCTAGAGTCAAAGAGCTTTAAGTTAAGTAGAACGAAGATAGAATATATGCATTGCAAGTTCAATGAAGGCCGAACCGATGATAGGGAAATAGTTAGTTTGGACGGAGTGGTACTGTCCCAAAGTAATTACTTTAAATATCTCAGCTCAATACTTCAAGTAGATGGAGGATGTGAGGAGGATGTTAGTCATAGGATTAAAGCTGGATGGTTAAAGTGGAGACGTGTTGCGGGAGTTTTATGTGATCGCAAGATTCCCAATAAGTTGAAAGGAAAATTTTACCGTACAGCTATACAACCAGCCATATTATATGGTAGTGAGTGTTGGGCACTGAAGGAGTCGTATGTGTCTAAGATAAGAGTTGCGGATATGAGAATGTTAAGGTAGATGAGTAGTCATACTAGATTAGATAAAGTCCGTAATGAGAGTATTAGAGAAAAGGTAGGAGTGGTGCCAATTGAGGATAAGTTGAGAGAAGGGAGATTGAGGTGGTTTGGTCATGTGAAGCGTAGATATACGTAGGCTCCAGTTAGACAAGTAGAGTACATTAGGTTAGATGATAGAAAGAAAAGAAGGGGTAAACTTAAACTGACTTGGAGGAGAGTAGTACAACATGACCTAGAAGTATTACACATTTCCAAAGATTTAACCCAAAATCGTTTAGAATGGAGAAAGAGAATCTATATAGAAGATTCCAAATTTTTGAGATAAAGGTTTACTTAAGTTGAGTTGAGTAGATACTTTTTTAACAAGAGAATTTCAATATATAGGAGAGAATTTCAATAGAATAACAAGTAGAACGGTGTGCTTCATAAGCAAAAGTATCGAAGCCAAAGAAACGAAGGGAGATCTAAAACAGAGTTAAAGTAATCAGAAAGAAACTTAAGGTAGGAAAATTAGTTATCAAATTGATTAGCTAGCATCCGTTATTTCACGACTTCGCTTATTTTGAAGAATATAATTTATATATAAAAAATAAATTATTTAAAAATATATATTTTTTATTATTTAATTACAATATTAAATTAATAAAATATATTTTATTCTATACATATATAATTATTTTTACATTTTAATAAAATTATTAAAATTTAAAAATAAATTTTTTTATTTTACTTAAAAATAATTAAAATTTTTATTTAATTAAAAAATATTGTCATTTACTAATTTTCTTTAATGTTTTGATTCTCTCTCTTTAAACACCTCACCCACAATCTATTCCATTCAACATTAGAGCCGCTCTCTTTCACTCTCCATTTTTGAAATAAAAGATAGGCTTGTTTCGATTAAGGGTTGGGACTCGAAATCTTATAAAATGAGAAACAATTTGAATAATATATTAAGTGAAACATGATTATTAATAAGTTGCCATCTTGTGGGACAGTCACTTTCTTGTACTAAATGGCTAAATGTCCTACCAACATCCTTCAAAACTTTCCTAGCATAATTAAAAGAAAATTGTTCTGGTTCACAGGGAGTAAGAGATTTTTTTTTTAATTTAAAATTTTATTTTATTTAAAAAATTAACCATTAAAATATTATTCAAAATGATGTTAGAGTAAAATATGTTAAATTCTCTTCTGCCTCCCTCTCCTTATTTCCATTGTGAGCTTTTTGGGAGAGCTACCGGTGAATATTTTCAATGGTGGTTATCTCTTTCTTTTTTTCTATTTTTTTTTCTATGTATTTTTTTATGATAATTCCATTTTTGTATCGTTTAGAAATATATCTATACTTGTTCTTAATCTATTCTTATCAACATATCTAAGTTTGTTGCCTCCTTTAGGAGGATTTATTATCTTCTCTTGGGATTATTTGTTGTAAAAATAATTTGATCGATAAACAGTTTGAAAATATAAGCTTATCAGATATTGAGTGTATCAACTAAAATGCGCTTCTAACTTCTTGCTCATATGATTAAAGAAATTGACTACAATAAATACAATTTTACCTTAAATTGTAAAACAAATTTAAAAATGAGAGATTATTTCACTTAAATTAAAACGGAATTGGAAAAGAAAATTGTATTCCTTGATTGAAAAGTATATAAAATGCATAGAATTTAAAATTTCAATAGGAATAGAAATTGACAATACTTTGAAATTGAGAATAACTGCTAGAAACGTGGGTTGATTAGATTATTAGTCTTTGAACTATTATTGATTATTTGATTGAGTTGATTGGTTAGATTGATTTTGGTTAGATTGATTGGCTGCACTTCTCTATAGCAGAACGTCTTTAGTTTTGGAAATCTTTGAAACTGACACATTCTCACTCGTGACAGTTCTGGACAATTACGATGTAGAAGATAATTTCCCACTAACAAGAAACTTCCTGCAAGTGGGGGTAAGCATTCGGTTCAAACTGAATCAAATTGAATCGAATCGAATTAAATTATAAAAATCGAATCGTAAATTTTAGAAATCGAATCAAACCGAAATTGGTGAAAACCGAATCGAATCGAACCGCTTTATTTCGGTTTGATTCGATTTAAACCGATCGGTTTGATTTTTGATTGATTTTTTAATTTAAACTTGATTTTCAAGTTATTTGGTCTAATTTTAACTTTGGTTTGAACCTAATAACCATTAATCAATGAAATTAAACAATTAATATATATAAAATTAAATATAATTCATAAATTTTTCATAAAAATAAATTAATTCAAAAATCGATTCGGTTCGATTTAGTTCGATTTGACTATATAAATTACTATTCGGTTCTATTTGGTTTAACCGATTTTTTTCTTTTCAAAACCGAACCGAACCTAAATAACCAAAATTTTTATAAATTAAAACCAAACCGAACCGATTAAATTTTAAAACAGAACCGATTGAACCGAATTAATTCGATTCAATTCAATTTTTCGATTTGAACCGAATTCTGCTCAGCCCTACCTGCAAGTTCCTATTAATTATAAGTTATAACTTTCAACTTTTTGATAATCACCCGAAAATAATTAATTCTTATTTAATTTGACCGCATAATTAAATTAATTAGATTGCGTTGCCCCTTGCTTCGGCATCCATACCAACACAACACCCTCCATGCCGAAATTTGAGGACTAGCAAATCCGTCTCACCTGGTCTCTAGCGCAGCTCAAACACCTCCCTCCAAGCCGGGTGACCATCCTCTTCCCCCTTATGCCTGTGAAATTAAAACATCAACAAAAATTGAAGAAGAAACTGAATTGGACCTCTTCCCCTCTTTTGCCTCACACCTTGTCATCAGCAAAAATTGGAGAAGAAACTGAGTTGGACCTCTTCCCCTCCTTTGCCTCACACCTTGTCTCCATCAGTGCCTTATCAAGTGCCAACAAATCCAAATCTGCGCAGTTGAAGTTGAGACACTTGAGCCACCACCAAGACTTCCACCACCAATCCTCATAGATGTGGTGTGTGTCCCATATCCCTCAATGTCTGGGGAGGATTTGGTGCACGGTTTGACGTTAGAATTTTTGTGGGCTTTTTGTAGGTTTTTCAAATCGATGATTTGGGAAGTTACAATAATTATAGGAGAGTTTCACATCTCTATACGAGTAGAGGACTATTATACCATGTGTATCTTATAACTTCTTCTATGTACCAAACCCTTATACATGCCTTGAGGGATGGAATGGAGACATGAAACTGAATCCTGCTAATACGTGAACTAACTAGATTTTCAGTACAGAGCATAATGAGACAGAAGAAGGGGAAACAAAATTGTATAAGAAACACCATTCATCAGCATATATGGATGGTTCATAAAAAAAACAGAGTAAGAAACAGAACAGGAAATAAACATTGCTGACCATTATTATTGATCACAGAAGAAAAACTGGAAAGATACTGTAGAAGGAAAAGAGAATAAGAAATAGAATTCTTTAGCATATATGGATTACAACAAAACAGCACAAGAAACAGAGGAATAGGAAACAAACTTTCTGGAACATTATTACTGAACAAAAGATGAATAAAGAAGTAGCTTGGCTTGTTTTCATAGATATACCTTACTAAGCCGCTTGAACCCCAATCTTGAATTCCACCCCAGTGAATTCATCACGCTCTCGATATAATTGGATGGTGTCGCCAACTTTGAGGTCCCAAGAACGAACGAACGCAAGCCAGTTCCTGCAAGCAAAAACAGGTCTTGGGTGCAATCGAAGCTCCAGAAGAAGCCCCCATGGTCTTTGGCTAGGATACACACTCCATATCTGTCTCCGAAGTTCGGCAAAAGTTTCAAGGCTTCCGTTGGTACTGCTAATCTTTTCTCAATATCTGTTTTGGATAGTCGTTTGGAGAAAATGGTAGCCATTTGAAGCTTCTGTGTTGCTAATGAAATATAAATTAAAGATGTTCAAAAGGAAGGAAGGGGTAAGCAGTGAACCCATTTCGTTCCTTATATAAGCTAAAGAATTTCACTTCGCACTGCCACACTTTGCTCCATCTTCAAAATGTCGGAAGCTTGCGAGAAATAAAATGATTGGTCTTTCTTTTTGGGTTTTGATTGGGATTATCGACCTGCAAAACGGAAATTGTCATCCTTGGACAAAAAAACAAAAGATTTGACACTGTTACGATCCATCCTTGCTAAGAGCAAAAAAAGAGGATTTTTACGGCTATGAAGCCAACGAATTCTTTTTGTTTGCTTTTATGAATGATGGGAAAGACAACAATAAAGGCCGAATACCTCCGGTGAGTCAAGAAAGGAGACCGACCAGATATAACTGTTGAGCTTAGCAGGGAAAGTGAAGTTTTGGTGTTAAAGAGGGATACCATAAAAAACTCGTCTTTTATTTTCAACTTCTACCTACTAGTACCTAGCCAGTTCACTGTAGGCGACTTGACCTACTAGACATGCAAGCAGGTTGAAGGAGCCGCGTTTATGTTTTGTTTTTTATTTATTTATTTTTATAGACCATCCATCTTTTCCTTTTCACATTATTAATTGTTGATTTCAATTCAAATAATTAAAAATTGATTTAATAATTTATTTAATAAAATTAAATGAAATTAACTTTTTTTTAAAAATTGAATTGCAAACATATATAAAATTATTGCATATCTTTAATAATTTAGTATGCTAAAAATTTGAAGTGAAGAAAATAAATGTTTTTCATATATATATATATATATATATATATATATATATATATATATATCAAAGCTAGAATATGCATAGTAATTTATTTTAAAATAATTATGCTTAATAAAAGTATCAGTTTAATTAGTACTAAGTATAAATATTCAATTATAACTAAATAATCAAATTGAATAGACAAAATTTAGTTATTTTAATGAAGGATAATTCAATTTTTAATTCTTGATAATTGATTTTGATCATCAATTCAGCTACACTTAATTTGGTAATTTACTAACTAAATTTTTATTGGTTAATATATAAATTATAATTTATTACTAATATATTTTTGTAAACTCCGCCTAAGTAGTTTGTGCTTAGCCTATCCCAAGCCCGGATAAAGGATGAGGGTTGCAGTAGGTGACAACCAGCATAAAAATTTCGTCACACCTTATAATATGGATTCAAATGATATAAACGTTGGTGCGTCCTCTATTTACGATGCGCTACATCGTAGCCCGGGTGTAGTGAGAAATATGCAAGGGTGTAGGGCGTTCACCAAAAGCGACGTGCCATGCCGGTGCCCGGGTGTGGTGTTAAATGAGCAAGGGTTCCCACATCATGGACGGGTGTGGGTAAAGAAGTTAGTCCATAGGATAGATAGTAAAACAGATAGTAGAATAGAACACAATGTAGGCATAGAGAACAATAGAAGATATAATAGAAGGAGATCAATTAGGAAGGAACAGGATAGGAGGAGAATCAGGGTTGGTACTTAGAATGTTGGATCACTTACAGGAAAATTAATGGAGCTTGTGGATACCTTGGAAAGGAGAATGGTGAATATTGCTTGCATTCAGGAGACTAAAAGGGTAGGAGTGAAAAGCAAGGAAGTGAGTAATTTAGGGCACAAACTGTGGTTTACTGGAAAAGAGAGAAACAAGAACGGAGCAAGCATAATCATAGACATGACATTGAAAGATGCTGTAATAGCTGTGAAAAGAGTAGGAGATAGAATTATACTAGTAAAGCTAGTACTAGAAGGAGAAACAATAAATGTAGTTAGCGCTTAAGGCCTATAAATAGGACTAGATAGTGAGAGTAAACAAAGGTTTTGGGAAGATATAGATGATCTAATGCAAAGCATACCGAATGAAGAGAATGTTTTCATTGGTGGAGATTTGAATAGACATGTAGGAAGTAATAGGCAAGGTTATGAGAATGTTCATGAAGGTTTTGGTTTTGATAGCCAAAATAAGGAGGAAAAAAGCATCATAGATTTTGCTATGGCATACAACCTAATACTAGTAAATACCTACTTTATAAAAAGAGAGTCACATTTAGTGACTTTCAAAAGTGGGCAGCATAGAAGCCAAATTAACTTCCTCTTAACCAGGAAGACAAATAGAGCTTTATGCAATGATTGAAGGTCATTCCGGGAGAGGCTTTAACAAGTCAATATCGGTTAGTAGTCTTGGATATCACGTTTAAAAACAATTCAAGTAAGGTTAGAAGAAATAGTATAGCTCGAACAAAGTGGTGGGAGTTCAAAGGAGTAAAGCAAATGAAGTTAAAAAATGAGCTTCTCGAGTCCAAAGCATGGAAGATGGATATGGAGGCCTATGGTATGTGGATACAAATGGCATCAAAGATTAGAGAAGTAGCTAGAAAAGTACTTGGAGAGTCTAGAAGACATGGACCACCCTCAAAAGAGAGATGGTAGTGGAATGAGGAAGTACAAAAGCCAGTGAAGAGAAAGAGGGAATGATATAAGAAATTGCCTAAGTGTGATAGTAATGAGGCATATGAACAGTACAATATAGCAAACAAAGAGGCAAAAAAGGCAGTTAGTCAAGCAAAAGCACAGGCTTTTGAAAAGTTATATGAGAAACTTGAAACTAAAGAAGGGGAGAAAGATATTTATAGATTAGTGAGGAGGAGAGAAAAGAAATGTCAAGATCTCAATCAAGTTAGGTGCATTAAGGATAAAGAAGGAAAAAGTGTTGGTGAAAGATGGGCACATTAAAGAAAGATATAGAAATTATTTTGATGATCTCTTTAATAATAGTAAAAATAATAATAGCTTGAATATAGACTACAGAGCAATAGAAAAGAATGTGAATTATACTAAAATGATTAGATCTTTAGAAGTAAAGAAAGCACTTAAGAGAACGAAATTGGGTAAAGCTTGTGGATCCTGTGGACCCGATGGAATACCAATTGAAGTGTGGAAGTATTTGGGAGATATGGGAGTGGAATGGTTAATTAAATTATTTAATAAGATTCTGAACTCAAAGAAAATGCCTGATGAATGTAGAAAGAGCATTTTAGTACCTATTTTTAAAAATAAGGGAGACATACAGAGCTGTTCAAACTATAGAAAAATTAAACTCATGAGCCATACTATGAAGTTGTGGAACAGAGTTGTGGAACATCGACTACGTCATGAAACTTCTATCTCTCCCAATCAATTTGGCTTCATGCCCGGTCGTTCAACTATGGAAGCGATCTTTCTCATTAGAAGCTTGATAGAGAAATATAGAGATATGAAGAAAGATCTACATATGTTTTTTATTGATTTGAAGAACACTTATGATAGTGTTCCAAGAGATGTCTTATGGAGAGTGTTAGAACAAAAGAGAGTATCTATTAGGAACATATAAGTGTTGAAAGATATGTATGAAAGAGCAATTACTACTGTGCGCACAATGGGAGGGATTACACCAAGGTTTAGCTGTAAGCTCTTACCTTTATACATTAGTTTTATATGAATTGATGAAACATATACAAGAGAATATCTCTTGGTGCATGATATTTGCGGGTGATATAGTTCTGATAGATGAGATGCGAGAAGAAGTCAATAGAAAGCTAGAGCTTTAGAGCAGTACTCTAGAGTCAAAGGGCTTTAAGTTAAGTAGAACGAAGACAAAGTACATGCATTGCAAGTTTAGTGAAGGCCGAATTGGTGATAGGGACGGAGTGGTACTGTCCCAAACTTTAAATATCTCGGATCAGTCCTTCAAGTAGATGGGGGATGTGAGGAGGATGTTAATCATAGGGTTAAAGCTAGATGGTTGAAGTGGAGACATGTCACAGGAGTTTTATGTGGTCGCAAAATTCCCAATAAGTTGAAAGGAAAATTTTACTTTACAGCCATACGAACGGCCATGTTATATGACAGTGAGTGTTGGGCACTAAAAGAGTCGTATATGTCTAAGATAAGAGTTGCGAAGATGAGAATGTTAAGGTAGATGAGTGGCCATACTAGACTAGATAAAGCCCGTAATGAGAGTATTAGAGAAAACGTAGGAGTGGTGCCAATTGAGGATAAGTTGAAAGAAGGGAGATTGAGGTGGTTTGGTCATGTGAAACGTAGACATATGGATTCTCCAGTTAGACAAGTAGAGCATATTAGGTTAGAGGATAGAAAGAAAAGAAGGGATAGACCTAAACTGACTTTGAGGAGAGTAGTACAATATGACCTAGAAGCATTACACATTTCCGAGGATTTAACCCAAAATCGTTTAGAGTGGAGAAAGAGAATCCATATAGTCTGCCCCAAATTTTTGGGATAAAGACTTAGTTGCGTTGAGTTGAGTTTATTAATATATCTTTATAATTTATTAATAATATTTAATTTATAATTGTTCTTTTACTAAATATATATCATATTTAGTATCTGTTAACCCCATGAGCTCAAAGGAGTATAGATTTTGATGATAAAAAAACTCAACTAGAATTAAACTAACATTGTTTTAAGTGTTGTGCTTTTCTAAGGATAAAGAAAAAGATTCATGAAGTTGATGATGAACTTGTGTTTTAAAGAAATGATGACATTTTAATATAACACAAGACGAATCAAAAACAAAGAAGATAAAGAAAGAAGATGTTACCTTCCAAGCTGCATTAAAGATCAAAATTGAAAGTACATATAATTTGATAATAGTTTAAGAAATTTAGGATTACTTGTGAAAAGAATTGAGGAATAGAAGCCAATTATACTTATTTTTAATCCCTCAAATTTTTATTCTAAGTTTTCAAAAGTTGTTTTCAATCATCAATGGCCTAAAAGTATTTTATTATGATTTGGTGGAAAGTTTTAAATTTTTGAAAGTTATGCAGAAAAGCCTTCCTGGTATGCTAACTGATTTACTTCTGGTTCTGGTATGCTAACCGGTTTGCTAACAAACTCAACTCTATACAACATCGCAAAAAACGATAAAATAATGGCTATTTTCTTTAAATTTAAAATTGTAACGTTCAAATGAGTTCTCAAACTGTCAGAAACAATCTAAAACTATAAATACACCCATCCTTGGCCATTTTGCACTTAATGAAAGTTTCTCTATTGTTCCTAATATCTTAAAATCATTAAAACTTTTATTCAAATTGCTCAAATTATTTTTATTACTCATCATTGGCATACTTACTCATCTTTTCTTTATAGATTCTATTGTATTGAGTGAGATTGAGTTTTAAACACCTTTTTAGCATTTATGAGAGGTCATTCAAGTACCTACTGAAGCTTGATTGTGAAAAGTGTTTAGGATAACACTTGGTAGAAGTGTGAAGCTACTTGTAAAAGTTTTGGTGTGAAGATTTGTAAAAGGCTTTTTATCTCTTGCCTTTAAAAGAGAAGAATAATGAATTGAAGACTCAAAGTGGAATCTTTGAGAGAGTAGATGTAGGTTAGTTAGGCCGAACCACTGTGAAAATTCAGTGTTCAATTCTTTTAACCCTTACTTTTTAAATTTATGCACTTTTATTTTTCTGGTTGAATCATTTTTTGTTGAGTTGAGAATTGATATAGTACACCGTTAACTCTGTTGTAAACTGAGATAATTTGTTTACTGTTGAATCTACTGAGATCTGATATAATTTGCTTACTGATATATCTGCTGTCAACTGATATATTCTGTCTACTGCTCTGTTTACTGTGTTGTGATTTTATTCAGATTACTAGTATTTTTGTTGAGTGTTAATATATCCTGTTATATCAGTATACTGAATATTCTTAAGCCAACTTTATATCAACTAATTATTTGAGTAGTATCACACACACATTTCATAGTAGAAAATTAGGTTGAACTAAGCTACAATTTTTCAAAGGTTTTGAGTAAGAACCGAAGAGTTGTTTTACTATAATTCACCCCCCTCTTGGATATATTTTGGGATATCAGTATCTAAATAAAAATTATTATAAAAATATTTTTAATAATATTTCATAAATTATATATTACAACTTTTGTTTGAAGAGTTCAATAATAACTAATCATTAAATAAATATTTTTAACTTTCATTAATTTAATTATTTTATAAGTTATATATATATATATATATATATATATATATATATATACACATGTGTGTGTATATAAAATTAAAAAAAAAAATTGTGTGTGAGAATGAGCATACCTATCAAATCACTTAATAATTTCCGTACATAAGACAAAAGAGAACTTTGGGCTCATGGATTAGGGGAAAAAATATATTGTAGGGTATTTTAGATAAACCAAACATTTTGCCCTAAATCATAATTAGGGTTAATTCTTGTAATTTTTTTTATTTATAGCTAAGTTAAATAGAAAAATTAAATATTATATTTTTATTTGTTGCATATATTTATTATATGAAATATATTTTTTATTGATTGCATGTAACAACCTAAAAAAATTAAAAAAAAAAAAGGGAAAGGGGGATGGAACTTGGCGTGTGACAATGGATTTCCACTGTCACTGCCAGTTTAAAAAAAAAAAAAAATTCAAAACAAAATCGGGAGGAGGGCCCCCCCCCCCCCAAAAAAAAAATTCTCTCCTCTCCTCTCCTCTCCTCCCCTCTCTTCTTCTTCTTTCCTTCTTCGGTAACCGGCCGGCGACCTCTCAAGTGGCTCCTCACCCAGCCGGCGACCTCCCAAGCGGCAGCAGCAACCCGGAATTCGGCCAACAGTGGAGAGAGAGAAAGAGAAAAAAAAAAAAAGGTCCCAAACTTTGAATGCTTATATCCGGCGATCCCGACGTCCGATTGGAGTGATTCCAGCGGCTATGGACTCCTAAGAGCGAGCCCTTTCAGATGAGACCAGCCTCACAGGATTTGGCGGCCGATGCCGTCGATGAGAGAAAAAATCAGCTTTTCTTTGACTTTCCGACGATCCGACCATTGGATTGACGATCCGAGACTACCTATGGACTGAGGGAGAGGAGAGAAATATGATGGTATGATCAGATCCGGCAAATGTCGCCATGCGGCGTGCCGCCACCGTCTTGTGATGGTTCTGGTGGTGGCTCCGGTGGGCTTTGGAGATTATTCAACTTCCAGAGGCTTCCTCATAAATTTTTGAAATTTTTGAGACATAGATAAACTTCGGGTAAGACTATT
This sequence comes from Hevea brasiliensis, assembly GCF_030052815.1. Lineage (NCBI taxonomy): Eukaryota > Viridiplantae > Streptophyta > Magnoliopsida > Malpighiales > Euphorbiaceae > Hevea > Hevea brasiliensis. The sequence goes on from NC_079506.1 coordinate 10,058,209, forward strand.
TTCATTATTTCTCTGTCTATGGAGCATAAATACAGTGTTTCTTAAACAGAAAAAATTGGAGAAAAATTCTAAGAAAAATATATAATGAAAGTAAAATTATTTGGAGATATTCTATGGTGTTTGTTGAATTTTTTAGTGATTGTAGAATATTTTTGAAAAATATAGATGGATTTTAGTTAGATTTTTAGCATATGGGCATATAAGATTATTTGAAATTAAGATATTTAAATTTTATATGATTGGTTGAAGCTTGAGGATGGAGGTTTAAATACGTGAATATTGAATTGGATTGAATTAAGAATATGTTAGCTGTTGGAAACTTATGAAATTGAGTAATATTCTTGAATAAAATATTCATGGGTGATTAGAAAATTACAGTTCATTTTGCAATAGCCTTATAATATTATTAAGGATCGCAGGGCAAAATTTTAGAATTTTTAGAGCTTGTTTGAGTGGATTTTTACAAAATGTCAATTATAGGGACTAAAACGTAATTTTTAAGGTTTTGAGTTTTGCTTGGTTTGGAGGGCCCAGGAGGGGCCATATAATGATGATGAGATATGAGTTGAATTTAGAAGTGTTATTTGAGCCTTTTTGCAGGTTGGTTAGGTCCCAGGTATAGGGGAAACCCTGCCAAATTTCCGGCATGAATTAGGCTGTCTGTTGCCTCTTTAGAGTTTTATCTTAACTTAGTACTAATAAATTTATAATTTAATTATTAGGTGATCGAGATCAGCTATTTTTCTGCATCCAGCAGCCACAATAGTCCTCGGTGTATAGTGAGTAAAATATTAATTTTAATTGTAATTTCGATATTATTATATGTTCAAGCATGCCCATGCATCACTTATAAATATGTATTTATGTAGTTAAACACTAGGCACATTTTTATGTTGCATTCATAATTGTTAAAATGCCATGGATGTTGTTGTGGTTGTCGCAAGGGATTTTGCGGTCGCCTGAACGAACCCTCACCGAAGTGGGAAAGAGTGAGGAGTCGCCACCTTAGTTTTGAGGGAAATTAAAGAAAACCATTTGAGAAGATAAATTGAAATGAAACCACTTCAAGACAGAAATTCTAGGTTCGGGGTCCGTAAACGGGTGGGGAAGGTGTTAAGCACCCCACCTCGTCCCTCAATAAGGGTAAGTAGATTTAACTTCGCGTTCTTCATAAATTAGTTAGGAGGGCTTGGATGGAAATGTTAATCCTTTTGATAAAAGGAAATTTTGATTTTTCACTAAATTCGGATCATCCAGATACATAAGTAAATGAGACAACCTTAGTGAGCTACTGTTGTATGTTAATTTTATTTGAAAGGGATATTTTATTGAAATTCAATTTTAAGAATCGGATAAGAACTCTTCTCCGATCTCTTTAATATTTATTAATTTATTAGCTTGAGGATCGGATAAGAACTCTCCTCCGACCTCCTTTTAAATTATTTGTTAAAATTTTGGGTGGAGAACCGGATAAGAACTCTCCTCCGATCTTTGTTAAATATTTATTAAAATTTTGAATTAAGACCGGATAAGAACTCTCCTCCGATCTCTTTTAAATATTTATTAAAATTTTGAGTTGAGAATCGGATAAGAACTCTCCTCCGATCTCTGTTGAATATTTATTAAAATTTTGAATTGAGACCGAATAAGAACTCTCCTCCGATCTCTTTTAAATATTTATTAAAATTTTGAATTGAGACCGAATAATAACTCTCCTCCAATCTCTTTTTACTTGAACGGGGGTCGAATAAAGACTTTTTCGACCTCTTAAAATTTTACATACCGTGGGAGCCTAAGGTCAAGGGTTTTGGCATTCAAAGATTCTGAGGACCAGAAAGAAGGTTCTTTTTAACTCTTTGGCACCTCGGAATTAGACAGAGGACATTAAACCGAACTCTATAGACCTCCTATGTGGTCGCCGTGCCAACTCCTTTCGACGGGCAAAACTCGATCTATTTTGTTTATTTAACTGAGATTCGGTTTTATTTCGCCTCATGGCGTTTTACCCAATCACCTTTCGTACTAGCCTAGTAATTCAACTTATCCATTTCCCTGACTTATTGTTCAGACATTTTATTATTTTAAAGGAGCGCTTAAGATACAGTTGTTTACAGTTTTATCCAACTACTTGCATGCTGCTTGGGGCTAGAACTCTTTCATTTAGAGGTAACAAGGAATGACAAAAGAACGAACTGATCAACTCAAGATTGAACTCGGAAATAACTTTCTTCGTGAAATGTAAACTCGGTAAAAATTATAAACGTAAAAACAATAGAAGTACGTGAAATAAAAAGAACACTCGATAAAGCTACGATATAAACACTTACTGTAGGGAGCCAAATATATTGAACCGACTACGAAATCACCAAACGTGATAGGACGGCGAGCTGATGGCCCGATGACTAAAGTTCACCGTGAAATGAAGGATACTTTGCTAAAATGGAGTGAAAATAGAGATGACAAAGATAGACAGCGAGAGTATCACAGGATAATGAACGGCCTGAAAATGGAGTTTTCAGTATTCAAAAATCCCCTTTTGCAAGAAAATACTTCAGAAAACTAGTTTCAAAAGTCTTTCCAATAGCAGAGTAACGAGCTGAATTAATTTTCAGAGTTCTTCCACTATAATTACCACCTCCTCAATATTTTTTCCGTCCGTCCTTTGAACAGTTTTCATGCAGGTATTTATAGGAACCGGGTTCTCTCCATGAAGGGTCAAGATCTATTTTGAGGGAGATGGAGGGTCAGAATTTCAAAGGACATGATCGGATGCTTGAGAATTAAAGAGAATCAAAATGAACGGCCGAGATCATTCTCAGGATACTTGTCCTTTTCTTCTTCTAATCTGACGGCCCGAAACTTCGTTGACCTGGGCGATCCAAGGGCTGGGAATAAAAGGCGCCGGTCATGTCGTCTTCTCCCTTGATCTAAAGGCTCTAGACTCGTCCTTGCAAGTGAGATCAACGGTGGAGATTGGGATGTACAGGACTGTCCTGACATACCCTGGCACTTGTCAGCATTGTGGGCGATCCTCAGTCGTGCGGTAGGGATTTCGTCTGCAACGCTTTAACTACCTTGGTTCTGATTCTGACGACGGTTATTGGGATTTGTCTTATTCTCTTTGCCTTTCGACCTTTCTTCCTTTTGATCTTCTTGACATGCGCCCCTTTCGATCGTTCATACTGGTCTCCCCTCTTCCGATCTCTATCATTCCGATCCTTTCCTTAGTCAGGCCCGATCCGGTCAAAGCATTAATTTTCCCCGATTCTCGAAGCGTTTTCCCCTTGATTCTCGAAGCGCCCGCTTCGTTTTCTGCTTAGCAATAAATGCCCGATTTTCCCCTATATATACTCCTGACAGAAGAAGCTTTCCTCATTCGATTTTCCTCTTTCCCTTCTCCCTTTCTGCTTTATTGCTCGTGATAGTTCCGGCTACAACTGTGGCTTTTGATCCCTTTCCGATGGACTTCTTTATTCCCCAACTGAAAATTTACGATCCCGGTGACCGAATGGTCGTGATAACCTTATCTGATGATGGTGAGAGAATTGCTAAAGTTTCGTCGATCCTTGGCGGTTGCTCTTCCAAATTTATTCGGCTTTTCATCACATTGAGTGTTCCGACAGCGGCTTTCCTCCACATTGGGTGTTCCGACAGCGGTTCGGTTCTGGTCGGTGACACCCTTTTGGATCAGTCATAATGTTGGCTGTGATATAGACCCTCTTTGAGTAGGATGTTCTGCTGATCTTTAGAGATCGGCCTTTTGATGTAATCAGATTTTTAATGTAAACCAATCTTTGAGATCGCCCAAATGATGTAATCTGATCTTTTGGAAATAAAAATCTTATTTTGTCAATTATTATTTTATTGATTATTTTTCGATCTTTAATGTGTTCGTCAGATCTGGTTCCTAACTGAATGACTCTTAACTGATCCTTTATTCAAAATATCCATCTTAATATGCCGATCTTCAGTTAACCGATCTCTTTATGTAATTTGGAATGTTCGAGAGACGTGTCAGAACAGCTGGTGCATCCCGCTAACCGATGCATTGCCTGGGACATCGTGAGCATTAAATGCTCGGACGAGTATAAATAGGGGTGGGGGGTTAGCCAGTTTCTCACTTATGCCATTTTCTGTCTCTCGCAAACAATTCCAAAATTCTCCCGACTTTCAAGCTCTTCCGACTCCAATCAAGCTCCGATAAGGGTTTTAATCCTTCTTTTAGCTTTAAGTTCTTTGTTTCCTTTGAAAATGAGTGGCGCCGAAGGTCAGAGAGCGGCAAGCCCACCTTCCGTCCATATTTCATGGTCGTCCGAAGAAGCGGAGGTGGTCGGACCAAGCACGCAACCTGAACCTCCTAGGGCCTCTGTTCCAGTTCGGGGGCGAGCAGAACCTTCAAGGCAAGTACATTCTTCAGGGAGGGAAAGTCTTCCTATGGACGAGCTACCGTCGATCCTTCAAGAAGCTGACCTACAATCGTTCAGCCAGGAGTACAACATCGAGCCTGATTTGTACGAGCTTATCCGGTGTCACGGCGATCTCCGAGCCGATCATTTCTTTGAGGAGAACGATATGATTATAGTATACGAAGAACAGTTGAAAGCCGGTCTGTGATTCTCTTTAGACGATTTCTTCAAAGAGGTCTTAAAATTTCACCAAGTGTGCATCGCCCAAGTTCACCTGAACTCGTGGCGGATCCTGGTGGCTTTCAGGGGACTCTGCCGTGCCAAAGGACTCTATCCTACAGCCAAAGTATTTGCCGAACTACATAGACTGACCCGCCGAAAGGACGACGAGTATTGGTTCTTTCAGGCGAAGCCTCATTGTGGGCTCTTTACTGATCTGCCCTCCTCCCTGAAGAATTGGAAGAACCGCTTCTTTATTCTGATGAGCAAAATTCCGAACGGCTTCGAGGGCTTCCCTCGAAGCTGGCTACATCTGAACCCTTCGCGTCCAAAGCATCTCGCCCTGAATAGGGAAGAGGGAGCCGTTGTGATGGAATTGAAAGATCAAGTGGCTAGGGAGAAGTTTTCTTGCTTGGATGCAGTGACGGCCGAACTGCATTGATCATTGGACGATGCAGCTGATCACTGGTCAAGATCGGGGGCTTCAACTCTCTGACCTCGGCATCGGTATTTTCTTCATCTCAGACCTCAGGACCTTAGCGATCTCACTGACCTCTCTTTTGTGCAGGTATGGCAAGAGACAAAGCCTCCAAGGAGAGTCGGAAGCGAAAGAGGGAGATCTCCCGGAAAGTACGGGAAATGAAGCGAGCCGAGGAAATGCAGACACCCAGGTATGAGCCCAGGGAAATACAAGAAGGCCCACCTCAACCTTCGGGACCGCCGATCGTAGAAGCTGTCCGATCTCCTCCTCGCCGAGAAGAGCCGCCTCCACCTCCTCTAGCTGCTCCAAGCACAGAAGGGGATCCTTCTCAACCTTCTGCGAGGCCCCTTCCTCGTGGCACTCAAGTGCTGGCCGCTTCCCTGGAAAAAAACTGGACTGTTCGGGAGAACCCCGGTTTTGCAAAGGTCCTGGCATCTTCTATCTGCCTCCGGGAAGACCGGGATAGGCTGTCTCCGGATTCTCTTGATAACATTTTGACCAGATCCATGAGCCTGAATGTAGAGTGTTTGGTGAACCAGCACATAGTGCGAGAAAAGGCTCACCGCCTGAGTAAGGAGGTCGAGCTGAAGAGTCATGAAGTGTCTTCCCTTCGATCCCAGATTTTATCCGCTCAAAACTATATATCCGATATCGAGGGGCAGATGAAACTTTATGAGGATAAGCTAGCCGAGCAGACTCATGTTCTGGCTGAGCGAACTCGTATTCTGGAAGAAGTTTAGGCGCTTCGGGCTGATGAAGCTGCTCACATCGCTCACCTTACTGAGGAGCTCAAGGCGAAAGAAGAAGAGATAGTGACTGGAGTGGCCGGCGCTTATGTGAACGCCCACAGAGATCTCCTGGCTGAGCTCAAGAAGCGTTACCCTGAAGAGGACTTCTCCTGGATGGCCAACTTGGCTCCCGAGGATGAAGGTGAGGAGAGTGAGGAGGAGGCTGAGGGTGAGAGGGGGAACGGACAAAATGTAGATCAGGCTGGGGGTGAGAGGGGGAACGGACAAAATGTAGATCAGGCCGGGGGTGATCCTCCAGCTGAATAACTTGTACAAATTTTGAAATGAAATGAAACGGAATGCCTCTTTTGTTCGATGAATGGTTGTGATCGGAACACTTAATTGCCTGAGTATGTTGAAATAACTGAAAGTGATTATTAACCCAAGTGTGAGAGATCGGAAAACACAATGAGCATGAGATCGGTAGAGAACCAACGCTAAACAGAACTTAATTAAAATTGAAAATCTGGCTTGAACATTTAAGATCGGGGCATCATTAAACCGAAACGGAACCTTTGATTGTTCTTAAACTTTTGAAAGGGAGATCGGCAATAAAACTGGTAACAAAGATTTAGTGTCAGTTCAATTTCATTTGTCAAAAGAGATCATGAACATACTTGACTGGTCAGGAGATTCGACAATGGGTTTGAGAGATCGGTGAGTGATTTAATAGACCGGTAGGGCTTCATTAGATACGAGGGCTTAGCATTGATTCAACTCTCTCTGTGAGGAGAGATCGGAAATGTGATTAAATGACAAGGTGAGACTTAGTGCTGGAGATCAGTTTCAAAGTTTATTGATTCTGGGGGGTCGGCCAAAATATGGTGTCGACAGCTGCCCCTCTTTACATAATTTCTATTAAAGGGAAAAATTTTTCCGTGTAGGAATTATGTAAAGATTCAGACCCATATTTTGGACAATTAGGTGTTCGAAGTTAGGAAACTAAAGCATACCTAAGTTAGTGACCTAGAGATTGGTAACAGGAGTTAAAATACTAGAACATTAAAACCAACTTGGATCGAGGACCCAAAAGTTGGTAGCAGGAAATGTAAATTGCATGAAATTAAAATCAACTTAGATCAAGGAACCAGAGGTTGATAAAAGGAAAAGTAAATTGCAGGGAATTAAAATCAACTTAGATCAAGGAACCAGAGGTTGATAACAGGAATCAACTTAGATCAAGGAACCAGAGGTTGATAACAGGAAACGTAAATTGCAGGAAATTAAAATCAACTTAGATCAAGGAACCAGAGGTTGATAACAGGAAATTTAAATTGCATGAAATTAAAATCAACTTAGATCAAGGAACCAGAGGTTAATAACAGGAAATGTAAATTGTATGAAATTAAAATCAACTTAGATCAAGGAACCAGAGGTTGATAACAGGAAATGTAAATTGCAGGAAATTAAAATCAACTTAGATCAAGGAACCAGAGGTTGATAACAGGAAATGTAAATTGCATGAAATTAAAATCAACTTAGATCAAGGAACCAGAGGTTGATAACAGGAAAAGTAAATTGCAGGAAATTAAAATCAACTTAGATCAAGGAACCAGAGGTTAATAACAGGAAATGTAAATTGCAGGAAATTAAAATCAACTTAGATCAAGGAACCAGAGATTGATAACAGGAAACGTAAATTGCAGGAAATTAAAATCAACTTAGATCAAGGAACCAGAGGTTGATAACAGGAAATTTAAATTGCATGAAATTAAAATCAACTTAGATTAAGGAACCAGAGGTTGATAACAGGAAATGTAAATTAAAATCAACTTAGATCAAGGAACCAGAGGTTGATAACAGGAAATGTAAATTGCATGAAATTAAAATCAACTTAGATCAAGGAACCAGAGGTTGATAACAGGAAAAGTAAATTGCAGGAAATTAAAATCAACTTAGATCAAGGAACCAGAGGTTGATAACATGAAACGTAAACTGCAGGAAATTAAAATCAACTTAGATCAAGAAACCAGAGGTTGATAACAGGAAATTTAAATGTGCAGGAAATTAAATCGCACTTACATGGCAAGCCTAATCCGGACACAGGAAGTTCTTCCCCAATGAAGTGTACTTAACAGAATCTCGAAGGCCAATGATTAATGGAGGACGAGTTGCAAGACTTGACCTATGACCCCATTTTCAAATGCCCCTCTTCTGTTTTTCAACTTTCTCCCGAGATGCGCCCTTACGGGTTTTTACTTCTCCTTTGTCTAGAAACGCCCTTCTGAGTTTTCACCTCCATTTTTTTTTTTTTTTTTTTTTTACTCTTTCCTGGTCATTCCCTGCAAATCTCATAGTAAAGTACGTGAGGTTATCAATTGTTAAATCCTAATCCTATAGCAAAATTTTAATTGATTAATAGCGCATTAAACAAAGAGAAAGGATAGTATTAAAGAGTGAGTAAACAGGAAAAATAAAAGCAAAAGGAATAAAGTATAACTTTATTATGGTTTTAGAAAAAAACAAGGATAGACTTTCAAAGGAAAAGGAGACAAGGATAGATCTCACATATTCCATATGATTGGCTTTGAAAACCCTTAACCGCCATTATTTCAAGTTCTCTGAAGCCTCATGCCGTGACAGTTCCCTCTTCATCCTGGTTTCATGCCCCCATTCCTTTTTGTTCTTGGGATGCCCTTTTGGGTTTTCATTCCTAAGCCCCCTCTTTTTTTTTTTAGGCTCGCTCTTTCAGGATGCCCTTTCGGGTTTTCATCCTTCACTCATTTTACAGAAAGCGCCCCTTCGGGGTTTTCGCCTTCTTTTCCACATTTTGCTAGGAGCGCCCTTTCGGGTTTTCACCCCTACTTTTTTTTTTTTTTTTTTTTTTTAGGCATAGTATCTCTTGACAGTGTCAGCATTCACCGGTCTTGGAAATTCTTCTCCATCCATGTGAGTCAATATCAAGGCTCCTCCAGAAAATGCCTTTTTAACCACATAGGGTCCCTCGTAGGTTGGTAACCATTTGCCCCGAGGATCGTTTTGATTCGGCAGCACTTTCTTCAGAACTAGGTCCCCGGGTTGGAATTCGCGTGGGCGAACGCTTTTGTCAAATGCCCTAGCCATTCTCCTCTGGTATAATTGCCCATGACATGCCGCTGTTAACCTTTTCTCATCCAGCAAGTTTAACTGATCCAACCTTGACTGGATCCATTCCTACTCATCAATCCCTGATTCCTTCAGAATCCTTAGGGAAGGAATTTCGACTTCAATAGGTAATATTGCTTCCATCCCGTAAACCAATGAGTATGGAGTTGCCCCGGTTGAGGTTCTTACAGAAGTCTGGTATGCGTGAAGAGCGTAGGGAAGCATATCATGCCAATCCCTATATGTGACTGTCATTTTCCGGATTATCCTCTTGAGATTTTTGTTCGCAGCTTCCACCGCTCCATTCATCTGGGGACGGTATGGGGAGGAATTGAGATGTCGGATTTTTGTATTGATCACACAATTTTTGAATCTTTGGACCATTGAGATTCTTGGCGTTGTCAGTGAGGATTTCATTGGGGAGACCATGCCGACAGATGATATTACTTCTGAGGAATTTGAGAAACGTGTTCTGTGTGATGTGAGCATAGGATGTCGCCTCGACCCACTTGGAGAAATAGTCGATGGCTACAAGGATGAATCTGTGCCCATTGGATGCCTTGGGATTGATGGGACCAATCACATCGATGCCCCACATTGCGAAAGGCCATGGTGAGACAAGGTTGAACAACTTGTGAGGTGGCACATTTATCGGATCGGCATAAATCTGACACTTATGGCACTTTCGGAAATACTCGATGCAATCCTTTTCCATTGTGGTCCAAAAATACCCCCGTCGCATAATTTGCTTAGCCATCATGTGACCATTGGCATGGGTTGCACAATTTCCCTCATGAGTCTCAAAAAGGATCCTCTTCGCCTCTTTTGCATCCACACATCTCAACAATTCGCCGTTGGAGCTCCTCTTGTATAGGACTTCTCCACTAGGGAAGTATCCCAGTGCTAATCTCCGAATCATCCTCTTTTCGTTTTTGCTTGCCCCCGAAGGGAATTCTGCAGTTCTCTGATAGATCAGGATGTCATGATACCAAGGCTTACCATCGGGCTCTTCTTCAATCATGAAGCAATAAGCTGGCTCATCCCTTGCTTTAATCCTCAATACTTGAGTTGTCTGCCCTTCTTCCATTTGGGCCATAACAGCTAGAGTAGCTAAGGCATCAGCAAATTGATTCTTGTCTCTACTAAGGTGAGTGAAAGAGATTTCTTCGAATTTCTTAATCAGCTCCAGTAAGTACTTCTGATATGGGATTAGCTTCGGATCCTTGGTTTGCCATTCCCCTTTGACTTGATAAATAATCAGGGCTGAGTCTCCATATACCTCCAACTTCCTGATTTCCATTTTGATGGCAGTCTGTAGACCCATCACACAAGCTTCGTATTCTGCGACGTTGTTGGTGCAATCAAATCTCAACTTAATGGCTATCGGAAAGTGTTTTCAATCCGGGGATATCAATACAGCTCCAATTCCATTACCGGACAAATTGACAGCTCCGTCGAAATACATTTCCCATACATCGGCTGGCCCCTCTTCTTCGTAGTCTACTTCATTAATATGCTCATCAGGGAACTCAAAATCCAAAGCTTCATACTTCTGGATAGGATTTTCTGCTAGGAGGTCAGCGATTACGCTACCTTTCACCACTTTCTGGGTCATATAGACTATGTCATATTGGAAGAGTATAACCTGCCACTTGGCTATCCTACCTGGCACGAATGGGCTTTCGAATACATATTTGATAGGATCCATCCTGGAGATAAGCCATGTCTTGTGATTCAACATGTAGTACTTGAGGCGATTTGCTGTCCAGGCTAACGCGCAGCAAGTCTTTTCTAAGAAAAAGTACCTTGACTCACAATCATTGAACTTCTTGCTCAGGTAATAAATAGCCCTCTCCTTTCAGCCGGTATCATCATGTTGTCCCAAAACGCATCCCATCGAGTTCTGTTGGACTGTCATATACAGGATTAGAGGCCTCCCCGCCACGGGTGGAACCAATACTGGTGGGCTTGACAAGTATTGCTTGATTTTCTCAAAAGCCTCTTGGCAAACTGAATCCCATTGGGTGGAGTTGTTCTTCCGGAGTAGTCTGCAAATAGGCTCAGCTTTGGCAGTGAGGTTGGAAATAAACCTTGATATGTAGTTCAATTTTCACAGGAAACTGCGCACCTCCCTTTCTGTTCTTGGGGGTGGCATCTCTTGAATAGCTCGAACCTTGTCTGGATCAACTTCTATTCCCCTCTCACTTACTATGAATCCCAACAACTTTCCAGATCTAGCTCCGAATATGCATTTGGCAGGGTTCAGTTTCAGCTGGTATTTCCTGAGCCTTTCGAATACCCTCCTCATCACCTGTACGTGGCTCTCTTTTCCCCTGGATTTAATGATCATATCATCCACATACACTTCCACCTCTTTATGCATCATATCGTGGAATAATGTGACCATTGCGCGCTGGTAGGTAGCACCAGCATTCTTCAACCAGAAAGGCATGACCCGATAGCAAAATACTCCCCATTGAGTGATGAAAGCAGTTTTATCCTTGTCTTCCTCGTCCATTGGGATCTGATTGTACCCTGATGCCCCATCAATACATGAATACCTGCCCAATCCCGCAGCATTGTCAACTAACACATCAATGTGAGGGAGAGGGAAATCGTCTTTCAAGCTTGCTTTATTAAGATCCCTATAGTCAATGCACACCCTGACTCTCCCGTCCTTCTTCATTACCAGGACGACGTTAGCCACCCATTGGGGGTATTTGACCACTTCCAGGAACCCAGCATCATACTGTTTCTTGACTTCATCCCGAACTTTGAGCAGTGTGTCGGGATTCATTCTCCTTAACTTCTGCTTTACCGGGACTGTCCCCGAAATTAGGGAAATTTTGTGCGTTACTATCTGGGGGTCCAAACCAACCATATCATCATAGCTCTAGGAAAATATGTCGAGGAATTCTTTAAGCAGACTGATCATATCTCCCAATTCTTCACTCTCCACTACCTTCAGTTCCCTTTTTACTTCTTCTGTGCCTAAGTTTATGGTGTGCGTTTCGTCTCCAAAAGGCACTAGGGAGGGTCCATCCTTTTCATTGCTTTCTTCTGTAAGGTCTTCCTCAGAATCACTTGAAGTAATGGCGGTTATGGGGATTTCAAAATTAACCAGAGGAATTTCTGAGTCTATTGGATTATTAGGTGTTAATTGATGAATGGTCCTGAATGAATAAAAATAGAACGTATTATAAGGATGGAATTCAAAAGGAAAGAAAGAGAGAATTGGATTTAAAATGCGCTATTAATTCATTAATGTTTATGCCATAAGAAAAAGGTCCATTTACAGTATTACACTTGTCATCATGGACAAAATGATCAAGTGTAAATAACCAAAGGTACTTTACTCGAAATTGAGTACAGGGATGTCCTCTGTTGTCCAGTTGTCTAGTTCCTGCCCCTCAGCTATTGGCGAGACCAGAGCTCCATACAAGGAATCTAGGTAGATGACATCGATGGATGGTTCATCAGGTGATTCTTCCACATCTGCCGGATTTTCAATGACCGGTTTAGTGAAGACTTCTGTGATTCTCGGGACTACTTTCATCTTTCCCATTTTCTGATCGAACCTTTGATCCCGAAGTATTTTCCTCATCCAGAATCACCCATCCATAAGGGCATCTTCCTCATAACCCAAACCACAGCGACCTATCTTCTGGATAGCCGGTATGGGTTCAACGATTCCTTGCAATGCGGTGCCCAAGCCTTTGCCCTCCTGATATCCATTCCTTGACATCACTTTTGCTACCATAGCCATAGCCCCTTCATTTCTGGTTTCTTGTAACTCAAGGGCCTAGAAAGAACTTTCCAACGACTCCTCGGCCGCTTCCACATAAGGGAGTGATTGCGACTTGGTGACCAAAATGGCTTCTTCTCCTCTTACAGTGATGATTTTGCCATCCATAATGTATTTTATCTTAGTGCGAGTTGAGGAATGGCGTTCGCGAAATGGATCCAAGGCCTCCCCAGCAACATAGTGTAGGCTGGCTCAATATTTATCACCTGGAATGTGACGTTGAAAGTGCATGCGCCAATTTGAAGTGGCAAGTCAATATCTCCCAATACTTCTCTTCTGGTACCATCAAAAGCTCTTACCACCATAGCACTTTGACGTATATCTGATTGGTCAACTGGCAACCTAGCCAAGGTAGCACTAGGGAGTACATTGAGAGCTGATCCGTTATCAATAAGTACCTTGGCTACTATACAACCCTTACATTTCACTGTTACATGCAGAGCTTTAGTGTGCCTTAAACCTGCTGGGTCTATCTCGTCTTCCGAGAAAGTAACAAAACTGGATGCCTGGATTTGTCCTACTATCTTCTCAAACTGCCCCGAAGTGATGTCGGGGTTTACGAAGGCCTGATCCAGGATCCTCTGCAAGGCTTGTCGGTGTACTTCTGAGCTCAGGATCAGTGACAACAGCGAAATTCGGGCAGGTGTCTTCCTCAACTGCTCCACCACGTCATACTCACTCTGTTTCATTATTTGGAGCAGCAGTTCCTCCTCTTCTTTATGCCCGGCAGGCTCTACTTCCCCTGTTTTCTCAACCTCCTCTTCAGTATTTTTCAGTGGCTCTCCCAACTTTACTTTCCCTTTTCTCTTTTCTTTCTCTTCGTTCCCGTAACACCTCCCACTTCGAGTTATGAACTCGACCTCTTGCTCAAGGGAGGAGGGTTTTGTGGCAGCGACGGGTTGGGGATCAACTTGGCGAGTAGTACCGGTGGCAGGTCCGGCATAAGTCATTTTAAAATGTTCATGACGAGTAAAGCATGGTTTAAGAGGTTCCGGAGGTGGAACAAGGTTAGGTGCTGATGTGCTGCTCGACGCTCCTTGAGTGAAGACTTGAAAATTATAATTCCAAGGTACAACATGAGTATTGGTGAGAGGGAGCTGAGGAGGAGTTCGGATAACCGTTACTGGTGGTGAGGCTACTGGGGGAGAGAAGGTGATTCTGGGTTTGGTGGTAGAAGCATTCTGACTGTATCTAGTTGTGTTTATTCCCACTTCCGTCTTCGACCTTGTCTGGTATCTCAGAACTTTGAGAGATAACAAGTTCTGAACTTCTCGCTTGAATCCCTTACAGTCCCACAGCTCATGATCAGCTGCCCCTCCATGGTAAGGACACCCCGTACTTTCTTCCGATCCTATTACCTGAGGGCAAAGGTAGCCTTCCCTCATTGCCACAGCAAAAATTTCCTCAAACTGAGGAACCAGCTTGTCTACTTCCGGTGTTGGTCTTTCTACATCAGACTCTATCATATTTACACCATTGCCCGTATTATGGTTGGGCAATGGGTTTGAGGTAACATTGGGGATGGAACCATTTCCCTCAATTTTCAGCCACCCGTTCCGGATTAAGGCGTGCACTCTTCCCCTGAGCGCTCCGCAGTTGTCAGTTGAGTGCCCTTGTGCCCCTCTATGATACTCACAACGGGCAGTGGCATCATACCACAGGGTATGGAGGTGGATAGGTCTAGGGAACCGGTACAATCGGGTTTATACCGACAAGGTATCGGTATATTTCACTAAGCGGGAGGGGAAGGGGTGGATCAGGGTTTCTTGGGGGCCTTGGGTTGTTTTGTGGTGGTCTTGGTTGAGCAGGGGGAGGAGGTGGTCTAGGTTGGTAATTTGTTGGTGGGGGATACTGCGGGCGCGGGTGTGGATAATTTGGAAAAGGAGGTGGGATGTTTGCGATGGTTTGGCCATGAGGGGAAGGATATGGCCGGTAGTTATTTTGGGAAAGTGGGGAGTAATTATTCTGCCGGGTGACGGAATGCACATCACCCTCCTTCTTTTTGCCAAAACTGGCAGTTTTCTTTGCAGGATTTTCAGCCAACTCCTGCAGCCGTCCCATTCTTAAATTGGCTTCAATTCTCTCACCAGCTTGGATGATGTTTGAGAAGCTGTTGGAAGTGTTCCCAATCATCAAGTTGAAGTAAGGAGCTTTCAAAGTCTCGATGAACAGAGAGCATAGCTCATTGTCGGTCACCGGGGGGTGCACTTCTGCCGCCTTTTCTCTCCATCTCGGGGCATACTCCTTAAAGCTTTCCCTGTCCCTCTGTACCAGGTTCTGGGGGCCACATCGCAATTAAACTTATACTGCTTGAGGAAAGCATCTGCTAAATCTTTCCAGGAGCGTAGTTTGCTCCTGTCTAACTGAATACACCACCTCAGGGCTGCCCCGGAGAGGCTCTCATGAAAGAAGTGGACTAACAGCCTGTCATCATCCGTTAGAGCGGACATCTTGGCGATATAGGTGGCCAAGTGAATGCGAGGGTCCGAATTCCCAGTATACTTGTCGAAATCAGGGACCTTGAACTTAGGCGGCACCACCACATCGGGAACCAATCTAAGCGATGCCACATCGACTGAACCATACATATTCAGTCCTTCGATTGCTCTCAATCTCTCCTCTAGAGCAGATAGTTTCTCGCTTTCTTTTGTCTTATTTTCCCCTCCCACTGCATGGAATACTCCCCCAGTTGGGAGATGAGGGGCGGAGTGTACTGGTGGGATTAGGATTGAAGGGTATGGGTCGGTGTTTGAAATAGCTGGGTAATGAGAGTAAGGTAAGTCATTATTTATGGTAGCCGGATTGATAGTGATTGTCGGGTCCGGAATAGGTGACTGAAAGGGAAAAGAAGTTGAAGCTTGATGGGGATCCATTGTTGTAGGTGGTGGAGGAGGTAGTGGTAGGCTAGGCTCTGAAGCGGGTTTATTCTGGGACATTTCCCTCATTAGTCTCATAAGTTCTGAGACCTGATCCTTCAATTCGG
Organism: Hevea brasiliensis; assembly: GCF_030052815.1. NCBI lineage: Eukaryota > Viridiplantae > Streptophyta > Magnoliopsida > Malpighiales > Euphorbiaceae > Hevea > Hevea brasiliensis. The sequence goes on from NC_079506.1 coordinate 10,073,975, forward strand.
AAACCTGCCCTTGTAGGTTCTGTACTTGTTCCTGATCTTCCATTATCTTCTTTGTTCGAGATCTTGTTAAGTATACTCGCTTGGGTTGAACCGTGTGCTTGGTCGGACTTGCCTTGTTTGAAGCAATGTTGATTTCCTGTAGGGGTTAAAAATTTTTTAATGAATTTCGAATTTTAAAAAAAACTAAAAAGGGTCCTGGTCCGGACGAAGGATACAGTGGCATTTGGGAGCCAGAATGAAATCTGCGAAAGGATGGTTGCATCAACTTTATCATGGCATCGTTCGATAGTCTGACCGTGAATGACTGGATTAAATGCGCATTTATGATACTTGTCCATATAGCGCATGCAATTTTTCACATAACCCTAGCGAGGGGTTCCTACGGGAGTCATATTATTCATTCACAAATTTACTAAACAAAGATCCAAAAATCATTTCATTAACTGAATAATTTGTACACCGTATTCTTTACATCGGCCTAGGCTCCGGGAGGTTCTTTATAATGAGATGACATTTTCTGAGATACTCATATAACCTTTCTTCTTGCTTGGCAGGGTCGAATGCTTTCAAAGCGTATTCGGATTCAGGTAATAGTTCTTGTTTTCCCCGTGCTATCGTCCTCTTCAGCTGGTCAACATTCTCTTTCAGTTCTTGATAGAGAGCAGCTTGTCTTTCTTTCTCTTTCCTTTCCTTAGCACACTCTTTCAAGATATCGTTGACGAGTAGTGCCTGTTCTTTCAATTCAAGCTTCTTCTTTTTGTTTTCTTGTTTATACTCTTCAACGAGCATTTCTTGGTATTTCATTTTTTCCTGAAGCTTACTATTCTGTACTTCTACTTCTTTTACCACAGCTTGGAGAGTCTTTTTCCTTTTCCCACCGTACCTCTTGCTCTTCGAATCCCATCCTTTCGGCTAGGGGTGGCCAAGGTTCAGGAACCGCCGGTTACGGTTCCTGAACCGCCGGTTCAGGTTCAATGAAATCATGAACCTGAACCAAACCGTCATAGGACGGTTTGGAAGACGGTTCTTAAACCGTCGGTTCCGGTTCGAGCCCCGGTTTAAAACGGTTTAAAGGATGGTTCGAAAAATGACAGTTCAAGACGGTTTGAAAGCGATTTAAGGGCGTTTTAAGAGCAACTTAAAGGAAAAAAATTAGAGGAAAATTTTATTGATTTAGAATTTAAGTTATATTTGTAAAAATATTTTAATTTTTCTTAAAAATCTTTTAATCAAAATAAAATAAGAAAAATAAGAATAAAAATAACTTATTTTTAAGAAAAATTCAATAAGCAAAGACTTGAACTTATTAAAAAACTAGAGATAAAATTAATTTTAAAAAAAAATTAGAAAAATGTGCATGAACTTAATTTTGCCTATGTATCCATTTAGGATTTAGAGGAATCAAAATTTTCAGTTATAAGTTGAGAGAAGGGAGATTGAGGTGGTTTGGTCATGTGAAGCATAGACATAGGAAAGCTCCAATTAGACAAGTAGAACATATTGGGTTGAGGATAGAAAGAAAATAATAGGTAGACCTAAACTGACTTGGAGGAGAATAATACAACATAACCTAGAAGTATTACACATTTCCGAGGATTTAACCTAAAATCGTTTAGAGTGGAGAAAGAGAATCCATATAGCCAATTCCAATAAATTTTTGGGATAAAAACTTAGTTGAATTGAGTTGAATTGAGTATTACTTGCCATTTTTAAAAAAAATTATATGATAATTGATAATTAAAAAAACATAAAAGAAGAAAAAATCAAAATATAGGGTATTGAAAATTTTATTGAAGATATAAAATAATAACAGAGTAATTGAGATAGTATTAAAAATTTCAGTAAGCATAAAAATAATAAAGTAGGGGAATTGTGAAAGTACTGAGAATTAAAAGGAGTGTAGAAAATAATTATTTAGAAAATTTGAGAGAAATTGAAAGAGTATTAAGAATTAAAGAGAGTGTAGAGAATAATTGTGTAGAGAATTAATGATATATATATATATATATATATAAATGAATTAGGAGTAGAGTGAAGTATTTATTGAATTTTTTTGTATTTAAATCACCGGTTTGGTCCGGTTCGGAATCGTCTGTTTAATCCGGTTCGGAACCGCCGGTTCACGGTTTCTAAAAATTATGAACCTGAACAAAACCGTAAAAGGACGGTTTCGGTCCGGTTTGAAGCCGGTTTCGGTTTTGACCGGTTTCGGTCCGATTTTGACCGAACCGGTTCCGGTTTGGTTCCGGTTCGAAACCGGACCGTGGCCACCCCTACTTTCGGCCCTTGCCTCTTCCTTGAGCCTTCTCGCCTTTCTTTTAAGTTTCTGTCATTGGTCCTCCAACTGTTTTATTTGTTCCTGCAGTTGTAAGTTTTCGGTATTTGCCTTTTGTAGTGAGTCAACCAAACAATTATCAGCTCCTTCTAATAGGACGTTTTGGCGAGGGTTACTATCTTCGAATTCTGTAGTTGAGTGTTCTCGGTCCCTATCCGCTCTCCATTTAAGATAATCGCCCGAGGCACTTGGGCCTTTAGGCGATCTCTCCATCAGAGTGATGTTCTCCCAAGACTTGCGAGCCATTTTCAACCCTTCCTCTTCCTTGAGCTCATGGTAGAAATGACCTTGGTGGTATTCTTTGATGTTGATTCTGGACTGTGTTGAGCCAAACTGCCTCATTACCAATGCTGGAGTGTAACTTGTGTATCCAGTCACTCCGATTAGGGATACCGATTGATTACCTCCCGTGCTGATCAAAACGGGTTGGCCTGACGTCTAGAGTTTCCTCCAACAGTAATCATGGCTATCGAAACTCAAAATCCGTTCCCACCACTGCTGTTCATTCTTCGGACTGATTACCAACTGGGTCATCTTCTCGATGGGAGGCTGGTCAAGGTACCAAGTCAATCCCTTTGTCTCCACAGGACACATGTGACTGATAATCCAGAGGTATAACAATTGAGAACAACACTTAATGGACCCTTTACCCTGTCGTCTGCAGTAGGTCAGGGTTAATAAGGTCTCCGTAAGAATTGCCGGTATCGGATTGACCTCCTGCCTTTCTACTGCCCAGAATATTTCCACCGTGCTGCAGGTTATGATTCCCAATGGTCCCGGGAACAAGATCAGGCCATAGATTCCCAAGGCGAAAAGCATCAAGCTCGATCCCACTGTTTCTTTTGGATGTATTGCTCCAGCCACTTCCCGAGGTAGGTCCAATACCATCCATGCGTGTTCCCTTTGACAGTTTCTTTGGACTTTGCTTTCTCCGAAGGAATACCCAACAAATGTGTTAATCATTTCCAGGTTTGCCTATGCTCAAGGTGTAGGTAGATCCGATTCTGCGATGAGTAAGGAATCCCTAGTAATGCCTGATATTCTTCCATAGTGGGAACCGTATCAATATCATTGAAAGAGAATACCCCGTACTTAGGATTCCAAACCGACAGCATGGCCTTTAATGCCGGGATTTGGACCTTGACTCGCATTAAGGTTACAATCCTCCCGTACTTCTCTTCAAATCGTGCCTTGGCCTGATCGGGAAGCGACCTCCATCCATTAGACAGACCCTCGAAATTTGTTCATTCGACCTCTATTTTTGGATCCAATGAAAGTAGTAAGCTAGCGTGTGCCTTGGAAACATTATTTTGCGAGAATACAGGACTATGAGCTGACTTGGACCAAAGTTTAGCATTCTGAACCTCTTCTGCCGACTGACTCGAGGATGCCATGATAAAAATGATGCCTATCCTTTTCACAGACTCTTGGTTTGATGATGCCTGCGAAAAACTCGTTAGCAAGATAAATTTGGATAATTTTGAATCATACTGTTGACAGGGTGACACATACACATTTATCAAAGTAGGAAAATGTGTAGGTGTTTCAGTAGAATTCAAGATTACCCTCATAAAAACGAACAAAAGGAAATTAAAGCAGAACAGGGTAAGAGTAAGTATGCCCCTTTTTGTCCTATAATAGGGAGACTCCTGATACCGGATGAGTGCTACCTATTTGGATAGTTCTATCTTATAAGGCAGCTTACTACGGCTTTCAGCTATCATGATAGTTTAGCTCAGGATCTAATTTTCTAAAAGTCACAGGTTCCCAAATTGCCCCTACTGTAAATAGTAGAGCCCCATTCTAGGACCATGATATTATCGGAAAAATTCCACGGGTATCACAGTGAATAGAACGAGTTTCAATTTGAGCAGAAGCCTTCACGGCTACTAATGGGGTAGAACCCACGGGTACCGCTACATGACCCCCTCCTACTTTCCTAAAAGGGTAAGAAAGCCCGGGTATAGGGCCGAAGTGTGTGAAGACATCGTGTGAGTGTTCAGTGTGTGAAGGGACACATTTACCTCTTCCCAATATAGGGGGATTTTCTTTCTTTTTTTTTCTTTCCTTTTTTTTTCAAACAATAAGCGCTGTAAGGAATAAAACAAGCAAAACAAGTAAAACAGTTAGTAGGAATGACAATAATTAACGTATAAAATATCGCCGAATGAGCCCACCTAACTATAATTTGATCGAAAAAAATTAAATCTACTTTTAGACCTCTAGACCGGGGTTAAGTCGGATGTCCCCAGTGGAGTCGCCAAGCTGTCACAAGGGATTTTATGGTCGCCTGAACGAACCCTCACCGAAGTGGGAAAGAGTGAGGAGTCGCCACCTTAGTTTTGAGGGAAACTAAAGAAAACCATTTGAGAAGATAAATTGAAATGAAACCACTTTAAGATAGAGATTCTAGGTTCGGGGTCCGTAAACGGGTGGGGAAGGTGTTAGGCACCCTACCTCGTCCCTCAATAAGGGTAAGTAGATTTAACTTCACGTTCTTCATAAATTAGTTAGGAGGGCTTGGATGGAAATGTTAATCCTTTTGATAAAAGGAAATTTTGATTTTTCACTAAATTCGGATCACCCAGATACATAAGTAAATGAGACAACCTTAGTGAGTTACTGTTGTATATTAATTTTATTTGAAAGGGATATTTTATTAAAATTCAATTTTAAGAATCGGATAAGAACTCTTCTCCGATCTCTTTAATATTTATTAATTTATTAGCTTGAGGATCGGATAAGAACTCTCCTCCGACCTCCTTTTAAATTATTTGTTAAAATTTCGGGTGGAGAACCGGATAAGAACTCTCCTCCGATCTCTGTTAAATATTTATTAAAATTTTGAATTAAGACCGGATAAGAACTCTCCTCCGATCTCTTTTAAATATTTATTAAAATTTTGAGTTGAGAATCGGATAAGAACTCTCCTCCGATCTCTGTTGAATATTTATTAAAATTTTGAATTGAGACCGAATAAGAACTCTCCTCCGATCTCTTTTAAATATTTATTAAAATTTTGAATTGAGACCGAATAAGAACTCTCCTCCGATCTCTTTTTACTTGAACGGGGGTCGAATAAAGACTTTTCCGACCTCTTAAAATTTTACATACCGTGGGAGCCTAAGGTCAAGGGTTTTGGCATTCGAAGATTCCGAGGACCAGAAAGAAGGTTCTTTTTAACTCTTTGGCACCTCGGAATTAGACAGAGGACATTAAACCGAACTCTATAGACCTCCTATGTGGTCGCCGTGCCAACTCCTTTCAACGGGCAATACTCGATCTATTTTGTTTATTTAACTGAGATTCGGTTTTATTTCGCCTCATGGCGTTTTACCCAATCACCTTTCGTACTAGCCTAGTAATTCAACTTATCCATTTCCCTGACTTATTGTTCAGACATTTTATTATTTTAAAGGAGCGCTTAAGATACAGTTGTTTACAGTTTTATCCAACTACTTGCATGCTGCTTGGGGCTAGAACTCTTGCATTTAGAGGTAACAAGGAATGACAAAAGAACGAACTGATCAACTCAAGAATGAACTCGGGAATAACTTTCTTCGTGAAATGTAAACTCGGTAAAAATTATAAACGTAAAAACAATAGAAGTACGTGAAATAAAAAGAACACTCGATAAAGCTACGATATAAACACTTACCTGTAGGGAGCCAAATATATTGAACCGACTACGAAATCACCAAACGTGATAGGACGGCGAGCTGATGGCCCGATGACTAAAGTTCACCGTGAAATGAAGGATACCTTGCTAAAATGGAGTGAAAATAGAGATGACAAAGATAGACAGCGAGAGTATCACAGGATAATGAACGGCCTGAAAATGGAGTTTCAGTATTCAAAAATCCCCTTGCAAGAAAATACTTCAGAAAACTAGTTTCAAAAGTCTTTCCAATAGCAGAGTAACGGATTGAATTAAATTTCAGAGTTCTTCCACTATAGTTACTGCCCCCTTTTTTTTTGTCCGTCCCTTGAACAGTTTTCATGCAGGTATTTATAGGAACCGGGTGCTCTCCATGAAGGGTCAAGATCTATTTTGAGGGAGATGGAGGGTCAGGATTTCAAAGGACATGATCGGATGTTTGAGAATTAAAGAGAATCAAAATGAATGGCTGAGATCATTCTTAGGATGCTTGTCCTTTTCTTCTTCTAATCGCGGCCCGAAACCCGTTGACTGGGCGATCAAGGGTTGGGAATAAAAGCGCCGGTCATGTCGTCTTCTCCCTTGATCTAAAGGCTCGGACTCGTCCTTGCAAGTGAGATCAACGGTGGAGATTGGGATGTCTGGGTATCTGACATACCACGGCACTTGTCGACATTGTGGGCGATTCTCAGGCGTGCGGTAGGGATTTCGTCTGCAACGCTTTAACTACCTTGGTTCTGATTCTGACGACGGTTATTGGGATTTGTCTTATTCTCTTTGCCTTCCGACCTTTCTTCCTTTTGATCTTCTTGACACGCGCCCCTTTCGATCGTTCATACCGGTCTCCCCTCTTCCGATCTCTATCATTCCGATCCTTTCCTTAGTCAGGCCCGGTCCGATCAAAGCATTAATTTCCCCCGATTCTCGAAGCGTTTTCCCCTTGATTCTCGAAGCGTTTTCCCCTTGATTCTCGAAGCGCCCGCTTCGTTTTCTGCTTAGCAATAAATGCCCGATTTTCCCCTATATATACCCCTGACAGAAGAAGCTTTCCTCATTCGATTTTCTTCTTTCCCTTCTCCCTTTCCTGTTTTAGCTGCTCCGGCGATAGTTCCGGCTACAACTATGGCTTTTGATCCCTTTCCGATGGACTTCTTTATTCCCCAACTAAAAATTTACGATCCCGGTGACCGAATGGTCGTGATAACCTTATCTGATGATGGTGAGAGAATTGCTAAAGTTCCGCCGATCCTTGGCGGTTGCTCTTCCAAATTTATTCGGCTTTTCATCACATTGAGTGTTCCGACAGCGGCTTTCCTCCACATTGGGTGTTCCGACAGCGGTTTGGTCCGGGTCGGTGACACCCCTTTGGATCAGTCATAATGTTGGCTGTGACATAGACCCTCTTTGATTAGGATGTTCTGCTGATCTTTAGAGATCGGCCTTTTGATGTAATCAGATTTTTAATGTAAACCGATCTTTGAGATCGCCCAAATGATGTAATCTGATCTTTTAGAAATAAAAATCTTATTTTGTCAATTATTATTTTATTGATTATTTTCCGATCTTTAATGTGTTCGTCCGATCTGGTTCCTAACTGAACGACTCTTAACTGATCCTTTATTCAAAATATTCATCTTAATATGCCGATCTTCAGTTAACCGATCTCTTTATGTAATTTGGAATGTTCGAGAGACGTGTCAGAACAGCTGGCGCATCCCGCTAACCGATGCATTGCCTGGAACATCGTGAGCATTAAATGCTCGGACGAGTATAAATAGGGGTGGGGGGTTAGCCAGTTTCTCACTTATGCCATTTTCTGTCTCTCGCAAACAATTCCAAAATTCTCCCGACTTTCAAGCTCTTCCGACTCCGATCAAGCTCCGGTAAGGGTTTTAATCCTTCTTTTAGCTTTAAGTTCTTTGTTTCCTTTGAAAATGAGCGGCGCCGAAGGTCAGAGAGTGGCAAGCCCACCTTCCGTCCATATTTCATGGTCGTCCGACGAAGCGGAGGTGGTCGGACCAAGCACTCAACCTGAACCTCCTAGGGCCTCTGTTCCAGTTCGGGGGCGAGCAGAACCTTCAAGGCAAGTACATTCTTCAGGGAGGGAAAGTCTTCCTATAGACTAGCTACCGTCGATCCTTCAAGAAGCTGACCTACAATCGTTCAGCCAGGAGTACAACATCAAGCCTGATTCGTACGAGCTTATCCGGTGTCACGGCGATCTCCAAGCCGATCATTTCTTTGAGGAGAACGATATGATTATAGTATACGAAGAACAGTTGAAAGCCGGTCTGCGATTCCCTTTAGACGATTTCTTCAAAGAGGTCTTAAAATTTCACCAAGTGTACATCGCCCAAGTTCACCCGAACTCGTGGCAGATCCTGGTGGCTTTCAGGGGACTCTGCCGTGCCAAAGGACTCTATCCTACAGCCAAAGTATTTGCCGAACTACATAGACTGACCCGCCGAAAGGACGACGAGTATTGGTTCTTTCAGGCGAAGCCTCATTGTGGGCTCTTTACCGATCTGCCCTCCTCCCTGAAGAATTGGAAGAACCGCTTCTTTATTCTAAGGAGCAAAATTCCGAACGGCTTCGAGGGCTTCCCTCGAAGCTGGCTACATCTGAACCCTTCGCGTCCAAAGCATCTCGCCCTGAATAGGGAAGAGGGAGCCGTTGTGATGGAATTGAAAGATCAAGCGGCTAGGGAGAAGTTTTCTTGCTTGGATGCAGTGACGGCCGAACTGCATCGATCATTGGACGATGTAGCTGATCACTGGTCAAGATCGGGGGCTTCAACTCTCTGACCTCGGCATCGGTATTTTCTTCATCTCAGACCTCAGGACCTTAGCGATCTCACTGACCTCTCTTTTGTGCAGGTATGGCAAGAGACAAAGCCTCCAAGGAGAGTCGGAAGCGAAAGAGGGAGATCTCCCGAAAAGTACGGGAAATGAAGCGAGCCGAGGAAATGCAGACACCCAGGTATGAGCCCAGGGAAATACAAGAAGGCCCACCTCAACCTTCGGGACCGCCGATCGTAGAAGCTGTCCGATCTCCTCCTCGCCGAGAAGAGCCGCCTCCACCTCCTCCAGCTGCTCCAAGCACAGAAGGGGATCCTTCTCAACCTTCTGCGAAGCCCCTTCCTCGTGGCGCTCAAGTGCTGGCCGCTTCCCTGGAAAAGAACCGGACTGTTCGGGAGAACCCCGGTTTTGCAAAGGTCCTGGCGTCTTCTATCTGCCTCCGGGAAGACCGGGATAGGCTGTCTCCGGATTCTCTTGATAACATTTTGACCAGATCCATGAGTCTGAATGTAGAGTGTTTGGTGAACCAGCACATAGTGCGAGAAAAGGCTCACCGCCTGAGTAAGGAGGTCGAGCTGAAGAGTCATGAAGTGTCTTCCCTTCGATCCCAGATTTTATCCGCTCAAAACTATATATCCGATATCGAGGGGCAGATGAAACTTTATGAGGATAAGCTAGCCGAGCAGACTCATGTTCTGGCTGAGCGAACTCGTATTCTGGAAGAAGTTCAGGCGCTTCGGGCTGATGAAGCTGCTCACATCGCTCACCTTACTGAGGAGCTCAAGGCGAAAGAAGAAGAGATAGTGACTGGAGTGGCCGGCGCTTATGTGAACGCCCACAGAGATCTCCTGGCTGAGCTCAAGAAGCGTTACCCTGAGGAGGACTTCTCCTGGATGGCCAACCTGGCTCCCGAGGATGAAGGTGAGGAGAGTGAGGAGGAGGCTGAGGGTGAGAGGGGGAACGGACAAAATATAGATCAGGCTGGGGGTGAGAGGGGGAACGGACAAAATGTAGATCAGGCCGGGGGTGATCCTCCAGCTGAATAACTTGTACAAATTTTGAAATGAAATGAAACGGAATGCCTCTTTTGTTCGATGAATGGTTGTGATCGGAACACTTAATTGCCTGAGTATGTTGAAATAACTGAAAGTGATTATTAACCCAAGTGTGAGAGATCGGAAAACACAATGAGCATGAGATCGGTAGAGAACCAACGCTAAACAGAACTTAATTAAAATTGAAAATCTGGCTTGAACATTTAAGATCGGGGCATCATTAAACCGAAACGGAACCTTTGATTGTTCTTAAACTTTTGAAAGGGAGATCGGCAATAAAACTGGTAACAAAGATTTAGTGTCAGTTCAATTTCATTTGTCAAAAGAGATCAGGAACATACTTGACTGGTCAGGAGATTCGACAATGGGTTTGAGAGATCGGTGAGTGATTTAATAGACCGGTAGGGCTTCATTAGATACGAGGGCTTAGCATTGATTCAACTCTCTCTGTGAGGAGAGATCGGAAATTTGATTAAATGGCAAGGTGAGACTTAGTGCTGGAGATTAGTTTCAAAGTTTATTGATTCTGGGGGGTCGGCCAAAATATGGTGTCGACAGTGGTAATTTGGAGCAGTGTGCGTGAGTTGGCGTGCGTGTGGTATGGTGTTGGCTATGGACAGGACGGGTAGACACGGCTTGAGATCTTCGCTGGGACCCGGTCCTTCGGGGTAGACATGGCTTGAGTTCTTCGCTGGGACCCCGATTTGGTTTACTAAGCGAAAATCTGGCTTGAGTTCTTCACTGGCACAGGTTGGATTAAGAAGGCTGTATAGGGGATCAGCTTCCATATATGTATTGTTTGACAGTGTTGGGTGTGTGAGTGCTCCAAATTGCCTTTTTGATTTGATTTGTATGAAATTTATAACGATGTTGTATTTCACTTCACAGGGTGCATTAGCTTTAGATAGCTATAGAGATTATGGTTAAAATTGATATTTTACTCTCTGAGTCGAACGCTCACTCCTGTTCACCATGTTTTTCCAGGCTACAGGAGGATACCTTTTTCAGAATAACCTGTCCCTTTCCTCTCAGGTTATGAAAAGATTACTTAATTGTATTATTATTCTCCAAATTTGTAATTTAGGACTCCGCATGTGCTAGTAGTAGCATTAAGCCTGTCAGGGACTGCATGAATTTAAGTTTTCGTATTAATAAATGAAAATTTTTTTATGAGTTTTAAATGGTTGTAAATGAGGTAACATAGTTGAGCTGGGCTCCCCTAATTTTAATTTTTCATAATTACTGAGTTAAGTTGGCCCAAAATATAATTATAACAGTTTAATTTAAATTATTTTATATGCATATTGGGCCTAAATTATGGGCCTAGTCATGGGTTTGAGAACAGTAAGGCTTACTACGGGCCTCAGAGGGCTTTATGCTGGCCCAGGTCCTAGTATCGGTCCGGCCCATAGGTTGGGTCGTGACATTACAATTATTATAATTATCTTTTAGCTTAATTTAAATAAATTAATGTATTTAAAAATAAATATAAAAATAAATTCGCACCATTTTACATTCCAAATTTTAAAAAAAAATATATATAATTTAGAAAAATGTATTCCACCTAAATTATGACATTCATTAAATAAAATACACATGTCAAACTTTATATTACACACATGATCAATAAATCTTCAATTATAATAGAATTTTTTTTATTAATTTGAAAATAAATTAATTATAAAATTAAAATCTCAAGAAAATAATAGCTATGCTAATTAATAATAAACAATAAAATTATAAATTATAAAAAATGTATAACAAAACTCACTTATTAAATATATAAATTTCACATAATTATACCTTGATTTCATAATAAATCAATCTAAATAAGAATTTCCCAAATTTTACTTCCCTTAATAAATCTTTTGCAAACTGCTAATATTCTATTATTGATTTTTCATCCAACCGCGCATGATATCATCAATTTTTTTTTTAATTTTGTTTTCACTTTGCTAAATGAGGAACATAGCCTGTAGGACCACTTATTAAATATGTATTTTTTTTATTGAATTTAAATTCAAAATTTCATAGTCTAAAAATGATTGTATTACCCATTGGTAAAATTTATTGAGTCTGGTTGTGCTCTGGTAAGATACAAGCTTGTCTTTTTACATGAATATAGTTATAGATATATAACACTGCATTTTCTATTACTAGTTCTCCATTTCCACTTCAATCTTGTAGCCAACTCCAGTGAATTGATCATACTCTTTATACAACTTGATGGTGCCACCAACTCTAAGATTCCTGTAACGAACAAATGGGAGCCAAGTCCTTGAAGAAAGAATAGGCTTTGGGTGTCCATTTCTGCGAATGGAACATTGAAAGCTCCAACAAAAACCTCTGTCGTGGCTTGAAGGTATAAGGGACAACCTACGGGTGTGGTGGCCTGTGGTAAACTTGGTGAGGAGGCACGGTTCCAACTTCCATTTGAACCTTCGCACTAATATTGATGGTTAAATAATTTTTTATTGAGAAGTGTTTGCCGGAAGATTTTTCTGATTACATATGAGAGAACCTGTCATTGGTAGTTTAAAACTTTTTACAATCAATCTCAAGAAACTTTTGTCAAAAAATTGGGCGCGCTAGTCTGCGTGTAGTTATTTTCATCTTTCTGATTTAATATTAAAATTAATGTTAATATTAACTTAATTAATTTTTTAAATAAATATATTTTTCAATTTATAAATTATTATTTATTTAATTTAATTAATTTTTTATAAAAATTATATGTTATAATTAATCTAATTATTTATCTATAATATTATTTTAATTATTAACTCAAATACAATAAAATAAAAAAATTGATAGAATAAAGTATAAATGGATAAGAATAATTTAAAATAAAAATAATAAATTCATATTTCGTGAAAGTTGACGCATAACGTTAGGTTTTTCTAATAACTCTATTCATTTGCTTTGAAATTTTTTATTTTAATAATTTTTAATTATTTTTATAAATATTAAATAAATTATATATATTTCCATAGAAAAGCAAAATGACTATTTATGAAAATAAGTAATTTTATTCTTTTTAGAATGCTATAACTAATTAAATAAGGCAACTTTAAGTTATTAGAAATTTGAAAATATTTTTTAAAAATATTTTTGTATTATTTATAACGTTAATTAAAATACGATTTATGCTAAAATTAGAATAAAATTAAAATAAAAATAACTATAATATTTCTTTTTTATTGTTTCAAATCCAGTAATGTGTTTTTTCTAATTTTTTCAAATATTTAAATTAATTATTTTTCATAATTAATATTTTTATAATACAAAATTTTAATTAATTTAAATATATTTAATTAAAAGCATTGACGGTAAACTTTGTCATATTTATAAGATTTATATATGCTAATTAAAAAACTTTAGAAAAGGTTAGAGTGAATATATAAAATATATTGAAAATTTAAAATTTGAATTAATTTTATATAAATTAGGAATATAATTTATTAATATTTTTAAAAATAACATGCATTCATGCATTAATATTAGGCTACAGTAATTTTTCTCAAAATATGATACAATTCTTTATATATATATATAAATAGAATTTTATTAGATAAAAATAAAGTACAAAATAGAAATACAACTCAATATATTATATTTTTATATAAATGAAACTAATCACTTATATAAAAAATATTATAAAAATTTTAAAAATCTAATAGTATTGATTGAGCATGTAGATTAATAGTTAGATTATGGGCTCTACTCTTTGACTCTATAATTTTTTTATGAACCTTATCATACTACTTTGAAATTTAAATCTTATATTGAAAGAAAGATTTACACCTAGTAAAATATTTTTTTAAAAAAAATAAAATAACTCAATAATAAAAGAATAATAATAAAATAACTTCATTAAATAAGAGAAAAACACCACAAAAATTAAATATTCACCAATAAAAATAATTTTAAAATTTATTTACTTAAAATCTATTAGTAATGTGATAATATAAAAGAAAAGAAATGGATTGTCACCGAAGAAAACATTTATTGTTAGTCACTCAAAGAGAATATCAAACAAAGCAAAGGAAAACTGCTTCAAAATTTTACTTTTAGCTAATTGCGTTACACGTGTCTCAGCATCAAATTATTCTCCTGAGGAGAAAATTTAAGTTAATATCATTCTATTTATGTGTGTTATGTACACACATGATAAAGTGAAAGCATAAATTTTATTAAAGGTATCATAAATTTTAACAATGAATATGCTTTACTATCAGCGTATTCCAAAGAGTGCAAAAAGAGTATTTTTTTTTTTTTTAGAATGATGTAACTAATTAAAAAAAGCAACTTGAAAATTATTAGAAATTAGAAATTATTTTTTAAAAATATATTTTTTATTATTTATAACGATAATAAAACAATATTTATACTAAATTAGAATAAAATTATAATAAAAGATAATTCTAATTTTCTTTTTTATGTTTCACGTCCAGTAATGTGTTTTTTCTAATTTCTTTTTAAATATTTAACTTAGTTATTTTTCATAATTAATATTTTTTATAAATACAAATTTTTAATTAATTTAAAGATACTTAATTATAAGCTTTGACGGTAAAATTTGTCATATTTATAAGATTTATATATGTTAATTAAAAAATTTTAAAAGTTTAGAGTAAATACATAAAATATATTAAAATCTAAAATTTGAATGAATTTTATATATATTAGGAATATAATTTATTAATTTTTTAGAAATAACATGCATTTCATGCATTAATATTAGGCTACAGTAATTTTTCTGAAAATATGATAATATATATATATATATATATAGAATTTTATTAGTTAAAAATATAATATAAAACGGAAGTACTAATTAATATATTATATTTTTACATGAATAAAAATAATTATTCAAATAAAAAATATTATAAAAATTAAAAAATTTGATTATATTAATAGAGTACATAGATCAATAATCGGATTGTGGACTTCACTCTTCTTTTACTTTGTAATCTTTTTACGAGCCCTATCATACTACCTCCAAATTTAAATCTCATATTAAGGAAAAGATATGCACCTTAAAATATTTTTCTTATAAAAATAAAATAGTTCAATAACATAAAATAAAATAAAATAATTTCATTAAATAAGAGAAAAACACCACAAAAATTGAATATCTATCAATAAAGACAATTTTAAGATTTATTTACTTAAAATCTATTAATAATCTAATAACATAAAAGAAAAAAAAAATGAGCTATCATCGAAGAAAACATTTATCACTAGTCACTCGAAGAGAAGATCAAACGAAGTAAATGAAATATCAAACAGAGAATAAGAGATTTATAAAGAGAAGGTAGATTCACTCTCTCCATAGATATATGAAAATAGAATACAATTCATTAAGTTTAGATTTTTTTATTATATTAAGATAATATGTGTTAAATATTTTTTAAAATATTTTTTAAAATATTATATGAAAGGTTTTTGTCCGTCAGCTGAGGTCTTGGCCTTTTTAGGAGTTAAATATTGATGGGATTTCCTCTGTTTAGAAGAACTGTTGTAGCAAATTCTAATGTGGTGAACAGCGGGGCGGTACTACGTTGTCGGCAGGCCTCAGAAGTTTTCAAAATTACAATTTTATCTATAAACTTTAATAATTTTTTTTTAATTAGTGTTTACTCTTAAAAGTTTCAAAATTATAATTTTAAGTGTAAATTATATATATATATATATATTTTGTTTGCCCCTTAAAATTTTTAAATTTAATTCAATAAAAAAAATTCAATTTTGATTTGAACCTGTGAAATTTTAATTTTATTTTAAATCTAAATAAAATCGTAACAAATGAAGTTTAAGTATTAGTATGTAATTAAATTAATAATTTATCAAGTATTTGCATTATAAAAACTCAAAATTTATTTTTTTTTTAAATATTTTGTGTATGAAAAAATTTTTATAGTCTTCCATATTTTTGAAGCGTGTCAAAAGTTTTTTTTAGTAAATAAATTATAAGTAAATTAATTTTAATTGTTGATTGTGACAAATTTTAAATAAATTACCATGATTAACGGTTATATATAATGAATAATCCATCATATTATATCAATTTTATCAGGTTATCTCTTCAAAGTTGTAAACACCTTTGTGTTGATGAGGGTGTTTTGTGAATTAAAACATTACGAATTATCTTAGTTTCATGTAATAATTGAAGGTATATTATTTATTTGACAGATTTAAATTTAAATTCTTGCTTTTTTAATCTCTTACTAAAAAATAGTTAAAATGTATTAATTAATTAATCATTTTTTATTTATTATCAATTTGCTTCATTGATTAATCGAATTTCCTATAAATAGATGTGACAAAAGAATGAGATTATTCTGATTTGAATTATTTTGTGCCCTTTTTCAATGAATTTGTTTTTTCAAATTAATTTAAAAGTGTCAGTTTAATTTAAAAATTAAAATTTATTTGCTATTTTTTATTTTTTTAAATAAAAAAAATTAAAAATTTTAATTTCTTAAATTTTAAATTAAAATTTTAAAATTTTTTATTTAAATTCAAAAATTAAGAAATTAAAATTTTTTAGTTAAATTAGATTTCAATTAAAAATTTTAAATTAACTTAAAAAAATAAAAAAAATATATTAAATTAAAATTTTCAATAAATATAAGAGTTAAGCAAACAAATTTTAATAAAAAAATTTTAATTTATTGATTTTAACAATTAGATTTTAAGTGATGTGATTTTTTGTAAAGACTAGTAATTTTTGTCTCCCCACAAATATAGTCACCCTTATAAGTCCAACTCCGAATGATGTTTTGCGTGGGCCAAATAGTTGCCATGTCAACTGTATACATGAAGACTTTGCCGCCTCTTGCTCCGATTTCATCAACCTCCGCTTTTTGGTATTCCAAAATGAAAAGAAGTGAATAATGATGAAGAGGTTGAAAAGAAGTATTCCAAAATGATAATATGAAATTGACAAGAAGTCTACTAAAATTATTAGTTGAAGATAAGTGTTTTAACAAATTAAAATTATTAGTAGGAGAAAAGTGTTTTAACACATTATTAATTAGAGAGAAATATTCTAATACATAAATTTATCAGTTAAAGAAAAGTGTTCAATCACTAAAAATTAGCAGATAGAGAAAAGTGCTCAAATCACCAAAAAAAAAAAAAAATTTTTGAGTTTATATTTGAATGAAGGGAGAAAATGTTAGAAGCTAATTTAAATATGGTTGATTTAATATTCAATATAATAATTTTTAAGATTATTATATTTTAATTTTAAAATAATAATTTAATATTGACTAGTTATTGGAATTTTGATATAATTTTATTTTGGATATAAAGGGCTAAGATATTGAATACAAAGTTACGTAAAATCTTGAAAATTGAGAAAGTGCAGGATTAAGTACTCAGGTGTAGTACTTAGTGTTTTGGTCATAACTAGAGATCTAAACTTTCAAATTGAGTGATTCAAAATGGTAATTAAAGCTAAGACACTGAGGAACGACTTTTATGAAGATTACTTTTAGTAATTATGACTGAAACTATATTTAAATTGAATTTTACAATAATGCTTAACTATTGTCCCGAACCTGGAGAAGTTGATATATATAGTTATCTTAGGAATGTCACTACGGATTTATTTGATTTGTTATTGGAGGACACTAGAATCAGTATTAAGACTTTGAAATTATGTATTTCAGTGTAGAAGAATACCTTGAAGTGAAGGGAAGATTAAATCAAATAAAAGAGACTAAAAAAGGTTTATGCACAACTTTGATTTCCTTTTCGCTTTAAAAGTTTAAATATTTATATATGTGTGGTATGACTAATTAATTTCATCATTAATTTGAATATCAAGTCCCAAAAATAATATAATTATCTAATCATGCTTATTATAATGTCCTTAAAATATATATTATATAAAATAAAATAAACTTACATGACAAACAGAACGATAGAAGCCAAATGAATTTAGTGGCTCCTTTATTGTTGTTTTAAAGTTATATTTTATTTAATTACACGGCTCTAGCCAAACCCGGAGCCACAACCTGAGAACCGGACATGTGGCCATCCTTGCTATCTGCACAATCCTTTTAGGAACAGAGGACATGCAACAGAATCCAGCTAGAACGTAAACTATGCTAGATTTTCACTGCAGAGCATAATGATATAGAAGAACAGCAAACAAAATAGCGTAACAAACACAATTCTTCAGCATATATGGATGGATCATAACAAAATAGAGAGTAAGAAACAAAACAACTGGAAATAAACATTCCTCAACATTATTACTGATCACACAGCAGGACTGGAGCAAATATTAACATAGAGCACAAGAAACAGATTTCTGTGGCAATATATGGATTACCACAAAACAGCACAAGAAACAGAACGACAGGAAACAAATATTCTTGAACATTATTATTTATTACAGAACAAAACTCGAGTAAAGAAGCAGCTTTACTGGTTGATTTATTAGCACATATATACCTCAACCAGCCGCTTGAACCACAATCTTGAACTCAATTCCAGTGAATTCATCATGCTCTCTGTATAAATGGATGGTGTCACCAACTTTGAGGTCCCAAAAACGAACAAACGCCAACCAGTTCCTGCAAGCAAGAACAGGCCTTGGATGCCCATTTCGGCGAATGGAACACTCGAAGCTCCAGAAGAAGCTTCCGTGGTCCTTGGCTTGGATACACACTCCATGGCTGTCTTCGAAGTTTGGCAAAAGTTTCAAGGCCTCTGTTGGTATTGCTAGTCTTTTAGCAATATCTGTTTTGGTTAGTGGTTTGGAGAAAATGGTAGCCATTGAAGCAGCTTGCCCATGAAATGATTCAACTTCTAGTCTCTTTATATACAACTCCGGAATCCAAAAACATTCATTTACACGGAACCCAAAATAGGACATTCACCTTTTTCTCCCTGTCTAGTTGGCGAGAGATGCAACGTGGAAGGATGGCATTTGCTTCCTATTATCCTTTTCTCGTCAAGCGACTGGGGCGAACATTTGTATTCTTTTTTCGTCAACCCACTGCGGGAACATTTGTATCCTTT
Source organism: Hevea brasiliensis (assembly GCF_030052815.1). Lineage (NCBI taxonomy): Eukaryota > Viridiplantae > Streptophyta > Magnoliopsida > Malpighiales > Euphorbiaceae > Hevea > Hevea brasiliensis. The sequence goes on from NC_079506.1 coordinate 10,092,863, forward strand.
TTCCCACTGGGGGAACATTTGTATCCATATAAAAAGCATGTGTAATGTATTACGTGAGCGGGAGTGGTGGGCCATTATTTCAGAAATGACAATTACATCAATTTGCTCTTAAAAAGACATTGTTATTTTTTCAAAAAAAAAAAAAAAGATCTTGTTTTTGGTTTTGGTGGGCCATCCAAGCAGGATTTTTTTTTTTTTACTTTTTTTTATATATTGCATATCCTTAACAATTTATTTTAATATATATTTTTTATTTTTTTATTTTTTATTTTTTTATATTTTTTTATTCAAAATCAACTCAGTTAGCTAGGTAATCATATATTTTTTATTTTAATATATTTATTTTTTGATAAATAGTTAATATTTCATAAATATTAAAAGACAAATATATTTTTTTTTGCTGAATCAACTTCTAATATAGGTTTAATAACACTGCTGTGATTTCTAATATGTGCCACAGTAACTAGAAGATTTTGGAATGTTGCAATCCGATAATTGAGGATAGCAACTTATTAATAATTAAGTTTGATTTATGAGATTTGAGCTAAATATTTATTAAAATTAAATCAATCCTTTCATTTTAAAAGAGAGTGGAAAAGTGAGGGATCTAAGAGAGTGGAAAAGTGAGGGATCTAAGGGGCTTAATTTCATCCAGCTTCCAGGTCAAGTATTCAACCAAATCTAATCAGGGAACATACAAATGGGTTTCATAAAATTGTAATTACTAAATATTATTTTAAAATTTAATAATTAAATTACTTATATAATTAATTTTTATTAACTTATCATTTCATTTAATATACTTACATGAATTCACAATTTCATAATATAATTTTTCTTAGTACAAAGTTTTATTTTCTGTCTACATGCCAAAATGCAGTGTCGTTATTGGGGGTTGACGAAATTACAGCAACTGGCGGCAAAAGCCGCCCTAGTCAAAGGACGAGACGAAGCTCAAAGTAGCATTGGATTCCAAGAGTGAATATATAAATATATTCAAAGTAGCATTGGACTCTATTTATATATATATATATATAAAAATAGAGTGAATATACACTCCATGGCTGTATCCCAAGTCTGGCAAAAGCTTTAGGGCTTCTGTTGGTAATCCGCATTGGATTCTAAGATGAGATTCAAATACAATTAAATTTAAGTGAAATCATTTTCCCAATCAACTGAAAATTTGATAACTCGAGAGAAATTTGATGACACGTGAGTTCAGCATGCCATGGAAAGAAAGAAATTTTCTACGCAAAGAGAAAACTCCATTTCTTCATCTGGCCCGTCCGCTTTGACACGAGATTACACCAACAACAGTGAGATACAAGCTCAATTTAAAGAAAATAAATAAAATTAGATATTAAAAAATTAAGGGATTCAATAAATTGAAAAAAAAAATGAAAAGGAAAATTAAAAAAATTACGAGATTTATCTCAATTATTCTGTGGTTATTTCTATAATTGGTGAATTTCAATTTTTGAATTGTAATTAGAGTCAAATAAATTGGAAAAATTAAAATAAAAGAATAAAACCAAAATAAATATACAATGAAATAAATTAAAAGTAATATTAGCATAATAATTTCATAGATTAGATTATATCAGATAGATAAATTAATTTGATGATTCAATAACTTAACGTTAGAGGAATGTAGCAATAGTATCATACTCAGTTGTCAAGCTTATTAAAAAAAAATTGGAATGCCTAATATTAGCTTCTTTAAAATATACCTTGATTTTAAAATTTGAAAAAAAAAAAAATAGTATGGTACTTATAAAGAAACAGCGTAATGGTACTGTTAAAGAAACAGTGTCAACCTTTCCATTTTAGGATAATAATATTTTTAATACTCAACAATGATTGAGATTTTACTTCATATAGTAAAAATTATATAAAAAATTTTCAAGAGCTAATCAAAATTAGACAAAAATGGATTGAAAAAGTTAAAAATGGAACTATAAATCAAAATATTAAAAGAACTAAATTAAAATATTCAATTGAATCAGAATTAAATTAAAAATTCAACTATATTTAATTTGATTTCATGTTATAGTAAAAATAAAAATAGAATCATACCTAAACTTTTGCAATTAAAAATATTAATTTAATTTTAAATTGATTTTTTATATTGTGTTTTTAAAATTTTATTATTTTACTAATAATTTCGAATACGCAACCCTGCATGCACATCTTATTAATGGGTATAAAAGAAAAGAAAAATAAATTCACTTCTAAATTAAAAAAAAAAAAAAAAGCCTAGTGCATCCTCAGTTTTTATAACGTCTCGTCTAACACTTGGATTCTCATAAAAAAAATAAGATAATCTTGCAATATTCCTACCAAAGCCTGTGTGAAATAAATGCGCTGACATGTTAAAACAATGCTGTGGATCGATAGCCCAATAATTTCTTGCAAAGAATTAACTCTTAATTCTCTTTTTCTTTTTTTTTTTTTCCTAGAATGTTACTGTCGAGCACTGGGTGTGATCCTGTATTGTTGAGGTCGCAGCAATTTTTTACAACTTTGTTGTGCTGAATTGTTGAGGTCGTGGGTGTAATAAATACAGTAAGGAATGGTAAATTATTATTTTTAAAATATTAATTATTTTTATTAAATTATTATAAATTTATAGTAATATATACCTTTAGAATATAATAAAATTTGAAATTTACAGACAGTAACTTCTGAAAATTTCTTTTAAGAGCTTTTTATACGAATTAAATTTTAGAGAGATTAGAAGAGAAGAAGAAGTAAAAATAATATATATCTGAATTGAAAAATTCATCCATATTTATAGAGAATAAAAAGTCATGACACCTTTTCTAGATAGGCACATCTATCTATCTCTAATATATACAACTGTTTATGTAATAAATATGTCTAATTATTAACAGATACTTATATAAATAGTTATAACTTTTTGTATAAAATAAACATATATATTTAATTAAAACAGTATATCTTCTAGCAGATATTGTTATATTTGTTTATTAAAAAACGCATCTCTTAATAGTCATAACTATTTATATATAATAGACATGTCTGTTTATTAACAAATAAATTTATTTGTTAATAAACACATTTTTTCGAAAATTTATTTGCGAAAATTAAAATAAAATAATCATTTTATTTCATGCACATACGTGCCAAGTGCCATAATTGAATATATATATATATAATTTTATACACATTTCATTCTTGTCATTCTTTTACTTTCTTATATTTTAACAATATATGAATTCTTTCTCTTTGTACTATCTAACATACAAGCTATTCATAACAACCCCCCACTTAGCTTGTATTGTTAGATCCCATTATTTCATGCATAATGAAAAGTATCTTTTGATTTAAACTTTTCCTTAATGTAAGTATTTCAAAGTTATAAAAAAATCATGATAGCCTTAATTTAAACCTAAATTCCTATTAATAGAACAGAAAATACTACACACACGAATCAATTAGTTCGAATTAAAAAAATTCATCAAAATTTTAGTACAAATATGGTCTCGTGCTACCTCCTGTTTTCATAAACATTTACAAAAGTTGTTCTCACTTTTGTTGAAGCGAGATTCCTATTAAATAGAATCAGAAATACTACACATACAAATCAATTAGTTCCACTTAAAAAGTTCACTAAAATTTTAGCACAAATATGGCCTTGTACTACCTCCTGTTTTCATGAATATTTACAAAAGGTTCTCACTTTTATTGAAGCGACATCACTTCCTATGTTCATATAGGTGAAATTTCTTTTATAATAATATTAACTTAATTAAGAGTATAAATACTCATCCTTATTTCATTAACTTAGTACATTAAGTACTTAATTACAATATTTACTAATAACTTGTTGTTACCATTTAAACTTTGTTTAGTAATAATAATATAAAGTAGGGTTTCCATCAATATTAAATTTAATGGAATATTTTTAATCCTAATACAGCACATGTATTTTTTATCATATCTGTTGAGAGCCCTTTTGTAAATGGATCTGCCAGATTATTGTAAGATTTGATATAAGTAATAGCAATAATTCTATCAGAGATTAATTATTTCACATACTCATGTCTTAAGCTAATATGTCTAGACTTTCTATTATAAATTTTATTATAAGCTCTAGACATTGTTGATTGACTATCACAATGTGAGAAAACAACAAGTATCAGTTGTGGCCACAACTTGATATCCAGTAAAAAATTTCTCAGCCATTCTGCCTCTTTACTAGCGGTTGCTAGAGCTATAAATTATGATTCTATTGTAGAATGTGTTATACAAGTTTGTTTCTTTGATACCCAATAAATAGCACATCCTCCTAAGGTAAAAACCCAACCGGAAGTTAATTGATTATCATTAATACTAGTTATCCAACTAGCATCTGTATAATCTTTTAATACAATTGAAAATTTATTATAAAATAAATCAAAGTTTATAGTTCTTTTTAAATAACCAATAACTCTTAAAATTACTTTCCAATATTTAATACTAGGCTTACTAGTATATCTTGATAATTTACATACTGCAAAAGCAATATCAGGTCTAGTGCAGTGCATAGTATACATTAAACTACAAATAGTACTAGCATATTCAATTTGAGCAGTTGCCCTATAAGAATTTTCAGTTAATTTAGAAGAAACATCATATGGAGTTTTTGCTTATTTGATTTTTAAATGACTAAATTTATTCAATATAATGAGATTGACAAAGAGCAAAACTCCCATTTTGTTTCTTTACTTTGATACCTAAGATTATATCTACCTCTTTTAAATTTTTCATTTAAATTTTAAAGTTAGATATTTCTTTGTATCATTCACACCTTCCATATTTGTTTCAATTATAAGCATATCATCAACATAAAGACAAATTATCACACCAAAATCATCAGTAAAGTTCGAATAAATACATTTATCAGCACTACTATGTTTAAAGCCATATTTCAAAATTGTTGAATCAAACTTATCATGCCATTGCTTAGGTGCTTGTTTTAAACTATACAAAGATTTAATTAATTTACAAACTTTTCTTTCATTCCCTAGTAGAATAAAACCTTCAGGTTGCTTCACATATACTTCCTCTTCTAAATCACCATTTAGAAATGCTGTTTTAACATCCATTTGATGTACATATAAATTATATATTGATGCTAAATATAAAAGTACTCTAATAGATGTTGGTCTGGCCATTGGTGTATATATATCAAAGTAGTAAATTCCCTCTTTTTTTTTAAAACCTTTTGCAACCAATCTAGCTTTAAAGTTTGAATCGATCTATCTGTATTATATTTTCTTCTGAAAACTCATTTATATCCTATTAGTTTGGAATCAGGTGGCAAATCAACTAGAACCCATATATTATTAAATAATAATGAATTTATTTTATCATTGATTGCCTCGATCCAAAAAGCCACATCTCTTGAAGCGATTGCCTCTTGGAATGTTTTAGGATCATCTTCTACATTTAACAAAATTGGTATTTTGTTAAGTACAACTGACCTATTGCCTTCTACAAGAAAAACAATAGCTTGAAAAGATATGAAATTTGAATGTAAATTCTTTTCTTTTCTAGCACGTTGACTTCTTCTAATTTCATTAAAAGAATCTAACTTTCTTTTGTTGCTAGAAGCCGATTCAAAATTAACATTAATACTAGAATCATTGCCTTGATTTGAACTATTCATGGGCTCATGTATAGAATCATTATGAAATTTATTTTCAATAAATTCAACATCTATAGATTATATAATTACATTAGAGTCTAAATTCAAAATTCTATGAGCTTTGGAATTGTCGGCATAACCAACAAAAACTCCTTTCAAAGCTCTCTGACCTAATTTAGTCATTTTAGGATCTAAAACTCTATAAGATGCTAAAACAACCCCATACTCTTAGATAGTTCAAGTTAGGTTTTCTATTTTTCTATAATTCATATGGTGAAACCATAAATTTTTGGGAAGGAATTCTATTATGTAAATGACAAGCAGTAAGTAAAGCTTCTTCTCACAAATTTGTTAGCAAATTAGAATTCACAAGCATAGAATTAAGCATATCTACTAAAGTTCTATTATTTCTTTATGCCAACCCATTTTGTTGTTGTGTATATGGTGCATTGGTTTGATGTATAATTTCATTTTCTTCACAAAATGAAGAAAATTCAATGGGAAAATACTCACCACCTTTGTCACTTCTTAAAATTTTTATCTTTTTTCCTTTTTGATTCTCAACTTCAGATTTATAAATATGAAATATTTGGAATGCTTAATCTTCATTTTTCATTAAATAAACATAAGTATATTTAGAGAAATCATCTATGAAAGTTATAAAATACATATTTCATCCTTTAGTTAATATTTCATTTAATTCACAAACATCAGAATGAACAAGTTCCAATAACTTAGAAGATCTTTCAAGTTTTGGAAAAGATTTTTTAACCATTTTTGTTTGTATACAAATTTCATAAGATTTTTTATTGTCATCTATATATGAAATTAAACCATGTTTAGCCATAAATTTTAAATATCTAAAACTAATATGTGCTAAAAGATCATGCCACAAAGATAAAAATAACTCAATGGTATAAACAGAAATATTCATATTATTACTAATACTGAGTTTAAACATTCTATCACATGAGTAACCATTTCCCACAAATAGTCCATTTATAAACACAATTATTTTATCAGACTCCAAAATAGCCTTATACAATAGGCTAACAGACACAATATTTTTTTTTTTTAATTTCTGGCACATGTAATATATTTATTAACAATAGCTTCTTTCCATAAGTGAAGTTTAATTCAACACTTCATTTTTCCACCACTTTAGCAGAATTATGATTGCCCATTAGAACTTTCTGTCCATCTACAACTTCATAATTTTTAAATTGAGTCTTGTCATTGCAAACATGAACACTAGCTCCAGAATCATACCACCAATCATTAGATTTAGTTATTGTAGCCATATTGAATTCTATTACCATTCTAATATGCAAATCCGATATCATTGCAATCAATTCAGTAGTTTGTTCAACTATATTTGCTTTACTGGAATTCTAAGCACTATTATTCGTATTTTCTTTCTTATGTTTCTTTAGAAACCTGCGTTCACATTTGTAATACCCTTTCTTACCACAATTGTAACAAGTTCTTTGTTTCTTTGATTTGTTGTTGCTGCCATAACTAGTACTGTTGCCTGCTACTTCAGAAAACTTTCTTTTATTTCCAAAAATTTTCTTTTGAAAATTCTGATTTCCTTGTACAAAATTAACTTTTGTGGTAGGTTCAGATATAAATTTCTTATCACGATTTCTTGTTTCTTCTTCAATGCGTAAGTGTTTCTGAATCTATTCAAGAGAAAAATCTTCTGTAGTATGCAGTAATTTCTTCCTATAATCATTCCAACTATAAGGAAGTTTTGCTATTATTCCTCCTACTTGTAATGATTTAGGAACTATCACTTTCAAATCTTTAAGTTTTGAAACAAGGACATGTAACTCATAGACTTGATCCATAACAGACATATTATCAACTATTTGGAATTCAAAATATTTCATGATAAGAAATTTATCCACACCTTGTTTTTCTGAGTTGTATTTGAACTCCAATGATTTCCAAATTTTCATTAGAGACTTGACAGAAGTAATAGATCATATAGCCTATCTAACAAGTTGTTGAGAATATGATCTTTGCATAACAATTCATATTCTCTACGTTTTTCCCGATCAGCTTTCACTTGTTCAGAATTTTCTGGTGTTGGTGGTGAAATAGCAGGCAGACTTGAATCAAGTATATAAGAAATCTTCAATGTAGTAAGTAAGAATAGCATATTGTCTTTCCAGCGAACATAGTTTATCCCATCAAAACGATCAAATTTCACGAACTCTTGATTCAAAGTTTTAGAATTTTTAGAGTTTATTTGGGTAGTTTTTGCAAAAAGGGTCAATTATAAGGACTAAACTGTAATTATACATATTATGATTGATGACTGTTTGGATGGGCCCAGGAGGGGCTGTGTGATATGATTGAGTTGTGGGTGTATGGTTTGTGGATATAGAAGTGCGTTTTAAGCCTTTTTGCAGGTTGGGTAGGTCTTAGGTATAGGGGAGACTCTGCCGGATTTTCGGCACGACTTAGGATATTTTTTGTCTTTTTCTTAGTCTATATTGAGTCAAATTTATTAAATGATTATAATAAAATTGTCAGGTGAGCAGGGACAGCCTTCTTCCTCCGCCCAGCTGCCACAGTGACTGCTGTTAAGTCTGTGAGTAAAATATTAATTTTAATTGTAATTTCGATATTATTATATGTTTAAACATGCCCATGCATCACTTATATGTATATATCTATGTAGTTAAACTCTAGGCACGTTTTATGTTGTATTCACAACTGTTAAAGTGCCATGGATGTTATTGTGGTAATTTGGAGCAGTGTGCGTGCGTTGGCGTGCGTGTGATGTGGTTTGGCTATGGATAGGACAGGTAGCACGACTTGAGATCTTCGTTGGGACCCGGTCCTTCGGGGTAGACACGGCTTGAGTTCTTCGCTGGGACCCCGATTTGGTTATTTAAGTGGAAGTCCGAGCTGAGTTCTTTGCTGGCACAGGTTGGATTAAGAAAGCTGTACGAGGGATCAGCTCCCATATATGTATTGTTTGACATTATTGGGTGTGTGAGTGCTCCAAATTACCTTTTTGCTGTTATGATGTGAAAATATTTTCGATGTTGCATTTTACTCTACAGGGTGCATTAGCTTTAGATAGCTATAGAGATTATGATTAAAATTGATATTTTACTCTCTGAGTCGAATGCTCAATCTTGTTCATTATTTTTCAGGCTACAAGAGGATTATTGTTATGGTTAACCTGTTTTTCTCCTTCGCAGGTTGTTTATTAATGTTTGTGTAATTCTGTTAACTCCTAGAATTTTCGCATGTGTTAGACATATTTATTTAATTTGGGTCTGTAATATAAATTGTCATATTGGACCTGTAAACTTATTATTATATACATGTTTGTTGGACTGGATCAGGGAGCTGAGCTCCCATTTATTTTTATGTTGTTATGAGTATGTGGAGGGTGAGCTGAGCTCCCCGATTGATTATATATTATGTTTATAGGTCGGGTGAGTCAAAAACTCTCCGTTGAAATGTCCACTTTATGGCCGGACTCTGTCCGATTGAATTCTTGAAATTGGGCCCAAATGGGCCTTAGAGTTGGGTTAAGGAATAGTTTGGCTTACTACGGGCCTCGAGGACTTTAGGCTGGCCTAAGTCCTAATGCCGGTCCGGCCCATAGATTGAGTTGTGACATCTACTCTTTGACTCTATAATTTTTTTACGAACCTTATCATACTACTTTCAAATTTAAATCTCATATTGAAAAAAAGATCTACACCTCGTAAAATATTTAAAAAAAAAAAATAAAATAACTCAATAACAAAAAAATAATAATAAAATAACTTCATAAAATAAGAGAAAAACACTACAAAAATTGAATATCCACCAATAAAAATAGTTTTAAAATTTATTAACTTAAAATCTATTAGTAATGTGATAATATAAAAGAAAAGAAATGGACTGTCACCGAAGAAATCATTTATTGTTAAGATCAAACGATGCAAAGGAAATATAAATATAAATATATATATATATATATATAAGAGATTTATAGGGAGAAGGCAAAGTCCCTCTCTCTATACATATATGAAAATAGGATACAATTCATTAAGTTTAGATTTTTTTAATTATATTAAGAAAATATCTGTTAAATATTTTTGAAAACATTAGATAGAATTACACTTTCTTTTAATTTAAAAGATCACTTTATATATAACAAAATTTGAATATTAATCCTAACTTTACGAGTAATAATATAATGCTAGTTATAATATAGAGACATTTTATTGTAAAATAAAATATATTTTATTTTAATTATGTTTATAGTTTTTGTAATAAATTCATAAATTGTGTTATGTACCTTTAGTAAATTCATAAATAGTCATTTAATATTTGAGGCCATGGGAACCAAATTAAAAAATAAATATAATATTTACTTATATATAATCTATTATTATAAATTTATTATGAATTATATATTTTAATAAATATATATTATTAATTATATTAAAATTATATAATGTATATAAAAACTCATGAAAAAATAAATGTATAAAATTAATTTTAAATTTGATTGTTTTATCCAAATGATATGATTCATAATTCAATTATTAAAAAAAAAAACAAAACCATAACAAAATAGTAAAATAAATTTGATTTTATATGGTTTGATTTTCACAATATCGAATTTTTTCGATTTTGATTCTTATTAATTTAGTTTTCGATTTATTTAAAAATAATCAAAATTATGGTTAATAGTTATGACTAACAGTTTTTTTTTTTAAGTATTAACAATTGATAAAATTAAATAAAAATGCTTCAAAATTTTACTTTTAGCTATTTACGTTACACGTGTCTCTCTGAGTATCAAATTATTCTCCTGAGGAGAAAATTTAAGTTAATATCATTCTATTTATGTACACACATGATAAAGGAAAAGCATAAATTTTATTAAAGGTATCATAAATTTTAACAATGAATATGCTTTACTATCAGCGTATTTCAAAAAATGCAAAAAGAGTTTTTTTTTTTTTTTTTTTTTTTTTTAGAATGATGTAACTAATTAAATAAAGCAACTTGAAAATTATTAGAAATTTGAAATTATTTTTTAAAAATATATTTTTTATTATTTATAACGTTAATAAAACAATATTTATACTGAATTGGAATAAAATTATAATAAAAGATAATTCTAATTTTTTTTTTTATGTTTCACGCCCAGTAATGTGTTTTTTCTAATTTCTTTTTAAATATTTAACTTAGTTATTTTTCATAATTAATATTTTTTATAAACAAAAATTTTTAATTAATTTAAAGATACTTAATTATAAGCTTTGACGGTAAAATTTGTCATATTTATAAGATTTATATATGTTAATTAAAAAATTTTAAAAGTTTAGAGTAAATACATAAAATATATTAAAATCTATTATTTGAATGAATTTTATATATATTAGGAATATAATTTATTAATTTTTTAGAAATAACATGCATTTCATGCATTAATATTAGGCTACAGTAATTTTTCTGAAAATATGATAATATATATATATAGAGAATTTTATTAGTTAAAAATATAATATAAAACAGAAGTACTAATTAATATATTATATTTTTACATAAATAAAAATAATTACCCAGATAAAAAATATTATAAAAAATTAAAAATTTTAATAATATTAATAGAATATGTAGATCAGTAGTCGGATCGTGGGCTTCACTCTTCTTTTACTTTATAATCTTTTTACAAGCCCTATCATACTACCTCCAAATTTAAATCTCATACAGAGGAAAAGATATGCACCTCAAAATATTTTTCTTAAAAAAATAAAATAGTCCAATAACATAAAATAAAATAAAATAATTTCATTAAATGAGAGAAAAATATCAAAAAAAAAAAACTGAATATCTATTAATAAAGATAATTTTAAGATTTATTCACTTAAAATCTATCAACAATCTAGTAACATAAAAGAAAAGAAATGAGCTATCATCATGGAAGAAAACGAAGAGAAGATCAAACGAAATAAATGAAATATCAAACAGAGAATAAGAGATTTATAAAGAGATATATCTCCATAGATATATGAAAATAGGATACAATTCATTAAGTTTATATTTTTTCATTATATTAAGATAATATGTGTTAAATATTTTATAAAATATTATATAGACTTATAATTTCTTTTAATTTAAAAGTTCACTTTATATATAACGAAATTTGAATAGTAATCCTAACTTTACAAGCAATAATATAATTGTAATTATAATATAGAGATATTTTATTGTAAAATAAAATATATTTAATTTTAATTATATTTATAGTTTTTGTAATAAATCCATAAATTGTATTATGTACCTTTAGTAAATTCATAAATAGTCATTTAATATTTGAGGCCATGGGAATCAACTTAAAAAATAAATATAATATTTAGTTTTATATATATATATATTCTATTATTATAAATTTATTATGTATTACATATTTTAATAAAAATATAATTATATTAAAATTATATAATGTACATAAAAACTCATGAAAAAATAAATGTATAAAATTAATTTTAAATTTCATTATTTTATCCAAATGATATAGTTCATAATTTAATTATTAAAAAAAACCAAAACCATAACAAAATAGTAAAATAAATTTAACTTTATATGATTTGATTTTCACAATATCGAATTTTTCGATTTTGATTCTTATTAATTTGGTTTTCGATTTATTTAAGAGTAATCAAAATTACGGTTAGTAGCTATCACTAACAATTTTTTTTTTTTAAGTATTAACAATTGATAAAATTAAATAAAACTCCTTCAAAATTTTTCTTTTAGCTAATTGCGTTACACGTGTCTGAATATCAAATTATTCTACTGAGGAGAAAATATAAATTAATATCATTCTGTTTATATACGCACATGATAAAGTGAAGCATAAACTTTATTAAAGTTATCATAAATTTTAACAATGAATATACTTTACTATCAGTGTATTCCGAAGAATGTAGAAAGTGTGGAACCATCACCTTGTACTCTAAGCTTTTCTTCCTCTGCACATGATGAATGTCCACACTAGTTGCAGAATTCCTTCTGCACTTACACACTGGCTTCACAGTCTTATTTCTTGCATGCATTAAGTCCATTTGTTTAACTAAGTATGCCATAATCAATGGCATTAATTTTCCTTGATTGCATGTTATGAATTGAGTAAGAAAATTCCTCCCTTTTCTTGCTGTTAGGTATTGCAAAGAAGACTTGCTGCTTATAGTGTAGTTTTGTTTGGGCTTTGTGGATTTGGGCTTGGGCTTCACCCATCATGAGTGAATTCAAGGCCTTTTTTCTACTTAATTGGTGTATAAAATTTTAATAATCATTGTTTCTATATATAAAAAAAATATTTTATATATTCATTATTATTTATCAGCTGCCAAACTCAAATTTGAATTCTCACTCTTCTAATATATACAATTCATTCTTAATGTTGTTGTATTAAAATTAATTATTTAACTAAAAAATAAATATAAATTTACAAGAATATAAAATTATAAAATTAATTACACGAGAGACGTACATTCATGCGAGAGATTAAGTATTACTCATTAAAAAAAAAAAAAAAAAGTTATTGCTCATGCACATCTTATAATTTCTCTTATTAAGGGCTGGTTTAGATTGGTCCTTGGGCCATTGAGGGGGTCATCAAAAGTAGTTCAGATTCGCAGGTGTCCACAAGGACGCAGTCGGTCTCCCCATTGATGAACAGGAAATCTGATTGAAATTAGTGATTCAAATTCTTGGTCCAACCCAATTCAGATCGCTTTAAAAAAATAAAATAAAAATAAAAGTTTTTAATTATTTAACACAGATTGAAGTGAAATCAAATAAAAAAAAAGTCCTTAAATCTAAATTAAAAATAAACCATTTCCTTGTGGTCCGGCTCAAGCCCAAGCCAAACATGGCTCCAAAACGGGACATGTGGGCATCCCTGCCATATGTCCGACATGCAACGGAATTCAGGTGGAACATAATAATCTATGCTAGATTTTCTCTGCAGAGCATAACGAGACAGAAGAAGAGGAAAAAAAAGAGCTTAACAAACACAATCAGCATATATGGATGGATCATAACGACGGCCACTTGAACGACAATCTTGAACTCTACACCAGAGAATTCATCCCGCTCTCTATAGAACCGGATTGTGTCGCCAACTTTGAGGTCCCAATAACGAACAAACGCCAACCAGTCCCTGCTAGCGAGAACAGGCCTTGGGTGCCCATTTTTGCGAATGGATCACTCGAAACACCAGAAGAATCCGCCATGGTCCTTGACTGCAATAAGCATCCGATGACTGTCTTCGAAGTTTGGCAAAAGTTTCAAGGCCTCTGTTGGTATTGCTAGCCTTTTAGCAATATCTGTTTTGGTTAGAGGTTTGGTGAAAATGGTATTGGTAGCCATGAAGCGGCTTTGCTGTTGCCGATGAGATGCAGCAAAAGGGAACAAAGGGAGAGTAAGCAAGCCAGAGTCAAATGCACCATGGAATTTTGTTAGCGATTGTGCGCATTTATATGTTGAAAATGGGGTTGGCTGGACGGGCGAAATTTTGGTAAAATTTTCTCTCTCCACCAATTAAAAAGGGTAAAATTAAAAATAAAAATTAAATATAATTATTATTTATGAATAAATAGAATAACAATTAAACATAATAGGTAGTTATTATTTAAAAAAAAAACTATTTTGAATAAGTGGGAAAAACTAAACATTGTAAGACTCGTTTATATTTATTTATATGATTTTAATTAATTTATCATTTCATTTAGGTCATATATTGAATAATTATTATATTATATAATTTCTTCATTTTTCATAAGTAAATTCATATGAAATGATAAATAAATGAATGTGTTACACATAAATAAATGTAGTTATTAAATTTTAAAAATAAAAAATATTAAATAATTATTTAATAATCATAATTTTAAAAGACTCACTTATATATATATATATATATATATATATATATATATATATATATATATATATATATATATATATATATATATGTATAATTTTTATTAAATTATTATTTTATATAAGATATCTTATCATTGTGACGGATAATTGCTCGCTTCTATATCCTCTGGCCAAATAGGACTGCTCGTGGTTGAAGTGTCCTGGGGCCTCAAGGTCTTTTTCGCCGTTGCTCAAAGCCTTCTCGGTCCTTGAAAGAGAAACGGTTTGAGAATATTCAATCTCCGAATTATGAATTTCTAAAAAAGGTATAATGTTTTTGCTTTTGGTGGCCCTCCAAGCATATGATTTTTTTTTTTTTTTAAGTGATGAAAATTTGTTTAAAATATTTTACACTTTAAACCATTTTGAAAAGTATTTCCTTTTAACATTTTGAAAACCATTTTAAAATTTTTTATAATATCATTGAAAATTATATCATATAAAATGAATAAAATAAAATATACTCACATGCTGTGCAATATTTCAATTAATATATTTATGAAAAAAATTTATTATTATACGAGAAAAAAAATATAAGCGAAATATATTTAGTGGTTCTTTTATTGTTGCTATATATATATATATATATAACCTTTAAAGTTATATTTTTATTTCATTACGCATAAAATTTTTATTCTCTTTTTTTTTTAAATTAACATAATAATAAAGTATTTATTAAACAAGAATTATATTTGATATGATTCACCTAAAATCTAAACTTTAAAAATTCGAGTTAGTCTATGCCTATTATCGATTTAATAAGAATTAAGTTTTATTATAAGATAGAGCCGAATAGAGATTTAAGAGTTGTCAATCTTTATTTGAAAAGAATCGGTAAGACCATACAAGCATGATTATTTGAATTCTTAATAAATAAGTAATTAAAAATTAGAATAACATAAATAAAACAACTATCTTAGAGTGTCACGAGGACGATTCTCATAAAAAATCACATTAACAACACTATTCTACAATGTACAACTATATATGAGTTCAAATTTGATATATAATTCCAAAAATTACGTCAAAATATTGCCCATCATCATATAAAAAGGCCTTCAAACACCTACTTAGGTACATTCTTTTTCAATACACAATTAAAATATTGTTTCATCACTATCTCAATATATTATTTGATTGGAATGACTGTTGGATAGCCGCTGAACTCACCTTTCCTTGGCTTCAGGTTACCCAAAAATCTATTATCCATCATCTGGTTATACAGAAAATTACGGCAACATTAATATTTATATATTTTATTATATTTTTTTTTTCTCCTTATCATTAACATTCTTTTTATATTATAGTAAAGTAATAAATTTTAATAATTAAATTGAAAAATGAGCCTTGAGAATGAAAAGGATTATAAAAAATAAAATTAGATTTTAATCCATACTGAAGTTGATTATTATGTTTAAATTTATGATTATTTTCAGGAGTCATGACTTTTTGATAAGATTTTGTGATTTTGTTCGTCTTTTTGTGTGTGTGTATAATATATATATATATATATATATATATATATATATATATATAGAATTTTTTAGCTCGATTGTATTTTTGTGATATTAAAATTTATAATATATTATTATTGTTATTATTATTATAAAGCTACAATTTTTAACAATTAAATTCTAGGATAGGTTGATATGATTGAAATTGTAATAATATTAATAGTACTTAATATAGCCTTTAAGCTGAATATGGACGCTTGGAAAATTATATAGATTCCTAATTAATATCGCAACTCAATAAAATACTAACTTATGCGTTAAGTAATTTGAAAAAAAAAAAAAAAAGTGAACCGAGAAATGAGATGGCTGGCTGGTCCGGTTAGGACGTGGTTCAGAAGAGCTTGTCCCATAGTTCAAGCACAATGGCGCAGCACCTAGTCGCCCCTGCTACTATGACTATGGACGCCATGGTCCCTTGCTTGAATCGGCCTGATGATCGTAGCGCGCACATGATGGACTCAGTGCCCAGCTTAAGCAACTGCATGGTGAGTAGTTCCGGAGCTGCAACGCAAGACGAGGACACTATTATACAATTACTTCTTTCCCATATGACTTTTTAGTATTGATTTCTTATTTTAAAGGGTTTTGTCTGAATTAATAGCGTTGCTGATCAATTATTGTTATGTGTTTTATCAATTATCGATTTCTTTCTCTTTCTCTTTGAACTTTCGATTTTTTTTTTTCTGTATTTACTTCATTGGTCCATTAAATGAATGGTTTTTGTCTGTCAACTGAGGTCTTGGCCTTTGTAGGAGTTAAACATTGATGGGATTTCCTCTGTTTAGAAGAACTGTTGTAGCAAATTCTAATGTGGTGAATAGCGGGGCGGTACTACGTTGTAGGCAGGCCTCAGAAGTTTTCAAAATTACAATTTTATCTATAAACTTTAATGATTTTTTTTAAATTACTGTTTACTCTTAAAAGTTTCAAAATTATAATTTTAAGTGTAAATTATATTTATATATATTGTTTGCCCCTTAAAATTTTTAAATTTAATTCAATAAAAAAAATTTAATTTTGATTTGAACCTGTGAAATTTTAATTTTATTTTAAATCTAAATAAAACCATAACAAATGAAGTTTAAGTATTAGTATGTAATTAAATTAATAATTTATCAAGTATTTGCATTATAAAAACTCAAAATTTAATTTTTTTTAAAATATTTTGTGTATGAAAAAATTTTTATAGTCTTCCGTATTTTTGAAGTGTGTCAAAAAAAAATTTTTTTAGTAAATAAATTATGAGCAAATTAATTTTAATTATTGATTATGACAAATTTTAAATAAATTACCATGATTAACAGTTATATATAATGAATAATCCATCATATTATATCAATTTTATTAGGTTATCTATTCAAAGGTGTAAACACCTTTGTGTTGTTCAGTGTGTTTTGTGAATTAAAATATTATGAATTATCTTAGTTTAATGCAATAATTAAAGATATATTATTCACTTTACGAATTTAAGTTTAAATTCTCACTTTTTCAATCTCTTACTGAAAAAGGATTAAAATGTATTAATTAATTAATCATTTTTTATTTATTATCGATTTGCTTCATTGATTAATCGAATTTAAGAATGAAATTATTTTGATTTGAATTACTTCGTGACCTTTTTCAATGAATTTGGTTTTTTAAATTAATTTAAAAATGTCAATTTAATTTAAAAATTAAAATTTATTTGCTATTTTTTATTTTTTAAAATAAAAAATTAAAAAATTTAATTTTTAAAATTTTAAATTAAAATTTTAAATTCAAAAATTAAGAAATTAAAATTTTTTAATTAAATTAAATTTCAATTAAAAATTTTAAATTAATTTAAAAAAATATACATATATTAAATTAAAATTTTCAATAAATATAAGAGTGAAATTAAGTTTTAAGTAAATTTTACATTACGTGGTTATTTATCAAATCACTCTAAGCAAAAAAAAAAATAATAAAAAATTTTTAATTTATTGATTTTAACAATTAGATTTTAAGTGATGTGATTTTTTTCTAAAGACTTGTAATTTTTGTGTCCCCACAAATATAGTCACCCGTACAAGTCCAACTCTCACTCAGTGATGTTTTGCGTGGGCCAAATGGTTGCCATGTCAACTTGTATACATGAATGTTGGTGAATACTGTACAGCCATTTTCTAAAAAACCAAACCCATCGCTTTCATCACACAGAAAACACTTTTTGATCACATGTTCAATCGAATATAGTCATAAAGGGAAGCAGAATCCCTCTTTTGGATATACAAACACACACAATCGCTACTTATTCGGGGTATCATTACATGAGTTGGGGGGCCGCTGCTTACTCATTTCCGCGCGCTTTTTATGTGGATGGAAAGGTTAGATCATGGGCCTTTTTGGTATATATTAGTATATCAACACTCGTGTTGTTTAAAATTTTAATAAATAGAAATTAAAATTTTAAATACTAAAATAAAATATTTAAATTAAATGAAAAAATAATTAAAAAAGTAAAAAAAAAAGTGACATACTAAAAAAATTTAATATATATAATGTAAAATTTTGAAAAGGAAATTTTTATTTTTAATAACAAAATAAAAACACCAAAAATAGAAAACAACAACATTGATAAGATCATCAATATTTGGAACAATGAATTTCATTTTATTAAAATAAAATTATTTTAATGAAAATAATAATTAAATAATTAAAAAGTAATTAAAATAAAAATAAGAAGTTTAAATTATATATATTGGGATATTGTTTAGAAAAGGTGAGAGAGTGGCTGAAATAGGAGAAAAAATAAACCATTTTATTTGATTTAGCACCCAATTCAAGATTTAATATTCATCAGTATAATAGTTTTTAAGGTGTTACATTTTAATTTTAAAGTGGTAATCTAATATTCGATTGAGATTTAAATAAAATTTATTTTATTTAATTAGATTCTAATACTATATAAATAGTATAATTAATCAATATTTAACCAATGGAGTTGTATAAATAGATTCTTTCTGTTTCTTCTGCATTTATTTTTATTCCAACAATAGTATCAGAGCCTCAATGATCTTATGGGTACATGAGAGAAATTTTTAAATATAAAATTATTATAGATTGTTAGAAAGAAGTGCTCGGAGAAAAGTTTTGATAAAAAAATATAAAAATGTCGAGAAGTGCATCAATAGTGAAGAGATTGAAGGAAGTATTCCAAAATGATCAGTAAAATGAAATTGGTGAGAAATGTACTAAAATTATTAGTTGAAGATAAGTGTTTTAACAAATAAAAATTTTCAGTTGGAGAAAAGTGTTCTAACACATAAAATTGTCAATTGAAGATAAGTGTTCTAACACATAAATTTTTCAGCTGAAGAGATGTGTTCGTCCACCCAAAATTAGCATATGAAGAGAAGTGCTCAAATCACAAAAAAAAAAAATAAAAGTTTTGAGTTCATATTTGAATGAAGGGAGAAAATGTTATAAGCTAATTCAAATATGGTTGATTGAATATTATTCAGTATAATAGTTTTTAAGATTATTACATTTCAATTTTAAATTAATAATCTAATATTGACTAGTTATTGGAATTTAGATATAATTTTATTTTATTTAATTAGACTCTAATGCTATATAAATATAAATAGTATAATTAATCAGTATATAGTCAATGAAATTGTATAGATAGTTGCTTCCTATTTAATAAGAATGTTGTTTATTTGATGAGTTAGATATTTATTTTTTATTTTTTTAATATTTCATGTTCATTTTATTCTTTTACTAACAAAATAAAAGTTACTCATATTATCTAAAAATTATTATTAACAAAATAAAATAGATTTTAATTTTAACAAAATAACCGCAAAAAAATTCCTTCTATTCACCTTCCATCATACTTATAGGATGGTAAATAAAAGTAATTTTTGTGGTTTTTTTGTTAAAATTAAAATCTATATTATTTTTAAATTATTTTAATATTTTAATTTATAAATAATGAATGAAATTAGTTAAATATTTTTTTTAGATGTATTAATTGCAGAAAGTGTAAAATTATTGTATATCTTTAATAATTTAATATAATAAAAATTTAAAATATCTAATTTAAGTGATTTAAAATGATTTGAAAACTTAAGACAAATCTGGTGTGAATTTTGGGCATAAATGGCTCAAATATTGAATACAAAGTTAGGTAAAATCTAGAAAACTGGGAAAGTGCAGGATTAAGTACTCAGGAGTAGTACCTAGTATTTTGATCATAACTATAGATCTAAACTTTCAAATTGAGTGATTTAAAATGGTAATTAAAGCTATGACATTAAGGAACGACTTTTATAAAGATTACTTTAATAAATTATGACTGAAACTATATTGAAATTGAATTTTATTGTAATACTTAACTACTGCCCTAAACCTGGAGAAGTTGAGATATATAGTTATTTTAGGAATTTCACTACGGGTTTATATGATTTGTTATTGGAGGACACTAAAATCAGTATTGAGACTTTGAAATTATGTATTTTAGTGGAGAAGAATACCTTGAAGTAAAGGGAAGATTAGATCAAATAAAAGAGACTAAGAAAGGTTTATCCACAACTTTGATTTCCTTTTTGCTTTAAAAGTTTAAATATTTATATATGTGTGGTATGACTAATTAATTTCATCATTAATTTGAATATCAAGTCCCAAAAATAATATAATTATTTAATCATGCTTATTATAATGTCCTTAAAATATATATTATATAAAATAAAATAAACTTACATGACAAACGGAACGATATAAGCCAAATGAATTTAGTGGCTCCTTTATTGTTGTTTTAAAGTTATATTTTATTTAATTACACGGGTCTAGCCAAACCCGCCGCCACAACCTGAGAACCGGACATGTGCCCATCCTTGCTATCTGCACAATCCTTTTAGGAACAGAGGACATGCAACAGAATCCAGCTAGAACGTAAACTATGCTGGATTTTCACTGCAGAGCATAATGATATAGAAGAACAGCAAACAAAATAGCGTAACAAACACAATTCTTCAGCATATATGGATGGATCATAACAAAATAGAGAGTAAGAAACAAAACAACTGGAAATAAACATTCCTCAACATTATTACTGATCACACAGCAGGACTGGAGCAAATATTAACATAGAGCACAAGAAACAGATTTCTGTGGCAATATATGGATTACCACAAAACAGCACAAGAAACAGAACAACAGGAAACAAACATTCTTGAACATTATTATTTATTACAGAGCAAAACTCGAGTAAAGAAGCAGCTTCACTGGTTGATTTATTAGCACATATGTACCTCAACCAGCCGCTTGAACCACAATCTTGAACTCAACTCCAGTGAATTCATCATGCTCTCTGTATAAATGGATGGTGTCACCAACTTTGAGGTCCCAAAAACGAACAAACGCCAACCAGTTCCTGCAAGCAAGAACAGGCCTTGGATGCCCATTTCGGCGAATGGAACACTCGAGGCTCCAGAAGAAGCTTCCGTGGTCCTTGGCTTGGATACACACTCTATGGCTGTCTTCGAAGTTTGGCAAAAGTTTCAAGGCCTCTGTTGGTATTGCTAGTCTTTTGGCAATATCTGTTTTGGTTAGTGGTTTGGAGAAAATGGTAGCCATTGAAACAGTTTGATATATATTGTTATATATCCAATTCTTGGTCACAATGAGTGTGTGACAAGCTATCAAAATTCTCGGTTATCCAAGCTATCAAATTGTGTTAAAAATTCAACTATATTTAATTTGATTTCATGTTATAGTAAAAATAAAAATAGAATCAGACGTAAACTTTTGCAATTAAAAATATTAATTTAATTTTAAATTGATTTTTTATGTTGTGTTTTTAAAATTTTATTATTTTACTAATAATTTCGAACAGAATTCGTTGAAAGATGCTAGAATTGAAATTGATCAAATTAATTTTTATTTTTAATAAAGTTTTGTTAAAATTTTAAGGATTTTAATTATAAATAAAAAAATTAAGACAAAAAGCTGTGAAATGTTGGAATACGCAACCCTGCATGCACATCTTATTAATGGGTATAAAAGAAAAGAAAAATAAATTCACTTCCAAATTAAAAAAAAAAAAAAAAGCCTAGTGCATCCTCAGTTTTTAAAACGTCTCGTCTAACACTTGGATTCAAATTAAGATAATCTTACAATATTCCTACCAAAGCCTGTGTGAACTAAATGCGCTGACATGTTAAAATAATAATGTGGATCGGTAGCCCAATAATTTCTTGCAAAGAATTAACTCTTAATTCTCTCTCTCTTTTTTTTTTTTTTTTTCTTTTTTCTAGAATGTTACTGCCGAGCACTGGGTGTGATCCTGATCTAGTTCTTGGTATCGCAGCAGCTATTGACAACTGTATTGATGAGGTCGTGGGTGTAATATATATTTTAAGGCGTGATAAATTATTATCTTTAAAGTATTAATTATGTTTATTAAATTATCGTAAGGTTATGATAATATATTTTTAGAATATAATAAAATTTGAAATTTACAGACAACAACTTCTAAAGATTTCTCTTAAGAACTTTTTATACGAATTGAATTTTGGAGAGACTAGAAAAGAAAAATAAGTAGAAATAATATATATCTGAATTGAAAAATTCATCTATATTTATAGAGAATAAAAAGTCATGACACCTTTTCTAGATAGGCACATCTGTCTATCTCCAATAGATACAACTGCTTATGTAATAGATATGTCTGTTTATTAACAGATATTTATATAAATGGTTATAACTTTTTGTATAAAATAAACATGTGTATTTAATTAAAACGGTATATCTTCTAGCAGATATTGTTATATTTGTTTATTAAAAAACGCATCTCTTAACAGTCATAACTGTTTATATATAATAGACATGTCTGTTTATTAATAAATAAATCTATTTGTTAATAAACACATTTTTTTAAAAATTTATTTACGAAAATTAAAATAAGATAATCATTTTATTTCATGCACATACGTGCCAAGTGCCATAATTGAATATATATATATATATATAATTCTATACACATTTCATTCTTGTCATTTCTTCACTTTTTTATATATTAACAATATATGAATTCTTTCTTTTTATACCATCTAACATACAAGCTATTTATAACAATCCTCCACTTAGCTTGTATTGTTAGATCCCATTGTTTCATGCATAATGAAAAGTATCTTTTGATTTAAACTTTTCCTTAATGTAAATATTTCAAAGTTATAAAGAAATCATGGTAGCATTAGCTTAAACTTAGATTCTTATTAAATAGAATCGGAAATACTACACACACGAATCAATTAGTTCGACTTAAAAAATTTCATCAAAATTTTAGTACAAATATGGCCTTGTGCTACCTCCTGTTTTCATGAACATTTACAAAAGTTGTTCTCACTTTTGTTGAAGCGAGATTCCTATTAAATAGAATCGGAAATACTACACACACGAATCAATTAGTTCGACTTAAAAAGTTTACCAAAATTTTAGCACAAATATGACCTTGTGCTACTTCCTGTTTTCATGAATATTTACAAAAGGTTCTCACTTTTGTTGAAGTGACACCACTTCCTATGTTCATATAGGTGAAATTTCCTTTATAATAATATTAACTTAATTAAAAGTATAAATATTAATCCTTATTTTATTAACTTAGTACACTAAGTACTTAATTACAACATTTACTAATAACTTGTTGTTACCATTTAAACTTTGTTTAGTAATAATAATATAAAGTAGGGTTTCCATCAATATTAAATTTAATGGAATATTTTTAATCCTAATACAGCATATATATTTTTTATCATATCTGTCGAGAGCCCTTTTGTAAATGGATCTGCCAGATTATTGTAAGATTTGATATAAGTAATAGCAATAATTCTATCAGAGATTAATTATTTCACATACTCATGTCTTAAGCTAATATGTCTAGACTTTCTATTATAAATTTTATTATAAGCTCTAAACATTGTTGCTTGACCATCACAATGTAAGGAAACAACAGGTATCGGTTGTGACTACAATTTGATATCCAGTAAAAAATTTCTCAGTCATTCTGCCTCTTCACCAGCGGCTGCTAGAGCTATAAATTCTAATTCTATTGTAGAATGGGTTATACAAGTTTGTTTCTTTGATGCCCAAGAAATAGCACATCCTCCTAAGGTAAAAACCCAACCGGAAGTTAATTGATTATCATTAATACTAGTTACCCAACTAGCATCTGTATAATCTTTTAATACAATTGGAAATTTATTATAAAATAAATCAAAGTTTATAGTTCTTTTTAAATAACCAATAACTCTTAAAATTACTTTCCAATAGTTAATACTAGGCTTACTAGTATATCTTGATAATTTACATACTGCAAAAGCAATATCAGGTCTAGTGCAATGCATAGTATACATTAAACTACCAATAGTACTAGCATACTCAATTTGAGCAGTTGCCCTACAAGAATTTTCAATCAATTTAGAAGAAACATCATATGGAGTTTTTGCTTTTTTAATTTTTAAATGACTAAATTTATTCAATATTTTCTCAATATAATGAGATTGACAAAGAGCAAAACTCCCACTATGTTTCTTTACTTTGATACCTAAGATTATATCTACCTCTTTTAAATCTTTCATTTAAATTTTGAAGTTAGATACTTCTTTGTATCATTCACACCTTCCATATTTGTTTCAATTATAAGCATGTCATCAACATAAAGACAAATTATTACACCAAAATCATCAGTAAACTTAGAATAAATACATTTATCGGCACTATTATGTTTAAAGCCATATTTCAAAATTGTTGAATCAAACTTCTCATGCCATTGCTTAGGTGCTTGTTTTAAACTATACAAAGATTTAATTAATTTACAAACTTTTCTTTCATTCCCTAGTAGAATAAAACCTTCAGGTTGCTTCATATATACTTCCTCTTCTAAATCACCATTTAGAAATGCTGTTTTAACATCCATTTGATGTACATATAAATTATATATTGATGCTAAATATAAAAGTACTCTAATAGATGTTGGTCTGGCCATTGGTGTATATATGTCAAAGTAGTCAATTCCCTCTTTTTGTTTAAAACGCTTTGCAACCAATCTAGCTTTAAAGTTTGAATTGATCCATCTGTATTATATTTTCTTCTGAAAACCCATTTACATCTTATTAGTTTGGAATCAGGTGGCAAATCAACTAGAACCCATGTATTATTAAATAATAATGAATTTATTTCATCATTGATTGCCTCCTTCCAAAAAGCCACATCTCTTGAAGCGATTGCCTCTTGGAACGTTTTAGGATCATCTTCCACATTTAACAAAATTCGTATTTTGTTAAGTATAACTGACCTATTGCCTTCTACAAGAAAAACAATAGCTTGAAAAGATATGAAATTTGGATGTAAATTCTTTTTTTTTTTCTAGCACGTTGACTTCTTCTAATTTCATTAAAAGAATCTAACTTTCTTTTGTTGCTAGAAGCCGATTCAAAATTAACATTAATACTAGAATCATTGCCTTGATTTGAACTAATCATGGGCTCATGTACAGAATCATTATGAAATTAGTTTCAATAAATTCAACATCTATAGATTTTATAATTACCTTAGAGTTTAAATTCAAAATTCTATAAGCTTTGGAATTTTCGGCATAACCAACAAAAACTCCTTTCAAAGCTCTAGGACCTAATTTAGTCCTTTTAGAATCTGAAACTTTATAATATGCTAAAACAACCCCATACTCTTAGATAGTTCAAGTTAAGTTTTCTATTTTTCCATAATTCATATGGTGAAACCATAAATTTTTTGGAAGGAATTCTATTATGTAAATGACAAGCAGTAAGTAAAGCTTCTTCTCACAAATTTGTTAGCAAATTAGAATTCACAAGCATAGAATTAAGCATATCTACTAAAGTTCTATTCTTTCTTTCTGCCAACCCATTTTGTTATTGTGTATATGGTGCATTGGTTTGATGTATAATTCCATTTTCTTCACAAAATGAAGAAAATTCAATGGGAAAATACTCACCACCTTTGTCCCTTCTTAAAATTTTTATCTTTTTTCCTTTTTGATTCTCAACTTCAGATTTATAAATCTGAAATATTTGGAATGCTTGATCCATTAAATAAATATAAGTATATTTAGAGAAATCATCTATGAAAGTTATAAAATACATATTTCCTCCTTTAGTTAATATTTCATTTAATTCACAAACATCAGAATGAATAAGTTCCAATAACTTAGAAGATCTTTCAAGTTTTGGAAAAGATTTTTTAACCATTTTTGTTTATATACAAATTTCACAAGATTTTTTATTGTCATCTATATATGAAATTAAACCATGTTTAGCTATAAATTTTAAATATCTAAAACTAATATGTGCTAAAAGATCATGCCACAAAGATAAAAATAACTCAATGGTATAAACAGAAATATTCATATTATTATTAATACTGAGTTTAAACATTCTATCACATGAGTAACCCTTTCCCACAAATATTCCATTTATGGACACAATTATTTTATCAGACTCCAAAATAGCCTTATACAATAGACTAACAGACACAAGATTTTTTTTTTTTTTTATTTCTGGCACATGTAGCATATTTATTAACAATAGCTTCTTTCCAGAAGTGAAGTTTAATTCAACACTTCATTTTTCCACCACTTTAGCAGAATTATGATTGCCCATTAGAACTTTCTGTCCATCTACAACTTCATAATTTTTAAATTGAGTCTTGTCATTGCAAACATGAACACTAGCTCTAGAATCATACCATTAATCATTAGATTTAGTTATTGTAGCCATATTGAGTTCTATTACCATTCAAATATGCAAATCCGATATCATTGCAATCAATTTAGTAGCTTGTTCAACTATATTTGATTTATTGGAATTCTAAGCACTATTATTCGTATTTTCTTTCTTATGTTTCTTTAGAAACTTGCGTTCACATTTGTAATGCCCTTTCTTGCCACAATTGTAACAAGTTCTTCGTTTCTTTGATTTGCTGTTGCTGCCATAACTAGTACTGTTGCCTGCTACTTCAGAAAACTTTCTTTTATTTCCAGAAATTTTCTTTTGAAAATTCTAACTTCCTTGTACAAAATTAACTTTTGTGGTAGATTCAGATACAAATTTCTTATCACGATTTCTTGTTTCTTCTTCAATGCGTAAGTGTTTTTGAATCTATTTAAGAGAAAAATCTTCTATAGTATGCAGTAATTTCTTCCTATATTCATTCCAACTAGGAGGAAATTTTGCTATTATTCCTCCTACTTGTAATGATTCAGGAACTATCACTTTCAAATCTTTAAGTTTTAAAACAAGGACATGTAACTCATGGACTTGATCCATAACAGACATATTATCAACCATTTGGAACTCAAAATATTTCATGATGAGAAATTTATCCACACCTTATTTTTCTAAGTTGTATTTGAACTCCAATGATTTCCAGATTTTCATTGGTGACTTCACAGAAGTAATAGATCATATAGCCTATCTAACAAGTTGTTGAGAATATGATCTTTGCATAACAATTCATATTCTCTACGTTTTTCCCGATCAGCTTTCACTTGTTCAGAATTTTCTGGTGTTGGTGGTGAAATAGCAGGCAGACTTGAATCAAGTATATAAGAAATCTTCAATGTAGTAAGCAAGAATAACATCTTGTCTTTCCAGCGAACATAGTTTGTCTCATCAAAACGATCAAATTTCACGAACTCTTGATTCATCACAAAAATAGCTTTGAATTCCATTGCGATTAATACCTTAAAATTGTTGAGGCAGTGGGTGTAGTATAGGCTTTGAGGCGTGATAAATCACTATCTTTAAGGTATTAATTGCCCCCACTAGATTTCTGTAAGGTTACGACAATATATCTCCAGTATACAACAAAGCCTGAAATTTATAGATAGCAGCTCTTGAAAATTTCCTTTAAGAACTCTTTACACGAACCGAATTTTAGAGAGACTAGAAGAGAATAAGAAGAGGTAGAAATAGTATATATTTGAATTGAAAAACTCATCCATATTTATAGAGAATAAAAGTCATGACACCTTTTTTAGATAGACACATTTGTCTATCTCCAATAGATATAACTGTTTATATAATAGACATGTCTGTTTATTAATAGACACATATATAAATAGTTGTGACTTTTTATATAGAATAGACATGTCTGTTTAATTAAAACGGTATATCTTCTAACAGATGTTATATTTATTTATTTAAAAACGCATCTCTTAACAGTCATAACTGTTTATATATAATAGACATGTTTGTTTATTAACATACATATTTACTTGTTAATAAACACATATATTCGAAAATTTATTTTCGAATATTAAAATAAGATAATCATTTTATATCACGCACATATGTGCCAAGTGCCATAATAGAATAATATATATATAATTCTGTACACATTTCATTCTAACCACTCATTCACTTTCTTATATTTTAACAATATATGAATTCCTTCTCTCTATACTATCTAATATACAAGCTATTTATAACATATATAACCACCTCATATTCACTCCGTCTTCACAAAGATAGTACAATTTCTAAAATTCTAGAACAAAATCTCACTTTTGTCATGGCTTTTGTAGTGCCTCTCACCAATCTCTCCTCCTCTCGACCCAACTCTATTGCTGGTACATTTATGGCTGTCAACAGACAAAGGCGAAAAAGAAGCCAGAGATAGCGAGTCTATAGTGTAAGAAATACTTATGATCTGATTATTTTTTATCCAATATACAAACAAATTGGAGCCATCTTTCTTAGTGCAACCTGGAAACCCATTGATGCAATCCTTGCATTTAAGTGCGATATTAGCTTCAGTGCTCCAACCACTGTAATTCTACAGGTTGCAAAAACGAATACAAAGCAAACATAAGAGAGGAAAAACCCACAAACCATTCAAGTCAATATAGAAGTGAAGCATTTATTTGTAATGAGTCTTGCCTCATCAATTCTAGCAATACAGTGAGGAGGGTGAGGGTGCTCCAGAATGTCAAGATGATAAGAATTAAGACAAATGAAAACAAGCTATTTCTTGCCATAAAAAGCTCTAGCAAGCCACACCGACTCCTTAACCATCATAGAAATTTGCTTTTCAGGCTGTTTAGGGGCCTGTAGAACCCAACAAACAAGTAAGATTAAAATCTCTGCACCAAACATTATACATAAAATAAAAAAACACATAACGCCAAATTGCCAATGCCAACGGTACATAAAACATTGATGATGTTCACAAGAATAAGTCCCATCTTAACATCGCCTTTCAGAAGCAAAGAGTCTTGTTCGATGGGAAGTTCTTTCTTCAACAAATCAATCATATGGGATGCCTCTTATTCTTCTTCACATAAAAGGTAAACAACACATCCATAATTTCCAGTTGAGAGATGCTTTTATTGAATAGAGCTACACAAAGATACTTTATACATGGTCCAGAAGCTTTGTTCATTCACAGATGGTAAAATGAGTGAAAAAAGAAGGGTATCTCAGATTTTGATTTTTATTTTTTATCTCTAAAGCAATGAAAGATATTGGTTGTTTATCTTTATTCAGTATGATCTCGCTGTCAAACTAGTGACTCATTAATAGAGCCATTGAAGAGAATTTTTTTTCTCTTTTTCTTTTTTTGAATATATCTTCCCCCCTGAGTGAAGGCGAAGTGAAAGTTAAAGGAGGGAGAGAGCTTCTTGTTTTTTTTTTTTTAATTATTTTTAATGCCATGTGATCTTTTTTCCTTTTTTTTTTAATTCTTCACGCGCTCAATAGAGTATGTCTTCACGCAAGTTGCTAACTATGATCATAAGAGTATATTCCACTTTATGAAAGTTGACGTGTAAGATGAGATGTTTTAAAAATTAAGGGTGTCACTGGACTTTTTTAGTAAAATTTAAGAATAAATTTTTATATTCAGCTAAAAAAAATATCTACATGCTACGTAAAAAAAAAATGTGGGGTCACCAAATCACTATTCATGGGAAATTTTGATTTGGGATTCACTTTGAAGTATATAAAAGCTCTGAAGGTATACACGATGCTTCAGATATTTTTTTTTATATTTATCATATTGTTATGATTAATAGATAAAAAATATTTATACTAAAAACATATTTAATTTTATTTTATAATAATGTAAAATATTAGGATAGATTTCAATAATTGTTTTTAAACTTTAGGAGTTACAATAAAAATGTCTTTGAATCTAAAAATGTAACATAAAACTTTATTAAACTTTGAAATTTTGCAACATAAAATCTTTCTAACTAGGGATGGTAACGAGTAGGGTATCCGTGAAAATCACCCTATCCAAACCAGAATCCGATTAATATTATTAAAATCCGAACCCGTCCTGAACCTGGTTAAAATTTATTTTCAATTACCCAAACCCATTCTAAACCCGATTATTATTACCGGAAAAAAACCTGAACCCGTTTAATTTTATATATTTTAATTAATATTTTGTATAAAAAATTAATTTGATTAATAATTTATATTTTAAAATTTTAATAATTTCATAAAATATTTAAATTTCATTTTATACAAAATAAAATATATAAAAATTTATAAATATTATTATAAAAAATATATATTTTATATTTAATTAAATATTTATATAAACGGGTTCAAGTAACGGATATCTAATATATAAAACCCGGACCCGACTTGAACCCGTCACGGGTATTATTTTTCAAACCCGAACTCGTCATAAATTCGATTATATAATACCTAAACTTATTCTATTAGGGTTTGGTCAGATCGAGTATTTGCAAAAATCTGACCTGTTACCATCCCTATTTCTAACCCTCAATAGCTGGTTTATAAGTAACATACTAATGTAAATAATATAGAGTGACAATAAAGTGGACAATCGCTATTATTTTTCAAAGGTAAAAGCTCTTTAATCAATTTCTATACATCTAACCCTTTATTATTCTGCATGATTGAGATTTTTTCATGGTTTATATGTAAAAAAAAATTATATTCGATTTCAATTTGGTTTCATGCCCGGTCATTCAACTATGGAAGCGATCTTTCTCATTGGAAGCTTGATAGAGAAATATAGAGATGTGAAGAAAGATCTACACATGATTTTTATTGATTTGAAGAAGATTTATGATAGTGTTCTAAGAGATGTCTTATGGAGAGTGTTAGAACAAAAGAGAGTATCTATTAGGAACATATAAGTGTTAAAAGATATATATGAAAAAGTAATTACTATTGTGCGCACAATGGGATGGGACACAAGAGATTTTCCTATCTCAATTGGATTACACCAAGGTTCAGTTGTAAGCCCTTACCTTTTTACATTAGTTTTATATGAATTAACGAAACATATACAAGAGAATATCTCTTGGTGCATGATGTTTGCGGATGATATAGTTCTGATAGATGAGATGCGAGAAGGAGTCAATAGAAAGCTAGAGCTTTGGAGAAGTACTCTAGAGTTAAAGGGCTTTAAGTTAAGTAGAACGAAGACATAGTACATGCATTGCAAGTTCAGTGAAGGCCGAATTGGTAATAGGGAAGGAGTTAGTTTGGACGGAGTGGTACTGTCCCAAACTTTAAATATCTCGGCTCAGTCATTCAAGTAGATGGGGGATGTGAGAAGGATGTTAGTCATAGGATTAAAGCTAGATGGTTGAAGTGGAGACGTGCCACGGGAGTTTTATTTGATCGCAAGATTCCCAATAAGTTGAAAGGAAAATTTTACCTTACAGCCATATGATCGATTATGTTATATGGCAGTGAGTGTTGGGTACTAAAAGAGTCGTATATGTCTAAGATAAGAGTTGCGAAGATGAGAATGTTAAGGTGGATGAGTGGCCATACTAGACTAGATAAAGCCTGTAATGAGAGTATTAGAGAAAAGGTAGGAGTTGTGCCAATTGAGGATAAGTTGAAAGAAGGGAGATTGAGGTGGTTTGGTCATATGAAGCGTAGACATATGGATGTTCCAGTTAGACAAGTAGAGCACATTAGGTTAGAGGATAGAAAGAAAAGAAGGGGTAGACCTAAACTGACTTGGAGGAGAGTAATACAACATAACCTAAAAGCATTACACATTTTTGAGGATTTAACCCAAAATCGTTTAGAGTGGAGAAAAAGAATCCATATAGCCGACCCTAAATTTTTGGGATAAAGGCTTAGTTGAGTTGAGTTGAGTTTATTAATATATCTTTATAATTTATTAATAATATTTAATTCATAATTGTTCTTTTACTAAATATATATCATATTTAGTATCTGTTAACCCCATGAGCTAAAAGAAGTATAGATTTTGATGATAACAAAACTCAACTAGAATCAAACTAACCTTGTTTTAAGTGTTGTGCTTTTCTAAGGATAAAGAAAAAGATTCATGAAGTTGATGATGAACTTGTGTTTTAAAGAAATGATGACATTTTAAGATAACACAAGACGAATCAAAGACAATGAAGATAAAGAAAGAAAATGTTACCTTCCAAGCTGCATTAAAGATCAAAATTGAAAGTACATATAATTTGATAATAGTTTAAGGAATTTAGGATTGCTTGTAAAAAGAATTGAGGAATAGAAGCCAATGATACTTATTTTTAATCCCTCAAATTTTTATTCTAAGTTTTCAAAACTTGTTTTGAATCATCAATGGCCTAAAAGTATTTTATTATGATTTGGTGTAAAGTTTTAAATTTTTGAAAGTTATGCAGAAAAGCCTTCCTAGTATGCAAATTGATTTGCTTCTGGTTCTGGTATGCTAACCGGTTTGCTAACTGACTCAACTCTATACAACATCACAGAAAACGATAAAATAACAGCTATTTTCTTGAAATTTGAAATTGTAACATTCAAATGAGTTCTCAAACGGTCAGAAATGATCTAAAACTATAAATACACCCATCCTTGGCCATTTTGCACTTAATGAAAGTTTCTCAATTGTTCCTAATATCTTAAAATCATTAAAACTTTCATTCAAAGTGTTCAAATTGTTTTTATTACTCATCATTGGCATACTTACTCATCTCTTCTTCATAAATTCTATTGTATTGAGTGAGATTGAGTTTTAAACACCGTCTTAGCATTTATAAGAGGTCATTCAAGCACCTATTGAAGCTTGATTGTGAAAAGTGTTTGGAATAACACTTAGTAGAAGTGTGAAACTACTTGTAAAAGTTTTGGTGCCAAGATTTGTGAAAGACTTTTTATTTTTTGCCTTTAAAAGAGAAGAATAATGAATTAAAGACTCAAAGTGGGATCTTTGAGAGAGTGGATGTAGGCTAGTTAGGCCAAACCACTGTAAAAATTCAGTGTTCAATTCTCTTAACCCTTACTCTTTAAATTTATGCACTTTTATTTTCTGGTTGAATCATTTTTTGTTGAGTTGAGAATTGATATAGTACACCATTAACTCTGTTATAAACTGAGATAATTTGTTTAGTGTTGAATCTGCTGAGATCTGATATAATTTGCTTACTGATATATCTGCAGTCAACTAATATATTCTGTCTACTGCTCTGTTTGCTGTGCTTTGATTTTATTCAGATTACTGGTATTTTTGCTGAGTGCTAATATATCCCGTTTAATCAGTATACTGAATATTCTTAAGCCAACTTTGTATCAACTAATTATTTGAGCAGTATCACTCACACATTTTAAAGTAAAAATTAGGTTGAACTGAGCTACAATTTTTCAAAGGTTTTGAGCAATAACCGAAAAATTGTTTTAGTCCAATTCACCCCCCTCTTGGACATATTTTGAGATATCAGTATATATATATACACACACACACGCACACATGTGTGTGTATATAAAATTAAAAAAAAAAATTGTGTGTGAGAATGAGCATACCTATCAAATCACTTAATAATTTCCCTACATAAGACAAAAGAGAACTTTGGGCTCATGGATTAGGGGAAAAAATATATTGTAGGGTATTTTAGATAAACCAAACATTTTGCCCTAAATCATAATTAGGGTTAATTCTTTTAATTTTTTTATTTATAGCTACGTTAAATAGAAAAATTAATGATAAACTATAATATAGTTTTTGAAATTTCACTTGATCAATAAAATACTCCATCGATTTAAAATTTATATTTTAAAAATATATATGTTATTTTTAATATATATAATAAATAAATATTATATGAAATATTATATTTTTATTTGTTGCATATATTTATTATATGAAATATATTTTTTATTGATTGCAATTATTTTAATTATCTTTTAGCTTAATTTAAATAAATTAATGTATTTAAAAATAAATATAAAAATAAATTCGCACCATTTTACATTCCAAATTTCAAAAAAATATATATATAATTTAGAAAAATGTATTCCACATAAATTATGACATTCATTAAATAAAATACACATGTCAAACTATATATTACACACATAATCAATAATCTTCAATTATAATAGAATTTTTTTTATTAATTTGAAAATAAATTAATTATAAAATTAAAATCTCAAGAAAATAATAGCTATGCTAATTAATAATAAACAACAAAATTATAAATTACAAAAAATGTATAGCAAAACTCACTTATTAAATATATAAATTTCACATAATTATACCTTGATTTCATAATAAATCAATCTAAATAAGAATTTCCCAAATTTTACTTCCCTTAATAAATCTTTTGCAAACTACTAATATTCTATTATTGATTTTTCATCCAACCGCGCATGATATCATCAATTTTTTTTTTTAATTTTGTTTTCACTTTGCTAAATGAGGAACATAGCCTGTAGGACCACTTATTAAATATGTATTTTTTTTATTGAATTTAAATTCAAAATTTCATAGTCTAAAATTGATTCTATTACCCATTGGTAAAATTTATTGAGTCTGGTTGTGCTCTGGTAAGATACAAGCTTGTCTTTTTACATGAACATAGTTATAGATATATAACACTGCATTTTCTATTACTAGTTCTCCATTTCCACTTCAATCTTGCAGTGAATTGATCATACTCTTTATACAACTTGATGGTGTCACCAACTCTAAGATTCCTGTAACGAACAAATGGGAGCCAAGTCCTTGAAGAAAGAATAGGCTTTGGGTGTCCATTTCTGCGAATGGAACATTGAAAGCTCCAACAAAAACCTCTGTCGTGGCTTGAAGGTATAAGGGACAACCTACGGGTGTGGTGGCCGGTGGTAAACTTGGTGAGGAGGCACGGTTCCAACTTCCATATGAACCTTCGCACTAATATTGATGGTTAAATAATTTTTCATTGAGAAGTGTTTGCCGGAAGATTTTTCTGATTACATATGAGAGAACCTTTGTCATTGGTAATTTAAAACTTTTTACAATTAATCTCATGAAACTTTTGTCAAAAAATTGGGCGCGCTAGTCTACGTGTAGTTATTTTCATCTTTCTGATTTAATATTAAAATTAATGTTAATATTAACTTAATTAATTTTTTAAATACATATATTTTTCAATTTATAAATTATTATTTATTTAATTTAATTAATTTTTTATAAAAATTATATGTTATAATTAATCTCATTATTTATCTATAATATTATTTTAATTATTAACTCAAATACAATAAAATAAAAAAAAATGATAGAATAAAGTATAAATGGATAAGAATAATTTAAAATAAAAATAATAAATTCATATTTCGTGAAAGTTGACGCATAACGTTAGGTTTTTCTAGTAACTCTATTCATTTGCTTTGAAAATTTTTATTTTAATTATTTTTATAAATATTAAATAAATTATATATATTTCCATAGAAAAGCAAAATGACTATTTATGAAAATAAGTAATTTTATTCTTTTTAGAATGCTATAACTAATTAAATAAGGCAACTTTAAGTTATTAGAAATTTGAAAATATTTTTAAAAAATATTTTTGTATTATTTATAACGTTAATTAAAATACGATTTATGCTAAAATTAGAATAAAATTATAATAAAAATAACTATAATATTTCTTTTTTATTGTTTCAAATCCAGTAATGTGTTTTTTCTAATTTTTTCAAATATTTAAGTTAATTATTTTTCATAATTAATATTTTTTTATAATACAAAATTTTAATTAATTTAAATATATTTAATTAAAAGCATTGACGGTAAACTTTGTCATATTTATAAGATTTATATATGTTAATTAAAAAATTTTAGAAAAGGTTAGAGTGAATATATAAAATATATTGAAAATTTAAAATTTAAATTAATTTTATATAAATTAGGAATATAATTTATTAATATTTTTAAAAATAACATGCATTCATGCATTAATATTAAGCCACAGTAATTTTTCTCAAAATATGATACAATTCTTTTTTTATATATATAGAAATATAATTTTATTAGATAAAAATAAAGTACAAAATAGAAATACAAATTAATATATTATTTTTTTATATAAATGAAACTAATCACTTATATAAAAAATATTATAAAAATTTTAAAAATCCAATAGTATTGATAGAGCATGTAGATTAATAGTTAGATTATTGGCTCTACTCTTTGACTCTATAATTTTTTTACGAACCTTATCATACTACTTTCAAATTTACATCTCATATTGAAGGAAAAATCTACACTCGCAAAATATTTTTTAAAAAAAAATTAAAATAACTCAATAACAAAAAAATAATAATAAAATAACTTCACTAAATAAGAGAACAACACCACAAAAATTGAATATC
Organism: Hevea brasiliensis; assembly: GCF_030052815.1. Lineage (NCBI taxonomy): Eukaryota > Viridiplantae > Streptophyta > Magnoliopsida > Malpighiales > Euphorbiaceae > Hevea > Hevea brasiliensis. The sequence goes on from NC_079506.1 coordinate 10,129,630, forward strand.
CACCAATAAAAATAATTTTAAAATTTATTAACTTAAAATCTATTAGTAATGTGATAATATAAAAAAAAAGAAATGGATTGTCACCGAAGAAAACATTTATTGTTAGTCACTCAAAGAGAATATCAAACGAAGCAAAGGAAATATATATATATATATATATATATATAAAAGAGATTTATAGAGAGAAGGCAAAGTCCCTCTCCCTATACATATATGAAAATATGATACAATTCATTAAGTTTAGATTTTTTTAATTATATTAAGAAAATATTTGTTAAATATTTTTTAAAATATTAGATAGAATTACACTTTCTTTTAATTTAAAAGATCACTTTATATATAACAAAATTTGAATATTAATCCTAACTTTACAAGTAATAATATAATGCTAGTTATAATATAGAGACATTTTATTGTAAAATAAAATATATTTTATTTTAATTATATTTATAGTTTTTGTAATAAATTCATAAATTGTGTTATGTACCTTTAGTAAATTCATAAATAGTCATTTAATATTTGAGGCCATGGGAACCAAATTAAAAAATAAATATAATATTTACTTATATATAATCTATTATTATAAATTTATTATGAATTATATATTTTAATAAATATATATATTATTAATTATATTAAAATTATATAATGTATGTAAAAACTCATGAAAAAATAAATGTGTAAAATTAATTTTAAATTTGATTGTTTTATCCAAATGATATGATTCATAATTCAATTATTAAAAAAAAAAAACAAAACCATAACAAAATAGTAAAATAAATTTGATTTTATATGGTTTGTTTTTCACAATATCGAATTTTTTTGATTTTGATTCTTATTGATTTGGCTTTCCATTTATTTAAAAATAATCAAATTATGGTTAGTAGTTATGACTAACAGTTTTTTTTTTTTTTTTAAGTATTAACAATTGATAAAATTAAATAAAACTACTTCAAAATTTTACTTTTAGCTAATTGCGTTACACGTGTCTCTCTGAGTATCAAATTATTCTCCTGAGGAGAAAATTTAAGTTAATATCATTCTATTTATGTACACATACATGATAAAGTGAAAGCATAAATTTTATTAAAGGTATCATAAATTTTAACAATGAATATGCTTTACATCAGCGTATTCCAAAGAATGCAAAAAGAGTATTTTTTTTTTTTTAGAATGATGTAACTAATTAAATAAAGCAACTTTAAAATTATTAGAAATTTGAAATTATTTTTTAAAAATATATTTTTTATTATTTATAACGTTAATAAAACAATATTTATACTAAATTAGAATAAAATTAGAATAAAAGATAATTCTAATTTTCTTTTTTATGTTTCACGTCCAGTAATGTGTTTTTTCTAATTTCTTTTTAAATATTTAACTTAGTTATTTTTCATAATTAATATTTTTTATAAATACAAATTTTTAATTAATTTAAAGATACTTAATTATAAGCTTTGACGGTAAAATTTGTCATATTTATAAGATTTATATATGTTAATTAAAAAATTTTAAAAGTTTAGAGTAAATACATAAAATATATTAAAATCTATTATTTGAATGAATTTTATATATATTAGGAATATAATTTATTAATTTTTTAGAAATAACATGCATTTCATGCATTAATATTAGGCTACAGTAATTTTTCTTAAAATATGATAATATATATATATATAGAGAGTTTTATTAGTTAAAAATATAATATAAAACAGAAGTACTAATTAATATATTATATTTTTACATAAATAAAAATAATTACCCAGATAAAAAATATTATAAAAAAATTAAAAATTTTAATAATATTAATAAAATATGTAGATCAGTAGTCGGATCGTGGGCTTCACTCTTCTTTTACTTTATAATCTTTTTACAAGCCCTATCATACTACCTCCAAATTTAAATCTCATATCGAGGAAAAGATATGCCCTCAAAATATTTTTCTTAAAAAAATAAAATAGTCCAATAACATAAAATAAAATAAAATAATTCCATTAAATGAGAGAAAAATATCAAAAAAAAAAAACTGAATATCTATTAATAAAGATAATTTTAAGATTTATTCACTTAAAATCTATCAACAATCTAGTAACATAAAAGAAAAGAAATTAGCTATCATCATGGAAGAAAACATTATAAGAGATTTATGAAGAGAAGGTAGAGTCACTCTCTCCATAGATATATGAAAATAGGATACAATTCATTAAGTTTAGATTTTTTCATTATATTAAGATAATATGTGTTAAATATTTTTTAAAATATTATATAGACTTATAATTTCTTTTAATTTAAAAGTACTATATATATAAAATTTTTTTGAATAGTAATCCTAACTTTAATTACAAGCAATAATATAATTGTAATTATAATATAGAGATATTTTATTGTAAAATAAAATATATTTAATTTTAATTATATTTATAGTTTTTGTAATAAATCCATAAATTGTATTATGTACCTTTAGTAAATTCATAAATAGTCATTTAATATTTGAGGCCATGGGAATCAACTTCAAAAATAAATATAATATTTAGTTTTATATATATATATATATATATATATATATATATATATATATATATATATATTCTATTATTATAAATTTATTAAGTATTACATATTTTAATAAAAATATAATTATATTAAAATTATATAATGTACATAAAAACTCATGAAAAAATAAATGTATAAAATTAATTTTAAATTTCATTATTTTATCCAAATGATATAGTTCATAATTTAATTATTAAAAAAAACCAAAACCATAACAAAATAGTAAAATAAATTTAACTTTATATGATTTGATTTTCACAATATCGAATTTTTTCGATTTTGATTCTTATTAATTTGGTTTTCGATTTATTTAAGAGTAATCAAAATTACGGTTAGTAGCTATCACTAACATTTTTTTTTTTAAGTATTAACAATTGATAAAATTAAATAAAACTCCTTCAAAATTTTTCTTTTAGCTAGTTGCGTTACACGTTTCTGAATATCAAATTATTCTAATGAGGAGAAAATATAAATTAATATCATTCTGTTTATATACGCATATGATAAAGTGAAGCATAAACTTTATTAAAGTTATCATAAATTTTAACAATGAATATACTTTACTATCAGTGTATTCCGAAGAATGTAGAAAGAGTGGAACCATCACCTTGTACTCTAAGCTTTTCTTCCTCTGCACATGATGAATGTCCACACTAGTTGCAGAATTCCTTCTGCACTTACACACTGGCTTCATAGTCTTATTTCTTGCATGCATTAAGTCCATTTGTTTAACTAAGTATGCCATAATCAATGGCATTAATTTTCCTTGATTGCATGTTATGAATTGAGTAAGAAAATTCCTCCCTTTTCTTGCTGTTAGGTATTGCAAAGAAGACTTGCTGCTTATAGTGCAATTATTTAACTAAAAAATAAATATAAATTTACAAGAATTAAAAATATTAAAATTAATTACACGAGAGACGTACATTCATGCGAGAGATTAAGTGTTACTCATTAAAAAAAAAAAAAAAAAAAAGTTATTGCTCATGCACATCTTATAATTTCTCCTATTAAGGGCTGGTTTAGATTGGTCCTTGGGCCATTGAGGGGGCCATCAAAAGAAGTTCAGATTCGCAGGTGTCCACAAGGACAGAGTCGGTCTCCCAATTGATGAACCGGAAATCTGATTGAAATTGGTGATTCAAATTCTTGGTCCAACCCAATTCATATCGCTTTAAAAAAATAAAATAAAAATAAAAGATTTTTAATTATTTAACACAGATTGAAGTGAAATCAAATAAAAAAAAGTCCTTAAATCTAAATTAAAAATAAACCATTTCCTGGTGGTCCGGCTCAAGCCCAAGCCAAACATGGCTCCAAAACGGGAAAAGTGGGCATCCCTGCCATATGCCCGACATGCAACGGAATTCAGGTGGAACATAATAATCTATGCTAGATTTTCTCTGCAGAGCATAACGAGACAGAAGAAGAGGAAAAAAAAGAGCTTAACAAACACAATCAGCATATATGGATGGATCATAACGACGGCCACTTGAACGACAATCTTGAACTCTACACCAGAGAATTCATCCCGCTCTCTATAGAACCGGATTGTGTCGCCAACTTTGAGGTCCCAATAACGAACAAACGCCAACCAGTCCCTGCTAGCGAGAACAGGCCTTGGGTGCCCATTTTTGCGAATGGATCACTCGAAACACCAGAGGAATCCGCCATGGTCCTTGACTGCAATAAGCATCCGATGACTGTCTTCGAAGTTTGGCAAAAGTTTCAAGGCCTCTGTTGGTATTGCTAGCCTTTTAGCAATATCTGTTTTGGTTAGAGGTTTGGTGAAAATGGTATTGGTAGCCATGAAGCGGCTTTGCTGTTGCCGATGAGATGTAGCAAAAGGGAACAAAGGGAGAGTAAGCAAGCCAGAGTCAAATGCACCATGGAATTTTGTTAGCGATTGTGCGCATTTATATGTTGAAAATGGGGGTGGGTGGACGGGCGAAATTTTGATAAAATTTTCTCTCTCCACGCAATTAAAAAGGGTAAAATTAAAAATAAAAATTAAAAATAATTATTATTTATGAATAAATAGAATAACAATTAAACATAATAGGTAGTTATTATTTAAAAAAAAACTATTTTGAATAAGTGGGAAAAACTAAACATTGTAAAACTCGTTTATATTTATTTATATGATTTTAATTAATTTATCATTTCATTTAGGTCATCGTATATTGAATAATTATTATATTATATAATTTCTTCATTTTTCATAAGTAAATTCATATGAAATGATAAATAAATGAATGTGTTACACATAAATAAATGTAGTTATTAAATTTTAAAAATAAAAAATATTAAATAATTATTTAATAATTATAATTTTAAAAGACTCACTTATATATATATGTATAATTTTTATTAAATTATTATTTTATATAAGATATCTTATCATTGTGACGGATAATTGCTCGCTTCTATATCCTCTGGCCAAATAGGACTGCTCGTGGTTGAAGTGTCCTGGGGCCTCAAGGTCTTTTTCGCCGTTGCTCAAAGCCTTCTTGGTCCTTGAAAGAGAAACGGTTTGAGAATATTCAATCTCCAAATTATGAATTTCTAAAAAAGGTATAATGTTTTTGCTTTTGGTGGCCCTCTCCAAGCATGATTTTTTTTTTTTAAGTGATGAAAATTTGTTTAAAATATTTTACACTTTAAACCATTTTGAAAAGTATTTCCTTTTAACATTTTGAAAACCATTTTAAAATTTTTTATAATATCATTGAAAATTATATCATATAAAATGAATAAAATAAAATATACTCACATGCTGTGCAATATTTCAATTAATATATTTATGAAAAAAATTTATTATTATACGAGAAAAAAAATATAAGCGAAATATATTTAGTGGTTCTTTTATTGTTGCTATATATATATATATATATAACCTTTAAAGTTATATTTTTATTTCATTACGCATAAAATTTTTATTCTCTTTTTTTTTTAAATTAACATAATAATAAAGTATTTATTAAACAAGAATTATATTTGATATGATTCACCTAAAATCTAAACTTTAAAAATTCGAGTTAGTCTATGCCTATTATCGATTTAATAAGAATTAAGTTTTATTATAAGATAGAGCCGAATAGAGATTTAAGAGTTGTCAATCTTTATTTGAAAAGAATCGGTAAGACCATACAAGCATGATTATTTGAATTCTTAATAAATAAGTAATTAAAAATTAGAATAACATAAATAAAACAACTATCTTAGAGTGTCACGAGGACGATTCTCATAAAAAATCACATTAACAACACTATTCTACAATGTACAACTATATATGAGTTCAAATTTGATATATAATTCCAAAAATTACGTCAAAATATTGCCCATCATCATATAAAAAGGCCTTCAAACACCTACTTAGGTACATTCTTTTTCAATACACAATTAAAATATTGTTTCATCACTATCTCAATATATTATTTGATTGGAATGACTGTTGGATAGCCGCTGAACTCACCTTTCCTTGGCTTCAGGTTACCCAAAAATCTATTATCCATCATCTGGTTATACAGAAAATTACGGCAACATTAATATTTATATATTTTATTATATTTTTTTTTTCTCCTTATCATTAACATTCTTTTTATATTATAGTAAAGTAATAAATTTTAATAATTAAATTGAAAAATGAGCCTTGAGAATGAAAAGGATTATAAAAAATAAAATTAGATTTTAATCCATACTGAAGTTGATTATTATGTTTAAATTTATGATTATTTTCAGGAGTCATGACTTTTTGATAAGATTTTGTGATTTTGTTCGTCTTTTTGTGTGTGTGTATAATATATATATATATATATATATATATATATATATATAGAATTTTTTAGCTCGATTGTATTTTTGTGATATTAAAATTTATAATATATTATTATTGTTATTATTATTATAAAGCTACAATTTTTAACAATTAAATTCTAGGATAGGTTGATATGATTGAAATTGTAATAATATTAATAGTACTTAATATAGCCTTTAAGCTGAATATGGACGCTTGGAAAATTATATAGATTCCTAATTAATATCGCAACTCAATAAAATACTAACTTATGCGTTAAGTAATTTGAAAAAAAAAAAAAAAAGTGAACCGAGAAATGAGATGGCTGGCTGGTCCGGTTAGGACGTGGTTCAGAAGAGCTTGTCCCATAGTTCAAGCACAATGGCGCAGCACCTAGTCGCCCCTGCTACTATGACTATGGACGCCATGGTCCCTTGCTTGAATCGGCCTGATGATCGTAGCGCGCACATGATGGACTCAGTGCCCAGCTTAAGCAACTGCATGGTGAGTAGTTCCGGAGCTGCAACGCAAGACGAGGACACTATTATACAATTACTTCTTTCCCATATGACTTTTTAGTATTGATTTCTTATTTTAAAGGGTTTTGTCTGAATTAATAGCGTTGCTGATCAATTATTGTTATGTGTTTTATCAATTATCGATTTCTTTCTCTTTCTCTTTGAACTTTCGATTTTTTTTTTTCTGTATTTACTTCATTGGTCCATTAAATGAATGGTTTTTGTCTGTCAACTGAGGTCTTGGCCTTTGTAGGAGTTAAACATTGATGGGATTTCCTCTGTTTAGAAGAACTGTTGTAGCAAATTCTAATGTGGTGAATAGCGGGGCGGTACTACGTTGTAGGCAGGCCTCAGAAGTTTTCAAAATTACAATTTTATCTATAAACTTTAATGATTTTTTTTAAATTACTGTTTACTCTTAAAAGTTTCAAAATTATAATTTTAAGTGTAAATTATATTTATATATATTGTTTGCCCCTTAAAATTTTTAAATTTAATTCAATAAAAAAAATTTAATTTTGATTTGAACCTGTGAAATTTTAATTTTATTTTAAATCTAAATAAAACCATAACAAATGAAGTTTAAGTATTAGTATGTAATTAAATTAATAATTTATCAAGTATTTGCATTATAAAAACTCAAAATTTAATTTTTTTTAAAATATTTTGTGTATGAAAAAATTTTTATAGTCTTCCGTATTTTTGAAGTGTGTCAAAAAAAAATTTTTTTAGTAAATAAATTATGAGCAAATTAATTTTAATTATTGATTATGACAAATTTTAAATAAATTACCATGATTAACAGTTATATATAATGAATAATCCATCATATTATATCAATTTTATTAGGTTATCTATTCAAAGGTGTAAACACCTTTGTGTTGTTCAGTGTGTTTTGTGAATTAAAATATTATGAATTATCTTAGTTTAATGCAATAATTAAAGATATATTATTCACTTTACGAATTTAAGTTTAAATTCTCACTTTTTCAATCTCTTACTGAAAAAGGATTAAAATGTATTAATTAATTAATCATTTTTTATTTATTATCGATTTGCTTCATTGATTAATCGAATTTAAGAATGAAATTATTTTGATTTGAATTACTTCGTGACCTTTTTCAATGAATTTGGTTTTTTAAATTAATTTAAAAATGTCAATTTAATTTAAAAATTAAAATTTATTTGCTATTTTTTATTTTTTAAAATAAAAAATTAAAAAATTTAATTTTTAAAATTTTAAATTAAAATTTTAAATTCAAAAATTAAGAAATTAAAATTTTTTAATTAAATTAAATTTCAATTAAAAATTTTAAATTAATTTAAAAAAATATACATATATTAAATTAAAATTTTCAATAAATATAAGAGTGAAATTAAGTTTTAAGTAAATTTTACATTACGTGGTTATTTATCAAATCACTCTAAGCAAAAAAAAAAATAATAAAAAATTTTTAATTTATTGATTTTAACAATTAGATTTTAAGTGATGTGATTTTTTTCTAAAGACTTGTAATTTTTGTGTCCCCACAAATATAGTCACCCGTACAAGTCCAACTCTCACTCAGTGATGTTTTGCGTGGGCCAAATGGTTGCCATGTCAACTTGTATACATGAATGTTGGTGAATACTGTACAGCCATTTTCTAAAAAACCAAACCCATCGCTTTCATCACACAGAAAACACTTTTTGATCACATGTTCAATCGAATATAGTCATAAAGGGAAGCAGAATCCCTCTTTTGGATATACAAACACACACAATCGCTACTTATTCGGGGTATCATTACATGAGTTGGGGGGCAGCTGCTTACTCATTTCCGCGCGCTTTTTATGTGGATGGAAACGTTAAATCATGCGCCTTTTTGGTATATATTAGTATATCAACACTCATGTTGTTTAAAATTTTAATAAATAGAAATTAAAAATTTAAATAGTAAAATAAAATATTTAAATTAAATGAAAAAATAATTAAAAAAAGTTAAAAAAAAGTGACATACTAATAAAATTTAATATATATAGTGTAAAATTTGAAAAGGAAATTTTTATTTTTAATAATAAAATAAAAAATTAAAATAAAAACGCCAATAATGGAAAACCACAACATTGATTAGATCATCAATATTTGGAACAATGAATTTCATTTTATTAAAATAAAATTATTTTAATGAAAATAATAATTAAATAATTAAAAAGTAATTAAAATAAAAATAAAAAGTTGAAATTATATATATTGGGGTATTGTTTAGAAAAGGTGAGAGAGTGGCTGAAATAGGAGAAAAAATAAACCATTTTATTTGATTTAGCACCCAATTCAAGATTCAGTGTTCATCAGTATAATAGTCTTTAAGTTGTTACATTTTAATTTTAAAGTAATCTAATCTTCACTAATGAGTAAGATTTAAATAAGATTTTATTTTATTTAGTTAGATTCTAATACTATATAAATAGTATACTTAATCAATATTTAACCAATGGAGTTATATAAATAGATTCTTTCTGTTTCTTCGGTATTTATTTTTATTTTAACAATAGTATCAGAGCCTCAATGATCTTATGGGTATATGAGATAAATTTTTAAACACAAAATTATTATAGATTGTTGGAAAGAAGTATTCCGAGAAAAGTTTTAATAAAAAAATATAAAAATATCGAGAAATGCATCAGTAATGAAGAGATTGAAGAGAAGTATTCCAAAATGATCAGTAATATGAAATTGGTGAGAAGTGTACTAAAATTATTAGATGAAGATAAGTGTTTTAACAAATAAAAATTGTCAGTTGGAGAAAAGTGTTCCAACACATAAAATTATCAATTGGAGATAAGTGTTCTAACACATAGATTTATAAGCTGAAGAGAAGTGTTCGACCACTCAAAATTAGCAGATAGAGAGAAGTGCTCAAATCACAAAAAAAAAAAAAAAAATTGTTTTGAGTTTGTATTTGAATGAAGGGAGAGAATGTTATAAGCTAATTTAAATATAGTTGATTTAGTATTCTTCAGTATAATAGTTTTTAAGATTATTACATTTTAATTTTAAAGTAATAATCTAATATTGACTAGTTATTGGGATTTAGATATAATTTTATTTTATTTAGTTAGACTCTAATGCTATATAAAGATAAATAGTATAATTAATCAATATATAGTCAATGAAATTGTATAGATAGTTGCTTCCTATTTAATAAGAATGTTGTTTATTTGATGAGTTAGATATTTATTTTTTATTAATTTAATATTTTATGTTCATTTTATTCTTTTACTAACAAAATAAAAGTTACTCATATTATCTAAAAATTATTATTAACAAAATAAAATATATTTTAATTTTAACAAAATAACCGCAAAAAATTCCTTCTATTCACCTTCCCTCATACATATAGGATGGTAAATAAAAGTAATTTTTGTGGTTTTTTTGTTAAAATTAAAATCTATGTTATTTTTAAATTAATTTAATATTTTAATTTATAAATAATGAATGAAATTAGTTAAATATTAAAAAAAAGTATTAATTTCAGAAAGTATAAAATTATTGTATATCTTTAATAATTTAATATAATAAAATTTTAAAATCTCTAATTTAAGTGATTCAAAATGATTTGAAAATTTAAGACAAATTTTGTGCGAATTCTGAGCGTAAATGGCTCAAACATTAAATACAAAGTTAGGTAAAATCTAGAAAACTGGAAAAGTACAGGATTAAGTACTCAGGAGTAGTAACTAATATTTTGGTCATAACTAAAGATCTAAACCTTCAAATTGAGTGATTTAAAATGGTAATTAAAGCTATGACATTAAGGAACGACTTTTATAAAGATTACTTTAATAAATTATAACTAGAACTATGTTGAAATTGAATTTTATTGTAATACTTAACTACTACCCTGAACCTAGAGAAGTTGAGATATATAGTTATTTTAGGAATTTCACTACGAGTTTATATGATTTGTTATTGGAGGACACTAAAATCAGTATTGAGACTTTGAAATTATGTATTTCAGTGGAGAAGAATACCTTGAAGTGAAGGGAAGATTATATCAAATAAAAGAGACTAAAAAAGGTTTATGCACAATTTTGATTTCCTTTGCGCTTTAAAAGTTTAAATATTTATATACGTATGGTATGACTAATTAATTTCATCATTAATTTGAATATCAAGTCCCAAAAATAATATAATTATCTAATCATGCTTATTATAATGTCCTTAAAATATATCTTATATAAAATAAAATAAACTTACATGACAAACGGAACGATATAAGCCAAATGAATTTAGTGGCTCCTTTATTGTTGTTTTAAAGTTATATTTTATTTAATTACACGGCTCTAGCCAAACCCGGCGCCACAACCTGAGAACCGGACATGTGGCCATCCTTGCTATCTGCACAATCCTTTTAGGAACAGAGGACATGCAACAGAATCCAGCTAGAACGTAAACTATGCTAGATTTTCACTGCAAAGCATAATGATATAGAAGAACAGCAAACAAAATAGCGTAACAAACACAATTCTTCAGCATATATGGATGGATCATAACAAAATAGAGAGTAAGAAACAAAACAACTGGAAATAAACATTCCTCAACATTATTACTGATCACACAGCAGGACTGGAGCAAATATTAACATAGAGCACAAGAAACAGATTTCTGTGGCAATATATGGATTACCACAAAACAGCACAAGAAACAGAACAACAGGAAACAAACATTCTTGAACATTATTATTTATTACAGAGCAAAACTCGAGTAAAGAAGCAGCTTCACTGGTTGATTTATTAGCACATATATACCTCAACCAGCCGCTTGAACCACAATCTTGAACTCAACTCCAGTGAATTCATCATGCTCTCTGTATAAATGGATGGTGTCACCAACTTTGAGGTCCCAAAAACGAACAAACGCCAACCAGTTCCTGCAAGCAAGAACAGGCCTTGGATGCCCATTTCGGCGAATGGAACACTCGAAGCTCCAGAAGAAGCTTCCGTGGTCCTTGGCTTGGATACACACTCTATGGCTGTCTTCGAAGTTTGGCAAAAGTTTCAAGGCCCTTGCTGGTATTGCTAGTCTTTTAGCAATATCTGTTTTGGTTAGTGGTTTGGAGAAAATGGTAGCCATTGAAGCAGCTTGCCCATGAAATGATTCAACTTCTAGTCTCTTTATATGTATACAGCTCCGGAATCCAAAAACATTCATTTACACGGAACCCAAAAACGGGCATTCACCTTTTGCTCCCCGTCTAGTTGGCGAGAGATGCAACGTGGAAAGATGGCATTTGCTTTATTAGTATCCTTTTCTCGTCAAGCGACTGTGGGGAACATTCGTAACCATATAAAAAGCATGTGTGATGTATTACGTGAGCCGTGAGCGAGAGTGGTGGGCCATTATTTCAGAAAAGACAATTACGTCAATTTGTTCTTAAAAAGGCATTGTTATTTAAAAAAAAAAAAGATATTGTTTTTGGTTTTGGTGGGCCATCCAAGCAGAATTTTTTTTTTTTTACTTTTTTTATATATTGCATATCCCTAACAATTTAATAAGATAAAAATTTGAAGTGGCGAAAATTTTTTTAAAATATTTATACATTAAAACATTTTGAAAAGTATTTTTTTAACATTATACTCTCGCGTCCCATTATAATAAATAATTAAAAAAAATATTCCTCTTTATTTTTTTATTTTTAAAAAATAAAAAAATTAATAATTATTATTTTTTAATTTTATCATTATTTATTATTATTTTCAATGCATTCATTTTTTTAATACATTTCAATATTTCAATAATATTACTAAAAATATTTTAATTAATTATTAATATTTTTTTATAAAAATAACGCTACTCAGATATTTTCTTAATTTTTATGCAAAACTCTTAAAAGGCTGCTGTAATTGGACGGAGGGAGATGTAAGTGGCTATGAATAATCAACTTCATCATTAATTTGAATATTAATTCTCAAAAATAATTTAATAATCTAATATTACTTATTAGAATATCATTGAAAATTATATTGCATAAAATGAATAAAATAAAATAAAATAAACCCACACGCTGTGCAATATTTCAATTAATATATTTATGTGAAAATTATTGTTATATGAAACACCTACTCCTTCTTCTGAAATAGTTTTACAACACCCTACTCATTTTGAAATTGTAAACCTTACTTCTTTTCTTTTTTTTCTCTTCTCCAAGATAAGTCAGGAGCCCTTACGGTACACATAACTTACTCATGCTATGCCTCTTCCTTCTCTTAGGTACTCTCTGGCTGTGCCCTTTTATAATATTATGCGTATGATAACAGGACCGTTGCATCCAATATTATAACAAAGATATTTCTGATACACAGGATCCTCTAACGAGACAAGTGTAGAGCCTACATATCTCTAATTACAAAAGTATAATACACGTTTTAAGGTTTTTAGGACTCATATATATATATATATATATATATATATATATATATATATATATATATATATAATTCAGCTTTTAAAATCAAAATCAATTTAGTTAACTAGGTAATCATATATTTTTTATTTTAATATATTTATTTTTTGACAAATAGTTAATATTTCATAAATACTAAAAAGATAAGTATAGATTTATAAAAATTTTTTATATATTATATTACTTGAATATTTTTATAGAAAATTTAAAAATATTAATAAAATTTATGTAAATATAATTTAATAAATGTTAAAGTTTTATTTTAAATAAGTAAAAATTAATTATTTTTATTTATTTATATTAATAGGTGTTATATTTAATTATTGCTAATTAATTTATATATATTTAATTAATTTTAATGACTCACTGAACAATTGGCTATTGATTAAACCATCATTCACTCGGCTTTTTTGTTGAATCAACTTCTAATATAGGTTTAATAACACTGCTGTGATTTCTAATATGTGCCCCAATAACTAGAAGATTTTGGAATGTTGCAATCCGATAACTGAGGATGGCAACTTATTAGCAATTAAGTTTGATTTATGAGATTTGAGCTAAATCTTTATTAAAATTAAATCAATCCTTTCATTTTAAAAGAGAGCGGAAAAGGGAGGGATCTAAGGGGCTTAATTTCATCTAGCTTCCAGGTCAAGTATTCAACCAAATCTAATTAGGGAACATACAAATGGGTTTCATAAAATTGTAATTACTAAATATTATTTTAAAATTTAATAATTAAATTACTTATATAATTAATTTTTATTAACTTATCATTTCATTTAATATACTTACATGAATTCACAATTTCATAATATAAATTTTCTTAGCACAAAGTTTTCTTTTTTGCCTACATGTCAAAATGCAGTGTCGTTAATGGAGGTTGATGAAATTGGAGCAACTGGCGGCAAAGCCGCCCTAGTCAAAGGACGAGATGGAGCTCAAAGTAGCTTTACGTATACAGCTAAAATGGCAACTACAAGAAATCACATCAACCTATCTTAAAATTTAATTGTTGAAATTGATAGCTTTATATATATATATATATATATATATATATATATATATAGTGAATATACACTCCATGGCTATATCCCAAGTCTGGCAAGTTGCTAACCCGCATTGGATTCTAAGATGAAATTCAAATACAATTAAATTTAAGTGAAATCATTTTCCCAATCAACCGAGAATTTGATAACTCGAGAGAAATTTGATGACACGTGAGTTCAGCATGCCATGGAAAGAAAGAAATTTTCTACGCAAAGAGAAAACTCCATTTCTTCAGCTGGCCCGTCCGCTTGGGACATGGTTTGACACGTGTTATGCAATCCTCAGCCTTACCGTCCATCCAAATCCTTATATAAACTAAAATTAATGGTGATAAAAGTCAATTATTACACCAATAACAGTGAGATACAAGCTCAATTTAAAGAAAATAAATAAAACTAGATATTAAAAAAATGAAGGGATTCAATAAATTGAAAAAAAAACGAAAAGGAAAATTAAAAAAATTACGAGATTTATCTCAATTATTCTGTAGTTATTTCTATAATTGGTGAATTTCAATTTTTGAATTGTAATTAGAGTCAAATGAATTGGAAAAATTAAAATAAAAGAATAAAACCAAAATTAATATACAATGAAATAAATTAAAAGTAATATTAGCATAATAATTTAATAGATTAGATTATATCAGATAGATAAATTACTTTGATGATTCAATAACTTAACGTTAGAGGAATGTAGCAATAGTATCATACTCAGTTGTCAAGCTTATTAAAAAAAAATTGGAATGCCTAATATTAGCTTCTTTAAAATATACCTTAATTTTAAATTTTGAAAAAAAAAAATAGTATGGTACTCATAAAGAAACAGCGTAATGGTACTGTTAAAGAAACAGTGTCAACTCTTTCCATTTTAGGATAATAATATTTTTAATACTCAACAATGATTTAGATTTTACTTCACATGGTAAAAATTATATAAAATTTTTTTAAGAGCTAATCAAAATTAGACAAAAATAGATTGAAAAAGTTAAAAATGGAACTATAAACCAAAAATATTAAAGAACTAAATTGAAATATTCAATTGAATCAGAATTAAATTAAAAATTTAACTATATTTAATTTGATTTCATGTTATAGTAAAAATAAAAATAGAATCAGACCTAAACTTTTGCAATTAAAAATATTAATTTAATTTTAAATTGATTTTTTATGTTGTATTTTTTAAATTTTATTATTTTACTAATAATTTCGAACAGAATTCGTTGAAAGATGCTAGAATTGAAATTGATCAAATTAATTTTTATTTTTAATAAAGTTTTGTTAAAATTTTAAGGATTTTAATTATAAATAAAAATATTAAGACAAAAAGCTGTGAAATGTTGGAATACGCAACCCTGCATGCACATCTTATTAATGGGTATAAAAGAAAAGAAAAATAAATTCACTTCTAAATTAAAAAAAAAAAAAAAAAAAAAAAGCCTAGTGCGTCCTCAGTTTTTAAAACGTCTCGTCTAACACTTGGATTCTCAAAAAAAAAAAAATTAAGAAAATCTTACAATATTCCTACCAAGCCTGTGTGAACTAAATGCGCTGACGTGTTAAAATAATGCTCTGGATCGATAGCCCAATAATTTCTTGCAAAGAATTAACTCTTAATTCTCTCTTTTTCTTCTTCTTCTTCTTCTTCTTCTTCTTTTTTTTTTTTTTCTAGAATGTAACTGTCGAGCTCTGGGTGTGATCCTGATCTAGTACTTGGTATCGCAGCAGTTATTGACAACTTTGTTGCTCTGTATTGTTGAGTTTGTGGGTGTAATATATATTTTAAGACGTGACGAACTATTATCTTTAAGGTATTAATTATTTTTATTAAATTATTATAAAATTATTATAATATACCTCTAAAATATAATAAAACTTGAAATTTGCAGACAATAACTTCTGAAAATTTCTCTTAAAAACTTTTTATACGAACTGAATTTTAGAGAGACTAGAAGAGAAGAAGAAATAGACATAGTATATTTCTGAATTGAAAAATTCATCTATATTTATAGAGAATAAAAAGTCATGGTATATTTTCTAGATAGGTACATCTATCTATCTCCAATAGATACAACTGTTTATGTAATATATATGTCTATTTATTAACAGATACTTATACAAATAGTTATAACTTTTTATATAAAATAAATATGTATATTTAATTCAAACGGTATATCTTCTAGCAGATATTGTTATATTCGTTTATTAAAAAATGCATCTCTTAATAGTCATAACTGTTTATATATAACAGAAATGTCTGTTTATTAACAAATAAACACATTTTTTAAAAAATTTATTTATGAAAATTAAAATAAGATAATTATGCTTAATAAAAGAATCAGTTTAATTAGTAGCAAGTATAAATATTCGATTATAACTAAATAATCAAATTGAATACATAAAATTTAGTTATTTTGATAAAGGATAATTCAATTTTTAATTTTTGATAAATGATTTTGATCATCAATTCAATTACACTTAATTTGGTAGTTTACTAACTAAATTTTTATTAGTTAATATATGAATTATAATTTATTATTAATACATCTTATAATTTGTTAATAATATTTAATTCATAATCGTTCTTTTACTAAATATATATCATATTATTTAAATAAAAATTATTATAAAAATATTTTTAATAATATTTCATAAATTAATATTATAAATTATATATTATAACTTTTGTTTGATTAGTTCAATAATAATTAATAATTAAATAAATATTTTTGATTTTGATTAATTTAATTATTTTGTAATTACAATTCAATTAATTAAATGCAATCCTAAAGTTAAATAAGATAAACCTATCCATTAATAAACATCATATATATATATATATATATAATTAAAAAAAATTGTGTGAGAGAATGGGCATACCTATCATAGATAAACCAAACATTTTGCCCTAAATCATAATTAGGGTTAATTCTTTTAATTTTTTATTTATAGCTAAGTTACGTTAAATAGAAAAATTAATGATAAATTATAATATAGTTTTTGAAATTTCACTTGATTAATAAAATACTTCATTGATTTAAAATTTACATTTAAAAAGAATAATTTTTATATTTATTATATATAATAAATAAATATTTTTGTTTGTTGCACATATTTATTACATGAAATATATTTTATATTTATTTTTAATTAAAATTTTATATTAAAAAATATTTTTATTGATTGAAATTATTGTAATTATCTTTTAGATTAATTTAAATAAATTCATGCATCTAAAAAAATATAAAAATAAATTCGTACCATTTTACATTTTAAATTAAAAAAAATATACGTAATTTAAAAAAATATATTTTATATGGATTGTGACATTCATTAAATAAAATACACATGTTGAACTATATATTAGACACATAATCAATAAATCTTCAATTATAATAGAATTTTTTTATTAATTTGAAAACAAATTAATTATAAAATTAAAATCTCAAGAAAACAATAGCTATGCTAATTAATAATAAACTATAAAATTAAAAACCATAATAAACTATAAAATTGTAAATTAAAAAAGATGTATAGAAAAACTTACTTATTAAATATGTAAATTTTACATAATTATACCTTAATTCCATAATAAATCAATTTAGATAAGAATTTTCAAAATTTTACTTCCCCTAATAAATCGTTTGCAAATTATTCTATAGTTTTACTAATATTCTATTATTGATTTTTCATCCAACCACGTATGATATCATCAATTTTTTTTTTCTTATTTTGTTTTCACTTTGCTATATGAGGAACATAGCCTGTAGGACCACTTATTAAATATGTAATTTTTTTTATTAAATTTAAATTCAAAATTTCATAGTCTAAAAATGATTCTATTACCCATTGGTAAAATTTATTGAGTCTGGTTGTGCTCTGGTAAGATACAAACTTGTCTTTTTACATGAACATAGTTATAGATATATAACACTGCGTTTTCAATTACTAGTTCTCCATTTCCACTTCAATCTTGTAGCCAACTCCACTGAATTGATCATACTCTTTATACAACTTGATGGTGTCACCAACTCTAAGATTCCTGTAACGAACAAATGGGAGCCAAGTCCTTGAAGAAAGAATAGACTTTGGGTGTCCATTTCTGCGAATGGAGCATTGAAAGCTCCAAAAAAAACCTCTGTCGTCCTTGGCTTCAATATATAAGTGATGACCGTCTCCAAAACTCGGCAAATGTGTCAAAGCCTTTGTGGGGACTGACAGCTTCTTCTCAACATCTATTTTGGTTAGTGATTTGCCGAAAATGGGCAGTGATGATGAGGAGTTTGAGGGACTTGAAGCTGTAGATGAAGGCATCTTTACTTTGCCGGAAGATTTGTAGCATATGATCAAGGTTCCAACTTTTCTCCTTATATATAGAGTGAGAGAACCTTCGTAATTAAACCCAACAAAAACTTGGAAATAAAAAAAAACCATCAAATAATAATAATTTAGCCTTGGAAAGTCCATTGATAGTTTGTCAAAATATTACGGCAACCCGAAGGATCGGCGCCGAAAACCAAAAGTCATGATAATGACTTAATTAGTGGCTTGAAGGTATCAGGGACAACCGACGTGTGTGTTGGCCTGCGTTAAACATGGTGAGGAGGCACGGTTAAAAATTTTTTTATTCAGAGTGTTTGCTGGAAGATTTTTCTCATTACATACATAGAGGATAAGAGAACCTTTGTCATTGGTAGTTTAAAGCTTTTTACAATTAAATTGGCCTGGAAATTAATCTCATGAAACTTTTGTCAAAAAATTGGGGGCGCTAGTCTGCGTGTAGTTATTTTCATCTTTCTGATTTAATATTAAAATTAATGTTAATATTAACTTAATTAATTTTTTAAATAAATATATTTTTCAATTTATAAATTATTATTTATTTAATTTAATTAATTTTTTATAAAAATTATATGTTATAATTAATCTAATTATTTATCTATAATATTATTTTAATTATTAACTCAAATACAATAAAATAAAAAAAATGATAGAATAAAGTATAAATGGATAAGAATATTTTAAAATAAAAATAATAAATTCATATTTCGTGAAAGTTGACGCATAACGTTAGGTTTTTCTAATAACTCTATTCATTTGCTTTGAAAATTTTTATTTTAATATTTGTTAATTATATATATTTATGTATTTTTATTCTTTTTAGAATGATGTCACTAATTAAATAAAGCAACTTGCAATTATTAGAAATTAGAAATTTAAAATTATTTTTTTAAAATATATTTTTTTGGTTATTTATAACTTTAATTAAAACAATATTTATACTAAAATTAGTATAAAATTATAATAAAAAATAATTATAATTTTCTTTTTTATGTTTCACGTCCATTAATGTGTTTTTTTCTAATTTCTTTTTAAATATTTAACTTAATTATTTTTCATAATTAATATTTTTTATAAATACAAATTTTTAATTAATTTAAAGATATTTAATTATAAGCTTTGATGGTAAAATTTGTCATATTTATAAGATTTATATATGTTAATTAAAAAATTTTAAAAGTTTAGAGTAAAGACATAAAATTTAAAATTCGAATGAATTTTATATAAATTAGGAATATAAGTTATTAAATTTTTAGAAATAACGTGCATTTCATGCATTAATATTAGGCTACAGTAATTTTTCTGAAAATATGATAATATATATATATATATATATATATATATATATATATATATAGAGAGAGAGAGAGAGAGAGAGAGAGAGAGAGAGAGAGAGAGAGAGAGAATTTTATTAGTTAAAAATAGAATATAAAAGGGAGGTATTAATATATATATTATGTTTTTACATAAATAAAACTAACAACTCATATATAAAATATTATAAAAAAATTAAAAATTTTGATAATATTGATAGAACATGTAGATCAATAGTCAGATTGTGAGCTTCACTCTTATTCTACCATGCATGTAGTTTCTTCACAAACCCTATTATACTGTCTCCAAATTTAAATCTCATATTGAAGAAAAGATATAAACCTCAAAATATTTTTCTCAAAAAAATAAAATAATTCGATAATAAAAAGAAATAAAATAATTTCATTAAATGAGAGAAAAACACTAAAAAAACTGAATATCTACCAATAAAGATAATTTAAAGATTTATTCACTACAATCTGATAACATAAAAGAAAAGGAATAAATTATCACCAAAGAAAACATTTATCACTAGTCACTCAAAGAGAAGATCAAACGAAGTAAAGGAAATATCAAACAGAGAATAAGAGATTTATAAAGAGAAGGTGGAGTTGCCCTCTCCATACATATATGAAAATAGGATAAACTTCATTAAGTTTACATTTTTTTATTATATTAAGAAAATATGTGTTAAATATTTTTTTAAATATTAGATAAAATTATACTCTCTTTTAATTTAAGAGTTCGCTTTATATATAACGAAATTTGAACAGTAATCCTAACTTTACAAGTAATAATATAATTATAATAATAATATAGAGATATTTTATTGTAAAATAAAATATATTTTATTTTAATTATATTTATAGTTTGTAATAAATTCATAAATTGTATTATGTACCTTTAGTAAATTCATAAATGGTCATTTAATATTTGTGGCCATGGGAATCAAATTAAAAAATAAATATAATATTTAGTTGTATATATATATATATTCTATTATTATAAATTTATTATGTATCACATATTTTAATAAAAATATAATTATATTAAAATTATATAATGCATCTAAAAACTCATGAAAAAACAAATGTATAAAATTAATTTTAAATTTGATTATTTTATCCAAATGATATAGTTCATAATTCCTAGAATAGAAAAATTAAGAAACGAAGAAAAAAAATCCACTAATTTTCTTTTTTATTTTTTTTATCTGCAACTACAAGAGTCGGTTCGTCTCATCTGCAGCAAATCACACTCTGTAACTTCTAGGGTTTTCTATATTTCCTTCATTGTGCGTGTTGTTGTTGTTGTTGTTGTTGAGGTACCCTCTCTGTTTCCTTTTTTTTTTTTTTTTTTTTTTATATGTATATGAATCTCTCTCGTTCAATTTTTTTTATTTGCAAATCCATAGTTTTGTTTATAATATGAATGGCTTTAGTTTAATGATTTTGGAAAAGAAGTTGTTCTCATATTCAAATGATACTGGAATTGAGTTTGGAGCAGGATATTAATTAAAGAATAGGTTTTTCGATGGATGGTAAATATTTCTAATAGAATCTTAGCACTGTAAAGCCGAGGAATTTTATTGCAATTCGAGGCAATGTTTTGAAATGTTCCCAAGATAGAGAAATGGAGGAAGAATCTCAATTATTGTTTGGTACTAGTATGTTAGATTAGTATTTTGTTGGTTTCGCTTGAGGAAAGATGAAATGGGAAGAAAATGTTTTTCTAATTTGGAGATGCATTTGATAATGTGCATACTGTGTTGATGGATGCTTTGTCTTCTTCATTTCTATGGTTGAACCTCCTTGATGATGATTTCATTAGGGTTTGGAATATTCTTCTCTTTCATTTCTATGGTTGAACCTCCTTAATGATGATTTTCATTAAGGTTTGGAGTATAAATTGTTTTGTAGAAGGTGGGTAGCATTCTGAATTCTAATAAAAACATTTGTGTTAAAAGTCCCTTGCGCCTACCTTCCTCTTTTCCTTTAAATTTTGACAGTGTTATACTGAACATGGTGGGTTTTGTAATATGCAATAAAAAATGCTTGTGTTGAACTTAATTGCAGTTTGTAGCATTCCAATTAGATATAGAATCTGTAAGACTTGATGGTACACTAAATCTATATAAGCCATGAGGAGCTGAGAGTTTGAATGCCTTGGAACCTAAAAACTTAAATCTGAAATTGGCCCTGTAAAAGAAGAGACTTGTTCAATTTTTCTATTAGACATTGATCATAAGTTAAGGATGGTTGGAACTATAGCTCTAAACTCTAGAGTGGTGAGTGTAGTTTGAGTTCATATTCTCTTTATATTGTTTATTTTATGGAGGGGCAGGGTTGCTTGCTGCCTTATGACTGAAAACAATTTATATTCTGTTTGTATCACTTATCTTACTTTTCTTTTGCTTATGGCTTTATGATATTTTGGTGAATTGTGCTGAAGTCCATAGTACCTGGATTTTGAACAGCTATGACTAATTCAGAGCAAGATGTGGAAAACCATACCGCATCCTCTTTAATAGAACAGCTTGGGAGAGCTCTAAATGAGCTGGAAGCCCTCAAGGATGCATCTGAGGACAGGGTTCAGTGGATGGAAATTGAACTTCACTTTCGCAATCTTGATGCAACATTAAAGAAAAAATTTGAAGTGTTAGAAGCTAGGGAGAAAGAGTACAAGGAGAAAGAAGATGAAATTCATGCCCTGCTTGCAGAAAGAGAGGCAGCTGTTGTTGCTAAAGAGCAAGATTTCTTAGATCGTGTGCAGGAACTAAAGGATGATGCTGTTGCTGTCATTGCAGAGGCACGAGCTAATCACCAGCCAACTATATCTGAGTCCATTGACGGTGGTGACAACAAAGACAGCAAGGTAAGCAGCTCTCTTGGTGACATAAATTCCCCAGGGGAGGACTCTCCTTCTAAAATGGGTGAAAATGCTGAAACCATGGCTGTTGGTGTTAAGCCAAGTCCAGAGCTGACGCAATTTTGCGAGCAGATGGATGCAAAAGGGCTACTGAGTTTTACTATGGAGAACCAAAAAATTCTATATGCCATTCGTGAAAAACTTTCTGTCGCACTAGAAAGTGCAAATGAACCAGCACGTTTGGTGTTGGATTCACTGGAGGCATTTTATCCTCCTCTTGAAACTAACCAACCAATGGACAAAAAGGATGCTGCCCTTCAGGGCATGCGCAGATCCTGTATAATGTTCATGGAATCCTTGGCTGCCTTATTGGCCAGAATTGACCCAGGTGCTGATCACCTTCTAAACCCTGAAATAAAGCAGCAAGCCAAGGCAATTGCTGATGAGTGGAAGCCTAAGTTGGCTAGTGCAGGCATTGATGCTACCAATGGAAATTCATTGGAAGCAGACGCATTCTTGCAGCTTCTCTCCACTTTTAGAATTGCTTCGGAGTTTGATGAAGAAGAACTCTGCAAGCTTGTCCTTGTAATTGCTCGCCGCAGGCAAGCACCTGAGCTCTGCCATTCTCTTGGGTTAACACACAAAATGCCAGGTTGGTGTTCTTCTGATTAACTGACCTGAGACTGGAGAGTGGACCATTGCTTCCATGGGTGTCTCTTATGCTTGATTCCATTATGACTGGTGGTATTTTAAATTACTCATGAAATATGGACTCTTGCAGTCCATTATAACTCTTGCGTACTAAATGGACTTTCGTAGAGCTTACTGAGCTAGACTTGTGTAGTGCTTAATTAGCCTCAATGTTTGCACAGGTGTGGTTGAGTCATTGATTAACTATGGGAAACAAATAGAAGCTGTACGATTTATTCATGCCTTCCAGCTTGCTGAAAGTTTTCCTCCGGTTCCGCTACTAAGGACATACTTGAAGGATTCTAGGAGAAACTCCCAAGGAAAGGGTGGAAACACTGGTGGTGCTACTGGACAGGTACATTTCTATTCCAGATGCTGCCAGCATAAATAGTTACCCGATATTTTTAAATAGCAAATTACTTATTTCTTTTCAGGGTGATGCAAATGCGCAAGAGCTTGCAGCACTGAAGGCTGTTATCAGGTGTGTTGAAGAGTACCAGCTTGAAGCTGACTACCCACTTGACCCACTTCGGAAAAGGGTTGCACAATTGGTGAAGTCAAAGTCTGATAAGAAGAGGAATGGGGATTTTGGCAAACATCAGCAATCAAAGAAGCCAAGAGCTAATGGAGGATATAGGGGATTTCGTGGAGGTCCTCCCCCTGGCCTTGCTGCTGGGCGACAAGGTCCACCTGTTTTTTCTGAGAGGATACCATATACAGGAATGCCAGAAAGGTATCCTCATGCTGGTCCAAATCCTTACAATTATCAAGTTCCTGGCCAGTCTAGTTATGGCCAGCCAGCTACTGATCAAAGAATGTACTACTATCCTCAGGATGACAGGACTACTGGGTCGTATGATGCAGCTCCTAATTATGGCAGTTATATGGGTGCTGGTATACGGTCTGCACACCAGCCATATATGTAAATCTTGAATGCTAGTTTTGTAAGAAAGCTTGTTAGAGATGCTGTCCATTGTAGCAGAGTTTCATGTTTTCGGGCTTATGTGACCAATGCCTTTAGTTAACAATGTAGTGCTAGTTTAAAATGAAACTTTTAAACCAGGTAAGAATTCCATCTGTTGTATTCATTCAGTATCTACATTGAACAGAAGGCTGCATATTATTCTTGGTACTTGATGTCAAATGCGTTGATTTAGCTATTGGAGATTAAAAAACTATTAATCAGTCTTTAATAGCTAAACCAAACCCCTTTTCAATACAACATGACTCTAATCATATAACTTAACAATTTTCAAAAATTAGGCCTTAATAGATTATTCATTAATTTATTTTTGCAAAGCTACAAAAATAGAAAGTACATCCAAATTAATTAACAAAGGAAATCATAACTTTACGGTATAATCTACACTATTTATTTGTACAAAACGTAATTAATTACCATCCAAAGTTGATTATTTTTTTATAATAATTAAAAACAAATTATCCTTCCAAATCCAGAAGGATTTTCTTCCTTAAGCAACATTATACGAGTTTTTTTTAGCAAAGCGACGTCGGATTGAAGTATTTAATTAATTAATCATATATCCACCGCTGAAACAGAAAATCCAACGTCCAACTTTGATAGATCCCTTGTACCCGTTTTTAGTTAGTTTCCTGTTTCCCTCTCCTAGCTGCTGCTCTCTCCTCTTCTCGCCCAATGTATAACTTCCCATCTAAGAGTCTGTTTGGGTGGGGGTGAGGAAAGGGTAAATAAGGGTAATGAGGGGTAAATAATTATTATATCACTGTTTAGAAAGGGGCGAGCTAGTGAAGGGTGAGGGTAAGTAAGGATAAGGTTTACCCTCACTTACCCCTCAAATCTCAATTTTTCTCACACCCCAAATTGGGGTGTAAGCAGAGGGAGGTGAGAGATGAAAATTATTTTATTTTTTATTTTCCTATTATGTCCTTAATTTTTTATTAAAAATCTAATTATACCCATTAAAAATAAACTTAATTTACCACTATAAATAAATGTCGTTAATTTTATATTAAGTTATCAAGTAATATAAAATCTTTTTATTATTATTGAGAGTAATTCTAAGTACTTCTCCTCTAATTTTAGCGATTAAATTTCTTTTATATATTTATTTTATAATAATAATATTTTTCCTACCTTCTAAAAAAATAAAATATTTTAAAAGATGCAAAATAATATTTATATTACTTTATATATATTTAAGTTAAATATTAAAATAATATATATCATAATCTAATATAAAAAAATAATAAAAAATATAAATTATAAGTCATTAAACTAAAAATTAAATACCTTAATTTATATATTAAAAAAAATAAAAAATAATTTTTATCTAATAAAAAAAATATTTTTATAATTTTAATAATTATTTACCCTTTTTTCACCTCTTTCCAAACATAAAAAATAAACAATTCTCTTCTTTCACCTCTTTTCAAATATAAAAAATCAACACTACCTCTCCTTAACTTTTCGTTAATCTACCTCTTTCCAGACATAAAAATTTTTTTATTATAACCTCCTTGTACTTATTCTTATCCTTATCCTTCTCCTTCTCCCTCCTTACCCTTCCTTGTCCTCTTATTAATCGCCCTTCCCTCAGCCTATCAAAATAATCCAAATAATTCTCTCTTTCCCCAGAAAACACCACGGACTCAGTCATGGCACAGACACCGATTCAGTTAACCACCTTCTTCTCCTTCTTCATCTTCTTGTCTTCCTTCCAACTCGATCCCACAACCGTGCACGGCCTCTCGACCAATTCAACCACCACCGTCCTTCTAGATGGGGCCCGACCTGCCATGGTATTGCCGCTCTTTCTCTCTCCTCCAAATTCTTCCAAAACACCGTCGAATCTGCATCGCCATCTCCAAGGATCCAATGCTAACAACAGTCCCTACGCTCGCATGAGACTCTACGACGGTCTCCTTCTCAACGAGTAATAGCATTATTTCTGTACACGTTGTGTTGTTTCAGTTCTGATTTGATTTGTTACTGTCTATTTTTCTTGCTTCTGCTTATGAGAATTGTGATTTGTTAATTATAAGGTATTACACTACGCGGCTTTGGATCGGGACTCCACCTCAGGGATTTGCTCTTATCGTTGATACCGGCGGTACTGTTACGTATGTCCCGTGCT
Source organism: Hevea brasiliensis (assembly GCF_030052815.1). Classification (NCBI taxonomy): domain Eukaryota; kingdom Viridiplantae; phylum Streptophyta; class Magnoliopsida; order Malpighiales; family Euphorbiaceae; genus Hevea; species Hevea brasiliensis. The sequence goes on from NC_079506.1 coordinate 10,156,317, forward strand.
CTTCTTGTGAGCAATGTGGCAGGCACCAGGTAGTTACTTTTTATTCAGAATATTTGCAAATTTTCAGTGATGGATTAGCTTTCAATGCTTGAGATTTAAGAATGTCACATGAATTAGATTAACAAGAGTCAAGAAACGGGAAAAGATCTGAATTTGCTAGTTGAATTGGCATTTCGAATTCTGGCCTGAAGTATCTGTTTTACTGTTTCAGAAACTACAGCAAAGCTTATTTTGAATAAATTATACGTGATTCAGGTTATTGCTTTTAGATAAATTCATTTTGTTTCCTTAGGTTGGTAGCTGCAAAGAGTCTAACAGAAGAAAAGGTTCCCAATTTTTATATTTTTCTATAAGAATGAAAAAGGAAAGAAAATGAAAAAAGAAACAGTGGATGAATATTGTTTGCAGAAATCCAAGTAGTTGGAAATCTCTCGATCAGGTCCGCTCTTTTAAATGCAGTAAAATAGAGTGGGAAAATAACTATTTTTCAATTTCTATGTTTTATTTGTCCTAACTATTTGCATTGCAGAATCTACAAATCTCAGAATTGAGTTTTTTCTTATCTTATTACCTTCACCAGGATCCGAAATTTCAGCCAGAATTGTCAAGCACCTATCGACCTGTAAAGTGCAACAATGGTTGCAACTGTGACAATGAAAAGGTAAATTGTGTTTATGGGAGCCTGTATGGTGAGATGAGCACTAGCAGTGGTGACCTTGGTGAGGACATCATATCCTTTGGCATTCAGAGTGAATTGGCACCCCAGCGTGCTGTTTTTGGTTGTGAGAATCTGGAAACTGGTGACCTTTACAGTCAACATGCTGATGGCATAATGGGATTGGGCCGTGGTGATCTTAGTATTGTTGATCAACTTGTTGAAAAAGGTGTAATAAGTGACTCATTCTCATTGTGTTACGGTGGAATGGATATTGGTGGTGGTGCAATGGTTCTTGGTGGTATATCTCCTCCTTCAGGCACAGTCTTTACAGATTCAGATCCTGTGCGCAGGTGTGTTGTTAAAAATTTTCTCTCTTAGACATCATATGTCTTGAAGTTTCCTAACAATTACATTGGTACCTTTCACACATTTACTCTAGTTTCGGGATGGCAGCAGTCCATACTATAACATTGATTTGAAGGAGATACATGTTGTGGGGAAGCAGTTGCCTTTGAACCCAAGTGTGTTTGATGAAGGACATGTTACTATCCTTGATAGTGGTACACCATATGCTTACCTACCGGCAGCAGCATTTGCAGCATTTAAGGATGCTGTAAGCTCCAGTTTCTTTGAATTTCAGGGCTTTTTTTTCCCCTTTTGCAATTATTTATGAAGGAACTTCTTTTTTTTTTTATTATTATTATTACCTTTTATCTTTTTTTGGCAGTTTGTCTTTGGGCAATAATTTGTTCATTCTCTTACATACATTCAGTCTTCATTTGGCATGTTACAATTTTTCCACAATATTGATTGTACTACATTCATTTTAAATTTTAGTTTAATGAACTAAGAGGTGATGCACTCTGAGAAATATAAAGAACAATACACATGTTTGAATGCTGTGACTATACATCTCATAGAGGATGTGTGCTAAGGAAAAGTGAAAACAGTAGTTTCTCTGTTATATTTGTTTGAATTTATTGAATATACAGTGTAATTATGCTAAATTCACTTTCTTTCTCTTTCACAAATAATTCTCAAGAATTTGCTTAATTCTCTTATATGCTATCTTGATTATTCCCTTTTTCCATGATAAAAATATCTTTTATACATCAGCTGTAATTTGAAAATTTATACTAGTATTGAAAAATGAAGATCCATTTATTAACTTCTTCTTAATCCAGTATATTTGTTCTTCCTCATGCTGTCTCTAATATATTGTTTTCTGTTTCATCTTTTAAATCTTTACAGATTATGAAGGAACTTTATCACTTAAAGCAGATCCGTGGTCCTTATCCAAATTATAATGATATTTGCTTTTCTGGTGCTCCAAGGTATTTGTCTGTAGCAGAAAAGAAGGATGTAAATTGAATTCTTCAAATATATTGATTATTTATTATTATCATGTGATTAACAGTTGAAATTTATTTTTTTTCTTTAGTGCTGTTTCCCAACTCTCAGATGCATTTCCACCAATTGATTTAGTATTTGGTAATGGGCAACATTTGTCTCTATCACCTGAAAATTACTTATTTCGGGTAAGTAATTCACCTTTTTTATCATTTTTGAGAAAGACAAGAAGAGGGAGAAACATGAAGATAGTACAAATCTTGACATTTGCATCAATTTTCAGTTTTATCTAATTGTTTAACTTAGTCAATTTATACATTGTACTTTATAAGTTTCTTTGGTATTAAAGTTGAAGCTTTTTTTTTACCCTTGAATAGGCATCTTATTAGATATTGCAAAAAGTAATTTGAAACTGATTTTTTAGCATTTATGCAGCTATAAGATCCCTAACAAAGTGAAAGGTAAGTTTTATAGAATTGTGGTCAAGCTAGCTATGTTGTAAAGGAGTAAATGTAAGACATATAAGGTACAACACATACACAAGATGAATGTGACAAATATGCGGATGTTAAGATAGATGTTTGGCATTATGATGATGGATAAGATTAGAAATGATCATATCTGCCAGATAGTGCATATAGTACATATTTGGGATTAAGACTTAGATGTTATTGTTGTTGTTGTTTTTTATCGATATATTCAAAATTATGCTTTTACGGTAGAAGCTACAACAATAATGCCAAATAGACCTTTTAAGTGATATCAATTGCATCCAAGGTGATTATGACATGAGGTTTGTGTCTATATTAGCTTGAGTTGGCATGTGGTCATAATTGGCAGGTTGAGTAAGATACTAAGATTTCAGTTATTGATTGAGGTCCTACCTAAATATATCTAATCTGATGTCTTCTATCTCTCTCTCTCTCTCTGTGTGTGCGCGCCAAATGGCAGCATTTTAGGGGGTTTGAGAGTTTCAGATGGACTCTAGTTAATAGTTGAAATCCTACTTGGCCTGCCCAGCTGAGTCAACATACCAATTGGGTGGTAGCTTAGCATACACACAAGCCTCATAGCATGATTCCTATCAATTTAAGTACTAAAGTGCAATAAATAAATTGGTGAAATTAAAAGAATTGAATAAGAATAGTAAATTCCTGCATTAGGAATTTTTTACCATTAGGCCTGATTTTAAGCCCTAATGATGAGGAAGTTTATTTTTTATGGGATGGAGGATGATTGCAACTACTTTTTTTGCTGAAACATTATGATGAAATAATTTCTTCTCCATTTCTGTTTTATTTTCTTTTAGCATTCCGAAGATCGTGGTGCATACTGTCTAGGGATATTCGAACATAGGTACAATGAAACTATTCTCGGAGGTATATGAAACTTTATTTTGGCATGCATTCCAATGATTTTTTAATAAATACGCTTTTCAATTGTGCTATCATTTACCTGCCAAATTTCTCTCTGATGTATTTTACTAATAATGATTTTGTTGCAAATGTTTGTTTATAAAAGGAATCCTTGTCCGCAATACTCTTGTGATGTATGATCGTGAAAATTCAAAGATGGGTTTCTGGAAGACCAATTGTTCTGAGTTATGGGAAAGACATCACGGAACTGGTGCCCCAGCACCATTGGTCTCAGCTTCAAATGGACTACTGGGTCATATGATGCAGCTCCTAATTATGGCAGTTATATGGGTGCCGGTATACGGTCTTCACATCAGCCATATATGTAAATCTTGAATGCTAGTTTTGTAAGAAAGCTTGTTAGAGATGCTGTCCATTGTAGCAGAGTTTCATGTTTTCAGGCTTATGTGACCAATGCCTTTAGTTAACAATGTAGTGCTAGTTTAAAATGAAACTTTAAAACCAGGTAAGAATTCCATCTGTTGTATTCATTCAGTATCTACATTGAACAGAAGGCTGCATATTATTCTTGGTACTTGATGTCAAATGCGTTGATTTAGCTATTGGAGATTAAAAAACTATTAATCAGTCTTTAATAGCTAAACCAAACCCCTTTTCAATGCAACATGACTCTAATCATATAACTTAACAATTTTCAAAAATTAGGCCTTAATAGATTATTCATTAATTTATTGTTGCAAAGCTACAAAAGTAGAAAGTACATCCAAATTAATTAACAAAGGAAATCATAACTTTACGGTATAATCTACACTATTTATTTGTACAAAACATAATTAATTACCATCCAAAGTTGATTATTTTTTTATAATAATTAAAAACAAATTATCCTTCCAAATCCAGAAGGATTTTCTTCCTTGAACAACATTATACGAGTTTTTTTTAGCAAAGCGACGTCGGATTGAAGTATTTAATTAATTAATCATAGATCCACCGCTGAAACTGAAAATCCAACGTCCAACTTTGATAGATCCCTTGCACCCGTTTTTAGTTAGTTTCCTGTTTCCCTCTCCCTCTTTCTCTCTCCTACCTGCTGCTCTCTCCTGTTCTCGCCCAATGTATAACTTCCCCATCTAAATAATTCTCTCTTTCGTCAGAAAACACCACCGACTCAGTCATGGCACAGACACCGATTCAGCTAACCACCTTCTTCTCCTTCTTCATCTTCTTGTCTTCCTTTCAACTCGATCCCACAACCGTGCACGGCCTCTCGACCAATTCAACCACCACCGTCCTTCTAGATGGGGCCCGACCTGCCATGGTATTGCCGCTCTTTCTCTCTCCTCCAAATTCTTCCAAAACACCGTCGAATCTGCATCGCCATCTCCAAGGATCCAATGCTAGCAACCGTCCCTACGCTCGCATGAGACTCTACGACGATCTCCTTCTCAACGGGTAATAGCATTATTTCTGTACACGTTGTGTTGTTTCAGTTCTGATTTGATTTGTTACTGTCTATTTTTCTTGCTTCTGCTTATGAGAATTGTGATTTGTTAATTATAAGGTATTACACTACGCGGCTTTGGATCGGGACTCCACCTCAGAGATTTGCTCTTATCGTTGATACAGGCAGTACTGTTACGTATGTCCCATGCTCTTCTTGTGAGCAATGTGGCAGGCACCAGGTAGTTACTTTTTATTCAGAATATTTGCAAATTTTCAGTGATGGATTAGCTTTCTATGCTTGAGATTTATGAATGTCACATGAATTAGATTAACAAGAGTCAAGAAACGGGAAAAGATCTGAATTTGCTAGTTGAATTGGCATTTCGAATTCTGGCCTGAAGTATCTGTTTTACTGTTTCAGAAACTACAGCAAAGCTTATTTTGAATAAATTATACGTGATTCAGGTTATTGCTTTTAGATAAATTCATTTTGCCTCCTTAGGTTGGTAGCTGCAAAGAGTCTAACAGAAGAAAAGGTTCCCAATTTTTATATTTTTCTATAAGAATGAAAAAGGAAAGAAAATGAAAAAAGAAACAGTGGATGAATATTTTTTGCAGAAATCCAAGTAGTGGGAAATCTCTCGATCAGGTCCGCTCTTTTAAATGCAGTAAAATAGAGTGGGAAAATAACTATTTTTCAATTTCTATGTTTTATTTGTCCTAACTATTTGCATTGCAGAATCGACAAATCTCAGAATTGAGTTTTTTCTTATCTTATTACCTTCACCAGGATCCAAAATTTCAGCCAGAATTGTCAAGCACCTATCAACCTGTAAAGTGCAACATTGATTGCAACTGTGACAATGAAAAGGTACAGTGTGTTTATGAGAGGCAGTATGCTGAGATGAGCACTAGCAGTGGTGTCCTTGGTGAGGGCATCATATCCTTTGGCAATCAGAGTGAATTGGCACCCCAGCGTGCTGTTTTTGGTTGTGAGAATCTGGAAACTGGTGACCTTTACAGTCAACATGCTGATGGCATAATGGGATTGGGCCGTGGTGATCTTAGTATTGTTGATCAACTTGTTGAAAAAGGTGTAATAAGTGACTCATTCTCATTGTGTTACGGTGGAATGGATATTGGTGGTGGTGCAATGGTTCTTGGTGGTATATCTCCTCCTTCAGGCACAGTCTTTACAGATTCAGATCCTGTGCGCAGGTGTGTTGTTAAAAATTTTCTCTCTTAGACATCATATGTCTTGAAGTTTCCTAACAATTACATTGGTACCTTTCACACATTTACTCTAGTTTCGGGATGGCAACAGTCCATACTATAACATTGATTTGAAGGAGATACGTGTTGCGGGGAAGCAGTTGCCTTTGAACCCAAGTGTGTTTGATGAAAGACATGGTACTATCCTTGATAGTGGTACAACATATGCTTACCTACCGGCAGCAGCATTTGCAGCATTTAAGGATGCTGTCAGCTCCAGTTTCTTTGAATTTCAGGGCTTTTTTTTTCCCCTTCTGCAATTATTTATGAAGGAACTTCTTTTTTTTTTTTATTATTATTATTACCTTCTATCTTTTTTTGGCAATTTGTCTTTGGGCAATAATTTGTTCATTCTCTTACATACATTCAGTCTTCATTTGGCATGTTACAATTTTTCCACAATATTGATTGTACTACATTCATTTTAAATTTTAGTTTAATGAACTAAGAGGTGATGCACTCTGAGAAATATAAAGAACAATACACATGTTTGAATGCTGTGACTATACATCTCATAGAGGATGTGTGCTAAGGAAAAGTGAAAACAGTAGTTTCTCTGTTATATTTGTTTGAATTTATTGAATATACAGTGTAATTATGCTAAATTCATTTTCTTTCTCTTTCACAAATAATTCTTAAGAATTTGCTTAATTCTCTTATATGCTATCTTGATTATTCCCTTTTTCCATGATAAAAAGATCTTTTATACATCAGCTGTAATTTGAAAATTTATATTAGTATTGAAAAATGAAGATCCATGTATTAACTTCTTCTTAATCCAGTATATTTGTTCTTCCTCATGCTGTCTCTAATATATTGTTTTCTGTTTCATCTTTTAAATCTTTACAGATTATGAAGGAACTTTATCCCTTAAAGCAGATCCGTGGTCCTGATCCAAATTATAATGATATTTGCTTTTCTGGTGCTCCAAGGTATTTGTCTGTAGCAGAAAAGAAGGATGTAAATTGAATTCTTCAAATATATTGATTATTTATTATTATCATGTGATTAACAGTTGAAATTTATTTTTTTTCTTTAGTGCTGTTTCCCAACTCACAAATGCATTTCCACCAATTGATTTAGTATTTGGTAATGGGCAACACTTGTCTCTATCACCTGAAAATTACTTATTTCGGGTAAGTAATTCACCTTTTTTATCATTTTTGAGAAAGACAAGAAGAGGGAGAAACATGAAGATAGTACAAATCTTGACATTTGCATCAATTTTCAGTTTTATCTAATTGTTTAACTTCGTCAATTTATACATTGTACTTTATAAGTTTCTTTGGTATTAAAGTTGAAGCTTTTTTTTTACCCTTGAATAGGCATCTTATTAGATATTGCAAAAAATAATTTGAAACTGATTTTTTAGCATTTATGCAGCTATAAGATCCCTAACAAAGTGAAAGGTAAGTTTTATAGAATTTTGGTCAAGCTAGCTATTTTGTATAGGAGTAAATGTAAGACATATAAGGTACAACACATACACAAGATGAATGTGACAAATATGCGGATGTTAAGATAGATGTTTGGCATTATGATGATGGATAAGATTAGAAATGATCATATCTGCCAGATAGTGCACATAGTACATATTTGGGATTAAGACTTAGATGTTATTGTTGTTGTTTTTTATCGATATATTCAAAATTATGCTTTTACGGTAGAAGCTACAACAATAATGCCAAATAGACCTTTAAGTGATATCAATTGCATCCAAGGTGATTATGACATGAGGTTTGTGTCTATATTAGCTTGAGTTGGCATGTGGTCATAATTGGCAGGTTGAGTAAGATACTAAGATTTCAGTTATTGATTGAGGTCCTACCTAAATATATCTAATCTGATGTCTTCTATCTGTGTGTGTGTGTGTGTGTGTGAGTGTGTGTGTGTGCCAAATGGCAGCATTTTAGGGGGTTTGAGAGTTTCAGATGGACTCTAGTTAATAGTTGAAATCCTACTTGGCCTGCCCAGCTGAGTCAACATACCAATTGGGTGGTAGCTTAGCATACACACAAGCCTCATAGCATGATTCCTATCAATTTAAGTACTAAAGTGCAATAAATAAATTGGTGAAATTAAAAGAATTGAATAAGAATAGTAAATTCCTGCATTAGGATTTTTTTACCATTAGGCCTGAGTTTAAGCCCTAATGACGAGGAAGTTTATTTTTTATGGGATGGAGGATGATTGCAACTACTTTTTTCGCTGAAACATTATGATGAAATAATTTCTTCTCCATTTATGTTTTATTTTCTTTTAGCATTCCAAAGTTCGTGGTGCATACTGTCTAGGGATATTCCAAAATGGGCACGATCCAACTACTCTTCTCGGAGGTATATGAAACTTTATTTTGGCATGCATTCCAATGATTTTTTAATAAATACGCTTTTCAATTGTGCTATCATTTACCTGCCAAATTTCTTTCTGATGTATTTTACTAATAATGATTTTGTTGCAAATGTTTGTTTATAAAAGGAATCCTTGTCCGCAATACTCTTGTGATGTATGATCGTGAAAATTCAAAGATGGGTTTCTGGAAGACCAATTGTTCTGAGTTATGGGAAAGACTTCATAGAACTGGTGCCCCAGCACCATTGCTCTCAGCTTCAAATGGAACAAACTCAACTACAGAAATGCCACCTATGATGGCTTCTAGTGACCAACAGCATTATGCTCTTCCAGGTTCTGTTATTTGAGGAATTCTTATGTTAAATATCATATATGAAATCATTTCTTGAGCATACCCTTTTTGTGTCAGCGGCATATTGGATATGCAAGACTTTAGTTCTAATGGCTCAAGTATCATGACTTTTCATGATAGAGTTCTTGGATCACATATCCTAGTGTGTGCACAAGTTCCAGTGAGCAGTGACTGGATCACAAAAGAAGAATGAAAAGTTTCCTGTAATGACTTTTCAAGTTATCCAACTTTTGTCAATAATATTGGCATGGCCAATGTAAGAGAAAAATGAGTGAATGATGGAAAGAAATATTAGTGGAAGTAGGCCAATTTTGAAAGACAGATTAAAGAACATTTGTAGGAAATGCGTTATCCTGAAGTCCAAATCATGTACTCTTAATATTCTATTAGCTTGACTTTTAAGTTGAGACAAGATCTAGCTACTTGATACTGAAGTTATTATCAACTTACTAGCATCATCAACAAATCATGTTGCCTCTATAGTCTGACATCACGGTTTGATTGAGATGCTTTCTGATGAAGTTTCTCATTAACTTTAATGCACAGATGAGCTCCAAATTGGACAAATAACATTTGAAATTTCAATGAATATCAACTCATCAGATTTGAAGCTTCACACTAAGGAACTTATTGAATTCATCACTCAGGAGTTGGGTGTTAATGCTTCACAGGTTAGACAACTACTGTATTGAAAGGTCTCTTTCTTCATTTGATTAAAACTAGTGCAATTATTCACTCGGTCATTGAAATTGAAATCTTATTGACCAGGAAAAGGGGAGGTTAAACCTTGTCTTTCTAATTAATAGTATTTATCATAAAGGCTTTTTCTTTATATGTTTTATCCATTTCCTTCTTTTACGGAACCTAATTACACAAGCATGATTTCAGGTCCATTTACTGAAACTTACTTCCAAAGGAAATTATTCACTCATTGCATGGTCCATAGTGCCTTCAGGATATGCTGATCACTTTTCTAATGCTACTGCTCTTGTAAGTTTGCTATCATAGAAGCACAAATAATGAACTTGCAGAAGATTAGAAGTGTTGCTTATGTTTTTTCATTCTACCTGCAGAGTATAATTTCCAGGGTTGCTGAACATCACATGCAGCTTCCTGATACCTTTGGAAGTTATCAGTTGGTTCAATGGAAAATTGAGCCTCCAGCAAATCGGTGGGTAATTGTTATCACTTTATGGGAACTATTATTGCCCAATTTCACTGTGACTAGGATATGTGATCTCTTAATTGTCTTGAGAGTTGGATCATAAAGAACAGGTTAGTATTGTGAGGTAAATTTTTAAAAATGGGTCCCATGCTTGGGCTTGTTATTGATTTGAGAAGAATTTCTGGTGCCATTAAGTTTCTTTCTCCCACATTATTGATTTTTGTTATTAGAACAGAAGTCTGTTGATAGTGGATGCCACTAAATAAACAAAGGGTAAGATTGTCATTTTGAAAAACAAAATATGATCCTGTAGTGGGGAAAATAGATGGGTGAGTGCAAATATCACCGGCCCTTATATTTTCACTTCGTATTCCAAATCAAATTAATGCAAAATTGGTCTTTTTTTTCCCTTTTTATTTTGCTCTATGGAAGTTCCTAGATCACATTCTTACTGGTTCTTTGTCCTGTGGGGCACCTTTCCATTTTCTGATATAGGTCACCATATCTATTTTCCTGTATGTAAATGGTGTCTTCTTGTGAAATCATGCAGGGCCTGGTGGAAGCAACATTATTTGCTGGTGGTTTTAGCCGTTATTATTACATTGATTCTTGGATTATCAGCTTCTGGAATATGGTTCATTTGGAGGCCAAGACAACAAACATTGAATACATATAAACCTGTTGATGCACCAGCTCCTGAGCAAGAACTACAGCCATTATAAACTGTGAATGATTGTCTGTGCTTTGTGATCTACACCAAGTATTTGAGATTCGCATTTTTGACTCCAATGGCTGTAAATTTACAAGCAGAGCTACTTAATCTACCAAAGATTTTGTTAAGCGACATGGACTGTCCTTTCAAATACATTATAATGGTATTGATTATATGGGGATGTATAGAAACTACTGCACTCATTATTATTGTATTTTAACAAACAAGTATATCAAAATTTTGCCTAATAAGGGGAATGCATGAAATGCTTTCATCGGTTTTCTTTTTGCTCTGTCTGTTGCTTTGAAGAATATGTGCTTAATTATTCTGTGCTTCTATTTGTTATATGGCTTGAGAGAGGTAACCTATTCACCTTTCACTTCTCATTTGATGGAATACTACCCATGAAGGCATGCATAAAACCTCTTTCTATTTGGAAGATTACAAAACTCGTTTTCCATTTTCCATGATTTGTAAGTGCAAAATACACTATTTTAATAAGAATTTTTTTGAATTTGTCAACCAATATGGTTGAGGTATCTTTCATAATCATGGAAAAATTTATGTAAATCTAGTTTATCGCACACTTAATGTATAAACACGTGAGTTTTACTTATTTTACATGTGAATCTAATTATACATTTTGGTGAGTGTAAGATTTATTATTCTAACTTGTCAACAAATATGGTTGGGGCGTTGGAGAATGCTTGATAATTCCACAAATATGTGCTGAATCTACAGTGGAAATGTAGTGGGTCAAAGTGACGGAATCGTCAAGGCAGTTTGCCATATTGAACTTTCAAACATATCAACTTCATATGCATAATACAATCGTTGAAAGTTTCAAAGTCTGATGAAATTATTATCATATAAAAAAAAATAAAATGTCTTGTTTTTATTATATTACTCCCCATACAATTTCTGAGAAGTTCCACTATTTTCCATGGTCCTTATCGTAGAAGAATAACCTATATTCTATTTCCGGTCAAAGAGGAAAGTCCCAAAGGATTTATTCATTTTAAGTATGGTCGTACCCTAAACTTAAAAATTAGTATAAAATTTTTTTATAAATTTTATACAGTAAAACCCTTTTAATTTATATGACCTTTATCTCTTATGTACGACACTGACACTGAGTAATTATTTGGGAAGCAACCTAAAATTTGTTCGTCTCGTCCTTCTAGGTGCACTGCAGCCGTTCGCTGAAATGCTACAGAGAATGATGGTGGTTGTGGACCAAGAAGAAAGCAGAAACACCAAACTTCTATCCACAATCATTCAAATATGCCCTAATTCCTTGGTATAAAATAAAAAGATAAATTATAATTTTTTGGGTATATTTCAGAGTTAGCCATTTTGAAATTAATAATTTTATTTTAAAATTTATAATGAAATATAATATTATTTTTTTAATTTTTATTTAAAAGAGATTTAGTATTTGGTTACAATTAATGAATCTCAATGTGAAAAGTAATACTCTTATTTTAATAATGTGCATCATAGAAATGATAAATTTATTTTTAATTTTTTTTCATTAAAATATTTGCCATTGTTAAAATGTTAACTTATAATTTTTCACATTATGGTATAAAATATTATACTTTTATAGTAACAAGATTTGGTGTATTGTGAGATCCAACCACCTTTCAAAATTTTATAGGGCAAATGTCAAAACTTTGCATTTTTTTATAATTGTATTAATTTAAAAAAATTAAATTATTAATTTTATTATAATTATATCCTTCTATCTATTCCATCATTAATTTTAATGGATTTTGCCATATTAGGATGTTCAATAATAGGGAAGACTTTAGAAAAAATCACAAATTTTATTTTATTTTTTTTCAATTGTATCTTAATTTTTTTTAATAAATATAAGTTGATATTAATTTTTTTTTTACTTTACTATAATTGACCCATTATTAATTGCCATGTTAAATGTTAACAATTTTTGTTAGCATTTCTAATCTCCTAATTTGATACTAATTAAATCTAATTTTTAATAAAAAATTTTATTTTCAGTAAAACGGTACCGCTTCCACTAAAAACATAGAGTTTCATCTTATAACTCATCACTCTTTAGCACTAACTTCCTTCAACTTTCACGCCTCACAAACCATTTGACACCAATTTCCTACACTTATTCACTCCACCTTCACCAATCAACCTGCTTGTTCCTCTCTTACTATATTAGAGCACATAACATCACTCACAACCATCTTTCATCATATCAACGAAGCCATTACCTTATCAGTTACTAAATAAGCTATACTCATCGCTGCATTTCTCTCTCTCTCTCTCTCTCTCTCTCTTTCTCCTTCATAATCACAAATGTAAAATATTAAAATTTAAAAAATTAAATAAAAAAATGTCAAATTATTCCAATATATCCATAACCACAAACTCAACTCAACTAATACTTTATCCCAAAAATTTGGGGTCGACTATAGGGATTCGCTTTCTCCACTCTGAACGATTTTGGGTTAAATCCTCAGAAATGTGTAATGCTTCTAGGTCATATTGTACTACTCTCCTCCAAGTCAATTTAGGTCTACCCCTTTTTTTCTTTCTATCTCTAGTCTAATGTGCTCTACTTGTCTACTATTCAAAATTCAAACAAAATTCAATTGAATTAAAGATTTTCATAATTAAATGTCAAAATTCAATTAAAAAAAATAAAAATCAAAAAATAAAATGTTCACTACGATTGGGATGATAACGAATAGGATATTCACAAAAATTATTTTATCAAAACTTGAATTTGTTTAATATTTTCAAAACCTGAGCCTATCTTAAATCTAATTAAAATTTATTATCAACTATCTGAACCCCTCCAAAATCTAATAATTATTACCCGGAAAAATATCTAAACTCATTTAATTTTATATATTTTAATCAATGATTTACATAAGAATTTATTTTTATTAATACTTTATATTTAAAAAAATAATAAATTCATAAAATATTTAAATTCAGTTTTATTTAAAATAAAATATAAAATTTTAAATATTATTATAAAAATATATATTTTTATATTTAATAAAATATTATATAAACATGTTCAGATAACGAATATTTAATATGTAAAATTTAAATTTGAATCTATTATGGATAGTATTTATCAAATCAAATCCGTCATAAAACCTATTATAAACTATTTCAAATTTATCTTATTAGAATTTAATCAAATCATAAAAATTTGATCCATTGCAATCTATACCACCAATAGTAAATTGTGCAAAAGGGCAAGTGCCGATTGACGTCCAGGACTATCATTGTGTTTTAATATTTGAGGCCATGGGAATCAAATTAAAAAATAAATATAATATTTAGTTATATATATATATATATATATATATATATTATTATAAATTTATTATGTATCACATATTTTAATAAAAATATAATTATATTAAAATTATATATTGTATCTAAAAACTCATGAAAAAACAAATGTATAAAATTAATTTTAAATTTGATTATTTTATCCAAATGATATAGTTCATAATTCAATTATTAAAAAAAAAAAAACCAAAACCATAACAAAATAGTAAAATAAATTTAATTTTATATGATTTGATTTTCACATTATTGAATTTTTAGATTTCGATTCTTATTAATTTGGTTTTCGACTTATTTAAGAATAATCAAAATTATGTTTAGTAGTTATCACTAACAAATTTTTTTTTTAAAGTATTAAAAATTGATAAAATTAAATAAAACTCCTTCAAAATTTTGCTTTTAGCTAGCAGCGTTACACGTGTCTGAATATCAAATTATTCTACTGAGGAGAAAATTTAAATTAATATCATGAAGATAAGATTCTTAAAAACATGCAACTCATGATAAAGTGAAAGCATAAATTTTATTAAAGGTATCATAAATTTTAACAATGAATGTGCTTTACTATCAGCGTATTCCAAAGAATGTAGAAAGAGTGGAACCATCACCTTGTACTCCAAGCTTTTCTTCCTTCACCCGTGATGAAGGTCCACACTAGTTGCAGAATTCCTTCTGCACTTACACACTGGCTTCAGAGTCTTATTTCTTGCATGCATTAAGCCCATTTGTTTAACTAAGTATGCCATAATCAATGGCATTAATTTTCTTTAATTGCATGTCGCGAATTGAGCGAGAAAATTCCTCCCTTTTCTTGCTGTTAGGTATTGCAAAGAAGACTTGCTGCTTATAGTGCAGTTTTGTTTGGGCTTTGTGGATTTGGCCTTGGGCTTCACCCATCACGAGTGAATTGATGTATAAAATTTTAATGATCATTGCTTCTGTATATAAAAAAAATATTTTATATATTCATTATTATTTACCGGCTGAGAAACTCAAATTTGAATTTCTACTCTTTTAATATATACAATTTATTCTTAATGTTGTTGTATTAAAATTAATTCAACTCAACTCAACTCAACTAAGTTTTTATCCCAAAAATTTGGGGTCGGCTATATGGATTCGTTTTCTCAACTCTGAACGATTTTGGGTTAAATCCTCAGAAATGTGTAATGCTTCTAGGTCATGTTGTACTACTCTCCTCCAAGTCAATTTAGGTCTACCCCTTTTTTTCTTTCTATCCTCTAAGCTAATGTGCTCGATTTGTCTAATTGGAGCCTCCGTATGTCTACGCTTCACATGACCAAACCACCTCAATATCCCTTCTCTCAACTTATTTTCAATTGGCACCACTCCTACCTTTTCTCTAATACTCTCATTACGGACTTTATCTAGTCTAGTATGGCCACTCATCCACCTTAATATTCTCATATCTGCAACTCTTATATTTGATGCATACGACTCTTTCAGTGCCCAACACTCACTACCATATAACATAGCCGGTTGTATGGCTGTACAGTCAAATTTTCCTTTCAATTTATTGGGAATCTTACGATCACATAAAACTCCCGTAGCACATCTCCACTTCAACCATCCGGCTTTAATCCTATGACTAATATCCTCCTCACATCTCCCATCTACTTGAATGACTGAGCCTAGATATTTAAAGTGATTACTTTGGGACAGTATCACTCCATTCAAACTAACTCCTTCCCTATCACCAGTTTGCCCTTCACTGAATTTGCAATGCATGTATTCTGTCTTCGTTCTACTTAACTTAAAACCCTTTGACTCTAGAGTACTTCTCCAAAGTTCTAACTTTTTATTAACTTAATTATTTAACTAAAATTTAAATATAAATTTATAAGAATTAAAAATTATAAAATTAATTACACGAGAGACATACATTCATATGAGTGATTAAGTATTACTCATTAAAAAAAAAAAAAAAAGGCATTGCTCGTGCACATCTTATAATTTCTCTTATTAAGGGCTGGTTTAGATTTGGCCCTTGGGCCATTGGGGGGCCATCAAAAGTAGTTCAGATTCACAGGGGCGTATAAGGACAGAGAGGTCTCCCCTTCAACGAACCGGGAATCTGATTGAAATTGGTGATTCAAATTCTGAGTCCAACCCAATTCAGATCGCTTTAAAAAAAAAAAAATAAATAAAAATAAAAGATTTTTAATTATTGTATTGTTTAACACATATTGAAGTGAAATCAAATAAAAAAACTCCTTAAATCTAAATTGAAAATAAACCATTTCCTTAAGGTCCGGCTCAAGCCCTAGCCAAAACACGGCTCCAAAACGGAACATGTTGGCATCCATGCCATATTCCCGACGAAGGACATGCAACAGAATTCAGGTAGAACGTAATCTAGGCTAGATTATGAAGAGCATAATGAGACAGAAGAACAGGAAACAGAAGAGCTTAACAAACACAATCAGCAGACATGGAGGTACCATAACAAAACAGAGTAAGAATCAGAACGACAGGAAATAGACATTCCTGAATACTATTACTGATCACAGAGCAGAACTGCAGCAAATAGTAAAAGAAAAAAAAGCATAAGAAACAGATTTCTGTGGAAATATGTGGATTACAACAAAAACAGCACAAGAAACAGAGTAATAGGAAACAGGCATTCTTGAACATTATTATTTATTACACAGCAAAACTCGACTAAAGAAGCAGCTTCACTTGTTGATTTATTAGCGCATATATACCTTAACCAGCCGCTTGAGTCACAATCCTGAACTCTGCTCCAGTGAATTCATCATGCTCTCTATATAACTGGATGGTGTCGCCAACTTTGAGGTCCCAATAACGAACAAACGCAAGCCAGTTTCTGCAGGCAAGAACAGGTCTTGGATGCCCATTTCGGCGAATGGAACACTCGAAGCTCCAGAAGAATCCGTTGTGGTCCTTAGCTGCAATGCGCACCAGATGGCTGTATCCGAAGTTTGGCAAAAGTTCCAAGGCCTCTGTTGGTATTGCTAGCCTTTTAGCAATATTTGTTTTGGTTAGAGTTTTGGTGAAAATGGTATTGGCAGCCATTGAAGCGACTTTGCTGTTGCCGATGATGTAGCAAAAGGGAACAAACGCAACAATTAAATAAAACGGAGCCTAGGGAGAGCAAGCCACAGTCAAAGGCACCATTGAATTTTATTGGTGAGGATTCATTATCTGTCGAAAGATTTCTTAGGCGAAAGGTGCATTTGCTTTCATCTTTTAATTATAATAAAGTAGGTGTCTACACTGCTTGAAATGGAGAAAATGGTTCGGAGAAAATGTCTACACAGTCATCAAGTTATTAAAAAAATAGGGGAACCGAGAAATGTGAATGGCGGGGCGGTCCACGTAGGACATGACATAACCTTCGACGCAATCAAGCAGCTTCATGGTGTTTATCTGTGAGCCCTTTCATTTTTTCCCGAAAATAAACCCTTTTATTTGATGAGTTCGATATTTATTTACAAAATATTTTGAAAAGTATTTCTTTTTAACATTATATATATACGTGTAGCCATGAATAATCAATTTCATCATTAATTTGAATATCAATTCTCAAAAATAATTTGATAATCTAATCTTATTATAATATCATTAAAAATTATATCATTTAACATGAATAAAATAAAATAAACTCACAAACTGTGCAATATTTTAATTAATATGTTTATGAAAAAACTAATTATTATACGAGGAACAGAAAAATATAACTAAATCTATCAAATAAAAATCAGCCTTGAGAATGAAAAGGATCATAAAAAATAAAATTAGAAAAAATACTTTTTATAAATTTTTAATTTTAATGCAAACCGAAATTGATTATTATGGTCTAAATTTATTATATTTTTTAGTAATCATGACTTTTTGATAAGATTTTGGAATTTTGTTCTACTTGTTAAATATAAATATATTTATATATATATAATTTTTTAGTTCAATTGTATTTTTCGGTTATTAAAATTTATAATATATACATATTTTGTATAATATATTATTATTATTGTTATTATTATTATTATTATTATTATTATTATTATTATAAAGCTACAAATTTTAACAATGAAATTTTAGGATAGGTTGATATGATTGAAATTTTAATGTAAATTATTAATATTAATAGTACTTATATAGCCTTTAAGCTGAATATGGATGCTTGGAAAATTATATAGATTCCTAGTTAATATCGCAACTCAATAAAATATTAACTAATGCGTTAAGTAATTAAAAAAAAAAAAAAAAAAAAAGGTTAACCGAGAAATGAGATGGCTGGCTGGTCCACTTGGGACGTGGTTCAGAAGAGCTTGTCCCATGGTTCGAGCACAATGGCGCAGTTCCTAAGTCGCCTCTGCTCCTATGACTGCGGACGCCATGGTCCCTTGCTTGAACCGGCCTGATGATTGTAGCGCGCACATGATGGACTCAGTGCCCAGCTCAAGCGACTACATTGATCTATAAACTTTAATAATTTTTTTTTTAAATTACTGTTTGCTCTTAAAAGTTTTCAAAATTATAATTTTACATGTAAATTATATATATATTTTTTTAAATTATTGTTTGCTCCTTAAAATTTTCAAATTTAATTCGATGAAAAAAAAAATTCAATTGATTTGAACCTGTGAAATTTTGATTTTATTTAAATCTAAATAAAATAGTAACAAATGAAGTTTAAGGATTAGTATGTAATTAAATTAATAATTTAACAAATACTTGCATTATAAAAACTCAAAATTTAATTTTTTTGAAATATTTTGTATATGAAAAAATTTATACAGTCTTTCATATTTTTGAAGTGTCTCAAAATTTTTTTTAGTAAATTCATTATAAATGGATTAATTTTTAATTGTTGATTGTGACAAATTTTAAATAAGTTATCATGACTAACGGTTATAAATAATATGAATAATCTATCATGTTATATCAATTTTATCAGGTAATCTCTTCAAAGGTCTAAATTCCTTTGTGTTGCTTAGGGTGTTTTGTGAATTCAAACATTACGATTTGTCTAATCTAATTTAGTATAGTGATTGAAAAACATATTATTCACTTGACAGACTTAAGTTTGAATTTTCACTCTATTAATCTTTCACTAAAAAAAAAAAGTTAAGATCCAGACCGGCACTAGGACCTGGGCTAGCCTAAAGCCCCCAAGGCTGGTAGTAAGCCTAACTGTTCCTCAACCCAATCCTAAGGCTCATTTGGGCCAAATTTCTAGAATTCAACCAGACAGAGTTCGGCCATAATATGGGTCATATAACGGGCAGTTTTTGACTCGTCCGACCTGTAAACACAACATACAATAATTTAGGGAGCTCAGCTCACCCTTCACATAATCGTAATGCCATAAACTCAATTGGGAGCTTAGCTCCTTCATTCAATCCCATCAAACATGCATATAATAATTTTACAAATCCAACATGACAATTGTAATGCGACCCAAATCAAATAAAATGCTTATAACACATGCGGAATTCTAGGAATTAGAAAAAATTATACAAACATCATAAACATTAATGGATGACCTGCGAGGAAGAGGCAGGTTAGGACTCTACAAAAAGTCTCTTGTATCCTGGAAAAATAAGGTGAACAGGAGTGAGCGTTCGACTCAGAGAGTAAAATACCAATTTTAACTACAATTTCTATAGCTACTTAAAACTAATGCATCATAAAGAGTGGAATGTAACACCATCATAACAACAAAAAGGTAATTTGGAGCACTCACACACCCAATAATCTTCAAACAATACATATATGAGAGCTAATCCTCTATACAGCTCTCTTGATCCAACCTCTGCCAGCGAGTGTCTCTCTAGCCAGACTTTCGCTTAATAAACCAAATGAGGGGGCTAGCGAGTGTCTTTCAAACCATGCCTACCTCGACTTATCCATAAAGGACCGAGTCCCAGCGAGTGTCTCTCAAGCCGCGTCTACCCGTCCTATCCATATCCAATACCACATACCACAAGCACACCAATGTACGCACACTGCTTTAAATTACCATAAACAATAAACATGACACTTCATTAATTAAGAATGTAATATAAAACGTGCCTACTATTTAACTACATAGATATATATTTATGAGTGATGCATGGACATACTTGAATATATAATAATATTGAAATTTAAAATTAATATTTTATTCACTGACGTGAACTGTGGTCACTGCGGCAGCTGGGTGGAGGAGGAAGGCTGTCCCGGCTTACCCGATAATTTTATTACAATTATTTAATACATTTGACTTAATGTAAGTTTAGAAAATACCAAAGACATTCTAAGTCGCGCCGAAAATCTGGTAGAATCTCTCCTATACCTAGGACTTACCTAACCTGCAAAATGGCTCAAAATGCACTTCTATATTCACAAGTCACACATCCACAACTCAATCACATCATATGGCCCCTCCTAGGCCCATCCAAACAATCAACCATCACAATTTGAAAAATTACAGTTTAGTCCCTATAACTAACCCTTTTACAAAAACTACCAAAATGAGCTCTAAAAATTCTAAAATTTTCCCGTGGTCCTTAGCAATATTATTAAGCTAATGCAAAAGGAATTATAATTTTCTAATGCAAAAGGAATTATAAAAATGGGTATTGCCACGAAGTTCTCGTCGAGAGGAACACTCCTGTACTTTCCGATTTTTCGTGGGGTTCACGGTTTGCGAGAAATTTAGCCCAAAAATTGATATTGACTAAAACTTTCTATATAAAAATTAGACAAACCGCTTGATAGATTTTTGTGTTCTTGGTATCTATGGAAAACTCTCGAGGTATAGATGTGTTTTGGGATAAGACTCGGTCCGATTGGTAGTCAGATCAGCCGGAATCGGCCCGGGAAGACGAAACGGTGCACAGCACACGTAAGGGGAGAAAGGGAGAGTTTTCCGGCGATCTGGAGGGCGGTCTGCAAGGGGGAAGGGTGAAGGTGGTGTGCCAACATGTGGAGGAAGGCTGGGTGGCGGCAATCGGCGGTGAGGAGGAGAGAGGAGAGAGAAAATGGGGAGAGAAGAAAAGAGGGTCGACATGATGCGGGAGGAAGAAGAGAAAGATAGGGCCGGTCTGATTCGACTGGTCTGACCCGATTCTGTTCGATTTGGCCGGTTTGATTTAGGATACCATAAATTAAATTTTTACTCTGCCCTGGAATAAAAAATGAGACCCAAAAATTTCGAAAAAATTGTAAAAAAACTCAGAAAAATTCATAAAGTCTAAATATATTTTAAGGTTTGCCACGTGGTCTTCAAATAAATTTTTAAAAATCATCAAAGTTTTATATTTTCGAAAAATCGAACCCAATTTCAAAAATTCGAAAAATTTTAAATAACTTCCTAAAATTTAAATAAAATAAAATATTAATATCTACCCATAAAATGATTAATTTAAAAATTAAGGGTGTTACATATTAATTAATCAATCATTTTTTATTTATTACTGATTTGCTTCATTGATTAATCGAATTTCCTAAGAATATCTATGACAAAAGAATGAGATTATTTTGATTTGAATTACTTCGCACCCCTTTTTAATGGGTTCCATTCATATAATTTTAGATGGTAAAATGCTCAATCGTAGGGGAAGTTTAATTTAACATATTTTTAATCTTTTGTTTAAATTAATTTAAAAGTGTGAATTTAATTCAAAAATTAAAATTTATGTACTAAATTTTTTATTTTTTTATTTAAATTAAAAATTTAAAGTTTAATTTTTAAGTTTTAGGCTAAATTTCTTAATTTTTTTCATTCTAGTCAAAAAATTAAAAAATTCAATTTTTAAATTTTTTTATTTTTATGTTAAATTAAATTTAAATTAAAATTTTTAAATTAATTTTTTTAAAAATTAAAAATATACTAAATTAAACTTCTCAAATAAATACTAAAGTGAAAGTGAGTTTTAAGCAATATTTATATTACGTGTTGAATTATTTATTAAATCGCCGTAAGTAAGAAATTTTTAATAAAAGGTAAGTAAGCGGCTTTGCTGTTGCCGATGAGATGTAGTAAAAGGGAACAACGGGCAGGGGAGAGCAGTTTTCGGTTTAAGCCGAAAAATCGAACTGAACCAATTAATTCGGTTCAATTAGTTTGATTTTTAAATGTAATTGGTTCGGTTCGTTTTATAATTTTGATAATTTCGGTTAATCGGTTCGGTTTGGTTATTTTCATAAAAAAAATAAAAAAAAATCGAACCGAACCGAAATTATTAATATATATAGGAAATCAAAAAAAATCGAACTAAATTGAATCGAACCGAATCGAACCGAACCGAAATCAAAGAAAACCGAACCGAACCTTAATATTTTTGAGTTCTGATTTCTAATTTTTTTTGTTTTTATGTTTTTATTATTTAGATTTAATGTTAAAATATGAAATTTTATAAATTTTGGTTTGATCAGTTTAAAACCGAACCGAACCGAACCAATATTTATCGGTTCGATTTGATTCGATTTTCTCTTATCAATCGGTTCGGTTCGGTTCGTTTTTAAAATTTTTTATTTTTGATTTTCGGTTTTATCAGTTCGGAACCGAACCGACCATTTGCACACCCCTAACAATGGGAGAGTAAGCAAGCCGGAGTCAAATGCACCATGGAATTTTGTTAGGGATTGTGTGTGTTTATATATTGAAAAGGAGAGTGATTCAAAAAGGTGGTGACCTTGCGGGCCTCAGCAGGCTGTTTCTACAGTCCCTGAACCGATCGGATTATTCGTTAATGGTTGATGGTCTGTTGTTTTTGTTTTATCGTTGCAGTATTGCACGTCTTCCCAATTCTTAAAAAGTTACCAGTTTGAGGATATTCAATCATCCGTGTGATTTGGGACCGCAGACATAGCTTGGGAAATTTTGGGACCATATATGGCTTGGGAAATTTTGGGACGATGACAAAAAAGGAACGTACATCAACATTAAGTTCCGAAAAAAACGCTTTTGTTTGTGAGGCCAGGATCGTTTTGCCTTTACATTTTTCATATATTGCATACCTGTGACAATTTAATAAGACAAAAATTTGAAGTGATGAATTTTTTTTTAATATATTTTATATATTAAACCATTTTGAAAAGTATTCCTTTAACATTTCACTCTCTCCATTCCATTATAATAAATAATTTTTTTAAAAAAATTATTCCACTTTATTTGTTATTTAAAAAAATAAAAAATATTAATTATTACTTTTCAATTTTATCATTATCTATTATTATTTTCAATACTTTCATCTCTTTTTAATATATTTCTACATTTTAATGATATTATAAGAATAATTTAATTAATTATTAATTTTTTTTTTATAAAAATGATGCTACTCAAACATTTTCTTAATTTTTATGTAAAACTCTTAAAAAATTGTTATAATGAGACGGAGGGAGATATAAGTGGTCATGAATAATCAATTTCATCATTAATTTGAATATTCATTCTCAAAAATAATTTAATAATATAATCTTACTTATTAGAATATCATTGAAAATTATATTATATAAAAATAGATGAATAAAATAAAATAAACTCACATGCTGTGCAATGTTTCAATTAATATATTTATGAAAAAATTACTATTGATATCCTATGTTAATTATTATACGACGAACAGAAAGATATAAGCCAAATGCATATAGTGGCTCAATTATTATATATATATATATAATCCAACTTTTAAAATCAAAGTCAACTCAGTTAACTAGGTAATCATATATTTTTTATTTTAATATATTTATTTTTTGATAAATAGTTAATATTTCATAAATATTAAAAAGATAAATATATTTATTTTTTGCTGAATCAACTTCTAATCTATGTGTAATAACACTGCTGTGATTTCTAATATGTGCCCCAATAACTAGAAGATTTTGGAATGTTGCAATCCGATAACTGAGGATGACAACTTATTAGCAATTAAGTTTGATTTATGAGATTTGAGCTAAATCTTTATTAAAATTAAATCAATCCTTTCATTTTAAAAGAGAGTGGAAAAGGAAGGGATCTAAGGGGCTTAATTTCATCCAGCTTCCAGGTCAAGTATTCAACCAAATCTAATTAGGGAACATACAAATGGGTTTCATAAAATTGTAATTACTAAATATTATTTTAAAATTTAATAATAAAATTACTTATATAATTAATTTTTATTAACTTATAATTTCATTTAATATACTTACATGAATTCACAATTTCATAATATAATTTTTCTTAGTACAAAGTTTTATTTTTTGCCTACATGCCAAAATGCAGTGTCGTTAATGGGGGTTGACGAAATTACAGCAACTGGCGGCAAAGCCGCCCTAGTCAAAGGACGAGACGAAGCTCAAAGTAGCATTGGATTCCAAGAGTGAATATATATATATATTCAAAGTAGCATTGGACTCTATTTATATATATATATAAATAGAGTGAATATACACTCCATGGCTGTATCCCAAGTCTGGCAAAAGCTTTAAGGCTTCTGTTGGTAACCCGCGTTGGATTCTAAGATGAAATTCAAATACAAAAGTGAAATCATTTTCCCAATCAACCGAGAATTTGATAACTCGAGAGAAATTTGATGACAAGTGAGTTCAGCATGCCATGGAAAGAAAGAAATTTTCTACGCAAAGAGAAAACTCCATTTCTTCAGCTGGCCCGTCCGCTTGGGACATGGTTTGACACGTGTTATGCAATCCTCAGCCTTACCGTCCATCCAAATCCTTATATAAACTCAAAGTAATATTAGCATAATAATTTCATAGATTAGATTATATCAGATAGATAAATTAATTTGATGATTCAATAACTCAACGTTAGAGGAATGTAGCAATAGTATCATACTCAGTTGTCAAGCTTATTAAAAAAAAATTGGAATGCCTAATATTAGCTTCTTTAAAATATAACTTAATTTTAAAATTTGAAAAAAAAAAAAATAGTATGGTACTTATAAGGAAACAGCGTAATGGTACTGTTAAAGAAACAGTGTCAACTCTTTCCATTTTAGGATAATAATATTTTTAATATTCAACAATGATTTAGATTTTACTTCACATGGTAAAAATTATATAAAATTTTTTTAAGAGCTAATCAAAATTAGACAAAAATAGATTGAAAAAGTTAAAAATGGAACTATAAACCAAAAATATTAAAAAACTAAATTGAAATATTCAATTGAATCAGAATTAAATTAAAAATTCAACTATATTTAATTTGATTTCATGTTATAGTAAAAATAAAAATAGAATCATAACTAAACTTTTGCAATTAAAAATATTAATTTAATTTTAAATTGATTTTTTATATTGTGTTTTTTAAATTTTATTATTTTACTAATAATTTCGAACAGAATTCGTTGAAAGATGCTTAGAATTGAAATTGATCAAATTAATTTTTATTTTTAATAAAGTTTTGTTAAAATTTTAAGGATTTTAATTATAAATAAAAAAAATTAAGACAAAACGCTGTGAAATGTTGGAATACGCAACCCTGCATGCACATCTTATTAATGGGTATAAAAGAAAAGAAAAATAAATTCACTTCTAAATTAAAAAAAAAAAAAAAGAGTCTAGTGCATCCTCAGTTTTTAAAACGTCTCGTCAACACGTGGATTCTCAAAAAAAAAAATTAAGATAATCTTACAATATTCCTACCAAAGCCTGTGTGAAATAAATGCGCTGACATGTTAAAATAATGCTGTGGATCGATAGCCCAATAATTTCTTGCAAAGAATTAACTCTTAATTCTCTTTTTTTTTTTTTTTTTTTTTTCCTAGAATGTTACTGTCGAGCACTGAGTGTGATCCTGTATTGTTGAGGTCGCAGCAATTTTTTACAACTTTGTTGTGCTGAATTATTGAGGTCGTGGGTGTAATAAATACAGTAAGGAATGATAAATTATTATTTTTAAAGTATTAATTATTTTTATTAAATTATTATAAATTTATAGTAATATATCTTTAGAATATAATAAAATTTAAAATCTGCAGACAGTAATTTCTGAAAATTTCTTTTAAGAGCTTTTTATACGAATCGAATTTTAGAGAGACTAGATGAGAAGAAGAAGTAAAAATAGTATATATCTGAATTGAAAAATTCATCTTTATTTTTTATACGAATTGAATTTTGGAGAGATTAGAAGAGAAAAAGAAGTAGAAATAGTATATCTCTGAATTGAAAAATTTATCTATATTTATAGAGAATAAAAAGTCATGGCACATTTTCTAGATAGGCACATCTATCTATCTCCAATAGATTCAACTATTTATGTAATAGATATGTCTGTTTATTAACAGATACTTATACAAATAGTTATAACTTTTTGTATAAAATAAACATGTGTATTTAATTAAAATGGTATATCTTCTGGCAGATATTGTTATATTTGTTTATTAAAAAACGCATCTCTTAACAGTCATAACTGTTTATATATAATAGACATATCTATTTATTAACAAATAATTTTTTTTGAAAATTTATTTACGAAAATTAAAATAAGATAATCATTTTATTTCATGTACATACGTGTCAAGTGCCATAATTGAATATATATATATATATATATATATATATATACACACACACATTTCATTCTTGTCATTTATTCATTTTCTTATATTTTAACAATATATCAATTATTTCTCTTTATACCATCTAACATACAAGCTATTTATAATAATCCTCCACTTAGCTTGTATTGTTAGATTTCATTGTTTCATGCATAATGAAAAGTACCTTTTGATTTAAACTTTTCCTTAATGTAAGTATTTCAAAGTTATAAAGAAATCATGGTGGCCATAGCTTAAACCTAAATTCCTATTAAATAGAACCGGAAATACTACACACACGAATCAATTAGTTCGACTTAAAAAAATTTATCAAAATTTTAGTACAAATATGGTCTCGTGCTACCTCCTGTTTTCATGAACATTTACAAAAATTGTTCTCACTTTTATTGAAGCGAGATTCTTATTAAATAGAATCGGAAATACTACACACACGAATCAATTAGCTCGACTTAAAAAGTTCACCAAAATTTTAGCACAAATATGGCCTTGTGCTACCTCCTGTTTTCATGAATATTTACAAAAGTTGTTCTCACTTTTGTTGAAGCGACACCACTTCCTATGTTCATATAGGTGAAATTTCCTTTATAATAATATTAACTTAATTAAGAATATAAATACTCATCCTTATTTCATTAACTTAGTACACTAAGTACTTAATTATAACATTTACTAATAACTTGTTGTTACTATTTAAACTTTGTTTAGTAATAATACTATAAAGTAGGATTTTCATCAATATTAAATTTAATAGAATATTTTTAATCTTAATACAGCACATGTATTTTTTTATCATATTTGTCGAGAGCCTTTTTGTAAATGGATCTGTCAGATTATTGTAAGATTTGATATAAGTAATTGCAATAATTCTATCAGAGATTAATTATTTCACATACTCATGTCTTAAGCTAATATGTCTAGACTTTCCATTATAAATTTTATTATAAGCTCTAGACATTGTTGCTTGACTATCACAATGTAAGGAAACAGTAGGTGTCGGTTGTGGCCACAACTTGATATCCAGTAAAAAATTTCTCAGCCATTCTGCCTCCTTACCAGCAGCTGCTAGAGCTATAAATTCTGATTCTATTGCAGAATGAGTTATATAAGTTTGTTTCTTTGATGCACAAGAAATAACACATCCTTCTAAGGTAAAAACCCAACTGGAAGTTAATTCATTATCATTAATACTAGTTATCCAACTAGCATCTGTTTAACATTTTAATACAATTGGAAATTTATTATAAAATAAATCAAAGTTTATAGTTCTTTTTAAATAACTAATAACTCTTGAAATTACTTTCCAATGTTTAATACTAGGCTTATTAGTATATCTTGATAATTTACATATTACAAAAGCAATATCAGGTCTAGTACAGTGCATAGTATATATTAAACTACCAATAGTACTAGCATACTCAATTTGAGCAATTGCCCTATAAGAATTTTCAGTTAATTTAGAAGAAACATCATATGGAGTTTTTGCTTATTTGATTTTTAAATGACTAAATTTATTCAATATTTTCTCAATAAAATGAGATTGACAAAGAGCAAAACTCCCATTATGTTTCTTTACTTTGATACCTAAGATTATATCTACCTCTTTTAAATTTTTCATTTAAATTTTAAAGTTAGATATTTCTTTGTATCATTCACACCTCCCATATTTGTTTCAATTATAAGCATATCATCAACATAAAGACAAATTATCACACCAAAATCATCAGTAAACTTAGAATAAATACATTTATCAGCACTACTATGTTTAAAGCTATATTTCAAAATTGTTGAATCAAACTTATCATGCCATTGCTTAGGTGCTTGTTTTAAACTATACAAAGATTTAATTAATTTACAAACTTTTCTTTCATTCCCTAGTAGAATAAAACCTTCAGGTTGCTTCATATATACTTCCTCTTCTAAATCACCATTTAGAAATGTTGTTTTAACATCCATTTGATGTACATATAAATTATATATTGATACTAAATATAAAAGTACTCTAATAGATGTTGGTCTGGCCATTGGTGTATATATATCAAAGTAGTCAATTCCCTCTTTTTTTTTTAAAACCCTTTGCAACCAATCTAGCTTTAAAGTTTGAATCGATTTATCTGTATTATATTTTCTTCTGAAAACTCATTTATATCCTATTAGTTTGGAATCAGGTGGCAAATCAACTAGAACCCATTTATTATTAAATAATAATGAATTTATTTCATCATTGATTGCCTCGTTCCAAAAAGCCACATCTCTTGAAGCGATTGCCTCTTGGAATGTTTTAGGATCATCTTCTACATTTAACAAAATTGGTATTTTGTTAAGTACAACTGACCTATTGCCTTCTACAAGAAAAATAATAGCTTGAAAAGATATGAAATTTGAATGTAAATTCTTTTCTTTTCTAGCACGTTGACTTCTTCTAATTTCATTAAAAGAATCTAACTTTCTTTTGTTGCTAAAAGCCGATTCAAAATTAACATTAATACTAGAATCATTGCCTTGATTTGAACTAATCATGGGCTCATGTATAGAATCATTATGAAATTTATTTTCAATAAATTTAACATCTATAGATTATATAATTACATTAGAGTCTAAATTCAAAATTCTATGACCTTTGGAATTGTCGGCATAACCAACAAAAACTCCTTTCAAAGCTCTCTGACCTAATTTAGTCATTTTAGGATCTAAAACTCTATAAGATGCTAAAACAACCCCATACTCTTAGATAGTTCAAGTTAGGTTTTCTATTTTTCCATAATTCATATAGTGAAACCATAAATTTTCTGGAAGGAATTCTATTATGTAAATGACAAGCAGTAAGTAAAGCTTCTTCTCACAAATTTGTTAGCAAATTAGAATTCACAAGCATAGAATTAAGCATGTCTACTAAAGTTCTATTATTTCTTTATGCCAACCCATTTTGTTGTTGTGTATATGGTGCATTGGTTTGATGTATAATTCCATTTTCTTCACAAAATGAAGAAAATTCAATGGGAAAATACTCACCACCTTTGTCACTTCTTAAAATTTTTATCTTTTTTCCTTTTTGATTCTCAACTTCAGATTTATAAATATGAAATATTTGGAATGCTTAATCTTCATTTTTCATTAAATAAACATAAGTATATTTAGAGAAATCATCTATGAAAGTTATAAAATACATATTTCATCCTTTAGTTAATATTTCATTTAATTCACAAACATCAGAATGAACAAGTTCCAATAACTTAGAAGATCTTTCAAGTTTCGGAAAAGATTTTTTAACCATTTTTGTTTGTATACAAATTTCATAAGATTTTTTATTGTCATCTATATATGAAATTAAACCATGTTTAGCCATAAATTTTAA
Organism: Hevea brasiliensis; assembly: GCF_030052815.1. Classification (NCBI taxonomy): domain Eukaryota; kingdom Viridiplantae; phylum Streptophyta; class Magnoliopsida; order Malpighiales; family Euphorbiaceae; genus Hevea; species Hevea brasiliensis. The sequence goes on from NC_079506.1 coordinate 10,186,224, forward strand.
ATATCTAAAACTAATATGTGCTAAAAGATCATGCCACAAAGATAAAAATAACTCAATGGTATAAACAGAAATATTCATATTATTATTAATACTGAGTTTAAACATTCTATTACATGAGTAACCATTTCCCACAAATAGTCCATTTATAAACACAATTATTTTATCAGCCTCCAAAATAGCCTTATACAATAGGCTAACGACACAATATATTTTTTTTTTAATTTCTGGCACATGTAGTATATTTATTAACAATAGCTTCTTTCCATAAGTGAAGTTTAATTCAACACTTCATTTTTCCACCACTTTAGCAGAATTATGATTGCCCATTAGAACTTTTTGTCCATCTACAACTTCATAATTTTTAAATTGAGTCTTGTCATTGCAAACATGAACACTAGCTCCAGAATCATACCACCAATCATTAGATTTAGTTATTGTAGCCATATTGAGTTCTATTACCATTCTAATATGCAAATCCGATATCATTGCAATCAATTCAGTAGTTTGTTCAACTATATTTGCTTTACTGGAATTCTAAGCACTATTATTCGTATTTTCTTTCTTATGTTTCTTTAGAAACCTGCGTTCACATTTGTAATACCCTTTCTTGCCACATTTGTAACAAGTTCTTTGTTTCTTTGATTTGCTGTTGCTGCCATAACTAGTACTGTTGCCTACTACTTCAGAAAACTTTCTTTTATTTCCAAAAATTTTCTTTTGAAAATTCTGACTTCCTTGTACAAAATTAACTTTTGTGGTAGGTTCAGATATAAATTTCTTATCATGATTTCTTGTTTCTTCTTCAATGCGTAAGTGTTTCTGAATCTATTCAAGAGAAAAATCTTCTGTAGTATGCAGTAATTTCTTCCTATAATCATTCCAACTATAAGGAAGTTTTGCTATTATTCCTCCTACTTGTAATGATTTAGGAACTATCACTTTCAAATCTTTAAGTTTTGAAACAAGGACATGTAACTCATATACTTGATCCATAACAGACATATTATCAACTATTTAGAATTCAAAATATTTCATGATAAGAAATTTATCCACACCTTGTTTTTCTGAGTTGTATTTGAACTCCAATGATTTCCAGATTTTCATTAGAGACTTGACAGAAGTAATAGATCATATAGCCTATCTAACAAGTTGTTGAGAATATGATCTTTGCATAACAATTCATATTCTCTACGTTTTTCCCGATCAGCTTTCACTTGTTCAGAATTTTCTGGTGTTGGTGGTGAAATAGCAGGCAGACTTGAATCAAGTATATAAGAAATCTTCAATGTAGTAAGTAAGAATAGCATATTGTCTTTCCAGCGAACATAGTTTATCCCATCAAAACGATCAAATTTCACGAACTCTTGATTCAAAGTTTTAGAATTTTTAAAGTTTATTTGGGTAGTTTTTGTAAAAAGGGTCAATTATAAGGACTAAACTGTAATTATACATATTGTGATTGATGACTGTTTGGATGGGCCCAGGAGGGGCTGTGTGATATGATTGAGTTGTGGGTGTATGATTTGTGGATATAGAAGTGCGTTTTAAGCCTTTTTGCAGGTTGGGTGGGTCTTAGGTATAGGGGAGACTCTACCGGATTTTCGGCACGACTTAGGACATTTTTGGTCTTTTTCTTGGTCTATATTGAGTCAAATTTATTAAATGATTATAATAAAATTGTCAGGTGAGCAGGGACAGCCTTCTTCCTCCGCCCAGCTGCCACAGTGACTGCTGTTAAGTCTGTGAGTAAAATATTAATTTTAATTGTAATTTCGATATTATTATATGTTTAAACATGCCCATGCATCACTTATATGTATATATCTATGTAGTTAAACTCTAGGCACGTTTTATGTTGTATTCACAACTGTTAAAGTGCCATAGATGTTATTGTGGTAATTTGGAGCAGTGTGCGTGCGTTGGCGTGCGTGTGATGTGGTTTGGCTATGGATAGGACGGGTAGCACGACTTGAGATCTTCGTTGGGACCCGGTCCTTCGGGGTAGACACCGCTTGAGTTCTTCGCTGGGACCCCGATTTGGTTATTTAAGTGGAAGTCTAAGCTGAGTTCTTCACTGGCACAGGTTGGATTAAGAGAGCTGTATAGGGGATCAGCTCCCATATATGTATTGTTTGACATTATTGGGTGTGTGAGTGCTCCAAATTACCTTTTTGCTGTTATGATATGAAAATATTGTCGATGTTGCATTTCACTCTACAGGGTGCATTAGCTTTAGATAGCTATAGAGATTGAGAGTAAAATTGATATTTTACTCTCTGAGTCGAATGCTCAATCTTGTTTATTATTTTTCAGGCTACAAGAGGATTATTGTTATGGTTAACCTGCTTTTCTCCTTCGCAGGTTGTTTATTAATGTTTGTGTAATTCTGTTAACTCCTAGAATTTTCACATGTGTTAGACATATTTATTTGATTTGGGTCTGTAATATAAATTGTCATATTGGACCTGTAAACTTATTATTATATACATGTTTGTTGGACTGGATCAGGGAGCTGAGCTCCCATTTATTTTTATGTTGTTATGAGTATGTGGAGGGTGAGCTGAGCTCCCCGATTGATTATATGTTATGTTTACAGGTCGGGTGAGTCAAAAACTCTCAGTTGAAAGGTCCACTTTATGGCCGGACTCTGTCAGATTGAATTCTTGAAATTGGGCCCAAATGGGCCTTTGAGTTGGGTTAAGGAATAGTTAGGCTTACTACGGGCCTCGGGGGCTTTAGGCTGGCCCAAGTCCTAATGCCGATCCGGCCCATAGATTGGGTTGTGACATCTACTCTTTGACTCTATAATTTTTTTACGAACCTTATCATACTACTTTCAAATTTAAATCTCATATTGAAAGAAAGATCTACACCTCGTAAAATATTTAAAAAAAAAAATAACTCAATAACAAAAAAAAATAATAAAATAACTTCATAAAATAAGAGAAAAACACTACAAAAATTGAATATCCACCAATAAAAATAGTTTTAAAATTTATTAACTTAAAATCTATTAGTAATGTGATAATATAAAAGAAAAGAAATTGACTGTCACCGAAGAAATCATTTATTGTTAAGATCAAACGAAGCAAAGGAAATATAAATATATATATATATATATAGGGAGAAGGCAAAGTCCCTCTCTCTATACATATATGAAAATAGGATACAATTCATTAAGTTTAGATTTTTTTAATTATATTAAGAAAATATCTGTTAAATATTTTTGAAAATATTAGATAGAATTACACTTTCTTTTAATTTAAAAGATCACTTTATATATAACAAAATTTGAATATTAATCCTAACTTTACGAGTAATAATATAATGCTAGTTATAATATAGAGACATTTTATTGTAAAATAAAATATATTTTATTTTAATTATATTTATAGTTTTTGTAATAAATTCATAAATTGTGTTATGTACGTTTAGTAAATTCATAAATAGTCATTTTATATTTGAGGCCATGGGAACCAAATTAAAAAATAAATATAATATTTACTTAAATATAATCTATTATTATAAATTTATTATGAATTATATATTTTAATAAATATATATTATTAATTATATTAAAATTATATAATGTATATAAAAACTCATGAAAAAATAAATGTATAAAATTAATTTTAAATCTGATTGTTTTATCCAAATGATATGATTCATAATTCAATTATTAAAAAAAAAAACAAAACCATAACAAAATAGTAAAATAAATTTGATTTTATATGGTTTGATTTTCACAATATCGAATTTTTTCGATTTTGATTCTTATTAATTTAGTTTTCGATTTATTTAAAAATAATCAAAATTATGGCTAGTAGTTATGACTAAGAGTTTTTTTTTTTTTTAAGTATTAACAATTGATAAAATTAAATAAAATTGTTTCAAAATTTTACTTTTAGCTAATTACGTTACACGTGTCTCTCTGAGTATCAAATTATTCTCCTGAGGAGAAAAGTTAAGTTAATATCATTCTATTTATGTACACACATGATAAAGTGAAAGCATAAATTTTATTAATAATAGATTTTTAGAATGATGTAACTAATTAAATAAAGCAACTTGAAAATTATTAGAAATTTGAAATTATTTTTTAAAAATATATTTTTTTATTATTTATAACATTAATAAAACACCATTTATACTAAATTAGAATAAAATTATACTCAACTCAACTCAACTAAGCCTTTATCCCAAAAATTTGAGGTCGGCTATATGGATTCGCTTTTTCCACTCTGAACGATTTTGGGTTAAATCCTCAGAAATGTGTAATGCTTCTAAGTCATGCTGTACTACTCTCCTCCAAGTCAAATTAGAATAAAATTATAATAAAAGATAATTCTAATTTTCTTTTTTATGTTTCACGTCCAGTAATGTGTTTTTTCTAATTTCTTTTTAAATATTTAACTTAGTTATTTTTCATAATTAATATTTTTTATAAATACAAAATTTTAATTAATTTAAAGATACTTAATTATAAGCTTTGACGGTAAAATTTGTCATATTTATAAGATTTATATATGTTAATTAAAAAAATTTTAAATGTTTAGAGTAAATGCATAAAATATATTAAAATCTAAAATTTGAATGAATTTTATATATATTAGGAATATAATTTATTAATTTTTTAGAAATAACATGCATTAATATTAGGCTACAGTAATTTTTCTGAAAATATGATAATATATATATATATATATATATATATATATATATATATATATATATATATATATATATATATAGAATTTTATTAGTTAAAAATATAATATAAAACGGAAGTACTAATTAATATATTATATTTTTACATAAATAAAAATAATTACTCAGATAAAATATATTATAAAAAAATTAAAAAATTCGATAGTATTAATAGAGTTTGTAGATCAGTAGTCGGATTGTGAGCTTCACTCTTCTTTTACTTTTTAATCTTTTTACAAGCCCTATCATATTACCTCCAAATTTAAATCTCATATGAAAGAAAAGATATGCATCTCAAAATATTTTTCTTAAAAAAATAAAATAGTCCAATAACATAAAATAAAATAAAATAATTTCATTAAATGAGAGAAAAACACCACGAATATCTACTAATAAAGATAATTTTAAGATTTATTCCCTTAAAATCTATCAATAATCTAATAACATAAAAGAAAAAAAATGAGCTATCATCTAAGAAAACATTTATCACTAGTCACTCAAAGAGAAGATCAAACGAAGCAAATGAAATATCAAACAGAGAACAATATGGAGTCACTCTCTCCATACATATATGAAAATAGGATACAATTCATTAAGTTTAGATTTTTTTTTATTATATTAAGTAATATGTGTTAAATATTTTTTAAAATATTATATAGACTTATAATTTCTTTTAATTTAAAAAAGTTCACTTTATATATAACGAAATTTGAATAGTAATCCTAACTTTAATTACAAGCAATAATATAATTGTAATTATAATATAGAGAGATTTTATTGTAAAATAAAATATATTTAATTTTAATTATATTTATAGTTTTTTGTAATAAATCCATAAATTGTATTATGTACCTTTAGTAAATTCATAAATAGTCATTCAATATTTGAGGCCATGGAAATCAACTTAAAAAATAAATATAATATTTAGTTATATATATATATTATAAATTTATTATGTATTACATTTTTTAATAAAAATATAATTATATTAAAATTATATAATGTATCTAAAAACTCATGAATAAATAAATGTATAAAATTAATTTTAAATTTCATTATTTTATCCAAATGATATAGTTCATAATTTAATTATTAAAAAAAAAACAAAACCATAACAAAATAGTAAAATAAATTTAACTTTATATGATTTGATTTTCACAATATCGAATTTTTTCTATTTTGATTCTTATTAATTTGGTTTTCGATTTATTTAAGAGTAATCAAAATTACGGTTAGTAGCTATCACTAACAATTTTTTTTTTTTAAGTATTAACAATTGATAAAATTAAATAAAATACCTTCAAATTTTTCTTTTAGCTAGTTGTGTTACACTTGTCTGAATATCAAATTATTCTACTGAGGAGAAAATATAAATTAATATCATTATGTTATATACACACATGATAAAGTGAAGCATAAACTTTATTAAAGTTATCATAAATTTTAACAATGAATAAACTTTACTATCAGTGTTTTCCGAAGAACGTAGAAAGAGTGGAACCATCACCTTGTACTCTAAGCTTTTCTTCCTCTGCACATGATGAATGTCCACACTAGTTGCAGAATTCTTTCTGCACTTACACACTGGCTTCATAGTCTCATTTCTTGCATGCATTAAGCCCATTTGTTTAACTAAGTATGCCATAATCAATGGCATTAATTTTCCTTGATTGCATGTTATGAATTGAGTAAGAAAATTCCGCCCTTTTCTTGCTGTTAGGTATCGCAAAGAAGACTTGCTGCTTATGGTGTAGTTTTGTTTGGGCTTTGTAGATTTGGGCTTCGCTTCACCCATCATGAGTGAATTCATGGCCTTTTTTCTACATAATTGGTGTATAAAATTTTAATAATTATTGTTTCTATATATAAAAAAAATATTTTATATATTTATTATTATTTATCAGCTAGCAAACTCAAATTTGAATTCTCACTCTTCCAATATATACAATTTATTCTTAATATTGTTGTATTAAAATTAATTATTTAATTAAAAAATAAATATAAATTTACAAGAATTAAAAATTATCAAATTAATTACACGAGAGACGTCCATTCATGCGAGAGATTAAGTATTACTCATTAAAAGAAAAAAAAAAGTTATTGCTCATGCACATCTTATAATTTCTCTTATTAAGGGCTGGTTTAGATTGGTCCTTGGGCCATTGAGGGGGCCATCAAAAGTAGTTCAGATTCGCAGGTGTCCACAAGGACAGAGTCGGTCTCCCAATTGATGAACCGGAAATCTGATTGAAATTGGTAATTCAAATTCTTGGTCCAACCCAATTCAGATCGCTTTAAAAAATAAAATAAAAATAAAAGATTTTTAATTATTCAACACAGATTGAAGTGAAATCAAATAAAAAAAAAGTCCTTAAATCTAAATTAAAAATAAACCATTTCCTTGTGGTCCGGCTCAATCCCAAGCCAAACATGGCTTCAAAACGGAACATCTGGGCATCCATGCCATATGCCCGACATGCAACGGAATTCAGGTGGAACATAATCTATGCTAGATTTTCACTGCAGAGCATAACGAGACAGAAGAAGAGGAAAAAAAAGAGCTTAACAAACACAATCAGCATATATGGATGGATCATAACAAGACAGAGTAAGAAGCAGAACAACAGGAAATAAACATTCCTGAATATTATTACTGAATCACACAGCAGAACTGGAGCAAATTATAAAAGAAAAGAGCATAAGAAACAGATTTCTTTACCATATATAGATTACAACATTATTATTTATATTACAGAGCAAAACATGAGTAAAGAAGCAGCTTGGCTTGTTGATTTACTGGCGCATATATATATACCTTAACCGGCCACTTGAACGACAATCTTGAACTCTACACCAGAGAATTCATCCCGCTCTCTATAGAACCGGATTGTGTTGCCGACTTTGAGGTCCCAATAATGAACAAACGCCAACCAGTCCCTGCGAGCGAGAACAGGCCTTGGGTGCCCATTTTTGCGAATGGATCACTCGAAACACCAGAAGAATCCGCCATGGTCCTTGACTGCAATAAGCATCCGATGACTGTCTTCGAAGTTTGGCAAAAGTTTCAAGGCCTCTGTCGGTATTGCTAGCCTTTTAGCAATATCTGTTTTGGTTAGAGGTTTGGTGAAAATGGTATTGGTAGCCATGAAGCGGCTTTGCTGTTGCCGATGAGATGTAGCAAAAGGGAACAATGGGAGAGTAAGCAAGCCAGAGTCAAATGCACCATGGAATTTTGTTAGCGATTGTGCGCATTTATATGTTCAAAATGAGGGTGGCTGGACGGGCGAAATTTTGGTAAAATTTTCTCTCTCCACTCAATTAAAAATGGTAAAATTAAAAATAAAATTTTTTTTCTTTTAAATATGATAGATAATTTTAAATAAAATAAAAAATTAAATATAACTATTTTTTTATGAATAAATAGAATAACATTTAAACATAATACGCAGTTATTATTTTTAAAAAACCTATTTTAAATAGGTGAGAAAAACTAAACATTGTAAGACTTATTTATATTTATTTATATAATTTTAATTAATTTATCATTTCATCTAGGTCATTGTATATGAAATAATTACTATATTGTATAATTTTTTCATTTTTCATAAGTAAATTCATATGAAATAACAAATAAATGAATGTATTACACGTAAATAAATGTAATTATTAAATTTTAAAAATAAAAAAATATTAAATAATTATTTAATAATTATAATTTAAAAACACACACTTATATATATATATATATATTTAATTTTTATTAAATTATTATTTTATATAAGATATCTTATCACTGTGACGGATAATTGCTCGCTTCTATATACTCTGGCCAAATCGGACTGCTCGTGTGGTTGAAGTGTCTTGGGGCCTCAAGGTCTTTTTCGCCGTTGCTCAAAGCCTTCTCGGTCCTTGAAGGAGAAACGGTTTGAGAATATTCAATCTCCGAATTATGAATTTCTAAAAAAAGATATAATGTTTTTGCTTTTGGTGGCCCTCCAAGCATGATTTTTTTTTTTTAAGTGATGAAAATTTGTTTAAAATATTTTACACGTTAAACCATTTTGAAAAGTATTTCCTTTTAACATTTTATATACGTGTGGTCATGGATAATCAATTTCATCATTAATTTGAATATCAATTCTCAAAAATAATTTGATAATCTAATATTGTTATAATATCATTGAAAATTATATCTTATAAAATAAATAAAATAAAATATACTCACATGCTGTGCAATATTTCAATTAATATATTTATGGAAAAAATTTATAATTATACGAGGAAAAAAATATAAGTGAAATGTATTTAGTGCTTCTTTTATTATTGATATATATATATATATATATATATATAACCTTTAAAGTTATATTTTTATTTCATTATGCATAAAATTTTTATTCTCTTTTTTTTAAATTAACATAATAATAAAGTATTTATTAAACAAGAATTATATTTGATATGATTCACTCTAAAATCTAAACTTTAAAAATTCGAGTTAGTCTATGCCTATTATCGATTTAATAAGAATTAAGTTTTATTATAAGATAGAGCCGAACAGAGATTTATGAGTTGTCAATCTTTATTTGAAAAGAATCGGTAAGACCATACAAACATGATTATTTGAATTCTTAATAAATAGGTAATTAAAAATTGGAATAACATAAATAAAACAACTATATTAGAGTGTCACGAGGATGATTCTCATAAAAAATCACATTAGCAGCACTATTCTACGACGTACAACTATATATGAGTTCAAATTTGATATATAATTCTAAAAATTACGTCAAAATATTGCCGATCATCATATAAAAAGGCCTTCAAACACCTACTTAGGTACATCCTTTTTCAATACACAATTAAAATATTGTTTCATCACTATCTCAATATATTATTTGATTGGAATGACTGTTGGATAGCCGCTGACCTCACCTTTCCTTGGCTCCAGGTTACCCAAAAATCTATTATCCATCATCTGGTTATACAGAAAATTAAGGCAACATTAATATTTATATATTTTATTATATATTTTTTTTCTCCTTATCATTAACATTCTTTTTATATTATAGTAAAGTAATAAATTTTAATAATTAAATTGAAAAATGAGCCTTGAGAATGAAAAGGATTATAAAAAATAAAATTAGATTTTAATCCAAACTGAAATTGATTATTATGTTTAAATTTATGATTATTTTCAGGAGTCATGACTTTTTGATAAGATTTTGTGATTTTGTTCATCTTGTTGTGTGTGTATAATATATATAGAATTTTTTAGCTCGATTGTATTTTTGTGGTATTAAAATTTATAATATATATTATTATTATTATTATAAAGCTACAATTTTTAACAATTAAATTCTAGGATAGGTTGATATGTTTGAAATTGTAATGTATATTACTAATATTAATAGTACTTATATAGCCTTTAAGCTGAAAATGGACGCTTGGAAAATTATATAGATTCCCAATTAATATCGCAACTCAATAAAATATTAACTTATGCGTTAAGTAATTTAAAAAAAAAAAAAAGTGAACCGAGAAATGAGATGGCTGGATTGTCCGGTTAGGACGTGGTTCAGAAGAGCTTGTCCCATACTTCAAGCACAATGGCGCAGCACCTAGTCGCCCCTGCTACTATGACTATGGACGCCATGGTCCCTTGCTTGAATCGGCCTGATGATCGTAGCGCGCACATGATGGACTCAGTGCCCAGCTTAAGCAACTGCACGGCGGGTAGTTCCGGAGCTGCAACGCAAGACGAGGACACTATTATACAATTACTTCTTTCCCATATGACTTTTTAGTATTGATTTCTTATTTTAAAGGGTTTTGTCTGAATTAATAGGGTTGCTGATCAATTATTGTTATGGGTATTATCAATTATCGATTTCTTTCTCTTTCTCTTTGAACTTTCGATTTTTTTTTTTTTTACTGCATTTACTTCATTGGTCCATTATATGAATGGTTTTTGTCTGTCAACTGAGGTCTTGGCCTTTGTAGGAGTTAAATATTTGTGGGATTTCCTCTGTTTAGAAGAACTGTTGTAGCAAATTCTAACGTGGTGAATAGCGGGGCGGTACTACGTTGAAGGCAGGCCTCAGAAGTTTTCAAAATTACAATTTTATCTATAAACTTTAATAATTTTTTTTAATTACTGTTTACTCTTAAAAGTTTCAAAATTATAATTTTAAGTGTAAATTATATATATATATATATATATATATATATATATATATATATATATATATATATATATATATATATATATATATATATATATATATATATTGTTTGCCCCTTAAAATTTTTAAATTTAATTCAATAAAAAAAATTCAATTTTAATTTGAACTTGTGAAATTTTAATTTTATTTTAAATCTAAATAAAATAGTAACAAATGAAGTTTAAGTATTAGTATGTAATTAAATTAATAATTTATCAAGTATTTGCATTATAAAAACTCAAAATTTATTTTTTTTTTTTAAATATTTTGTGTATGAAAAAATTTTTATAGTCTTCCGTATTTTTGAAGTGTGTCAAAAAAAAATTTTTTAGTAAATAAATTATGAGTGAATTAATTTTAATTATTGATTATGACAAATTTTAAATAAATTACCATGATTAACGGTTATATATAATGAATAATCCATCATATTATATCAATTTTATTAGATTATCTCTTCAAAGGTGTAAACACCTTTGTGTTGATCAGAGTGTTTTATGAATTAAAATATTACGAATTATCTTAATTTAATGCAATAATTAAAGATATATTATTCACTTGACGAATTTAAGTTTGAATTCTCCCTTTGCAATCTCTTACTAAAAAAGGATTAAAATATATTAATTAATTAATTATTTTTTATTTATTATCAATTTGCTTCATTGATTAATTGAATTTCCTTTAAATAGATGTGACAAAAGAATGAAATTATTTTGATTTAAATTACTTCGTGCCCTTTTTCAATGAATTTGGTTTTTTAAATTTAATTTAAAAATGTCAATTTAATTTAAAAATTAAAATTTATTTGCTATTTTTTATTTTTTAAAATGAAAAATTAAAAAATTTAATTTCTTAAATTTTAAATTAAAATTTTAAATTGAAAAATTAAGAAATTAAAATTTTTTAGTTAAATTAAATTTCAATTAAAAATTTTAAATTAATTTAAAAATATATATATTAAATTAAAATTTTCAATATATATAAGAGTGAAATTAAATTTTAAGTAAATTTTACATTACGTGGTTATTTATCAAATCACTCTAAGCAAGAAAAAAAAATTTAATAAAAAAAATTTTAATTTATTGATTTTAACAATTAGATTTTAAGTGATGTGATTTTTTGTAAAGACTTGTAATTTTTGTGTCCCCACAAATATAGTCACCCGTACAAGTCCTACTCCCACTCAGTGATGTTTTGCGTGGGCCAAATGGTTGCCATGTCAACTGTATACATGAAGACTTTGAGCTTTCTCTGGTCCTTTGCGGCTTTGCCAACGACCCAGCTTCTTGGCATGCGAGCAAAAAAAGAAAACTTTGCACTAAGAAAAGTTATATTATGAAATTGTCATTTCTTGTAAGATTATTATATAAAATGATAAATTAATAAAAATTAATTATATAAGTAATTTAATTATTAAAATATAGAAATGTATTAAGAAGAAATGAATGTATTGTAAATAATAAATAATGGTAAAATTGAAAAATAATGATTAATATTTTATTATTTTTTAAAATAATAAATAAGTGGAATAATTTTTTTAAATTATTTATTATAATAGGACAAAGAGAATATAATATTAAGGAAATACTTTTCAAAATGGTTTAACGAATAAAATATTTTTAAAAAAATTTCATCACTTCATCACACAAAAAACACTTTTTGATCGCGCGTATGATTGAACATCAAAGTCGTTGCTCAGATTTTTCATAAAGGTAACAATGGCCCTTTTGGATACACATTCGCCACGTATTATATTCGGGGTGTCATTAGATCAGTCGGGGGGCCGCTGCTGACTCATTTCCGCGCGCTTTTTATGTGGATGGAAACGTTAAATCATGGGCCTTTTTGGTATGTATTAGTATATCAACACTCATGTTGTTTAAAATTTTAATAAATAGAAATTAAAAATTTAAATAGTAAAATAAAATATTTAAATTAAATGAAAAAATAATTAAAAAAAGTTAAAAAAAAGTGACATACTAATAAAATTTTATATATATAGTGTAAAATTTGAAAAGGAAATTTTTATTTTTAATAATAAAATAAAAAATTAAAATAAAAACGCCAATAATGGAAAACCACAACATTGATTAGATCATCAATATTTGGAACAATGAATTTCATTTTATTAAAATAAAATTATTTTAATGAAAATAATAATTAAATAATTAAAAAGTAATTAAAATAAAAATAAAAAGTTGAAATTATATATATTGGGGTATTGTTTAGAAAAGGTGAGAGAGTGGCTGAAATAGGAGAAAAAAGAAACCATTTTATTTGATTTAGCACCCAATTCAAGATTCAGTGTTCATCAGTATAATAGTTTTTAAGCTGTTACATTTTAATTTTAAAGTAATAATCTAATCTTCACTAATGATTAAGATTTAAATAAGATTTTATTTTATTTAGTTAGATTCTAATACTATATAAATAGTATAATTAATCAATATTTAACCAATAGAGTTGTATAAATAGGTTCTTTCTGTTTCTTCTGTATTTTTTTTTTTATTCTAACAATAGTATCAGAGCCTCAATGATCTTATGGGTATATGAGATAAATTTTTAAACACAAAATTATTATAGATTGTTGGAAAAAAGTGCTCCGAGACAAGTTTTGATAAAAAAAATATAAAAATATCGAGAATTGCATCAATAATAAAGATATTGAAGATAAGTATTCCAAAATGATCAATAATATGAAATTGATGAGAAGTGTACTAAAATTATTAGATGAAGATAAGTATTTTAACAAATAAAAATTGTCAGTTAGAGAAAAGTGTTCCAACACATAAAATTGTCAATTGGAGAGAAGTGTTCTAACACATAAATTTATAAGCTGAAGAGAAGTGTTCGACCACTCAAAATTAGCAGATAGAGAGAAGTGCTCAAATCACACAAAAAAAAAAAAAAAGTTTTGAGTTTGTATTTGAATGAAGGGAGAGAATGTTATAAGCTAATTTAAATATAGTTGATTTAGTATTCTTCAGTATAATAGTTTTTAAGATTATTACATTTCAATTTTAAAGTAATAATCTAATATTGACTTAGTTATTGGGATTTAGATATAATTTTATTTTATTTAGTTAGACTCTAATGCTATATAAATATAAATAGTATAATTAATCAGTATATAGTCAATGAAATTGTATAGATAGTTGCTTCCTATTTAATAAGAATGTTGTTTATTTGATGAGTTAGATATTTATTTTTTTTTTGTTTAATATTTCATGTTCATTTTATTCTTTTACTAACAAAATAAAAGTTACTCATATTATCTAAAAATTATTATTAACAAAATAAAATATATTTTAATTTTAACAAAATAACCGCAAAAAATTCCTTCTATTCACCTTCCCTCATACATATAGGATGGTAAATAAAAGTAATTTTTGTGGTTTTTTTGTTAAAATTAAAATCTATATTATTTTTAAATTAATTTAATATTTTAATTTATAAATAATGAATGAAATTAGTTAAATATTTAAAAAAAAAGTATTAATTTCAGAAAGTATAAAATTATTGTATATCTTTAATAATTTAATATAATAAAAATTTAAAATATCTAATTTAAGTGATTCAAAATGATTTGAAAACTTAAGATAAATCTTGTGCGAATTTTGAGCATAAATGGCTCAAACATTGAATACAAAGTTAGGTAAAATCTAGAAAATTGGGAAAGTACAGGATTAAGTACTCAGGAGTAGTAACTAATATTTTGGTCATAACTAAAGATCTAAACCTTCAAATTGAGTGATTTAAAATGGTAATTAAAGCTATGACATTAAGGAACGACTTTTATAAAAATTGCTTTAATAAATTATGACTAGAAATAGGTTGAAATTGAATTTTATTGTAATACTTAACTACTACCCTGAACCTAGAGAAGTTGAAATATATAGTTATTTTAGGAATTTCACTACGGGTTTATATGATTTGTTATTGGAGGACACTAAAATCAGTATTGAGACTTTGAAATTATGTATTTCAGTGGAGAAGAATACCTTGAAGCGAAGGGAAGATTAGATCAAATAAAAGAGACTAAGAAAGGTTTATGCACAACTTTGATTTCCTTTGCGCTTTAAAAGTTTAAATATTTATATACGTGTGATATGACTAATTAATTTCATCATTAATTTGAATATCAAATCCCAAAAATAATATAATTATCTAATCATGCTTATTATAATGTCCTTAAAATATATCTTATATAAAATAAAATAAACTTACATAACAAACGGAACGACGCAAGCCAAATGAATTTAGTGGCTCCTTTATTGTTGTTTTAAAGTTATATTTTATTTAATTACACGGCTCTAGCCAAACCCCGCGGCACAACCTGAGAACCGGACATGTGGCCATCCTTGCCATCTGCACAATCCTTTTAGGAACAGAGGACATGCAACAGAATCCAGCTAGAACGTAAACTATGCTAGATTTTCACTACAGAGCATAATGATATAGAAGAACAGCAAACAAAATAGCGTAACAAACACAATTCTTCAGCATATATGGATGGATCATAACAAAATAGAGAGTAAGAAACAAAACAACTGGAAATAAACATTCCTCAACATTATTACTGATCACACAGCAGGACTGGAGCAAATATTAACATAGAGCACAAGAAACAGATTTCTGTGGCAATATATGGATTACCACAAAACAGCACAAGAAACAGAACAACAGGAAACAAACATTCTTGAACATTATTATTTATTACAGAGCAAAACTCGAGTAAAGAAGCAGCTTCACTGGTTGATTTATTAGCACATATGTACCTCAACCAGCCGCTTGAACCACAATCTTGAACTCAACTCCAGTGAATTCATCATGCTCTCTGTATAAATGGATGGTGTCACCAACTTTGAGGTCCCAAAAACGAACAAACGCCAACCAGTTCCTGCAAGCAAGAACAGGCCTTGGATGCCCATTTCGGCGAATGGAACACTCGAAGCTCCAGAAGAAGCTTCCGTGGTCCTTGGCTTGGATACACACTCTATGGCTGTCTTCGAAGTTTGGCAAAAGTTTCAAGGCCCTTGCTGGTATTGCTAGTCTTTTAGCAATATCTGTTTTGGTTAGTGGTTTGGAGAAAATGGTAGCCATTGAAGCAGCTTGCCCATGAAATGATTCAACTTCTAGTCTCTTTATATGTATACAGCTCCGGAATCCAAAAACATTCATTTACACGGAACCCAAAAACGGGCATTCACCTTTTGCTCCCCGTCTAGTTGGCGAGAGATGCAACGTGGAAAGATGGCATTTGCTTTATTAGTATCCTTTTCTCGTCAAGCGACTGTGGGGAACATTCGTAACCATATAAAAAGCATGTGTGATGTATTACGTGAGCCGTGAGCGAGAGTGGTGGGCCATTATTTCAGAAAAGACAATTACGTCAATTTGTTCTTAAAAAGGCATTGCTATTTAAAAAAAAAAAAAAGATATTGTTTTTGGTTTTGGTGGGCCATCCAAGCAGGATTTTTTTTTTTACTTTTTTTTTTTTTATATATTGCATATCCTTAACAATTTAATAAGATAAAAATTTGAAGTGGCGAAAATTTTTTTAAAATATTTTATACATTAAACCATTTTGAAAAGTATTTCTTCAACATTATACTCTCCCGTCCCATTATAATAAATAATTAAAAAACTTATTCCTCTTTATTTTGTTATTTAAAAAAATAAAAAAATTAATAATTATTATTTTTCAATTTTATCATTATTTATTTTAATAATATTATTAAAAATATTTTAATCAATTATTAATATTTTTTTATAAAAATAATGCTACTCAATTATTTTCTTAATTTTTATGCAAAACTCTTAAAAGGCTGCTGTAATTGGACGGAGGGAGATGTAAGTGGTTATGAATAATCAATTTCATCATCAATTTGAATATTAATTCTCAAAAATAATTTAATAATCCAATCTTACTTATTAGAATATCATTGAAAATTATATTGCATAAAATGAATAAAATAAAATAAACCCACACGCTGTGCAATATTTCAATTAATATATTTATGCGAAAATTATTATTATATCCTATGTTAATTATTATACGAGGAACAGAAAACTATAAGCCAAATGCATATAGTGGCTCAATTATTATATATATATATATATATATATATATATATATATATATAATTCAACTTTTAAAATCAAAATCAACTCAGTTAACTAGGTAATCATATATTTTTTATTTTAATATATTTATTTTTTGATAAATAGTTAATATTTTATAAATATTAAAAAGACAAATATATTTATTTTTTTGCCGAATCAACTTCCAATCTAGGTTTAATAACACTGCTGTGAACCAAATCTAATTTCATCTAGCTTCCAGGTCAAGTATTCAACCAAATCTAATTAGGGAACATACAAATGGGTTTCATAAAATTGTAATTACTAAATATTATTTTAAAATTTAATAATTAAATTACTTATATAATTAATTTTTATTAACTTATCATTTCATTTAATATACTTAGATGAATTCACAATTTCATAATATAATTTTTCTTAGTACAAAGTTTTCTTTTTTGCCTACATGCCAAAATGCAGTGTCGTTAATGGAGGTTGATGAAATTGGAGCAACTGGCGGCAAAGCTGCCCTACTCAAAGGACGAGACGAAGCTCAAAGTAGCTTTGCGTATACAGTTAAAATGGCAACTACAAGAAATCACATCAACCTATCTTAAAATTTAATTGTTAAAATTGATAGCTTTATAATAATATATATATATATATATATATAATAGAGTGAATATACACTCCATGGCTGTATCCCAAGTCTGGCAAAAGCTTTAGGGCTTCTGTTGGTAATCCGCATTGGATTCTAAGTGAAATCATTTTCCCAATCAACCGAAAATTTGATAACTCGAGAGAAATTTGATGACACGTGAGTTCAGCATGCCATGGAAAGAAAGAAATTTTCTACGCAAAGAGAAAACTCCATTTCTTCAGCTGGCCCGTCCGCTTGGGACATGGTTTGACACGTGTTATGCAATCCTCAATCTTACCGTCCATCCAAATCCTTATATAAACTCAAAGTAATATTAGCATAATAATTTCATAGATTAGGTTATATCAGATAGATAAATTACTTTGATGATTCAATAACTTAACGTTAGAGGAATGTAGCAATAGTATCATACTCAGTTGTCAAGCTTATTAAAAAAGTCATGACACATTTTTTAGATAGACACATCTGTCTATCTCTAATAGATATAACTGTTTATGTAATAAATATGTCTAATTATTAACAGATACTTATATAAATAGTTATAATTTTTTGTATAAAATAAACATATATATTTAATTAAAACAGTATATCATCTAGCAGATATTGTTATATTTGTTTATTAAAAAACGCATCTCTTAATAGTCATAACTATTTATATATAATAGATATGTCTGTTTATTAACAAATAAATTTATTTGTTAATAAACACATTTTTTCGAAAATTTATTTGCGAAAATTAAAATAAAATAATCATTTTATTTTATGCACATACGTGCTAAGTGCCATAATTGAATATATATATATATATATATATATATATATATATATATATATATATATATATATATATATATATAAGCTACTACGACCTATCTTCTGTCTCGTCCGATGACGAAACAAGTGATGATGAGGAAACATGGCACAACCTACAAAACATGTTGGAAGGCTAACACGAGTGGTCCAAGCTCCACTCCATAAAAAAAAAAAAAAAAAAAAAAAAAAGAAAAGAAAAGAAAAGAAAAATTTAAGACCGGCAAAAGAAATTTATGGCGGCAAAATTATCTATCTTGCTTTCTCTTCATTTTTACTTTTTAAAATTTTGCACTTTTACTTTTCTTTTTGTAATCATTTTACTTTGTTTTCTTTTACTTTATTTCAAAACCAGACAGGACACTGTTCACCTGTCATATCTTGTACTGTTCACTTTTTACTGTTCGCATGTGAAGGAGACAAGAATCACTGTTCACACGTGAAGGTATCAAGTGGCAGACACTGTTCAAACTTTCCAAAATTACAAAGCTGCCCCTGGACCCTTCTATTTAAGGAGACATTCATCCAAGGCAAAAGGAGCTTTCTTTGGAACTTCAGAGCTTTTACAAAGGAGCCAAAGCCTCTCCAAGCTTCTCCATCCCCAAGCTTCTCAAGTCCTAGAAGGTTTCTCGCCGAGGTTCAGAAGGAGCAAGAAGGTCGATTCACTTCCCATCTAGCCCTACCTCTACCTCACCTACAAACTTACAAACCCTTGTATTTCCTTGTAGTAGATCTTATTCTCCTAAAAATCATAAAAAGCAAATATGGTTTTTCAAAAATTTCACTGGTCGAAGGGAAGAAATTCAAAAGAAATATTATGACTTTGTACACCAACACAGAGTTCATATTCATTTCTTTGATTGGTTTGAGATGTATGCTAAAGAGCATAACATTTCATATCCGTTTTCAAAAACTCCAAAAACTCTCAAATTCATGGACAGATCATCACACTGAAGTGATCCGTCATATCAAAAAACAGGTCCAAACCATTCCTTGTCTGCATTTGGCAGATCCATTAGCCCCTAAGGTAGTCGAGACAGATGCCTCAGAGTTAGGTTATGGTGGAATTTTAAAACAAGTTCAAAACGGAAAAGAACAAATAGTTCAATTCCATTCTGCACATTGGAATGATTGTCAAAAGAAATACTCTACCATCAAAAAAGAGATTCTTGCAATTGTCATGTGCATACAAAAATTTCAAAGTGATTTATTAAATCAAAAATTTTTACTTAGAATTGATTGCAAATCAGCCAAAGAAGTTTTGCAAAAAGATGTTCAAAATCTTGCATCAAAACAAATTTTTGCACGATGGCAAGCAATTTTAAGTATTTTTTATTTTGAAATTGAATTTATAAAAGGAGATACAAATTCCATCCCAGACTTTCTAACCAGAGAATTTCTTCAAGACAGGCCAATGCCCAGAAAGAAAAATACCAAGGCTGAAGCCTCAGCCTCTACAAAACCAAACCCTACAAAACCTATCATCTCTTCTGCAAAACCTATTCAAACTTGGGCAGACATGGTCGAAGCAGAAGAAGAAGATCAAACAAAATTTATTGAATCTCAGGCTCCAGAAACAGACAGCCAGATTCAAAAATGGATAGAATCACTGTCCAAATCTCCTGAAGTTCTTCAGGCTCTACAAAACATAACTCAGGCCAATCAGGCCCAGAAAGGTAAATCTACAAAACCTTTTGTATATCAGAGCTAACAGGAAATACAGGGTCTACAAACCCTGTATTTCCTTGTAGTAGATCTTAGGAAGCTCATGTGTTGAGCAACCTTTGTAAGTCCTACCCGGAATTACATCTCCAAACCTTTGTACAAATCTTACAAATTTTATAAAGTTTTGAAGTAAGTTTTTCTTCAATTCTTTTCTTACAAAATTACAAATTTCCTTCTTTAGCATGCATATGGTCGGTTCAACCGCCTGATCTGCATAAATATACGTATATATATTCATAACGGACTGGCTCTGCCGCCTATTGAGTATATACATGTATATTCATATTTAATTTACAAATTTAATTTTGATTTTTGTTAAGTATATATATTCTTAAC
Source organism: Hevea brasiliensis (assembly GCF_030052815.1). Lineage (NCBI taxonomy): Eukaryota > Viridiplantae > Streptophyta > Magnoliopsida > Malpighiales > Euphorbiaceae > Hevea > Hevea brasiliensis. Next base: position 10,206,768 of record NC_079506.1, read on the forward strand.
GGACTGGCTCTGCCGCCTATAGGATATATATATTTAATCTTTAATTTACAAGTTTAATTTTCATTTCTGAAGATTTCCTTTCTTGTTGTGCATTTTGTTTATTTCTTTAATTATTTATATATTGCTCAAGATCTAGATTATTACTTCTTCCCTGTTAGCTCATCCCCCTTTCGATCTTTGGGTCCCCTTGGTATCAGAGCCTGGGGGGGAAAAGGTTCTATTTAAGGTTCGGATTCACATTTAAACATTTTGAGAGGTTGGTAAGATGATCTTAAGGTGATAAGACAGCTTCTTTAGAGGTGTAAATAGGCCTGGGTTGTAAGTCCCGTGTTTAGCCGAGAGGGCGTTTTAGGGCAGTGATTCCTGGTGCGGTTACCTCACTTAACTCAAAAGATCAACCTGGTAAAATTCTTTAAGTATGAATCCAATTTTCTGTAGGACAGTTTCTTCTTCAAACTCTTCTACCTCGTCCTCCGAGTCGAGAAAGATAGTTAATAGTGAAGAAATAATAATTGAAAATTTTGAAAAATGTATAGATAATTGGGAAATTCCAAAAGTACAAAAAGATCAAATCTATCAGACTACAAAACTCAATTTTTTCAAAACTGATTTCACAATCAAAACTGAAGAGAGAGATCTTCAGATTACAAAACCTTTTGAGACAATTTCTCTTCTGTCTCAAAAATCCTTACAAAAACACCGTGAAAAACAATACAAATACATCCACATAGGTTTAGTCCAAGTTGGAATTAAACCGCTTACAAAAGAAGGGTTGAACACCTCAATCCTAGCAGTCCTTAGAGATACTAGGTTCATAAACTTCCAGGACTCCTTGCTTAGTTCAGTCGAGTCTAGCCTGTGCAATGGACCAATATCTTTTGATTGCTATCCAAATTTTACTGTTTCGTTAAACGACAGTAACATTACAAAATCCCTTGTTTTACAAATCAAAACTCACAATTACAAAATGCTTGAAGGATCTATTCCTCTTGCACTGATTTACAAAATTCATTACAAAGCTATGATTTCTGCTTTTGCAACAAAACATAAGTTTCAAAGCAAAAGAGGAGAAACTTTGCTTTTACAAACTGATCTTACAAAATCCAATACTGTAATCCCTAGATCTATCCAATGGAAGGACATAACCCTACCAGAAGAATGGATTTTAGAAGGTGCAGTGGAACCAGAATCTTCAAAATTAGTTGAGCCAAATGTTCAACTTAGGCAAGTAACCCAGTATGACGATGGAAGAGTCAGCCTTAGCTTTAACAGAAGCCTTAGGTTTTCAGATGATTCCTCAACATCCAGTACTGTTGACATAGGAAGAGTGTCTCGAATACCTTACGTCATTAGTTTGCCTATTACAAACCAATTGAAATACAAAATATTCAGCCTAGGTATTCTACCTCAGATTTACCTAGCTCTTCTAGGTTTTCTACTTCAGAAATACCTAGATCCACTTTACAAAACGTAAATTACTCTACAAATGTTCCACATCCAGTTTATACAAATTTACAAAACGAGTCTGTTCAGGATGAAACCCAAACAGAGTAGAACCTACTTCTCCTACCTTTTCAGCCATTACAGAAAATGTAAACCATGAACTTAATGTGCTTGAAAAAGAATTTGAAGTAGACAGACAATATTTGCATGATGATTTTTATTCTCCTAAAAATCATAAAAAGCAAATATGGTTTTTCAAAAATTTCACTGGTCGAAGGGAAGAAATTCAAAAGAAATATTATGACTTTGTACACCAACACAGAGTTCATATTCTTTTCTTTGATTGGTTTGAGATGTATGCTGAAGAGCATAACATTTCATATCCGTTTTCAAAAACTCCAAAAACTTTCAAAAAATCAGTTCCAGTTTCAAAACCTTCTCCAATTACAAAACCAAAACAACAGGAGCCAGAAGATAATCGATCAGAGTTCATTGCAGCTCTAAAAGATCTTCTAAAGAAAGCAGAGGAAAAACTGTCTGCTAAACAAACAAATGAAAACTGTCATTGATCTCATATCGTTAAAAATAAAATTCCTCATAAAAAGAATTCAAAACAACAGGTTTTTAAGGAACAAAACCCTCAAGAAACCTTTGAATTACAAAACAAACCTCTTTCAAAATCAATCCCAGAATTACAAATAGAAAGTGAATTCAAAATCTCTGAATCCACTGATGAATCATTACAAAAAGAAGAATTAGTCATTCAAAATTTAAGTACTAATCCTTCAACTTCCCCTTCAAATTCCAACCAAGAGTCTGGAGAAAATGTGCCTTTACAAAAAGATGGATTAGTTAATAATTCATCCAATTCAGGTTCTAAAATTGAATCTGAAGAAAATACAAAAAATGTTCACATGCTTTTAAAAAATCAAGAATTAGTCTTAGATGTTTTAAAGCATGAAGAAAATCCTGAAAATCAGAAAAAACTACAAAACCCTCCAGTCCAATGCCTCCAAAGAGAAATAAAAATCACTAAGAATGAGCTTAAACAGCTTAAGGAGAAAAAGGCACAGGACTCAAAAGCAATCCAGCTTTTGTTTTCAAAACCCCAGGAAGAATCTGAGAAAAATAAAGAAAATAGTTTGGAAACTCAAAAACCTCCAGAAGATTTTCTTTTCATCCTCAATCAGATCACCTCCATAAAATATTTGATACAAATTACCATTGTTTTTTCAAAAGATTTCAAAATCAATACAATTGCCTTATTTGATACAGGAGCAGATTTGAACTGTATTAAAGAAGGAATTGTTCCAAAGAAATTTCACGAAAAAACCACAGAAAAACTTTCAGCTGCAAATAATTCAAAAATGGCTATTAGCTATAAGACAGAAGCCTCCATAGCTAATGGTGATTTTCTTTTCAAAACCTCATTCGTAATTGTTCAAGATATTCATCATAGTGTAATCTTAGGGACTCCTTTCATTAACTTGATAACTCCCTACAAGGTTAACGATGATAGTATCTCTTTCAAAACTACAAAACAAACTCTTGTTTTCCCTTTCGTTACAAAACCAAAAACAAGAAATCTCAATATTATAAAAGCTTGTTCCATTTATAATAATGAGATTAATGTTTTAATAGAGGGAAAAAGGCAACACTTGTTGTATTTACAAAGAAGATGTTTCTTTAACAAGAATTGAAAAACAATTACAAAATGATTTGGTAAAAAGAAAATTTGATTTCAAAACCCAAATTGAAAGAGAAATTTGTTACGATTTACCAAACGCCTTTGGAATCGAAACAACATATGGTAGATTTACCGTATGAAAATGATTTCAATGAAAAGCAGATACCTACAAAAGCGGACCAATCCAAATGAATGTCGAACTAGAACAACATCGCTGCTCGTAAATTTTGGATTTAAAGAAAAAGGATTAATTACGAATCTAGATCTCCTTGGAGTTGTGCGACTTTTATGTGAACAAAAATTCGTAAATAGAAAGAGGAACTCATAGATTAGTAATTAATTACAAACCTTTGAATAAAGCTTTGAAATGGATCAGGTATCCAATTCCAAACAAAAAAGATCTTTTACAAAAACTTCATTATGCATTTGTGTTTTCCAAATTTGATATGAAATCAGGATTTTGGCAAATACAAATTGATCCAAAAGATAGATACAAAACCGCATTCACAGTTCCTTTTGGACAGTATGAGTGGAAAGTCATGCCTTTTGGCCTGAAAAATGCCCCATCAGAATTCCAAAGAATTATGAATGAAATCTTCAATCCATATTCAAAATTTTGCATAGTCTACATAGATGATGTTCTTGTGTTCTCGGAGTCAATTGAACAACACTTCAAACACTTAAGGACATTCTTCTCTCTTACAAAACGAAATGGCCTTGCCGTTTCAAAATCAAAGATTTCTCTTTTCCAAACCAGAGTTAGGTTTCTAGGTCATTACATATCCCAAGGAACCATTACTCCAATAGAGAGAAGTCTAGAATTTCCAAACAAATTTCCTGACAAAATCTTGGATAAAACCCAGCTACAGAGATTCTTAGGTAGCTTGAATTATGTCTTAGATTTTTGTCCGAATATTAACCGTCTAGCAAAACCCTTGCATGATAGGTTAAAGAAGAACCCTGTTCCATGGACAGATCATCACACTGAAGTGATCCGTCATATCAAAAAACAGGTCCAAACCATTCCTTGTCTGCATTTGGCAGATCCATTAGCCCCTAAGGTAGTCGAGACAGATGCCTCAGAGTTAGGTTATGGTGGAATTTTAAAACAAGTTCAAAACGGAAAAGAACAAATAGTTCAATTCCATTCTGCACATTGGAATGATTGTCAAAAGAAATACTCTACCATCAAAAAAGAGATTCTTGCAATTGTCATGTGCATACAAAAATTTCAAAGTGATTTATTAAATCAAAAATTTTTACTTAGAATTGATTGCAAATCAGCCAAAGAAGTTTTGCAAAAAGATGTTCAAAATCTTGCATCAAAACAAATTTTTGCACGATGGCAAGCAATTTTAAGTATTTTTGATTTTGAAATTGAATTTATAAAAGGAGATACAAATTCCATCCCAGACTTTCTAACCAGAGAATTTCTTCAAGACAGGCCAATGCCCAGAAAGAAAAATACCAAGGCTGAAGCCTCAGCCTCTACAAAACCAAACCCTACAAAACCTATCATCTCTTCTGCAAAACCTATTCAAACTTGGGCAGACATGGTCGAAGCAGAAGAAGAAGATCAAACAAAATTTATTGAATCTCAGGCTCCAGAAACAGACAGCCAGATTCAAAAATGGATAGAATCACTGTCCAAATCTCCTGAAGTTCTTCAGGCTCTACAAAACATAACTCAGGCCAATCAGGCCCAGAAAGGTAAATCTACAAAACCTATTTCCAAAACCCAGGAGAAAGGAGAGTCTTCCTCTCAAAAAACCCTTTCTCAAAATTTTCAAAACATTTCTCAAGCCCATGAGATTTTACAAATAGATTTTCAAACCAATGTTTCCCAACCAAATTCTTCTCAAATAGTTTTGTCTCAAACAAAATTAAAAAAGAAGTCTTCGGAATGGATTACAAAAACCCATTTTCAAAATGTTTTGATCATAGAGGATGAGTTCCTACACCAAGATGCCTCTATGGCAATTTCAAAAGCCTTTACAAAAGGATGGTATTACAAACCTTGGGATCTTTCCAAAACCCAAGCCTACTATCAGGCAATACTTGAATTTACTGGCTCAGCAAAATTCAAACATTTTTATCTAAAAGAAAATCATGCTGATCCGGCTTATTCAACCTGCCACATTCAAAACATCCTTAATCCTTCTGATTGGGGACAAGACCTTACAAAACCAAAAATCTTCCCATTATCATTCCAAAACAAGATTGACCATTGCCAACATTTCAATTACTGGGATTACCAACAGGCATGGTACAATACCTTCCTCATACAAAATCACAAGAATAGTCATTCATGGCTGTTCTATTTCCAAAAAACATTTGATCCTTCCAAAACCCCTTCATGGTTTGCTCAGTGGTGGAAGTATTTTGGTGCACTACCTGAAATCCTTACACCAGAAATATCAGAGAGTTTAAACCTTTTCAAAACCCATTACAAACCCTCACCCAAAGAGAAAAGGTTTCCTCCTCTTCTCTTGTTCTCTTCAAATTTTTTTTTAACTTTGTTTCGTATTTGGTTATTTGAATTTTGTCCCCAAGATGGACTTATTACAATCATCAGAAGGTTCAAGGTAAAATGGTGGGATTCATTTAATATCCCAGAAACAATTACAAACCAAGGAGTAAAAACCTGGCTTAAGGGAAAAAACCTTTTGCCACCAACTCCTATACAAAACTTTTCAAATCAATTGTTTTTGGCCCAAAGATCACATGCTATGGCAAGATTAGCAGGAGCTAAAAATGATGAAGAATATTTTGCAATAATGGAACAATTATTGCAAAACAGAACCAATTCATCTGCAGCCAATTCTGACTCGACTAACCCATCATAGAATTGGTAGATGATGATGAAGAATGTTTTGGTACCTCTTCACAAATAAAAAATCTTTTGTAAAAATAGTGGTCCCAGCTCCACTCCAAAAAAAAAAAAAAAAAAAAAAAAAGAAAAAAAAGAAAAAGAAAAGACCGGCAAAAGAAATTTATGGCGGCAAAATTATCTATCTTGCTTTCTCTTCATTTTTACTTTTACTTTTCTTTTTGTAATCATTTTACTTTGTTTTATTTCAAAACCAGACAGGACACTGTTCACCTGTCATATCTTGTACTGTTCACTTTTTACTATTCGCATGTGAAGGAGTCAAGAATCACTGTTCACACGTGAAGACATCAAGTGGCAGACACTGTTCAAACTTTCCAAAATTACAAAGCTGCCCCTGGACCCTTCTATTTAAGGAGGCATTCATCCAAGGCAAAGAAAGGAGCTTTCTTTGGAACTTCAGAGCTTTTACAAAGGAGCCAAAGCCTCTCCAAGCTTCTCCATCCCCAAGCTTCTCAAGTCCTAGAAGGTTTCTCGCCGAGGTTCAGAAGGAGCAAGAAGGTCGATTCACTTCCCATCTAGCCCTACCTCTACCTCACCTACAAACTTACAAACCCTTGTATTTCCTTGTAGTAGATCTTAGGAAGCTCATGTGCTGAGCAACCTTTGTAAGTCCTACCCGGAATTACATCTCCAAACCTTTGTACAAATCTTACAAATTTTATAAAGTTTTGAAGTAAGTTTTTCTTCAATTCTTTTCTTACAAAATTACAAATTTCCTTCTTTAGCATGCATATGGTCGGTTCAACCGCCTGATCTGCATAAATATACGTATATATATTCATAACGGACTGGCTCTGCCGCCTATTGAGTATATACATGTATATTCATATTTAAATTACAAATTTAATTTTTATCTTTGTTAAGTATATATATTCTATAGGCGGCAGAGCCAGTCCGTTAAGAATATATATACTTAACAAAGATAAAAATTAAATTTGTAATTTAAATATGAATATACATGTATATACTCAATAGGCGGCAGAGCCAGTCCGTTATGAATATATATACGTATATTTATGCAGATCAGGCGGTTGAACTGACCATATGCATGCTAAAGAAGCTTGAGAGCCTATTTAAAATTAAAAGCCCCTTACAAAACCACTTTCCCTTGGCTCTGATACCAAGGGGACCCAAAGATCGAAAGGGGGATGAGCTAACAGGGAAGAAGTAATAATCTAGATCTTGAGCAATATATAAATAATTAAAGAAATAAACAAAATACACAACAAGAAAGGAAATCTTCAGAAATGAAAATTAAAGATTAAATATATATATATTCTATAGGCGGCAGAGCCAGTCCGTTAAGAATATATATACTTAACAAAGATAAAAATTAAATTTGTAATTTAAATATGAATATACATGTATATACTCAATAGGCGGCAGAGCCAGTCCGTTATGAATATATATACGTATATTTATGCAGATCAGGCGGTTGAACCGACCATATGCATGCTAAAGAGATTTTGTAAAAGAAATTGAAGAAAACTTACTTCAAAATCTTATAAATTTGTAAGATTTGTACAAAGGTTTGGAGATGTAATTCCGGGTAGGACTTACAAAGGTTGCTCAACACATGAGCTTCCTAAGATCTACTACAAGGAAATACAAGGGTTTGTAAGTTTGTAGGTGAGGTAGAGGTAGGGCTAGATGGGAAGTGAATCGACCTTCTTGCTCCTTCTGAACCTCGGCGAGAAACCTTCTAGGACTTGAGAAGCTTGGGGATGGAGAAGCTTGGAGAGGCTTTGGCTCCTTTGTAAAAGCTCTGAAGTTCCAAAGAAAGCTCCCTTCTTTGCCTTGGATGAATGCCTCCTTAAATAGAAGGGTCCAGGGGCAGCTTTGTAATTTTGGAAAGTTTGAACAGTGTCTGCCACTTGATGTCTTCACGTGTGAACAGTGATTCTTGTCTCCTTCACATGCGAATAGTAAAAAGTGAACAGTACAAGATATGACAGGTGAACAGTGTCCTGTCTGGTTTTGAAATAAAACAAAGTAAAATGATTACAAAAAGAAAAGTAAAAGTAAAAATGAAGAGAAAGCAAGATAGGTAATTTTGCCGCCATAAATTTCTTTTGCCGGTCTTTTCTTTTTCTTTTTCTTTTTCTTTTCTTTTTTTTTTTTTTTTTTTTTTTTTTTTATGGAGTGGAGCTGGGACCACTCTTTTTACAACAGATTTTGTATTTGTGAAGAGGTACCACAACCTTCTTCATCATCATCTCCCAAGTCTATGATGGGTTCTGAGTCAGAATTAGCTGCAGATGAATTGGTTCTGTTTTGCAATAATTGTTCCATTATTGCAAAATATTCTTCATCATTTTTAGCTCCTGCTAATCTTGCCATAGCATGTGATCTTTGGGCCAAAAACAATTGATTTGAAAAGTTTTGTATAGGAGTTGGTGGCAAAAGGTTTTTTCCCTTAAGCCAGGTTTTTACTCCTTGGTTTGTAATTGTTTCTGGGATATTAAATGAATCCCACCATTTTACCTTGAACCTTCTGATGATTGTATTTAGTCCATCTTGGGGTCGAAATTCAAAGAACCAGATAAGAACCCAAGGTAAAAAGAATTTTGAAGAGAACAAGAGAAGAGGAGGAAACCTTTTCTCTTTGGGTGAGGGTTTGTAATGGGTTTTGAAAAGGTTTAAACTCTCTGATATTTCTGGTGTAAGGATTTCAGGTAGTGCACCAAAATACTTCCACCACTGAGCAAACCATGAAGGGGTTTTGGAAGGATCAAATGTTTTTTGGAAATAGAACAGCCATGAATGACTATTCTTGTGATTTTGTATGAGGAAGGTATTGTACCATGCCTGTTGGTAATCCCAGTAATTGAAATGTTGGCAATGGTCAATCTTGTTTTGGAATGATAATGGGAAGATTTTTGGTTTTGTAAGGTCTTGTCCCCAATCAGAAGGATTAAGGATGTTTTGAATGTGGCAGGTTGAATAAGTTTGATCAGATGATTTTCTTTTAGATAAAAATGTTTGAATTTTCTTTGAGCCAAGAAATTCAAGTATTGCCTGATAGTAAGCTTGGGTTTTGGAAAGATCCCAAGGTTTGTAATACCATCCTTTTGTAAAGGCTTTTGAAATTGCCATAGAGGCATCTTGGTGTAGGAACTCATCCTCTATGATCAAAACATTTTGAAAATGGGTTTTTGTAATCCATTCCGAAGACTTCTTTTTTAATTTTGTTTGAGACAAAACTATTTGAGAAGAATTTGGTTGGGAAACATTGGTTTGAAAATCTATTTGTAAAATCTCATGGGCTTGAGAAATGTTTTGAAAATTTTGAGAAAGGGTTTTTTGAGAGGAAGACTCTCCTTTCTCCTGGGTTTTGGAAATAGGTTTTGTAGATTTACCTTTCTGGGCCTGATTGGCCTGAGTTATGTTTTGTAGAGCCCAAGAACTTCGTGAGATTTGGACAGTTGATTCTATCCATTTTTGAATCACTGTCTGCTTCGAGCCCGAGATTCAATAAATTTTGTTTGATCTTCTTCTTCCGCTCACCATGTCCGCCAAGTTTGAATAGGTTTTGCGTAAGAGATGATAGGTTTTGTAGGGTTTGGTTTTGTAGAGGCCGAGGCTTCACCTTGGTATTTTTCTTTTTGGGCATTGGCCTATTTTGAAGAAACTCTCTTGTTATAAAGTCTGGGATGGAATTTGTATCTCCTTTTATAAATTCAATTTCAAAATCAAAAATACTTAAAATTGCTTGCCATCGTGCAAAAATTTGTTTTGATGCAAGATTTTGAACATCTTTTTGCAAAACTTCTTTGGCTGATTTGCAATCAATTCTAAGTAAAAATTTTTGATTTAATAAATCACTTTGAAATTTTTGTATGCACATGACAATTGCAAGAATCTCTTTTTTGATGGTAGAGTATTTCTTTTGACAATCATTCCAATGTGCAGAATGGAATTGAACTATTTGTTCTTTTCCGTTTTGAACTTGTTTTAAAATTCCACCATAACCTAACTCTGAGGCATCTGTCTCGACTACCTTAGGGGCTAATGGATCTGCCAAATGCAGACAAGGAATGGTTTGGACCTGTTTTTTGATATGACGGATCACTTCAGTGTGATGATCTGTCCATGGAACAGGGTTCTTCTTTAACCTATCATGCAAGGGTTTTGCTAGACGGTTAATATTCGGACAAAAATCTAAGACATAATTCAAGCTACCTAAGAATCTCTGTAGCTGGGTTTTATCCAAGATTTTGTCAGGAAATTTGTTTGGAAATTCTAGACTTCTCTCTATTGGAGTAATGGTTCCTTGGGATATGTAATGACCTAGAAACCTAACTCTGGTTTGGAAAAGAGAAATCTTTGATTTTGAAACGGCAAGGCCATTTCGTTTTGTAACAGAGAAGAATGTCCTTAAGTGTTTGAAGTGTTGTTCAATTGACTCCGAGAACACAAGAACATCATCTATGTAGACTATGCAAAATTTTGAATATGGATTGAAGATTTCATTCATAATTCTTTGGAATTCTGATGGGGCATTTTTCAGGCCAAAAGGCATGACTTTCCACTCATACTGTCCAAAAGGAACTGTGAATGCGGTTTTGTATCTATCTTTTGGATCAATTTGTATTTGCCAAAATCCTGATTTCATATCAAATTTGGAAAACACAAATGCATAATGAAGTTTTTGTAAAAGATCTTTTTTGTTTGGAATTGGATACCTGATCCATTTCAAAGCTTTATTCAAAGGTTTGTAATTAATTACTAATCTAGGAGTGCCTCTTTCTATTTCTGAATTTTTGTTCACATAAAAAGCTGCACAACTCCAAGGAGATCTAGATTCTGTAATTAATCCTTTTTTCTTTAAATCCAAAATTTCTGAACGACAGTGTTGTTCTAGTTCAGCATTCATTTGGATTGGTCTGGCTTTTGTAGGTATCTGTTTTTCATTGAAATCATTTTCATACGGTAAATCTACCATATGTTGTTTTCGATTCCAAAAGGCGTTTGGTAAATCAGAACAAATTTCTCTTTCAATTTGGGTTTTGAAATCCGAAATTTTCTTTTTTACCAAATCATTTTGTAATTGTTTTTCAATTCTTGTTAAAGAAACATCTTGTTGTAAATACAACAAGTGTTGCTTTTTTCCTTCTATTAAAACATTAATCTCATTATTATAAATGGAACAAGCTTTTATAATATTGAGATTTCTTGTTTTTGGTTTTGTAACGAAAGGGAAAACAAGAGTTTGTTTTGTAGTTTTGAAAGAGATACTATCATCGTTAACCTTGTAGGGAGTTATCAAGTTAATGAAAGGAGTCCCTAAGATTACACTATGATGAATATCTTGAACAATTACGAATGAGGTTTTGAAAAGAAAATCACCATTAGCTATGGAGGCTTCTGTCTTATAGCTAATAGCCATTTTTGAATTATTTGCAGCTGAAAGTTTTTCTGTGGTTTTTTCGTGAAATTTCTTTGGAACAATTCCTTCTTTAATACAGTTCAAATCTGCTCCTGTATCAAATAAGGCAATTGTATTGATTTTGAAATCTTTTGAAAAAACAATGGTAATTTGTATCAAATATTTTCTGGAGGTGATCTGATTGAGGATGAAAAGAAAATCTTCTGGAGGTTTTTGAGTTTCCAAACTATTTTCTTTATTTTTCTCAGATTCTTCCTGGGGTTTTGAAAACAAAAGCTGGATTGCTTTTGAGTCCTGTGCCTTTTTCTCCTTAAGCTGTTTAAGCTCATTCTTAGTGATTTTTATTTCTCTTTGGAGGCATTGGACTGGAGGGTTTTGTAGTTTTTTCTGATTTTCAGGATTTTCTTCATGCTTTAAAACATCTAAGACTAATTCTTGATTTTTTAAAAGCATGTGAACATTTTTTGTATTTTCTTCAGATTCAATTTTAGAACCTGAATTGGATGAATTATTAACTAATCCATCTTTTTGTAAAGGCACATTTTCTCCAGACTCTTGGTTGGAATTTGAAGGGGAAGTTGAAGGATTAGTACTTAAATTTTGAATGACTAATTCTTCTTTTTGTAATGATTCATCAGTGGATTCAGAGATTTTGAATTCACTTTCTATTTGTAATTCTGGGATTGATTTTGAAAGAGGTTTGTTTTGTAATTCAAAGGTTTCTTGAGGGTTTTGTTCCTTAAAAACCTGTTGTTTTAAATTCTTTTTATGAGGAATTTTATTTTTAACAGTAACAGGATCAATGCATGCTTTTTCCTTTGTTTGTTTAGCGCATGCTTTTTCCTCTGCTTTCTTTAGAAGATCTTTTAGAGCTGCAATGAACTCTGATCGATTATCTTCTGGCTCCTGTTGTTTTGGTTTTGTAATTGGAGAAGGTTTTGAAACTGGAACTGATTTTTTGAAAGTTTTTGGAGTTTTTGAAAACGGATATGAAATGTTATGCTCTTCAGCATACATCTCAAACCAATCAAAGAAAAGAATATGAACTCTGTGTTGGTGTACAAAGTCATAATATTTCTTTTGAATTTCTTCCTTCGACAGTGAAATTTTTGAAAAACCATATTTGCTTTTATGATTTTTAGGAGAATAAAAATCATCATGCAAATATTGTCTGCTCATTTTCAAATTCCTTTTCAAGCACATTAAGTTCATGGTTTACATTTTCAGTAATGGTGAAAAGGTAGGAGAAGTAGGTTCGACTGCTTTGGGTTTCATCCCAATGCACTGCTTTGTAAATTTGTATAAACTGGATGTGGAACATTTGTAGAGTAATTTACGTTTTGTAAAGTGGATCTAGGTATTTCTGAAGTAGAAAACCTAGAAGAGCTAGGTAAATCTGAGGTAGAATACCTAGGCTGAATATTTTGTATTTCAATTGGTTTTGTAATAGGCAAACTAATGACAGAAGGTATACGAGACACTCTTCCTATGTCAACAGTACTGGATGTTGAGGAATCATCTGAAAACCTAAGGCTTCTGTTAAAGCTAAGGCTGACTCTTCCATCGTCATACTGGGTTACTTGCCTAAGTTGAACATTTGGCTCAACTAATTTTGAAGATTCTCGTTCCATCGCACCTTCTAAAATCCATTCTTCCGTAGGGTTATGTCCTTCCATTGGATAGATCTAGGGATTACAGTATTGGATTTTGTAAGATCAGTTTGTAAAAGCAAAGTTTCTCCTCTTTTGCTTTGAAACTTATGTTTTGTTGCAAAAGCAGAAATCATAGCTTTGTAATGAATTTTGTAAATCAGTGCAAGAGGAATAGATCCTTCAAGCATTTTGTAATTGTGAGTTTTGATTTGTAAAACAAGGGATTTTGTAATGTTACCGCTGCTTAACGAAACAAGAAAATTTGGATAGCAATCAAAAGATATTGGTCCATTGCATGTGCTAGACTCGATCGAACTAAGCAAGGAGTCCCGGAAGTTTATGAACCTAGTATCTCTAAGGACTGCTAGGATTGAGGTGTTCAACCCTTCTTTGTAAGCGGTTTAATTCCAACTTGACTAAACCTATGTGGATGTATTTGTATTGTTTTTCACTTGTTTTTGTAAGGATTTTTGAGATGTAAGAGAAATTGTCTCAAAAGGTTTTGTAATCAAGATCTCTCTCTTCGCTTTGATTGTGAAATCAGTTTTGAAAAAATTGAGTTTTGTAGTCTGATAGATTTGATCTTTTTGTACTTTTGGAATTTCCCAATTATCTATACATTTTTCAAAATTTTCAATTATTATTTCTTCACTATTAACTATCTTTCTCGACTCGGAGGACGAGGTAGAAGAGTTTGAAGAAGAAACTGTCCTACAGAAAATTGGATTCATACTTAAAGAATTTTACCAGGTTGATCTTTTGAGTTAAGTGAGGTAACCGCACCAGGAATCATCGCCTCTAAAACGCCCTCTCGGCTAAACACGGGACTTACAACCCAGGCCTATTTACACCTCTAAAGAAGCTGTCTTATCACCTTAAGATCATCTTACCAACCTCTCAAAATGTTTAAATGTGAATCCGAACCTTAAATAGAACCTTTTCCCCCCCAGGCTCTGATACCAAGGGGACCCAAAGATCGAAAGGGGGATGAGCTAACAGGGAAGAAGTAATAATCTAGATCTTGAGCAATATATAAATAATTAAAGAAATAAACAAAATGCACAAAGAAAGGAAATCTTCAGAAAGGAAAATTAAATTTGTAAATTAAATATGAATATACATGTATATATTCAATAGGCGGCAGAGCCAGTCCGTTATGAACATATATACGTATATTTATGCAGATCAGGCGGTTGAACCGACCATATGCATGATAAAGAAATTTTGTAAAAGAAATTGAAGAAAACTTACTTCAAAAACTTATAAATTTTGTAAGATTTGTACAAAGGTTTGGAGATGTAATTCCGGGTAGGACTTACAAAGGTTGCTCAACACATGAGCTTCCTAAGATCTACTACAAGGAAATACAAGGGTTTGTAAGTTTGTAGGTGAGGTAGAGGTAGGGCTAGATGGGAAGTGAATCGACCTTCTTGCTCCTTCTGAACCTCGGCGAGAAACCTTCTAGGACTTGAGAAGCTTGGGGATGGAGAAGCTTGGAGAGGCTTTGGCTCCTTTGTAAAAGCTCTGAAGTTCCAAAGAAAGCTCCTCTCTCTTTGCCTTGGATGAATGCCTCCTTAAATAGAAGGGTCCAGGGGCAGCTTTGTAATTTTGGAAAGTTTGAACAGTGTCTGCCACTTGATGTCTTCACGTGTGAACAGTGATTCTTGACTCCTTCACATGCGAATAGTAAAAAGTGAACAGTACAAGATATGACAGGTGAACAGTGTCCTGTCTGGTTTTGAAATAAAACAAAGTAAAATGATTACAAAAAGAAAAGTAAAAGTAAAAATGAAGAGAAAGCAAGATAGGTAATTTTGCCGCCATAAATTTCTTTTGCCGGTCTTTTCTTTTTCTTTTTCTTTTTCTTTTCTTTTTTTTTTTTTTTTTTTTTTTTTTTTTATGGAGTGGAGCTGGGACCACTCTTTTTACAACAGATTTTGTATTTGTGAAGAGGTACCACAACCTTCTTCATCATCATCTCCCAAGTCTATGATGGGTTCTGAGTCAGAATTCGCTGCAGATGAATTGGTTCTGTTTTGCAATAATTGTTCCATTATTGCAAAATATTCTTCATCATTTTTAGCTCCTGCTAATCTTGCCATAGCATGTGATCTTTGGGCCAAAAACAATTGATTTGAAAAGTTTTGTATAGGAGTTGGTGGCAAAAGGTTTTTTCCCTTAAGCCAGGTTTTTACTCCTTGGTTTGTAATTGTTTCGGATATTAAATGAATCCCACCATTTTACCTTGAACCTTCCGATGATTGTATTTAGTCCATCTTGGGGTGAAATTCAAAGAACTGATAAGAACCCAAGGTAAAAAGAATTTTGAAGAGAACAAGAGAAGAGGAGGAAACCTTTTCTCTTTGGGTGAGGGTTTGTAATGGGTTTTGAAAAGGTTTAAACTCTCGATATTTCGGTGTAAGGATTTGGTAGTGCACCAAAATACTTCCACCATCGAGCAAACCATGAAGGGGTTTTGGAAGGATCAAATGTTTTTTGGAAATAGAACAGCCATGAATGACTATTCTTGTGATTTTGTATGAGGAAGGTATTGTACCATGCCTGTTGGTAATCCCAGTAATTGAAATGTTGGCAATGGTCAATCTTGTTTTGGAATGATAATGGGAAGATTTTTGGTTTTGTAAGGTCTTGTCCCCAATCAGAAGGATTAAGGATGTTTTGAATGTGGCAGGTTGAATAAGTTTGATCGCATGATTTTCTTTTAGATAAAAATGTTTGAATTTTCCGAGCCAAGAAATTCAAGTATTGCTCGATAGTAGGCTTGGGTTTTGGAAAGATCCCAAGGTTTGTAATACCATCCTTTTGTAAAGGCTTTTGAAATTGCCATAGAGGCATCTTGGTGTAGGAACTCATCCTCTATGATCAAAACATTTTGAAAATGGGTTTTTGTAATCCATTCCGAAAACTTCTTTTTTAATTTTGTTTGAGACAAAACTATTTGAGAAGAATTTGGTTGGGAAACATTGGTTTGAAAATCTATTTGTAAAATCTCATGGGCTTGAGAAATGTTTTGAAAATTTTGAGAAAGGGTTTTTTGAGAGGAAGACTCTCCTTTCTCCTGGGTTTTGGAAATAGGTTTTGTAGATTTACCTTCTCGGGCCCGATTGGCCCGAGTTATGTTTTGTAGAGCTCAAGAACTTCGTGAGATTTGGACAGTGATTCTATCCATTTTTGAATCTGGCTGTCTGTTTCTGGAGCCTGAGATTCAATAAATTTTGTTTGATCTTCTTCTTCTGCTTCGACCATGTCTGCCCAAGTTTGAATAGGTTTTGCAGAAGAGATGATAGGTTTTGTAGGGTTTGGTTTTGTAGAGGCTGAGGCTTCAGCCTTGGTATTTTTCTTTCTGGGCATTGGCCTGTCTTGAAGAAATTCTCTGGTTAGAAAGTCTGGGATGGAATTTGTATCTCCTTTTATAAATTCAATTTCAAAATAAAAAATACTTAAAATTGCTTGCCATCGTGCAAAAATTTGTTTTGATGCAAGATTTTGAACATCTTTTTGCAAAACTTCTTTGGCTGATTTGCAATCAATTCTAAGTAAAAATTTTTGATTTAATAAATCACTTTGAAATTTTTGTATGCACATGACAATTGCAAGAATCTCTTTTTTGATGGTAGAGTATTTCTTTTGACAATCATTCCAATGTGCAGAATGGAATTGAACTATTTGTTCTTTTCCGTTTTGAACTTGTTTTAAAATTCCACCATAACCTAACTCTGAGGCATCTGTCTCGACTACCTTAGGGGCTAATGGATCTGCCAAATGCAGACAAGGAATGGTTTGGACCTGTTTTTTGATATGACGGATCACTTCAGTGTGATGATCTGTCCATGGAACAGGGTTCTTCTTTAACCTATCATGCAAGGGTTTTGCTAGACGGTTAATATTCGGACAAAAATCTAAGACATAATTCAAGCTACCTAAGAATCTCTGTAGCTGGGTTTTATCCAAGATTTTGTCAGGAAATTTGTTTGGAAATTCTAGACTTCTCTCTATTGGAGTAATGGTTCCTTGGGATATGTAATGACCTAGAAACCTAACTCTGGTTTGGAAAAGAGAAATCTTTGATTTTGAAACGGCAAGGCCATTTCGTTTTGTAACAGAGAAGAATGTCTTTAAGTGTTTGAAGTGTTGTTCAATTGACTCCGAGAACACAAGAACATCATCTATGTAGACTATGCAAAATTTTGAATATGGATTGAAGATTTCATTCATAATTCTTTGGAATTCTGATGGGGCATTTTTCAGGCCAAAAGGCATGACTTTCCACTCATACTGTCCAAAAGGAACTGTGAATGCGGTTTTGTATCTATCTTTTGGATCAATTTGTATTTGCCAAAATCCTGAACGACAGTTCCTGGGGGACAAAACTTTTTCTGATTAAATCAATTTGTATTTCCCCCCCAGGCTCTGATACCAAGGGGACCCAAAGATCGAAAGGGGGATGAGCTAACAGGGAAGAAGTAATAATCTAGATCTTGAGCAATATATAAATAATTAAAGAAATAAACAAAATGCACAACAAGAAAGGAAATCTTCAGAAATGAAAATTAAAGATTAAATATATATATATTCTATAGGCGGCAGAGCCAGTCCGTTAAGAATATATATACTTAACAAAGATAAAAATTAAATTTGTAATTTAAATATGAATATACATGTATATACTCAATAGGCGGCAGAGCCAGTCCGTTATGAATATATATACGTATATTTATGCAGATCAGGCGGTTGAACCGACCATATGCATGCTAAAGAGATTTTGTAAAAGAAATTGAAGAAAACTTACTTCAAAATCTTATAAATTTGTAAGATTTGTACAATGGTTTGGAGATGTAATTCCGGGTAGGACTTACAAAGGTTGCTCAACACATGAGCTTCCTAAGATCTACTACAAGGAAATACAAGGGTTTGTAAGTTTGTAGGTGAGGTAGAGGTAGGGCTAGATGGGAAGTGAATCGACCTTCTTGCTCCTTCTGAACCTCGGCGAGAAACCTTCTAGGACTTGAGAAGCTTGGGGATGGAGAAGCTTGGAGAGGCTTTGGCTCCTTTGTAAAAGCTCTGAAGTTCCAAAGAAAGCTCCTCTCTTTGCCTTGGATGAATGCCTCCTTAAATAGAAGGGTCCAGGGGCAGCTTTGTAATTTTGGAAAGTTTGAACAGTGTCTGCCACTTGATGTCTTCACGTGTGAACAGTGATTCTTGTCTCCTTCACATGCGAATAGTAAAAAGTGAACAGTACAAGATATGACAGGTGAACAGTGTCCTGTCTGGTTTTGAAATAAAACAAAGTAAAATGATTACAAAAAGAAAAGTAAAAGTAAAAATGAAGAGAAAGCAAGATAGATAATTTTGCCGCCATAAATTTCTTTTCTTTTTCTTTTCTTTCCTTTTCTTTTTATTTTTTTTTTTTTTTTTTTTTTTTTATGGAGTGGAGCTTGGACCACTCGTGTTAGCCTTCCAACATGTTTTGTAGGTTGTGCCATGTTTCCTCATCATCACTTGTTTCGTCATCGGACGAGACAGAAGATAGGTCGTAGTAGCTTTCATATTGAACCATGTAATTTTCATACTGGGTTTCAATGTGAAAGGGTTTTGGATTCGGCAAATGTTCGTAATGAACGAATATCAGAGAATATGTACGTGTATGGAATAGTATATAATATGGATATCTATATTTTCGCCAGTTGTCAACGACTGTCTTTGCTCGCCATTTGTTGAGTTGGACGAAATAATCTTCATGATTGCATGGCCAATCTGGAAGATGATAGAGAGGAGGAAGTTTTGTATCCAGGTAGAAGTAATGGATTGCTTGTTGGAGCTCTCCATTTGCTAATACTTCTGGAGGTGTTGAAATTATTTGTAAGTTGACAGGTTTCTGGAGTAATAATAGTCTTCTGACTTCTTGAAGGACTCTATTTCCCAAAAACCTTATCATTTCACAATCAAATTTTGTAACTCGAACTCCAGCTAACATACCCCATTTGAATAGTTCTCGGGCGTCTAGATACCGGGTACCAGACATCTGAGTGGTTTTGAAGCGGGGAATGCTGAAATCTAAGCTGTGTTCACAATTTGGATAGCACAGAGGTCGTAGGTTGTGACGTTCCTGAGTGCAATGAAAACGGGGTTTTGAGTAGTACTCCCATTCCCATGACCATCCATTTTGACCTTGCTGATTGCTTTTTGTAAAGTTGAGACCTTTTTGGAAAACATCCAGCTGTTCTTTGATTCTCGGATCGATGATATTTTGTAGGATCTCGCCGCGGATCTCTTGAGGAAGACCGTTGAGAACTTGTTGCCTGAATTTCTTCGAAAGACAACGGGTTTGGAAATGTGCTAAGGACCTATTGGCACCAAGTGAAGCAAAAAGGACTTCACTGTGGTGATAATTTTTCACATTGACCAGTGGGGCCAATGGTAATTTTACACTAGAATCCAGTGGGGATCCTAGGCCTTCAGTCCTTCGCCTTTGAATTTTTACACTAGAATCCAGTGGGGATCCTAGGCCTTCAAATTCCTGTTTTTGTAATTCAAGGTGATGATTTTGGTTAGAAGTGGATGGATCTGATGGACTAATTCTGGATGTAATGGATTTGTATAAAATTTGGTTTTGTAAAAACTCAATGAATGATTGAGCTACTATGATATGATCCTCATGATATTTAATTCTGCTAAGGAGGTCAGCCACATAATTATTAGCTTCTTCAAACTCAATACAAAGTGCATTGAGAGCTGAAACTCCCAATCGTTTGTTTTGTATTAGAGTCCAAAGATTATCTAATAAACATTGGTGCCTCTCTGAGGGAACATATGCAGTTCTGGCTACATTAATTCTGAATTTCTGAGCAGGAGTTTTGGAGAGGACTATTGGTCCAAAGTGGACTAAATCTCCATTGTTGGGTGATTCTGTCATCTGCAAAAACTCATGAGGGTTAGTTTGTAATAAGCAGTAATCAAATTGATTTTTGAAAACAAGCTTGTTTAAAAAGAATCGTGTTTTTTGTAAATGCGGTCTTGTTTCCTGTTCCAAAACATTTATTTGATTATCAAAAATGGAATAAGCCTTTATGATATTCAAATTTTCTGTTTTGGGTTTTTCAACAAAAGGGAAAACAAGATTTTGATTTTTTGTTTTAAAAGAAATACTATCATAGTTGACTTTGTAGGGAGTAATCAAATTAATGAAAGGAGTCCCTAGAATGACACTATGACTGATATCTTTTATTAAAACAAATGAAGTTTGTAAAAGAAGATTTGAACTGGCTATTGAAGCCTCTGTTTTGTAATTAATTTTGATTTTGGAATTGTTTGCAGCTGAAAGATTTTCAGTAGTTTTTTCTTGAAATTTTTCTGGAACAATGCCATCTTTAATACAATTTATATCTGCACCTGTATCAAATAAGGCAATTGTATCGATCCTGAAATCTTTTGAAAAAACTATCGAAATTCTAATCAAATATTTTCTGAAAGAAATCTCATTAAGAATGAAGAGAAAATCCTTTGTAGGTTTTTCAAGACTTTGAATTTCTAAAGTATTTTCTTCATCTTCTTCTTCGACTTCTTCATTGATTTGTTTTGAAAGTAATTTTTGAAGTGTTTCTGAGTCCTGTGCCTGTTTTTCTTTAAGCTCGTTAAGTTCAATCTTAACAACTTTTATTTCTTCCTGGAGGCTTTGGACTGAAACAGTTGGTTGTTTTGAAGTCTTCTTTCTACCCAATATGGCCGTAAGGTCATATGTGTTTTTTGAAACAGAAGGCAGAATAGAAGGTTTTTGTATTGGTTGTTCTTCAAAGGTTTTTAAAAGTTTTCCTAAAAATTCCTGTTGTAGTTGAGAATCTTCAACCTGTGTAAGGATTTCTAAGAGTAACTTCTGGTCTTTTGAAAGAACATTGATTTTCAATTTTGGTTTTGTAAACAGTTCATTTTCAGACCGAATCGATGATGAACTTGTAATTAATTCATCAATTTGTAATCCTTCTTCGTGGGTTCGAATCATCGACTCACCTTCGTTTCAATCAAAAGAGCAGTTATTTTATTAATAACTTCTTCTTCTAATTGCAACTCATGAAGTTTTTTGTTTAATTTGCAAAAATTTGCAGTGTGGCCTTTGTTACCACATTTGTAACAAGTCCAATTTTTGAACTTTGTTTTGGATTGAGGACTAGGTTTGCTAGTCTTTTTTGAAGATTTTTTGTAATAGGAATCTTTTTCTGGTTTTGAAGAGTTTTTGTATTTTTGGGATGATTTTTTGTAAGGTTTTCTGCTACAACTTCCTCCACAGTCTGGAGTAGGGTTTTTGGTTCCTATTTCAAATTGTTTGCAGAAAGATCCTAACTCTTGACGAGTTTTTCTCATTTCCCATTTCAAATGTTTTTGTAATTTCAAATCCTGATGATTTTTAAACCTTCTTTTGAGTGAGACGACTAGTTCACCATAGGTTAATTTATCATACGGATTTGATTTCCAAAGGCTTCCTTAATTTTATTCCTAACCTTTTCTCCTAAAAGGATCGGAAGTCCAGCAAGGAATTTTTCTTTCCAAAAGGGCTGACTAGAATCTTCTCTAAGCATTACCCTAGTAAGGAAAGTGGTTTTGTAATACTGAAAATCACTCAGTTTTTTGCATCTAAGGTTTGAAAGGAGTTCGGCATTTTTATCCTTAAGATGAGATGGGTCACCTACGAAGTGTAAGGAGATTGTCACTATCAAGGTGGCTACTGCATCTGGGATTGGTTGGCCTAACTCATCAAGAATTGGCACGCCATCTTCTTGAGTTTGTATGGATTCTAGAATCTCGATTTTTGTAGGTTCGTGAGATGATAATCCCACCATCCTTTGAGTCGCCCCGAGAATCTCGCAATGAGGAGTTCAAAGAATAGCTCGTCTGGGTTCCAGCTTGGGTTTTGTAAGCATTTGTCGCCATGGTCATTTGTCGGAGCAAATTCAAGATGTTGTATTCGACATACCATCTATGTTCCATTCATAGATGAGAGGCATTGAATTTAGACCGGGTTAGGATTTCGATCTATTTTCTATGCCTAAGTCCGAGTCATTATTGGAAGGGGTGTTGTTACCCGCGGCCAATAAAGTCTATTGATTTGTAAGGGTTTTGAAGACTGAATTTCTTCAGTTTGGATGGGCTGGTTTTCCTGGCTTTGGATATCTGAATCTGAATCTTCCTCAATTATATTGACACTCCTTTGGGAAGTTTGAGGTGTTTCTGTGCTACCGAGTAGAAGTCAAGCTTCTAGCCTAGTTTTCATATCTCTCAAAGCCTGAATAAACTCAGAATTGGTGTTGTTTTGTAAATCTTTTTGACTATTTTTGGAAACTTGGAATGGTTTGAAAATTGGGTTTTTCAATTTTGTATCTGGCTTAGTTTCAACTTGGGAAACTGTAGCCTGTTGGTTTTGTTCCATTTTTTGTAATTGCTTACCAATGGTATGCAAATGGGCATTTGTAAAGTTATTCTGTAAAACAATGTTTTTTATGTTCACAGAATCACTTTCATTTGGAATTTTGTAAGGGGCTGCTTCTACTGTTTGTTCCAAGTGGGGAATTTTAACTATCCTAAGAGGAGGATGTTCAGATCAGATTTTTCTACCATCCGAAATTTCCCATTCAGAACTTTGTTTCTAATAAAGAATGTGATTAATGCATGCTTTTCTTTCTCGCTTGCTTAGCGCATAATTTTTCTTCTCGCTTGTTTAACAGATATTTTTTCTTCTGCTTTCTTTAGAAGATCTTTCAGAGCTGCAATGAACTCTGATTGATTATCTTCTGGCTCCTGTTGTTTAGGTTTTGTAATTTGAGAAGGTTTTGTAATTGGAACTGATTTTTTGAAAGTTTTTGGAGTTTTTGAAAACGGATATGAAATGTTATGCTCTTTAGCATACATCTCAAACCAATCAAAGAAAAGAATATGAACTCTGTGTTGGTGTACAAAGTCATAATTTTTCTTTTGAATTTCTTCCCTTCGACCGGTAAGGAAATTTTTGAAAACCATATTTGCTTTTATGATTTTTAGGAGAATAAAAATCATCATGCAAATATTGTCTGCTCACTTCAAATTCTTTTTCAAGCACATTAAGTTCATGGTTTACATTTTCTGTAATGGTGAAAAGGTAGGAGAAGTAGGTTCCGACTGCTTGGGTTTCATCCTCAATGCACTGCTTTGTAAATTTGTATAAACCGGATGTGGAACATTTGTAGAGTAATTTACGTTTGTAAAGTGGATCTAGGTATTTCTGAAGTAGAAAACCTAGAAGAGCTAGGTAAATCTGAGGTAGAATACCTAGGCTGAATATTTTGTATTTCAATTGGTTTTGTAATAGGCAAACTAATGACAGAAGGTATACGAGACACTCTTCCTAGGTCAACGATCTTTGGATGTTGAGGAATCATCCAAAACCTAAGGCTTCATTAAAGCTAAGGTGACTCTTCCATCGTCATACTGGGTTACTTGCCTAAGTTGAACGTTTGGCTCAACTATTTTTGAAGATTCTGGTTTTATTGCACCTTCTAAAATCCATTCTTCTGGTAGGGTTATGTCCTTCCATTGGATAGATCTAGGGATTACAGTATTGGATTTTGTAAGATCAGTTTGTAAAAGCAAAGTTTCTCCTCTTTTGCTTTGAAACTTATGTTTTGTTGCAAAAGCAGAAATCATAGCTTTGTAATGAATTTTGTAAATCAGTGCAAGAGGAATAGATCCTTCAAGCATTTTGTAATTGTGAGTTTTGATTTGTAAAACAAGGGATTTTGTAATATTACTGTCGTTTAAAGAAACAGTAAAATTTGGATAGCAATCAAAAGATATTGGTCCATTGCATAAACTAGACTCGACTGAACTAAGCAAGGAGTCTTGGAAGTTTATGAACCTAGTATCTCTAAGGACTGCTAGGATTGAGGTGTTCAACCCTTCTTTTGTAAGTGGTTTAATTCCAACTTGGACTAAACCTATATGGATGTATTTGTATTGTTTTTCACGGTGTTTTTGTAAGGATTTTTGAGACAGAAGAGAAATCGTCTCAAAAGGTTTTGTAATCTGAAGATCTCTTTCTTCAGTTTTGATTGTGAAATCAGTTTTGAAAAAATTGAGTTTTGTAGTCTGATAGATTTGATCTTTTTGTACTTTTGGAATTTCCCAATTATCTATACATTTTTCAAAATTTTCGATTACTATTTCTTCACTATTAACTATCTTTCTCGACTCGGAGGACGAGGTAGAAGAGTTTGAAGAAGAAACTGTCCTACAGAAAATTGGATTCATACTTAAAGAATTTTACCAGGTTGATCTTTTGAGTTAAGTGAGGTAACCGCACCAGGAATCACTGCCCTAAAACGCCCTCTCGGCTAAACACGGGACTTACAACCCAGGCCTATTTACACCTCTAAAGAAGCTGTCTTATCACCTTAAGATCATCTTACCAACCTCTCAAAATGTTTAAATGTGAATCCGAACCTTAAATAGAACCTTTTCCCCCCCAGGCTCTGATAAATACAATTTGTATATATATATATTTAATCAGAAATTACTTCTTCCCTGTTAGCTCATCCCCCCCAGGCTCTGATACCAAGGGGACCCAAAGATCGAAAGGGGGATGAGCTAACAGGGAAGAAGTAATAATCTAGATCTTGAGCAATATATAAATAATTAAAGAAATAAACAAAATGCACAACAAGAAAGGAAATCTTCAGAAATGAAAATTAAAGATTAAATATATATATATTCTATAGGCGGCAGAGCCAGTCCGTTAAGAATATATATACTTAACAAAGATAAAAATTAAATTTGTAATTTAAATATGAATATACATGTATATACTCAATAGGCGGCAGAGCCAGTCCGTTATGAATATATATACGTATATTTATGCAGATCAGGCGGTTGAACCGACCATATGCATGCTAAAGAGATTTTGTAAAAGAAATTGAAGAAAACTTACTTCAAAATCTTATAAATTTGTAAGATTTGTACAAAGGTTTGGAGATGTAATTCCGGGTAGGACTTACAAAGGTTGCTCAACACATGAGCTTCCTAAGATCTACTACAAGGAAATACAAGGGTTTGTAAGTTTGTAGGTGAGGTAGAGGTAGGGCTAGATGGGAAGTGAATCGACCTTCTTGCTCCTTCTGAACCTCGGCGAGAAACCTTCTAGGACTTGAGAAGCTTGGGGATGGAGAAGCTTGGAGAGGCTTTGGCTCCTTTGTAAAAGCTCTGAAGTTCCAAAGAAAGCTCTCTTTTTCTTTGCCTTGGATGAATGCCTCTTTAAATAGAAGGGTCCAGGGGCAGCTTTGTAATTTTGGAAAGTTTGAACAGTGTCTGCCACTTGATGTCTTCACGTGTGAACAGTCATTCTTGACTCCTTCACATGCGAATAGTAAAAAGTGAACAGTACAAGATATGACAGGTGAACAGTGTCCTGTCTGGTTTTGAAATAAAACAAAGTAAAATGATTACAAAAAGAAAAGTAAAAGTAAAAATGAAGAGAAAGCAAGATAGGTAATTTTGCCGCCATAAATTTCTTTTGCCGGTCTTTTCTTTTTCTTTTTCTTTTTCTTTTCTTTTTTTTTTTTTTTTTTTTTTTTTATGGAGTGGAGCTGGGACCACTCTTTTAACAACAGATTTTGTATTTGTGAAGAGGTACCACAACCTTCTTCATCATCATCTCCCAAGTCTATGATGGGTTCTGAGTCAGAATTAGCTGCAGATGAATTGGTTCTGTTTTGCAATAATTGTTCCATTATTGCAAAATATTCTTCATCATTTTTAGCTCCTGCTAATCTTGCCATAGCATGTGATCTTTGGGCCAAAAACAATTGATTTGAAAAGTTTTGTATAGGAGTTGGTGGCAAAAGGTTAAACTGATCTTACAAAATCCAATACTGTAATCCCTAGATCTATCTAATGGAATGACATAACCCTACCAGAAGAATGGATTTTAGAAGGTGCAGTGGAACCAGAATCTTCAAAATTAGTTGAGCCAAATGTTCAACTTAGGCAAGTAACCCAGTATGACGATGGAAGAGTCAGCCTTAGCTTTAACAGAAGCCTTAGGTTTTCAGATGATTCCTCAACATCCAGTACTGTTGACATAGGAAGAGTGTCTCGTATACCTTCTGTCATTAGTTTGCCTATTACAAAACCAATTGAAATACAAAATATTCAGCCTAGGTATTCTACCTCAGATTTACCTGAGGTAGAATACTTCTTCCCTGTTAGCTCATCCCCCCCAGGCTCTGATACCATCTCGTATACCTTCTGTCATTAGTTTGCCTATTACAAAACCAATTGAAATACAAAATATTCAGCCTAGGTATTCTACCTCAGATTTACCTAGCTCTTCTAGGTTTTCTACTTCAGAAATACCTAGATCCACTTTACAAAACGTAAATTACTCTACAAATGTTCCACATCCAGTTTATACAAATTTACAAAACGAGTCTGTTCAGGATGAAACCCAAACAGAGTCAGAACCTACTTCTCCTACCTTTTCAGCCATTACAGAAAATGTAAACCATGAACTTAATGTGCTTGAAAAAGAATTTGAAGTAGACAGACAATATTTGCATGATGATTTTTATTCTCCTAAAAATCATAAAAAGCAAATATGGTTTTTCAAAAATTTCACTGGTCGAAGGGAAGAAATTCAAAAGAAATATTATGACTTTGTACACCAACACAGAGTTCATATTCTTTTCTTTGATTGGTTTGAGATGTATGCTGAAGAGCATAACATTTCATATCCGTTTTCAAAAACTCCAAAAACTTTCAAAAAATCAGTTCCAGTTTCAAAACCTTCTCCAATTACAAAACCAAAACAACAGGAGCCAGAAGATAATCGATCAGAGTTCATTGCAGCTCTAAAAGATCTTCTAAAGAAAGCAGAGGAAAAACTGTCTGCTAAACAAACAAAGGAAAAACTGTCTGTTGATCCTGTTACTGTTAAAAATAAAATTCCTCATAAAAAGAATTCAAAACAACAGGTTTTTAAGGAACAAAACCCTCAAGAAACCTTTGAATTACAAAACAAACCTCTTTCAAAATCAATCCCAGAATTACAAATAGAAAGTGAATTCAAAATCTCTGAATCCACTGATGAATCATTACAAAAAGAAGAATTAGTCATTCAAAATTTAAGTACTAATCCTTCAACTTCCCCTTCAAATTCCAACCAAGAGTCTGGAGAAAATGTGCCTTTACAAAAAGATGGATTAGTTAATAATTCATCCAATTCAGGTTCTAAAATTGAATCTGAAGAAAATACAAAAAATGTTCACATGCTTTTAAAAAATCAAGAATTAGTCTTAGATGTTTTAAAGCATGAAGAAAATCCTGAAAATCAGAAAAAACTACAAAACCCTCCAGTCCAATGCCTCCAAAGAGAAATAAAAATCACTAAGAATGAGCTTAAACAGCTTAAGGAGAAAAAGGCACAGGACTCAAAAGCAATCCAGCTTTTGTTTTCAAAACCCCAGGAAGAATCTGAGAAAGATAAAGAAAATAGTTTGGAAACTCAAAACCTCCGTAAGATTTTCTTTTCATCCTCAACAGATCACCTCCGTAAAATATTTGATACAATTACCATTGTTTTTTCAAAAGATTTAAAAATCAATACAATTGCCTTATTTGATACAGCAGCAGATTTGAACTGTATTAAAGAAGGAATTGTTCCAAAGAAATTTCACGAAAAAACCACAGAAAAACTTTCAGCTGCAAATAATTCAAAAATGGCTATTAGCTATAAGACAGAAGCCTCCATAGCTAATGGTGATTTTCTTTTCAAAACCTCATTCGTAATTGTTCAAGATATTCATCATAGTGTAATCTTAGGGACTCCTTTCATTAACTTGATAACTCCCTACAAGGTTAACGATGATAGTATCTCTTTCAAAACTACAAAACAAACTCTTGTTTTCCCTTTCGTTACAAAACCAAAAACAAGAAATCTCAATATTATAAAAGCTTGTTCCATTTATAATAATGAGATTAATGTTTTAATAGAAGGAAAAAAGCAACACTTGTTGTATTTACAGCAAGATGTTTCTTTAACAAGAATTGAAAAACAATTACAAAATGATTTGGTAAAAAAGAAAATTTCGGATTTCAAAACCCAAATGAAAATTAAAAAAGAAATATATATATTCTATAGGCGGCAGAGCCAGTCCGTTAAGAATATATATACTTAACAAAAATAAAAATTAAACTTTGAAATTTAAATATGAATATACATGTATATACTCAATAGGCGGCAGAGCCAGTCCGTTATGAATATATATACGTATATTTATGCAGATCAGGCGGTTGAACCGACCATATGCATGCTAAAGAAATTTTGTAAAAGAAATTGAAGAAAACTTACTTCAAAATCTTATAAATTTGTAAGATTTGTACAAAGGTTTGGAGATGTAATTCCGGGTAGGACTTACAAAGGTTGCTCAACACATGAGCTTCCTATGATCTACTACAAGGAGCTTTCTTTGGAACTTCAGAGCTTTTACAAAGGAGCCAAAGCCTCTCCAAGCTTCTCCATCCCCAAGCTTCTCAAGTCCTAGAAGGTTTCTCGCCGAGGTTCAGAAGGAGCAAGAAGGTCGATTCACTTCCCATCTAGCCCTACCTCTACCTCACCTACAAACCTACAAACCCTGGGGACCCAAAGATCGAAAGGGGGATGAGCTAACAGGGAAGAAGCAATAATCTAGATCTTGAACAATATATAAATAATTAAAGAAATAAACAAAATGCACAAAGAAAGGAAATCTTCAGAAATGAAAATTAAATTTGTAAAGTAAATATATATATTCTATAGGCGGCCGAGCCAGTCCGTTAAGAATATACATACTTAACAAAATAAAAATTAAACTTTGAAATTTAAATATGAATATACATGTATATACTCAATAGGCGGCAGAGCCAGTCCGTTATGAATATATATACGTATATTTATGCAGATCAGGCGGTTGAACCGACCATATGCATGCTAAAGAAGGAAATTTGTAATTTTGTAAGAAAAGAATTGAAGAAAAACTTACTTCAAAACTTTATAAAATTTGTAAGATTTGTACAAAGGTTTTGGAGATGTAATTCCGGGTAGGACTTACAAAGGTTGCTCAACACATGAGCTTCCTAAGATCTACTACAAGGAAATACAAGGGTTTGTAAGTTTGTAGGTGAGGTAGAGGTAGGGCTAGATGGGAAGTGAATCGACCTTCTTGCTCCTTCTGAACCTCGGCGAGAAACCTTCTAGGACTTGAGAAGCTTGGGGATGGAGAAGCTTGGAGAGGCTTTGGCTCCTTTGTAAAAGCTCTGAAGTTCCAAAGAAAGCTCCTTTTTTGCCTTGGATGAATGTCTCCTTAAATAGAAGGGTCCAGGGGCAGCTTTGTAATTTTGGAAAGTTTGAACAGTGTCTGCCACTTGATGCCTTCACGTGTGAACAGTGATTCTTGTCTCCTTCACATGCGAACAAGAAAAGTGAATAAAGATAAGATATGACAGTGAATGTCCTGTCTGGTTTTGAAATAAAGTAAAAGAAAACAAAGTAAAATGATTACAAAAAGAAAAGTAAAAGTGCAAAATTTTAAAAAGTAAAAATGAAGAGAAAGCAAGATAGATAATTTTGCCGCCATAAATTTCTTTTGCCGGTCTTAAATTTTTCTTTTCTTTTTCTTTTCTTTTCTTTTCTTTTTTTTTTTTTTTTTTTTTTTTTTATGGAGTGGAGCTTGGACCACTCGTGTTAGCCTTCCAACATGTTTTGTAGGTTGTGCCATGTTTCCTCATCATCACTTGTTTCGTCATCGGACGAGACAGAAGATAGGTCGTAGTAGCTTTCATATTGAACCATGTAATTTTCATACTGGGTTTCAATGTGAAAGGGTTTTGGATTCGGCAAATGTTCGAATATCCGAGAATATGTACCTGTATGGACTAGTATATACTCTGGATATCTATATTTTCACCAGTTGTCAACGACTGTCTTTGCTCGTCATTTGTTGAGTTGGACGAAATAATCTTCATGATTGCATGGCCAATCTGGAAGATGATAGAGAGGAGGAAGTTTTGTATCCAGGTAGAAGTAATGGATTGCTTGTTGGAGCTCTCCATTTGCTAATACTTCTGGAGGTGTTGAAATTATTTGTAAGTTGACAGGTTTCTGGAGTAATAATAGTCTTCTGACTTCTTGAAGGACTCTATTTCCCAAAAACCTTATCATTTCACAATCAAATTTTGTAACTCGAACTCCAGCTAACATACCCCATTATAATAGTTCTCGCGCCTAGATACCGGTACCGCATATCCGAGTGGTTTTGAAGCGGGGAATGCTGAAATCTAAGCTGTGTTCACAATTTGGATAGCACAGAGGTCGCAGGTTGTGACGTTCCTGAGTGCAGTGAAAACGGGGTTTTGAGTAGTACTCCCATTCCCATGACCATCCATTTTGACCTTGCTGATTGCTTTTTGTAAAGTTGAGACCTTTTTGGAAAACATCCAGCTGTTCTTTGATTCTGGACTGGATGATATTTTGTAGGGATCTCTTGAGGAAGACCGTTGAGAACTTGTTGCCTGAATTTCTTCGAAAGACAACGGGTTTGGAAATGTGCTAAGGACCTATTGGCACCAAGTGAAGCAAAGAGGACTTCACTGTGGTGATAATTTTTCACATTGACCAGTGGGGCCAATGGTAATTTTACACTAGAATCCAGTGGGGATCCTAGGCCTTCAGTCCTTCGCCTTTGAATTTTTACACTAGAATCCAGTGGGGATCCTAGGCCTTCAAATTCCTGTTTTTGTAATTCAAGGTGATGATTTTGGTTAGAAGTGGATGGATCTGATGGACTAATTCTGGATGTAATGGATTTGTATAAAATTTGGTTTTGTAAAAACTCAATGAATGATTGAGCTACCATGATATGATCCTCATGATATTTAATTCTGCTAAGGAGGTCAGCCACATAATTATTAGCTTCTTCAAACTCAATACAAAGTGCATTGAGAGCTGAAACTCCCAATCGTTTGTTTTGTATTAGAGTCCAAAGATTATCTAATAAACATTGGTGCCTCTCTGATGGAACATATGCAGTTCTGGCTGCATTAATTCTGAATTTCTGAGCAGGAGTTTTGGAGAGGACTATTGGTCCAAAGTGGACTAAATCTCCATTGTTGGGTGATTCTCATCCGCAAAAACTCATGAGGGTTAGTTTGTAATAAGCAAGAATCAAATTGATTTTTGAAAACAAGCTTGTTTAAAAGAATCGTGTTTTTGTAAATGCGGTCTTGTTTCTGCTTCCAAAACATTTATTTGATTATCAAAAATGGAATAAGCCTTTATGATATTCAAATTTTCTGCTTTGGGTTTTTCAACAAAAGGGAAAACAAGATTTTGATTTTTGTTTTAAAAGAAATACTATCATAGTTGACTTTGTAGGAGTAATCAAATTAATGAAAGGAGTCCCTAGAATGACACTATGATCGATATCTTTATTAAAACAAATGAAGTTTGTAAAAGAAGATTTGAACCGCTATTGAAGCCTCGCTTTGTAATTAATTTTGATTTTGGAATTGTTTGCAATGAAAGATTTTCGTAGTTTTTTCTTGAAATTTTCTCGAACAATGCCATCTTTAATACAATTTATATCCGCACTGTATCAAATAAGGCAATTGTATCGATCCCAAATCTTTTGAAAAACTATCGAAATTCTAATCAAATATTTTCTGAAAGAAATCTCATTAAGAATGAAGAGAAAATCCTTTGTAGGTTTTTCAAGACTTTGAATTTCTAAAGTATTTTCTTCATCTTCTTTTTCGACTTCTTCATTGATTTGTTTTGAAAGTAATATTTGAAGTGTTTCTGAGTCCTGTGCCTGTTTTTCCTTAAGCTCGTTAAGTTCAATCTTAACAGATTTTATTTCTTCCCGAGGCTTTGACTGAAACAGCTTGGTTGTTTTGAAGTCTTCTTTCTACCCAATATGGCCGTAAGGTCATATGTGTTTTTGAAATGTATGCGTAATAGAAGGTTTTTGTATTGGTTGTTCTTCAAAGGTTTTTAAAAGTTTTCCTAAAAATTCTGTAGTTGAGAATCTTCAACCTGTGTAAGGATTTCTAAGAGTAACTTCTGGTCTTTTGAAAGAACATTGATTTTCAATTTTGGTTTTGTAAACAGTTCATTTTCAGAATCTGAACTGGATGATGAACTTGTAATTAATTCATCAATTTGTAATCCTTCTTCTGGGGGTTCGTAATCATCGACTCACCTTCGCTTTCAATCAAAAGAGCGCTTATCTTATTAATAACTTCTTCTTCTAATTGCAACTCATGAAGTTTTTTGTTTAATTTGCAAAAATTTGCAGAGTGGCCTTTGTTAACACATTTGGAACAAGTCCAATTTTTGCACTTTGTTTGGGATTGAGGCCTAGGTTTGCTAGTCTTTTTGAAGATTTTTGTAATAGGAATCTTTTCTGGTTTTGAAGAGTTTTTGTATTTTTGGGATGATTTTTGTAAGGTTTTCACTACAACTTCCTCCACACTGGAGTAGGGTTTTTGGTTCCTATTTCAAATTGTTTGCAGAAGATCCTAACTCTTGACGAGTTTTTCTCATTTCCCATTTCAAATGTTTTTGTAATTTCAAATCCCGATGATTTTTAAACCTTCTTTTGAGTGAGACTGACTAGCTCACCATAGGTTAATTTATCATACGGATTTGATTTCCAAAGGCTTCCTTAATTTTATTCCTAACCTTTTCTCCTAAAAGGATCTAAGTCCAAGAAGGAATTTTTCTTTCCAAAAGGGTCGACTAGAATCTTCTCTAAGCATTACCCTAGTAAGGAAAGTGGTTTTGTAATCTGAAAATCACTCGCTTTTTGCATCTAAGGTTTGAAAGGAGTTCGCATTTTTATCCTTAAGATGAGATGGGTCACCTACGAAGTGTAAGGAGATTGTCACTATCAAGGTGGCTCGTGATCCGGGATTGGTTGGTTTAACTCATCAAGAATTGGCACGCCATCTTCTTGAGTTTGTATGGATTCTAGAATCTCGATTTTTGTAGGTTCGTGAGATGATAATCCCACCATCCTTTGAGTCGCCCCGAGAATCCTCGCAATGAGGAGTTCAAAGAATAGCTCGTCTGGGGTTCCAGCTTGGGTTTTGTAAGCATTTGTCGCCATGGTCATTTGTCGAGCAAATTCAAGATGTTGTATTCAGACATACCATCTATGTTCCATTCATAGACGGTAGAGGCATTGAATTTAGACTGGGTTAGGATTTCAGATCTATTTTCTATGCCTAAGTCTGGAGCTGTTATTGGAAGGGGTGTTGTTACCCGCGGCCAATAAAGTCTATTGATTTGTAAGGGTTTTGAAGACTGAATTTCTTCAGTTTGGATGGGCTGGTTTTCCTGGCTTTGGATATCTGAATCTGAATCTTCCTCAATTATATTGACACTCCTTTGGGAAGTTTGAGGTGTTTCAGGTGCTACTGGAGTAGAAGTCGAAGCTTCTAGCCTAGTTTTCATATCTCTCAAAGCCTGAATGAACTCAGAATTGTTGTTGTTTTGTAAATCTTTTTGACTATTTTTGGAAACTTGGAATGGTTTGAAAATTGGGTTTTTCAATTTTGTATCTGGCTTAGTTTCAACTTGGGAAACTGTAGCCTGTTGGTTTTGTTCCATTTTTTGTAATTGCTTACCAATGGTATGCAAATGGGCATTTGTAAAGTTATTCTGTAAAACAATGTTTTTTATGTTCACAGAATCACTTTCATTTGGAATTTTGTAAGGGGCTGCTTCTACTGTTTGTTCCAAGTGGGGAATTATAACTATCCTAAGAGGAGGATGTTCGATCAGATTTTTCTACCATCCAAATTTCCCATTCAGAACTTTGTTTCTAACAGAATGTGATTAATGCATGCTTTTCTTTCTCGCTTGCTTAGCGCATAATTTTTCTTCCGCTTGTTTAGCGTATATTTTTCTTCTGCTTTCTTTAGAAGATCTTTCAGAGCTGCAATGAACTCTGATTGATTATCTTCTGGCTCCTGTTGTTTAGGTTTTGTACTTTGAGAAGGTTTTGTAATTGGAACTGATTTTTTGAAAGTTTTTGGAGTTTTTGAAAACGGATATGAAATGTTATGCTCTTTAGCATACATCTCAAACCAATCAAAGAAAAGAATATGAACTCGTGTTGGTGTACAAAGTCATAATATTTCTTTTGAATTTCTTCCTTCGACTAAGTGAAATTTTTGAAAAACCATATTTGCTTTTATGATTTTTAGGAGAATAAAAATCATCATGCAAATATTGTCTGCTACTTCAAATTCTTTTTCAAGCACATTAAGTTCATGGTTTACATTTTCTGTAATGGTCAAAAAGGTAGGAGAAGTAGGTTCGACTGCTTGGGTTTCATCCCAATGCACTCATTTTGTAAATTTGTATAAACCGGATGTGGAACATTTGTAGAGTAATTTACGTTTGTAAAGTGGATCTAGGTATTTCTGAAGTAGAAAACCTAGAAGAGCTAGGTAAATCTGAGGTAGAATACCTAGGCTGAATATTTTGTATTTCAATTGGTTTTGTAATAGGCAAACTAATGACAGAAGGTATACGAGACACTCTTCCTATGTTAACAGTACTGGATGTTGAGGAATCATCTGAAAACCTAAGGCTTCTGTTAAAGCTAAGGCTGACTCTTCCATCGTCATACTGGGTTACTTGCCTAAGTTGAACGTTTGGCTCAACTATTTTTGAAGATTCCGGTTCTACTGCACCTTCTAAAATCCATTCTTCTGGTAGGGTTATGTCCTTCCATTGGATAGATCTAGGGATTACAGTATTGGATTTTGTAAGATCAGTTTGTAAAAGCAAAGTTTCTCCTCTTTTGCTTTGAAACTTATGTTTTGTTGCAAAAGCAGAAATCATAGCTTTGTAATGAATTTTGTAAATCAGTGCAAGAGGAATAGATCCTTCAAGCATTTTGTAATTGTGAGTTTTGATTTGTAAAACAAGGGATTTTGTAATATTACTGTCGTTTAAAGAAACAGTAAAATTTGGATAGCAATCAAAAGATATTGGTCCATTGCATAAACTAGACTCGACTGAACTAAGCAAGGAGTCTTGGAAGTTTATGAACCTAGTATCTCTAAGGACTGCTAGGATTGAGGTGTTCAACCCTTCTTTTGTAAGTGGTTTAATTCCAACTTGGACTAAACCTATATGGATGTATTTGTATTGTTTTTCACGGTGTTTTTGTAAGGATTTTTGAGACAGAAGAGAAATTGTCTCAAAAGGTTTTGTAATCTGAAGATCTCTCTCTTCAGTTTTGATTGTGAAATCAGTTTTGAAAAAATTGAGTTTTGTAGTCTGATAGATTTGATCTTTTTGTACTTTTGGAATTTCCCAATTATCTATACATTTTTCAAAATTTTCGATTACTATTTCTTCACTATTAACTATCTTTCTCGACTCGGAGGACGAGGTAGAAGAGTTTGAAGAAGAAACTGTCCTACAGAAAATTGGATTCATACTTAAAGAATTTTACCAGGTTGATCTTTTGAGTTAAGTGAGGTAACCGCACCAGGAATCACTGCCCTAAAACGCCCTCTCGGCTGAACACGGGACTTACAACCCAGGCCTATTTACACCTCTAAAGAAGCTGTCTTATCACCTTAAGATCATCTTACCAACCTCTCAAAATGTTTAAATGTGAATCCGAACCTTAAATAGAACCTTTTCCCCCCCAGGCTCTGATACCAAGGAGACCCAAAGATCGAAAGGGGGATGAGCTAACAGGGAAGAAGCAATAATCTAGATCTTGAACAATATATAAATAATTAAAGAAATAAACAAAATGCACAAAGAAAAGAAATCTTCAGAAATGAAAATTAAACTTGTAAATTAAAGATTAAATATATATATCCTATAGGCGGCAGAGCCAGTCCGTTAAGAATATATATACTTAACAAAAATCAAAATTAAATTTGTAAATTAAATATGAATATACATGTATATACTCAATAGGCGGCAGAGCCAGTCCGTTATGAATATATATACGTATATTTATGCAGATCAGGCGGTTGAACCGACCATATGCATGCTAAAGAAGGAAATTTGTAATTTTGTAAGAAAAGAATTGAAGAAAAACTTACTTCAAAACTTTATAAAATTTGTAAGATTTGTACAAAGGTTTGGAGATGTAATTCCGGGTAGGACTTACAAAGGTTGCTCAACACATGAGCTTCCTAAGATCTACTACAAGGAAATACAAGGGTTTGTAAGTTTGTAGGTGAGGTAGAGGTAGGGCTAGATGGGAAGTGAATCGACCTTCTTGCTCCTTCTGAACCTCGGCGAGAAACCTTCTAGGACTTGAGAAGCTTGGGGATGGAGAAGCTTGGGGAGGCTTTGGCTCCTTTGTAAAAGCTCTGAAGTTCCAAAGAAAGCTCCCTCCTCTTTGCCTTGGATGAATGCCTCCTTAAATAGAAGGGTCCAGGGGCAGCTTTGTAATTTTGGAAAGTTTGAACAGTGTCTGCCACTTGATGTCTTCACGTGTGAACAGTGATTCTTGACTCCTTCACATGCGAATAGTAAAAAGTGAACAGTATAAGATATGACAGGTGAATCGTGTCCTGTCTGGTTTTGAAATAAAACAAAGTAAAATGATTACAAAAAGAAAAGTAAAAGTAAAAATGAAGAGAAAGCAAGATAGGTAATTTTGCCGCCATAAATTTCTTTTGCCGGTCTTTTCTTTTTTTTTTTTTTTTTTTTTTTTTTTTTTTATGGAGTGGAGCTGGGACCACTCTTTTTACAACAGATTTTGTATTTGTGAAGAGGTACCACAACCTTCTTCATCATCATCTCCCAAGTCTATGATGGGTTCTGAGTCAGAATTAGCTGCAGATGAATTGGTTCTGTTTTGCAATAATTGTTCCATTATTGCAAAATATTCTTCATCATTTTTAGCTCCTGCTAATCTTGCCATAGCATGTGATCTTTGGGCCAAAAACAATTGATTTGAAAAGTTTTGTATAGGAGTTGGTGGCAAAAGGTTTTTTCCCTTAAGCCAGGTTTTTACTCCTTGGTTTGTAATTGTTTCTGGGATATTAAATGAATCCCACCATTTTACCTTGAACCTTCTGATGATTGTATTTAGTCCATCTTGGGGTCGAAATTCAAAGAACCAGATAAGAACCCAAGGTAAAAAGAATTTTGAAGAGAACAAGAGAAGAGGAGGAAACCTTTTCTCTTTGGGTGAGGGTTTGTAATGGGTTTTGAAAAGGTTTAAACTCTCTGATATTTCTGGTGTAAGGATTTCAGGTAGTGCACCAAAATACTTCCACCACTGAGCAAACCATGAAGGGGTTTTGGAAGGATCAAATGTTTTTTGGAAATAGAACAGCCATAAATGACTATTCTTGTGATTTTGTATGAGGAAGGTATTGTACCATGCCTGTTGGTAATCCCAGTAATTGAAATGTTGGCAATGGTCAATCTTGTTTTGGAATGATAATGGGAAGATTTTTGGTTTTGTAAGGTCTTGTCCCCAATCAGAAGGATTAAGGATGTTTTGAATGTGGCAGGTTGAATAAGCCGGATCAGCATGATTTTCTTTTAGATAAAAATGTTTGAATTTTGCTGAGCCAGTAAATTCAAGTATTGCCTGATAGTAGGCTTGGGTTTTGGAAAGATCCCAAGGTTTGTAATACCATCCTTTTGTAAAGGCTTTTGAAATTGCCATAGAGGCATCTTGGTGTAGGAACTCATCCTCTATGATCAAAACATTTTGAAAATGGGTTTTTGTAATCCATTCCGAAGACTTCTTTTTTAATTTTGTTTGAGACAAAACTATTTGAGAAGAATTTGGTTGGGAAACATTGGTTTGAAAATCTATTTGTAAAATCTCATGGGCTTGAGAAATGTTTTGAAAATTTTGAGAAAGGGTTTTTTGAGAGGAAGACTCTCCTTTCTCCTGGGTTTTGGAAATAGGTTTTGTAGATTTACCTTTCTGGGCCTGATTGGCCTGAGTTATGTTTTGTAGAGCCTGAAGAACTTCAGGAGATTTGGACAGTGATTCTATCCATTTTTGAATCTGGTCATGCTTCGAGCCTGAGATTCAATAAATTTTGTTTGATCTTCTTCTTCTGCTTCGACCATGTCTGCCCAAGTTTGAATAGGTTTTGCAGAAGAGATGATAGGTTTTGTAGGGTAGGGTTTGGTTTTGTAGAGGCTGAGGCTTCAGCCTTGGTATTTTTCTTTCTAGGCATTGGCCTGTCTTGAAGAAATTCTCTGGTTAGAAAGTCTGGGATGGAATTTGTATCTCCTTTTATAAATTCAATTTCAAAATCAAAAATACTTAAAATTGCTTGCCATCGTGCAAAAATTTGTTTTGATGCAAGATTTTGAACATCTTTTTACAAAACTTCTTTGGCTGATTTGCAATCAATTCTAAGTAAAAATTTTTGATTTAATAAATCACTTTGAAATTTTTGTATGCACATGACAATTGCAAGAATCTCTTTTTTGATGGTAGAGTATTTCTTTTGACAATCATTCCAATGTGCAGAATGGAATTGAACTATTTGTTCTTTTCCGTTTTGAACTTGTTTTAAAATTCCACCATAACCTAACTCTGAGGCATCTGTCTCGACTACCTTAGGGGCTAATGGATCTGCCAAATGCAGACAAGGAATGGTTTGGACCTGTTTTTTGATATGACGGATCACTTCAGTGTGATGATCTGTCCATGGAACAGGGTTCTTCTTTAACCTATCATGCAAGGGTTTTGCTAGACGGTTAATATTCGGACAAAAATCTAAGACATAATTCAAGCTACCTAAGAATCTCTGTAGCTGGGTTTTATCCAAGATTTTGTCAGGAAATTTGTTTGAAAATTCTAGACTTCTCTCTATTGGAGTAATGGTTCCTTGGGATATGTAATGACCTAGAAACCTAACTCTGGTTTGGAAAAGAGAAATCTTTGATTTTGAAACGGCAAGGCCATTTCGTTTTGTAACAGAGAAGAATGTCCTTAAGTGTTTGAAGTGTTGTTCAATTGACTCCGAGAACACAAGAACATCATCTATGTAGACTATGCAAAATTTTGAATATGGATTGAAGGTTTCATTCATAATTCTTTGGAATTCTGATGGGGCATTTTTCAGGCCAAAAGGCATGACTTTCCACTCATACTGTCCAAAAGGAACTGTGAATGCGGTTTTGTATCTATCTTTTGGATCAATTTGTATTTGCCAAAATCCTGATTTCATATCAAATTTGGAAAACACAAATGCAGAATGAAGTTTTTGTAAAAGATCTTTTTTGTTTGGAATTGGATACCTGATCCATTTCAAAGCTTTATTCAAAGGTTTGTAATTAATTACTAATCTAGGAGTGCCTCTTTCTATTTCTGAATTTTTGTTCACATAAAAAGCTGCACAACTCCAAGGAGATCTAGATTCTGTAATTAATCCTTTTTTCTTTAAATCCAAAATTTCTGAACGATGTTGTTGTTCTAGTTCAAAGATTCATTTGGATTGGTCTGGCTTTTGTAGGTATCTGTTTTTCATTGAAATCATTTTCATACAGTAAATCTACCATATGTTGTTTTCGATTCCAAAAGGCGTTTGGTAAATCAGAACAAATTTCTCTTTCAATTTGGGTTTTGAAATCCGAAATTTTCTTTTTTACCAAATCATTTTGTAATTGTTTTTCAATTCTTGTTAAAGAAACATCTTGCTGTAAATACAACAAGTGTTGCTTTTTTCCTTCTATTAAAACATTAATCTCATTATTATAAATGGAACAAGCTTTTATAATATTGAGATTTCTTGTTTTTGGTTTTGTAACGAAAGGGAAAACAAGAGTTTGTTTTGTAGTTTTGAAAGAGATACTATCATCGTTAACCTTGTAGGGAGTTATCAAGTTAATGAAAGGAGTCCCTAAGATTACACTATGATGAATATCTTGAACAATTACGAATGAGGTTTTGAAAAGAAAATCACCATTAGCTATGGAGGCTTCTGTCTTATAGCTAATAGCCATTTTTGAATTATTTGCAGCTGAAAGTTTTTCTGTGGTTTTTTCGTGAAATTTCTTTGGAACAATTCCTTCTTTAATACAGTTCAAATCTGCTCCTGTATCAAATAAGGCAATTGTATTGATTTTGAAATCTTTTGAAAAAACAATGGTAATTTGTATCAAATATTTTCTGGAGGTGATCTGATTGAGGATGAAAAGAAAATCTTCTGGAGGTTTTTGAGTTTCCAAACTATTTTCTTTATTTTTCTCAGATTCTTCCTGGGGTTTTGAAAACAAAAGCTGGATTGCTTTTGAGTCCTGTGCCTTTTTCTCTTTAAGCTGTTTAAGCTCATTCTTAGTGATTTTTATTTCTCTTTGGAGGCATTGGACTGGAGGGTTTTGTAGTTTTTTCTGATTTTCAGGATTTTCTTCATGCTTTAAAACATCTAAGACTAATTCTTGATTTTTTAAAAGCATGTGAACATTTTTTGTATTTTCTTCAGATTCAATTTTAGAACCTGAATTGGATGAATTATTAACTAATCCATCTTTTTGTAAAGGCACATTTTCTCCAGACTCTTGGTTGGAATTTGAAGGGGAAGTTGAAGGATTAGTACTTAAATTTTGAATGACTAATTCTTCTTTTTGTAATGATTCATCAGTGGATTCAGAGATTTTGAATTCACTTTCTATTTGTAATTCTGGGATTGATTTTGAAAGAGGTTTGTTTTGTAATTCAAAGGTTTCTTGAGGGTTTTGTTCCTTAAAAACCTGTTGTTTTGAATTCTTTTTATGAGGAATTTTATTTTAACAAAGAATGTGATCAGCATGCTTTTTCCTTTGTTTGTTTAGCGCATGCTTTTTCCTCTGCTTTCTTTAGAAGATCTTTTAGAGCTGCAATGAACTATGATCGATTATCTTCTTGCTCCTGTTGTTTTGGTTTTGTAATTGGAGAAGGTTTTGAACCGAACTGATTTTTTGAAAGTTTTTGGAGTTTTTGAAAGCGGATATGAAATGTTATGCTCTTCAAAGATACATCTCAAACCAATCAAAGAAAAGAATATGAACTCTGTGTTGGTGTACAAAGTCATAATATTTCTTTTGAATTTCTTCCCTTCGACCAGTGAAATTTTTGAAAAACCATATTTGCTTTTTATGATTTTTAGGAGAATAAAAATCATCATGCAAATATTGTCTGTCTACTTCAAATTCCTTTCAAGCACATTAAGTTCATGGTTTACATTTTCTCAGAATGGTGAAAAGGTAGGAGAAGTAGGTTCGACTGCTTGGGTTTCATCCTGAATGCACTGCTTTTGTAAATTTGTATAAACTGGATGTGGAACATTTGTAGAGTAATTTACGTTTTGTAAAGTGGATCTAGGTATTTCTGAAGTAGAAAACCTAGAAGAGCTAGGTAAATCTGAGGTAGAATACCTAGGCTGAATATTTTGTATTTCAATTGGTTTTGTAATAGGCAAACTAATGACAGAAGGTATACGAGACACTCTTCCTATGTCAACAGTACTGGATGTTGAGGAATCATCTGAAAACCTAAGGCTTCTGTTAAAGCTAAGGCTGACTCTTCCATCGTCATACTGGGTTACTTGCCTAAGTTGAACATTTGGCTCAACTAATTTTGAAGATTCTGGTTCCACTGCACCTTCTAAAATCCATTCTTCTGGTAGGGTTATGTCCTTCCATTGGATAGATCTAGGGATTACAGTATTGGATTTTGTAAGATCAGTTTGTAAAAGCAAAGTTTCTCCTCTTTTGCTTTGAAACTTATGTTTTGTTGCAAAAGCAGAAATCATAGCTTTATAATGAATTTTGTAAATCAGTGCAAGAGGAATAGATCCTTCAAGCATTTTGTAATTGTGAGTTTTGATTTGTAAAACAAGGGATTTTGTAATGTTACCGCTGCTTAACGAAACAAGAAAATTTGGATAGCAATCAAAAGATATTGGTCCATTGCATGTGCTAGACTCGATCAACTAAGCAAGGAGTCCCGGAAGTTTATGAACCTAGTATCTCTAAGGATTTGCTAGGATTGAGGTGTTCAACCCTTCTTTTGTAAGTGGTTTAATTCCAACTTGGACTAAACCTATGTGGATGTATTTGTATTGTTTTTCACGGTGTTTTTGTAAGGATTTTTGAGACAGAAGAGAAATTGTCTCAAAAGGTTTTTTAATCTGAAGATCTCTCTCTTCAGTTTTGATTGTGAAATCAGTTTTGAAAAAATTGAGTTTTGTAGTCTGATAGATTTGATCTTTTTGTACTTTTGGAATTTCCCAATTATCTATACATTTTTCAAAATTTTCAATTATTATTTCTTCACTATTAACTATCTTTCTCGACTCTGAGGACGAGGTAGAAGAGTTTGAAGAAGAAACTGTCCTACAGAAAATTGGATTCATACTTAAAGAATTTTACCAGGTTGATCTTTTGAGTTAAGTGAGGTAACCGCACCAGGAATCACTGCCCTAAAACGCCCTCTCGGCTAAACACGGGACTTACAACCCAGGCCTATTTACACCTCTAAAGAAGCTGTCTTATCACCTTAAGATCATCTTACCAACCTCTCAAAATGTTTAAATGTGAATCCGAACCTTAAATAGAACCTTTTCCCCCCCAGGCTCTGATACCAAGGAGACCCAAAGAAATAAACAAAATGAATATAAGGCATGACTTTCCACTCATACTGTCCAAAAGTAATTTCTGATTAAATATATATATACATATATATATATATGTATATATATATATATATATGTATATATATATATATATATATGTATATACACATTTTATTTTTGTCATTCTTTCACTTTCTTATATTTTAACAATATATGAATTCTTTCTCTTTGTACCATCTAACATACAAGCTATTCATAACAATCCCCCACTTAGCTTGTATTGTTAGATCCCATTATTTCATGCATAATGAAAAGTATCTTTTGATTTAAACTTTTCCTTAATGTAAGTATTTCAAAGTTATAAAAAAATCATGATGGCCTTAACTTAAACCTAAATTCCTATTAAATAGAACAGAAAATACTACACACACGAATCAATTAGTTCAAATTAAAAAAGTTCATCAAAATTTTAGTACAAATATGGTCTCGTGCTACCTCCTGTTTTCATAAACATTTACAAAAGTTGTTCTCACTTTTGTTGAAGCGAGATTCCTATTAAATAGAATCAGAAATACTACACACACGAATCAATTAGTTCGACTTAAAAAGTTCACTAAAATTTTAGCACAAATATGGCCTTGTACTACCTCCTGTTTTCATGAATATTTACAAAAGGTTCTCACTTTTATTGAAGCGACACCACTTCCTATGTTCATATAGGTGAAATTTCTTTTATAATAATATTAACTTAATTAAGAGTATAAATACTCATCCTTATTTCATTAGTACACTAAGTACTTAATTACAATATTTACTAATAACTTGTTGTTACCATTTAAACTTTGTTTAGTAATAATAATATAAAGTAGAGTTTCCATCAATATTAAATTTAATGGAATATTTTTAATCCTAATACAGCACATGTATTTTTTTATCATATCTGTTGAGAGCCCTTTTGTAAATGGATCTGCCAGATTATTATAAGATTTGATATAAGTAATAGCAATAATTCTATTAGAGATTAATTATTTCACATACTCATGTCTTAAGCTAATATGTCTAGACTTTCTATTATAAATTTTATTATAAGCTCTAGACATTGTTGATTGACTATCACA
The DNA here is from genome assembly GCF_030052815.1 of Hevea brasiliensis. NCBI lineage: Eukaryota > Viridiplantae > Streptophyta > Magnoliopsida > Malpighiales > Euphorbiaceae > Hevea > Hevea brasiliensis. The sequence continues at coordinate 10,250,599 of NC_079506.1, forward strand.
ATGTAAGGAAACAACAAGTATCAGTTGTGGCCACAACTTGATATCTAGTAAAAAATTTCTCAGCCATTCTGCCTCTTTACCAACGGTTGCTAGAGCTATAAATTATGATTCTATTATAGAATGTGTTATACAAGTTTGTTTCTTTGATGCCCAATAAATAGCACATCCTCCTAAGGTAAAAACCCAACCAGAAGTTAATTGATTATCATTAATACTAGTTATCCAACTAGCATCTGTATAATCTTTTAATACAATTGGAAATTTATTATAAAATAAATCAAAGTTTATAGTTCTTTTTAAATAACCAATAACTCTTAAAATTACTTTCCAATATTTAATACTAGGCTTACTAGTATATCTTGATAATTTACATACTGTAAAAGCAATATCAGGTCTAGTGCAGTGCATAGTATACATTAAACTACAAATAGTACTAGCATATTCAATTTGAGCAGTTGCCCTATAAGAGTTTTCAGTTAATTTAGAAGAAACATCATATGGAGTTTTTGCTTATTTGATTTTTAAATGACTAAATTTATTCAATATTTTCTCAATATAATGAGATTGACAAAGAGCAAAACTCCCATTATGTTTCTTTACTTTGATACCTAAGATTATATCTACCTCTTTTAAATTTTTCATTTAAATTTTAAAGTTAGATATTTCTTTGTATCATTCACACCTTCCATATTTGTTTCAATTATAAGCATATCATCAACATAAAGACAAATTATCACACCAAAATCATCAGTAAACTTAGAATAAATACATTTATCAGCACTACTATGTTTAAAGCCATATTTCAAAATTGTTGAATCAAACTTATCATGCCATTGCTTAGGTGCTTGTTTTAAACTATACAAAGATTTAATTAATTTACAAACTTTTCTTTCATTCCCTAGTAGAATAAAACCTTCAGGTTGCTTCATATATACTTCCTCTTCTAAATCACCATTTAGAAATGCTGTTTTAACATCCATTTGATGTACATATAAATTATATATTGATGCTAAATATAAAAGTACTCTAATAGATGTTGGTCTGGCCATTGGTGTATATATATCAAAGTAGTCAATTCCCTCTTTTTTTTTAAAACCCTTTGCAACCAATCTAGCTTTAAAGTTTGAATCGATCTATCTGTATTATATTTTCTTCTGAAAACTCATTTATATCATATTAGTTTGGAATCAGGTGGCAAATCAACTAGAACCCATATATTATTAAATAACAATGAATTTATTTCATCATTGATTGCCTCGTTCCAAAAAGCCACATCTCTTGAAGCGATTGCCTCTTGGAATGTTTTAGGATCATCTTCTACATTTAACAAAATTGGTATTTTGTTAAGTACAACTAACCTATTGCCTTCTACAAGAAAAACAATAGCTTGAAAAGATATGAAATTTGAATGTAAATTCTTTTCTTTTCTAGCACGTTGACTTCTTCTAATTTCATTAAAAGAATCTAACTTTCTTTTGTTGCTAGAAGCCGATTCAAAATTAACATTAATACTAGAATCATTGCCTTGATTTGAACTAATCATGGGCTCATGTATAGAATCATTATGAAATTTATTTTCAATAAATTCAACATCTATAGATTATATAATTACATTAGAGTCTAAATTCAAAATTCTATGAGCTTTGGAATTGTCGGCATAACCAACAAAAACTCCTTTCAAAGCTCTCTGACCTAATTTAGTCATTTTAGGATCTAAAACTCTATAAGATGCTAAAACAACCCCATACTCTTAGATAGTTCAAGTTAGGTTTTCTATTTTTTCATAATTCATATGGTGAAACCATAAATTTTCTGGAAGGAATTCTATTATGTAAATGACAAGCAGTAAGTAAAGCTTCTTCTCACAAATTTGTTAGCAAATTAGAATTCATAAGCATAGAATTAAGCATATCTACTAAAGTTCTATTATTTCTTTATGCCAACCCATTTTGTTGTTGTGTATATGGTGCATTGGTTTGATGTATAATTCCATTTTCTTCACAAAATGAAGAAAATTCAATGGGAAAATACTCACCACCTTTGTCACTTCTTAAAATTTTTATCTTTTTTCCTTTTTGATTCTCAACTTCAGATTTATAAATATGAAATATTTGGAATGCTTAATCTTCATTTTTCATTAAATAAACATAAGTATATTTAGAGAAATCATCTATGAAAGTTATAAAATACATATTTCATCATTTAGTTAATATTTCATTTAATTCACAAACATCAGAATGAACAAGTTCCAATAACTTAGAAGATCTTTCAAGTTTTGGAAAAGATTTTTTAACCATTTTTGTTTGTATACAAATTTCATAAGATTTTTTATTGTCATCTATATATGAAATTAAACCATGTTTAGCCATAAATTTTAAAGATCTAAAACTAATATGCGCTAAAAGATCATGCCACAAAGATAAAAATAACTCAATGGTATAAACAGAAATATTCATATTATTATTAATACTGAGTTTAAACATTCTATCACATGAGTAACCATTTCCCACAAATAGTCCATTTATAAACACAATTATTTTATCAGACTCCAAAATAGCCTTATACAATAGGCTAACAGACACAATATTTTTTTTTTTAATTTCTGGCACATGTAGTATATTTATTAACAATAGCTTCTTTCCATAAGTGAAGTTTAATTCAACACTTCATTTTTCCACCACTTTAGCAGAATTATGATTGCCCATTAGAACTTTTTGTCCATCTACAACTTCATAATTTTTAAATTGAGTCTTGTCATTGCAAACATGAACACTAGCTCTAGAATCATACCACCAATCATTAGATTTAGTTATTGTAGCCATATTGAGTTCTATTACCATTCTAATATGCAAATTCGATATCATTGCAATCAATTCAGTAGTTTGTTCAACTATATTTGCTTTACTGGAATTCTAAGCACTATTATTCGTATTTTCTTTCTTATGTTTCTTTAGAAACCTGCGTTCACATTTGTAATACCCTTTCTTGCCACAATTGTAACAAGTTCTTTGTTTCTTTGATTTGCTGTTGCTGCCATAACTAGTACTGTTGCCTGCTACTTCAGAAAACTTTCTTTTATTTTCAAAAATTTTCTTTTGAAAATTCTGACTTCCTTGTACAAAATTAACTTTTGTGGTAGGTTCAGATATAAATTTCTTATCACGATTTCTTGTTTCTTTTTCAATGCGTAAGTGTTTCTGAATCTATTCAAGAGAAAAATCTTCTGTAATATGCAGTAATTTCTTCCTATAATCATTCCAACTATAAGGAAGTTTTGCTATTATTCCTCCTACTTGTAATGATTTAGGAACTATCACTTTCAAATCTTTAAGTTTTGAAACAAGGACATGTAACTCATAGACTTGATCCATAACAGACATATTATCAACTATTTGGAATTCAAAATATTTCATGATAAGAAATTTATCCACACCTTATTTTTCTGAGTTGTATTTGAACTCCAATGATTTCCAGATTTTCATTAGAGACTTGACAGAAGTAATAGATCATATAGCCTATCTAACAAGTTGTTGAGAATATGATCTTTGCATAACAATTCATATTCTCTATGTTTTTCCCGATCAGCTTTCACTTGTTCAGAATTTTCTGGTGTTGGTGGTGAAATAGCAGGCAGACTTGAATCAAGTATATAAGAAATCTTCAATGTAGTAAGTAAGAATAGCATATTGTCTTTCCAGCAAACATAGTTTATCCCATCAAAACGATCAAATTTCACGAACTCTTGATTCAAAGTTTTAGAATTTTTAGAGTTTATTTGAGTAGTTTTTGGAAAAAGGGTCAATTATAAGGACTAAACTGTAATTATACATATTGTGATTGATGACTGTTTGGATGGGCCCAGGAGGGGCTGTGTGATATGATTGAGTTGTGGATGTATGGTTTGTGGATATAGAAGTGCGTTTTAAGCCTTTTTGCAGGTTGGGTAGGTCTTAGGTATAGGGGAGACTCTGCCGGATTTTCGGCACGACTTAGGATATTTTTTGTCTTTTTCTTGGTCTATATTGAGTCAAATTTATTAAATGATTATAATAAAATTATCAGGTGAGCAGGGACAGCCTTCTTCCTCCGCCCAGCTGCCACAGTGACTGTTGTTAAATCTGTGAGTAAAATATTAATTTTAATTGTAATTTCGATATTATTATATGTTTAAACATGCCCATGCATCACTTATATGTATATATCTATGTAGTTAAACTCTAGGCACATTTTATATTGTATTCACAACTGTTAAAGTGCCATGGATGTTATTGTGGTAATTTGGAGCAGTGTGCGTGCATTGGCGTGCGTGTGATGTGGTTTGGCTATGGATAGGACGGGTAGCACGACTTGAGATCTTCATTGAGACCCGGTCCTTCGGGGTAGACACGGCTTGAGTTCTTCGCTGGGACCCCGATTTGGTTATTTAAGTGGAAGTCCAAGCTGAGTTCTTCGCTGGCACAGGTTGGATTAAGAGAGCTGTATAGGGGATCAGCTCCCATATATGTATTGTTTGACATTATTGGGTGTATGAGTGCTCCAAATTACCTTTTTGCTATTATGATGTGAAAATATTATCGATGTTGCATTTCACTCTACAGGGTGCATTAGCTTTAGATAGCTATAGAGATTATGGTTAAAATTGATATTTTACTCTCTGAGTCGAATGTTCAATCTTGTTCATTATTTTTCAGGCTACAAGAGGATTATTGTTATGGTTAACCTGCTTTTCTCCTTCGCAGGTTGTTTATTAATGTTTGTGTAATTCTGTTAACTCCTAGAATTTTCGCATGTGTTAGACATATTTATTTGATTTGAGTCTGTAATATAAATTGTCATATTGGACCTGTAAACTTATTATTATATACATGTTTGTTGGACTGGATCAGGGAGCTGAGCTCCCATTTATTTTTATGTTGTTATGAGTATGTGGAGGGTGAGCTGAGCTCCCCGATTGATTATATATTATGTTTACAGGTCGGGTGAGTCAAAAACTCTCCGTTGAAAGGTCCACTTTATGGCCGGACTCTGTCCGATTGAATTCTTGAAATTGGGCCCAAATGGGCCTTAGAGTTGGGTTAAGGAATAGTTAGGCTTACTACGGGCCTCGGGGGTTTTAGGCTGGCCCAAGTCCTAATGCCGGTCCGGCCCATAGATTGGGTTGTGACATCTACTCTTTGACTCTATAATTTTTTTATGAACCTTATCATACTACTTTCAAATTTAAATCTCATATTGAAAGAAAGATCTACAGCTCGTAAAATATTTTTTTTAAAAAAATAAAATAACTCAATAACAAAAAAATAATAATAAAATAACTCTACAAAAATTGAATATCCACCAATAAAAATAGTTTTAAAATTTATTAACTTAAAATCTATTAGTAATGTGATAATATAAAAGAAAAGAAATGGACTGTCACCGAAGAAATCATTTATTGTTAAGATCAAACGAAGCAAAGGAAATATAAATATATATATATATATATAAGAGATTTATAGGGAGAAGGCAAAGTCCCTCTCTCTATACATATATACATATAGGAAAATAGGATACAATTCATTAAGTTTAGATTTTTTTAATTATATTAAGAAAATATCTGTTAAATATTTTTGAAAATATTAGATAGAATTACACTTTCTTTTTATTTAAAAGATCACTTTATATATAACAAAATTTGAATATTAATCCTAACTTTACGAGTAATAATATAATGCTAGTTATAATATAGAGACATTTTATTGTAAAATAAAATATATTTTATTTTAATTATATTTATAGTTTTTGTAATAAATTCATAAATTGTGTTATGTACCTTTAGTAAATTCATAAATAGTCATTTAATATTTGAGGCCATGGGAACCAAATTAAAAAATAAATATAATATTCACTTATATATAATCTATTATTATAAATTTATTATGAATTATATATTTTAATAAATATATATTATTAATTATATTAAAATTATATAATGTATATAAAAACTCATGAAAAAATAAATGTATAAAATTAATTTTAAATTTGATTGTTTTATCCAAATGATATGATTCATAATTCAATTATTAAAAAAAAACCATAACAAAATAGTAAAATAAATTTGATTTTATATGGTTTGATTTTCACAATATCGAATTTTTTCGATTTTGATTCTTATTAATTTGGTTTTCGATTTATTTAAAAATAATCAAAATTATGGTTAGTAGTTATGACTAACAGTTTTTTTTTTTTTAAGTATTAACAATTGATAAAATTAAATAAAATTGCTTCAAAATTTTATTTTTAGCTAATTGTGTTACACGTGTCTCAATATCAAAGTATCAAATTATAAATTTTAACAATGAATATGCTTTACTATCAGCGTATTCCAAAGAATGCAAAAAGAGTATTTTTTAGAATGACGTAACTAATTAAATAAAGCAACTTGAAAATTATTAGAAATTTGAAATTATTTTTTAAAAATATATTTTTTATTATTTATAACGTTAATAAAACAATATTTATACTAAATTAGAATAAAATTATAATAAAAGATAATTCTAATTTTCTTTTTTATGTTTCACGCCCAGTAATGTGTTTTTTCTAATTTCTTTTTAAATATTTAACTTAGTTATTTTTCATAATTAATATTTTTTATAAATGCAAATTTGTAATTAATTTAAAGATACTTAATTATAAGCTTTGACGGTAAAATTTGTCATATTTATAAGATTTATATATGTTAATTAAAAAATTTTAAAAGTTTAGACTAAATACATAAAATATATTAAAATCTATTATTTGAATGAATTTTATATATATTAGGAATATAATTTATTAATTTTTTAGAAATAACATGCATTTCATGCATTAATATTAGGCTACAGTAATTTTTCTGAAAATATGATAATATATATATATATATATAGAGAGAGAGAGAGAGAATTTTATTAATTAAAAATATAATATAAAACAGAAGTATTAATTAATATATTATATTTTTACATAAATAAAAATAATTACCAGATAAAAAATATTATAAAAAAAATTAAAAAATTCGATAATATTAATAGAGTATGTAGATCAGTAGTCGGATTGTGGGCTTCACTCTTCTTTTACTTTGTAATCTTTTTATAAGCCCTATCATATTACCTCTAAATTTAAATCCCATATCGAAGAAAAGATATGCATCTCAAAATATTTTTCTTAAAAAAATAAAATAGTCCAATAACATAAAATAAAATAAAATAATTTCATTAAATGAGAGAAAAACACCACAAAAATTGAATATCTACCAATAAAGACAATTTTAAGATTTATTCACTTAAAGTCTATCAACAATCTAGTAACATAAAAGAAAAGAAATGAGCTATCATCATGGAAGAAAACATTTATCACTAGTCACTTGAAGAGAAGATCAAACGAAGTAAATGAAATATCAAATAGAGAATAAGAGATTTATAAAGAGAAGGTAGAGTCACTCTCTCCATAGATATATGAAAATAGGATACAATTCATTAAGTTTAGATTTTTTCATTATATTAAGATAATATGTGTTAAATATTTTTTAAAATATTATATAGACTTATAATTTCCTTTAATTTAAAAGTTCACTTTATATATAACGAAATTTGAATAGTAATCCTAACTTTACAAGCAATAATATAATTGTAATTATAATATAGAGATATTTTATTGTAAAATAAAATATATTTAATTTTAATTATATTTATAGTTTTTGTAATAAATCCATAAATTGTATTATGTACCTTTAGTAAATTCATAAATACTCATTTAATATTTGAGGCCATGGGAATCAACTTAAAAAATAAATATAATATTTAGTTATATATATCTGTATTCTATTATTATAAATTTATTATGTATTACATATTTTAATAAAAATATAATTATATTAAAATTATATAATGTACATAAAAACTCATGAAAAAATAAATGTATAAAATTAATTTTAAATTTCATTAATTTATCCAAATGATATAGTTCATAATTTAATTATTAAAAAAAACCAAAACCATAACAAAATAGTAAAATAAATTTAACTTTATATGATTTGATTTTCACAATATCGAATTTTTTTCGATTTTGATTCTTATTAATTTGGTTTTCGATTTATTTAAGAATAATCAAAATTACGGTTAGTAGCTATCACTAACAATTTTTTTTTTAAGTTTTAACAATTGATAAAATTAAATAAAACTCCTTCAAAATTTTGTGAAGCATGATATAAATTAATATCATTCTGTTTATATACACAGATGATAAAGTGAAGCATAAACTTTATTAAAGTTATCATAAATTTTAACAATGAATATATTTTACCATCAGTGTATTCCGAAGAATGTAGAAAGAGTGGAACCATCACCTTGTACTCTAAGCTTTTCTTCCTCTGCACATGATGAATGTCCACAGTAGTTGCAGAATTCCTTCTGCACTTACACACTGGCTTCATAGTCTCATTTCTTGCATGCATTAAGCCCATTTGTTTAACTAAGTATGCCATAATCAATGGCATTAATTTTCCTTGATTGCATGTTATGAATTGAGTAAGAAAATTCCGCCCTTTTCTTGCTGTTAGGTATCGCAAAGAAGACTTGCTGCTTATGGTGTAGTTTTGTTTGGGCGTTGTAGATTTGGGCTTCGCTTCATCCATCATGAGTGAATTCATGGCCTTTTTTCTACATAATTGGTGTATAAAATTTTAATAATCATTGTTTCTATATATAAAAAAATATTTTATATATTCATTATTATTTATCAGCTCGCAAACTCAAATTTGAATTCTCACTCTTCTAACATATACAATTTATTCTTAATGTTGTTGTATTAAAATTAATTATTTAACTAAAAAATAAATATAAATTTACAAGAATTAAAAATTAAAAAATTAATTACACGAGAGACGTACATTCATGCGAGAGATTAAGTATTACTCATTAAAAAAAAAAAAAAAAAGTTATTGCTCATGCACATCTTATAATTTCTCTTATTAAGGGCTGGTTTAGATTGGTCCTTGGGCCATTGAGGGGGCCATCGAAAGTAGTTCAGATTCGCAGGTGTCCACAAGGATAGAGTCGGTCTCCCTATTGATGAACCGGAAATCTGATTGAAATTGGTGATTCAAATTCTTGGTCCAACCCAATTCAGATCGCTTTAAAAAAATAAAATAAAAATAAAAGTTTTTTAATTATTTAACACAGATTGTAGTGAAATCAAATAAAAAAAAAGTCCTCAAATCTAAATTAAAAATAAACCATTTCCTTGTGGTCCGGCTCAAGCCCAAGCCAAACATGGCTCCAAAACGGGACATGTGGGCATCCCTGCCATATGTCCGACATGCAACGGAATTCAGGTGGAACATAATAATCTATGCTAGATTTTCTCTGCAGAGCATAACGAGACAGAAGAAGAGGAAAAAAAAAGAGCTTAACAAACACAATCAGCATAGATGGATGGATCATAACAAGACAGAGTAAGAAGCAGAACAACAGGAAATAAACATTCCTGAATATTATTACTGAATCACACAGCAGAACTGGAGCAAATTATGAAAAAAAAAGAGCATAAGAAACAGATTTCTTTACCATATATAGATTACAATATTATTATTTATATTACAGAGCAAAACATAAGTAAAGAAGCAGCTTGGCTTGTTGATTTACTGGCGCATATATATATACCTTAACCGGCCACTTGAACGACAATCATGAACTCTACACCAGAGAATTCATCCCGCTCTCTATAGAACCGGATTGTGTCGCCGACTTTGAGGTCCCAATAACGAACAAACGCCAACCAGTCCCTGCAATCGAGAACAGGCCTTGGGTGCCCATTTTTGCGAATGGATCACTCGAAACACCAGAAGAATCCGCCATGGTCCTTGACTGCAATAAGCATCCGATGACTGTCTTCGAACCTCTGTTGGTATTGCTAGCCTTTTAGCAATATCTGTTTTGGTTAGAGGTTTGGTGAAAATGGTATTGGTAGCCATGAAGCGGCTTTGCTGTTGCCGATGAGATGTTGCAAAAGTGAACAAAGGGAGAGTAAGCAAGCCAGAGTCAAATGCACCATGGAATTTTGTTAGCGATTGTGCGCATTTATATGTTGAAAATGCGGTGACTGGACGGGCGAAATTTTGGTAAAATTTTCTCTCTCCACGCAATTAAAAAGGGTAAAATTAAAAATAAAAATTATTTTTTTTATCTTTTAAATATGATAGACAATTTTAAATAAAATAAAAAATAAATATAACTATTATTTATGAATAAATAGAATAACATTTAAACATAATAGGTAGTTATTATTTAAAAAAAACTATTTTAAATAGGTGGGAAAAACTAAACATTGTAAGATTCATTTATATTTATTTATATGATTTTAATTAATTTATCATTTCATTTAGGTCATCATATATGGAATAATTATTATATTGTATAATTTTTTCATTTTTCATAACTAAATTCATATGAAATGATAAATAGATGAATGTGTTATACATAAATAAAAGTAGTTATTAAATTTCAAAAATAAAAAAATATTAAATAGTTATTTAATAATTATAATTTTAATATATATATATATATATATATATATATAATTTTTATTAAATTATTATTTTATATAAGATATCTTATCATTGTGACGGATAATTGCTCGCTTCTATATCCTCTGGCCAAATCGGAATACTCATGGTTGAAGTGTCGTTGCTTAGCCTTCTCGATCCTTGAAAGAGAAACGGTTTGAGAATATTCAACCTCCGAATTATGAATTTCTAAAAGGTATATAAATAGCAGCTGTTGTGCAATGGAAAATCTTCAACTAATCAACCAATTAATCCATCAACAGATTTCAATGATTTATCTTTTTCTTATTTGTCATTTATTTTTTTAAACCATGCATTTAATTTTTAATTTCCAAACTTGGCACTCAATTTCAACAAATTAATATAAATTCTCTTTAATTTAATATAGATTTATTATGAAATTTTAATAAAATTATATTTAATGTAGTTAAATTTTTGCAACTATTAAAAATCAAAAAGTGTATAATTGATGCATTCAATACCTAAGTATGTCCTTATTTTCCTAAGCTATTAGCAAATCAAGTTATTTGTACACCAAACACGTAAGATTTGCGGTTACGGGTGATGACCTTGACGCATATCAGCAGAATTTGATTTAACACAAAATATAGTTAATTAGTGTGTATATATATATATATATATATATATATATATATATATATATATATATATGACAATGACAAGTACTTGTAAAGTTAATTGCACTCTTAACTTTTTCTTGTTCATATTAGTTCTTTATATATAAAAAATATATTGGAAGATGATGACCTCCATCTTCGATCTTCTATAAAAAATTTTGCCATATTCTGTTGTTGAATGATTGGTCTCTAGGATCCCTTTAACTGCCAGCACTTATTATATTCTTTATGTTATAAAGTATTTCTGTTCCCATTTGTAATATATATATAGCGGGGTTTAGTTAATTTAATTACAGGACGACAAGAGTTGAAGGTCTTTTGGTGTCTAATAGAAATAGCACAATCCATTTTGAAAAGTATTCCTTTTAACATTTTATATACGTGTGGTCATGAATAATCAATTTCATCATTAATTTGAATATCAATTCTCAAAAATAATTTGATAATATAATCTTGTTATAATATCATTGAAAATTATATCATATAAAATAAATAAAATAAAATATACTCACACGCTGTGTAATATTTCAATTAATATATTTATTAAAAAAATTAATTATTAAACAAGGAGAAAGATATAAGCGAAATATATTTAGTAGTTCTTTTATTATTTATATATATATATAACCTTTAAAGTTATATTTTTATTTCATTACGTATAAAATTTTTATTCTCTTTTTTTTTAAATTAACATAATAATAAAATATTCTCTTTAAAATTTTGGGTTAGTTTATGCCTGTTATCGATTTAACAAGAATCGAGTTTTATTATAAGATAGAGCCGAATAGAGATTTATGAGTTATCAATCTGTATTTGAAGAGAATCGGTCAGACCATATAAGTACGGTCATTTAAATTCTTAATAAATAGGTGATCAAGGATTATAATAACATAAATAAAACAACTATCTTAGAGTGTCACGAGGACGATCCTCATGAAAAATCACATTAAAAGTATTATTCTACGATGTACATCTATATATGAATCCAAATTTGATATATAATTTTAAAAATTACGTCAAAATATTGCCGATCATCATATAAAAAGGCCTTCAAACACCTACTTAGGTACATCCTTTTTCAATACACAATTAAAATATTGTTTCATTACTATCTCAATATATTACTTGATTGGAATGACTGTTGGATAGCCGCTGACCTCACCTTTCCTTGGCTTCAGGTTACCCAAAAATCTATTATCCATCATCTGGTTATACAGAAAATTACGGCAACATTAATATTTATATATTTTATTATATCTTTTTTTCTCCTTATCATTAACATTCTTTTTATATTAGCCTTGAGAATGAAAATGATTATAAAAAATAAAACTAGAAAGGTACTTTTTTATGAATTTTTAATTTTAATCCAAACTGAAATTGATTATTATGTCTAAATTTATGATTCTTTTCAGGAGTCATGACTTTTTGATAAGATTTTGTGATTTTGTTCGTCTTGTTGTGTGTGTATAATATATATATATATATATATATATATATATATATATATATATATATATATATATATAGAATTTTTTAGCTCGATTGCATTTTTGTGGTATTAAAATTTATTATTATTATTATTATTATTATTATTATAAAGCTGCAATTTTTAACAATTAAATTCTAGGATAGGTTGATATGATAGAAATTGTAATGTATATTACTAATATTAATAGTACTTATATAGCCTTTAAGCTGAATATGGACGCTTGAAAAATTATATTTATTCCTAGTTAATATCGCAACTCAATAAAATATTAACTTATGCGTTAAGTAATTTGAAAAAAAGAAAAAAAAAAGTGAACCGAGAAATGAGATGGCTGGCTGGTCCGGTTAGAACATGGTTCAGAAGAGCTTGTCCCATAGTTCAAGCACAATGGCGCAGCACCTAGTCGCCCCTGCTACTATGACTATGGACGCCATGGTCCCTTGCTTGAATCGGCCTGATGATCGTAGCGCGCACATGATGGACTCAGTGCCCAGCTTAAGTAACTACATGGTGGGTAGTTCCGGAGCTGCAACGCAAGACGAGGACACTATTATACAATTACTTCTTTCCCATATGACTTTCTAGTATTGATTTCTTATTTTAAAGGGTTTTGTCTGAATTAATAGCGTTGCTGATCAATTATTGTTATGGGTTTTATCAATTATCGATTTCTTTCTCTTTCTCTTTGAACTTTCGATTTTTTTTTTTTTTTTTACTGCATTTACTCCATTGGTCCATTACATGAATGGTTTTTGTCTGTCAACTGAGGTCTTGGCCTTTGTAGGAGTTAAATATTGATGGGATTTCCTCTGTTTAGAAGAACTGTTGTAACAAATTCTAATGTGGTGAACAGCGGGGCGGTACTACGTTGTAGGCAGGCCTCAGAAGTTTTCAAAATTACAATTTTATCTATAAACTTTAATAATTTTTTTTAAATTACTGTTTACTCTTAAAAGTTTCAAAATTATAATTTTAAGTGTAAATTATATTTATATATATTGTTTGCCCCTTAAAATTTTTAAATTTAATTCAATAAAAAAAATTTAATTTTGATTTGAACCTGTGAAATTTTAATTTTATTTTAAATCTAAATAAAACCATAACAAATGAAGTTTAAGTATTAGTATGTAATTAAATTAATAATTTATCAAGTATTTGCATTATAAAAACTCAAAATTTAATTTTTTTTTAAATATTTTGTGTATGAAAAAATTTTTATAGTCTTCCGTATTTTTGAAGTGTGTCAAAAAAAATTTTTTTTAGTAAATAAATTATGAGCGAATTAATTTTAATTATTGATTATGATAAATTTTAAATAAATTACCATGATTAACGGTTATATATAATGAATAATCCATCATATTATATCAATTTTATTAGGTTATCTATTCAAAGGTGTAAACACTTTTGTGTTGATCAAGGTGTTTTGTGAATTAAAATGTTATGAATTATCTTAGTTTAATGCAATAATTAAATATATATTATTCATTTTACGAATTTAAGTTTGAATTCTCACTTTTTCAATCTCTTACTGAAAAAGGATTAAAATGTATTAATTAATTAATCATTTTTTATTTATTATCGATTTGCTTCATTGATTAATCGAATTTAAGAATGAAATTATTTTGATTTGAATTACTTCGTGCCCTTTTTCAATGAATTTGGTTTTTCAAATTAATTTAAAAATGTCAATTTAATTTAAAAATTAAAATTTATTTGCTATTTTTTATTTTTTAAAATAAAAAATTAAAAAATTTAATTTTTTAAATTTTAAATTAAAATTTTAAATTCAAAAATTAAGAAATTAAAATTTTTTAGTTAAATTAAATTTCAATTAAAAATTTTAAATTAATTTAAAAAAATTAAAAATATATATTAAATTAAAATTTCTAATAAATATAAGAGTGAAATTAAGTTTTAAGTAAATTTTACATTACGTGGTTATTTATCAAATCACTCTAAGCAAAAAAAAAATTTAGTTTATTGATTTTAACAATTAGATTTTAAGTGATGTGATTTTTTTGTAAAGACTTGTAATATTTGTGTCCGCACAAATATAGTCACCCGTACAAGTCCAACTCTCACTCTGTGATGTTTTGCGTGGGCCAAATGGTTGCCATGTCAACTTGTATACATGAATGTTGGTGAATACTGTACAGCCATTTTCTAAAAAACCCCATCGCTTTCATCACACAAAAAACACTTTTTGATCACATGTTCAATCGAACATCAAAGTCGTTGCTCAGATTTTTCATAAAGGGAAGAAGAATCCCCAAACACACACAATCGCTACTTATTATATTCGGGGTATCATTACATGAGTTGGGGGCCCGCTGCTGACTCATTTCCGCGCGCTTTTTATGTGGATGGAAAGGTTAGATCATGGGCCTTTTTGGTATATATTAGTATGTCAACACTCGTGTTGTTTAAAATTTTAATAAATAGAAATTAAAATTTTAAATACTAAAATAAAATATTTAAATTAAATGAAAAAATAATTAAAAAAATAAAAAAAAGTGACATACTAAAAGAATTTAATATATATAATGTAAAAAATTGAAAAGGAAATTTTTATTTTTAATAATAAAATAAAAACACCAATAATGGAAAACCACAACATTGATAAGATCATCAATATTTGGAACAATGAATTTCATTTTATTAAAATAAAATTATTTTAATGAAAATAATAATTAAATAATTAAAAAGTAATTAAAATAAAAATAAGAAGTTGAAATTATATATATTGGGGTATTTTTTAGAAAAGGTGAGAGAGTGGCTGAAATAGAAGAAAAAATAAAACATTTTATTTGATTTAGCACCCAATTCAAGATTTAGTATTCATCATTATAATAGTTTTTAGGTTGTTGCATTTTAATTTTAAAGTAGTAATCTAATCTTCACTAATGATTGAGATTTAAATAAATTTTATTTTATTTAATTAGATTCTAATACTACATAAATAGTATAATTAATCAATATTTAATCAATGGAGTTGTATAAATAGATTATTTCTGTTTCTTCTCTATTTATTTTTATTCTAACAATAGTATCAGAGCCTCAATGATCTTATGGGTATATGAAAGAAATTTTAAAACACAAAATTATTATAGATTATTGGAAAGAAGTGCTCCGAGAAAAATTTTCATAAAAAAATATAAAAATGCGGAGAAATGCATCAATAATAAAGAGATTGAAGAGAAATATTCCAAAATGATCAATAATGTGAAATTGGTGAGAAGTGTACTAAAATTATTAGTTGAAGATAAGTGTTTTAACAAATAAAAATTATCAGTTGGAGAAAAGTGTTCCAACACATAAAATTGTCAATTGGAGAGAAGTGTTCTAACACATAAATTTATCAGCTGAATAGAAGTGTTCGACCACCCAAAATTAGCAGATGGAGAGAAGTGCTCAAATCGCAAAAAAAGAAAAAAAAGTTTTGAGTTCATATTTGAATGGAGGGAGAGAATACTAGAAGCTAATTCAAATATGGTTGATTTAGTATTCTTCAATATAATAGTTTTTAAGATTATTACATTTCAATTTTAAAGTAATAATCTAATATTGACTAGTTATTGGTATTTAAATATGATTTTATTTTATTTAGTTAGATTCTAATGCTATATAAATATAAATTGTATAATTAATCAGTATATAATCAATGAAATTATATAGATAGTTGCTTCCTATTTAATAAGAATGATGTTTATTTGATGAGTTAGATATTTATTTTTTATTTGTTTAATATTTTATGTTCATTTTATTCTTTTACTAACAAAATAAAAGTTACTCATATTATCTAAAAATTATTATTAACAAAATAAAATAGATTTTAATTTTAACAAAATAACCGCAAAAAATTCCTTCTATTCACCTTCCATCATACTTATAGGATGGTAAATAAAAGTAATTTTTGTGGTTTTTTTGTTAAAATTAAAATCTATATTATTTTTAAATTAATTTAATATTTTAATTTATAAATAATGAATGAAATTAGTTAAATATTTTTTTTTAGATGTATTAATTGCAGAAAGTGTAAAATTATTGTATATCTTTAATAATTTAATATAATAAAAATTTAAAATCTCTAATTTAAGTGATTTAAAATGATTTGAAAACTTAAGACAAATTTGGTGCGAATTTTGGGCATAAATGGCTCAAATATTGAATACAAAGTTAGGTAAAATCTAGAAAACTGGGAAAGTGCAGAATTAAGTACTCAGGAGTAGTTTTGGGCATAACTATAGATCTAAACGTTCAAATTGAGTGATTTAAAATGGTAATTAAAGCTATGATATTAAGGAACGACTTTTATAAAGATTACTTTAATAAATTATGACTGAAACTATATTGAAATTGAATTTTATTGTAATACTTAACTACTGCCCTAAACCTGGAGAAGTTGAGATATATAGTTATTTTAGGAATTTCACTACAGGTTTATATGATTTGTTATTGGAGGACACTAAAATCAGTATTGAGACTTTGAAATTATGTATTTTAGTGGAGAAGAATACCTTGAAGTAAAGGGAAGATTAGATAAAATAAAAGAGACTAAGAAAGGTTTATCCACAACTTTGATTTTCTTTTTGCTTTAAAAGTTTAAATATTTATATATGTGTGGTATGACTAATTAATTTCATCATTAATTTGAATATCAAGTCCCAAAAATAATATAATTATTTAATCATGCTTATTATAATGTCCTTAAAATATATATTATATAAAATAAAATAAACTTACATGACAAACGGAACGATATAAGCCAAATGAATTTAGTGGCTCCTTTATTGTTGTTTTAAAGTTATATTTTATTTAATTACACGGCTCTAGCCAAACCCGCCGCCACAACCTGAGAACCGGACATGTGCCCATCCTTGCTATCTGCACAATCCTTTTAGGAACAGAGGACATGCAACAGAATCCAGCTAGAACGTAAACTATGCTAGATTTTCACTGCAGAGCATAATGATACAGAAGAACAGCAAACAAAATAGCGTAACAAACACAATTCTTCAGCATATATGGATGGATCATAACAAAATAGAGAGTAGGAAACAAAACAACTGGAAATAAACATTCCTCAACATTATTACTGATCACACAGCAGGACTGGAGCAAATATTAACATAGAGCACAAGAAACAGATTTCTGTGGCAATATATGGATTACCACAAAGCGGCACAAGAAACAGAACAACAGGAAACAAACATTCTTGAACATTATTATTTATTACAGAGCAAAACTCGAGTAAAGAAGCAGCTTCACTGGTTGATTTATTAGCACATATATACCTCAACCAGCCGCTTGACCACAATCTTGAACTCAACTTCAGTGAATTCATCATGCTCTCTGTATAAATGGATGGTGTCACCAACTCTGGGGTCCCAAAAACGAACAAACGCCAACCAGTCCCTGAAAGCGAGAATAGGCCCTGGGTGCCCATTTTTGCGAATGGATCACTCGAAACACCAGAAGAATACGCCATGGTCCTTGACTGCAATAAGCATCCGATGACTGTCTTCGAAGTTTGGCAAAAGTTTCAAGGCCTCTGTTGGTATTGCTAGCCTTTTAGCAATATCTGTTTTGGTTAGAAGTTTGGTGAAAATGGTATTGGTAGCCATGAAGCGGCTTTGCTGTTGCCCATGAGATGTAGCAAAAGGGAGCAAAGGGAGAGTAAGCAAGCCAGAGTCAAATGCACCATGGAATTTTGTTAGCGATTGTGCGCATTTATATGTTGAAAATGGGGGTGGCTGGACGGGCGAAATTTTGGTAAAATTTTCTCTCTCCACGCAATTAAAAAGGGTAAAATTAAAAATAAAAATTAATTTTTTTTTTATCTTTTAAATATAATAGATAATTTTAAATAAAATAAAAAAATAAATATAATTATTATTTATGAATAAATAGAATAACATTTAAACATAATAGGTGGTTATTAATTAAAAAAAAACTATTTTGAATAAGTGGGAAAAACTAAACATTGTAAGACTCGTTTATATTTATTTATATGATTTTAATTAATTTATCATTTCATCTAGGTCATCCCATATTGAATAATTATTATATTATATAATTTCTTCATTTTTCATAAGTAAATTCATATGAAATGATAAATAAATGAATGTGTTACACATAAATAAATGTAGTTATTAAATTTTAAAAATAAAAAAATATTAAATAATTATTTAATAATTATAATTTTAAAAGACTCACTTTTATATATATATAATTTTTATTAAATTATTATTTTATATAAGATATCTTATCATTGTGACGGATAATTGTTCGCTTCTATATCCTCTGGCCAAATAGGACTGCTGGTGGTTGTGACGGATAATTGCTCGCTTTCGCCGTTGCTCAAAGCCTTCTCGGTCCTTAAAAGAGAAACGGTTTGAGAATATTCAATCTTCGAATTATGAATTTCTAAAAAAGATATAATGTTTTTGCTTTTGGTGGCCCTCCAAGCATGATTTTTTTGTTCAAGTGATGAAAATTTGTTTAAAATATTTTACACGTTAAACCATTTTGAAAAGTATTTCCTTTTAACATTTTATATACGTGTGGTCATGGATAATCAATTTCATCATTAATTTGAATATCAATTCTCAAAAATAATTTGATAATCTAATCTTTTTATAATATCATTGAAAATTATATCATATAAAATGAATAAAATAAAATATAATCACACACTGTGTAATATTTCAATTAATATATTTATGAAAAAAATTAATTATAAGCGAAATGTATTTAGTGATTCTTTTATTATATATATATATATATATATATATATATATATATATATATATATATAATCTTTAAAGTTATATTTTTATTTCATTACGTATAAAATTTTTATTCTCTTTTTTTTTTAAATTAACAAAATAATAAATATTTATCAAATAAGAATGATATTTAATATGATTCACCCTAAAATCTAAACTTTAAAAATTTGGTTTGGGTTAGTCTATGCCTGTTATCAATTTAACAAGAATCGAGTTTTATTATAAGATAGAGTCGAATAGAGATTTATGAGTTGTCAATCTCTATTTGAAGAGAATCGGTCAGACCATACAAGTATGATTATTTGAATTCTTAATAAATAGGTGATCAAAGATTGGAATAACATAAATAAAACAACTATCTTAGAGTGTCACGAGGACGATCCTCATGAGAAATCACATTAACAACACTATTCTATGATATATAGCTATATATGAGTCCAAATTTGGTATATAATTCTAAAAATTACGTTAAAATATTGCCCATCATCATATAAAAAGGCCTACAAACACCTACTTAAGTACATCATTTTCAATACACAATTAAAATATTGTTTCATTATTATCTCAATTAGGGGTGTGCAAACGGTCAGTTTGGTTTTGAACCGAAACGAACCGATAAAATCAAAAATCAAAAATCAAAAATTAAAAATTTTAAAAATCAAACCAAACTAATTAATAAGAGAAAACTGAACCGAACCAAATCGATAAATATCTGTTCGATTCGGTTTTAAACCGATCAAACCGAATTTTATAAATTGAGCATTTAATTTTTAACTGGGTTCGGTTTGGTTTTAAACCGATCAAACCTAAATCTTAGGGTTCGGTTCGATTTATTTGATTTCCTTGATATATATATTAATAATTTCAGTTCGGTTCAATTTTTTTTATTTTTTATGAAAATAACCGAACCAAATCGATTAATCGAAATTATCAAAAATTATAAATCGAACTGATTAATTTTAAAACAGAACCGATTGAACTGAATTAGCTCGATTCAATTCGATTTTTCGATTTAATATGAAAACTGCTCTCTCCTAATCTCAATATATTACTTGATTGGAATGACTGTTGGATCCATCATCTGGTTATACAGAAAATTACGGCAGCATTAATATTTATATATTTTATTATATATTTTTTTCTCCTTATCATTAACATTCTTTTTATATTATAGTAAAGTAATAAATTTTAATAATTAAATTGAAAAATGAGCCTTGAGAATGAAAAGGATTATAAAAAATAAAATTATATTTTAATCCAAACTGAAATTGATTATTATATATAAATTTATGATTATTTTCAGGAGTCATGACTTTTTGATAAGATTTTGTGATTTTGTTCGTCTGGTTGTGTGTGTATAATATATATAGAATTTTTTAGCTCGATTGTATTTTTGTGGTATTAAAATTTATAATATATTAGTATTATTATTATTATAAAGCTACAATTTTTAACAATTAAATTCTAGGATAGGTTGATATGATTGAAATTGTAATGTATATTACTAATATTAATAGTACTTAATATAGCCTTTAAGCTGAATATCGTTGGAAAAATATTAACTTATGCTTTAAGTAATTTGAAAAAAATATATATATATTGATGGGATTTCCCCTGTTTAGAAGAACTGTTGTAGCAAATTCTAATGTGGTGAACAGCGGGGCGGCACTACGTTGTCGGCAGGCCTCAGAAGTTTTCAAAATTACAATTTTATCTATAAACTTTAATAATTTTTTTTAAATTACTGTTTACTCTTAAAAGTTTCAAAATTATAATTTTAAGTGTAAATTATATTTACATATATATATATATTGTTTGCCCCTTAAAATTTTTAAATTTAATTCAATAAAAAAAATTTAATTTTGATTTGAACCTGTGAAATTTTAATTTTATTTTAAATCTAAATAAAATCGCCACCGATGAAGTTTAAGTATTAGTATGTAATTAAATTAATAATTTATCAAGTATTTGCATTATAAAAACTCAAAATTTATTTTTTTTTAAATATTCTGTGTATTAAAAAATTTTTATAGTCTTCCGTATTTTTGAAGCGTGTCAAAAGTTATTTTTTAGTAAATAAATTATAAGTAAATTAATTTTAATTGTTGATTGTGACAAATTTTAAATAAATTACTATGATTAACGGTTATATATAATGAATAATCTATCATATTATATCAATTTTATCAGGTTATCTCTTCAAAGGTGTAAACACCTTTGTGTTGATGAGAGTGTTTTGTGAATTAAAACATTACGAATTATCTTAGTTTAATGCAATAATTGAAGGTATATTATTTCTTTGACAGATTTAAATTTGAATTCTTGCTTTTTTAATCTCTTGCTAAAAAACAGTTAAAATGTATTAATTAATTAATTATTTTTATTTATTATCAATTTGCTTCATTGATTAATCGAATTTTCTATAAATAGATGTGACAAAAGAATGAGATTATTCTGATTTGAATTTACTTTGTGCCCTTTTTCAATGAATTTGTTTTTTCAAATTAATTTAAAAGTGTCAATTTAATTTAAAAATTAAAATTTATTTGCTATTTTTTATTTTTTTAAATAAAAAAATTAAAAAAAATTAATTTCTTAAATTTTAAATTAAAATTTTAAAATTTTTTATTTAAATTCAAAAATTAAGAAATTAAAATTTTTTAGTTAAATTAAATTTCAATTAAAAATTTTAAATTAATTTAAAAAAATTAAAAAATATATTAAATTAAAATTTTCAATAAATATAAGAGTTAAGCAAACAAATTTTAATAAAAAAATTTTAATTTATTGATTTTAACAATTAGATTTTAAGTGATGTGATTTTTTGTAAAGACTAGTAATTTTTGTCTCCCCACAGATACAGTCACCCTTATAAGTCCAACTCCCAATGATGTTTTGCGTGGGCCAAATGGTTGCCATGTCAACTGTATACATGAAGACTTTGCCGCCTCTTGCTCCGATTTCATCAACCTCCGCTTTTTGGTATTCCAAAATGAAAAGAAGTGAATCAATGATGAAGAGGTTGAAAAGAAGTATTCCAAAATGATAAAATGAAATTGACAAGAAGTCTACTAAAATTATTCGTTGAAGATAAGTGTTTTAACAAATAAAAATTATTAGTCGGAGAAAAGTATTTCAACACATTATTAATTAGAGAGAAATGTTTTAATACATAAATTTATCAGTTAAAGTAAAGTGTTCAATCACTTAAAATTAACAGACAGAGAAAAGTGCTCAAATCACAAAAAAAAAAAAAAAATTTGAGTTTATATTTGAACCAAGGGAGAGAATGTTAGAAAATGTTAGAAGCTAATTTAAATATGGTTGATTTAATATTCAGTATAATAATTTTTAAGATTATTATATTTTAATTTTAAAATAATAATCTAATATTGACTAGTTATTGGAATTTTGATATAATTTTATTTTATTTAGTTAGATTCTAGTACTATATAAATATAAATTGTATAATTAATGAGTATATAGTCAATGAAATTGTATAGATATTTGCTTCCAATTTAATAAGAATGTTGTTTATTTGATGAATAAGATATTTATTTTTTATTTGTTTAATATTTTATGTTCATTTTATTCTTTTACTAACAAAATAAAAGTTACTCATATTATCTAAAAATTATTATTAACAAAATAAAATAGATTTTAATTTTAACAAAATAACCGCAAAAAATTCCTTCTATTCACCTTCCATCATACTTATAGGATGGTAAATAAAAGTAATTTTTGTGGTTTTTTTGTTAAAATTAAAATCTATATTATTTTTAAATTAATTTAATATTTTAATTTATAAATAATGAATGAAATTAGTTAAATATTTTTTTTAAAAAAATATTAATTGCAAAAAGTGTAAAATTATTGTATATCTTTAATAATTTAATATAATAAAATTTAAAGTCTATTATTTAAATGATTCAAAATGATTTGAAATTTTAAGATAAATACCTAAAACCTTATTTTAGAAATCTGGTGTGAATTTTGAGTATAAAGGGCTAAGATATTGAATACAAAGTTAGGTAAAATCTTGAAAATTGGGAAAGTGCAGGATTAAGTACTCAAGTGTAGTACTTAGTGTTTTGGTCATAACAAGAGATCTAAACTTTCAAATTGAATGATTCAAAATGGTAATTAAAGCTAAGACACTGAGGAACGACTTTTATGAAAATTACTTTTAATAACTTACGACTGAAACTATATTGAAATTGAATTTTACAGTAATGCTTAACTACTGTTCCGAACCTGAAGAAGTTGATATATATAGTTATCTTTGGAATGTCATTACGGATTTATTTGATTTGTTATTGGAGGATACTAGAATCAATATTGAGACTTTGAAATTATGCATTTCAGTGGAGAAGAATACCTTAAAGTGAATGGAATATTAAATCTAAGAAAAGCGACTAAAAAATGTTTATGCACAACTTTGATTTCCTTTTTGCTTTAAAAGTTTAAATATTTATATATGTGTGGTATGACTAATTAATTTCATCATTAATTTGAATATCAAGCTCCAAAAATAATATAATTATCTAATCATGCTTATTATAATGTCCATAAAATATATATTATATAAAATAAAATAAACTTACATGACAAACAGAACGATATAAGCCAAATGAATTTAGTGGCTCCTTTATTGTTGTTTTAAAGTTATTCTTTATTTAATTACACGGCTCTAGCCAAACCCGGTGCCACAACCTGAGAACCGGACATGTGGCCATCCTTGCTATCTGCACAATCCTTTTAGGAACAGAGGACATGCAACAGAATCCAGCTAGAACGTAAACTATGCTAGATTTTCACTGCAGAGCATAATGATATAGAAGAACAGCAAACAAAATAGCGTAACAAACACAATTCTTCAGCATATATGGATGGATCATAACAAAATAGAGAGTAAGAAACAAAACAACTGGAAATAGTCATTCCTCAACATTATTACTGATCACACAGCAGGACTGGAGCAAATATTAACATAGAGCACAAGAAACAGATTTCTGTGGCAATATATGGATTACCACAAAACAGCACAAGAAACAGAACGACAGGAAACAAATATTCTTGAACATTATTATTTATTACAGAACAAAACTCGAGTAAAGAAGCAGCTTTACTGGTTGATTTATTAGCACATATATACCTCAACCAGCCGCTTGAACCACAATCTTGAACTCAATTCCAGTGAATTCATCATGCTCTCTGTATAAATGGATGGTGTCACCAACTTTGAGGTCCCAAAAACGAACAAACGCCAACCAGTTCCTGCAAGCAAGAACAGGCCTTGGATGCCCATTTCGGCGAATGGAACACTCGAAGCTCCAGAAGAAGCTTCCGTGGTCCTTGGCTTGGATACACACTCCATGGCTGTCTTCGAAGTTTGGCAAAAGTTTCAAGGCCTCTGTTGGTATTGCTAGTCTTTTAGCAATATCTGTTTTGGTTAGTGGTTTGGAGAAAATGGTAGCCATTGAAGCAGCTTGCCCATGAAATGATTCAACTTCTAGTCTCTTTATATACAACTCCGGAATCCAAAAACATTCATTTACACGGAACCCAAAATAGGACATTCACCTTTTTCTCCTTGTCTAGTTGGCTAGAGATGCAACGTGGAAAGATGGCATTTGCTTCCTAGTACCCTTTTCTCGTCCAGCGACTGGGGCGAACATTTGGATCCTTTTTTCGTCAACCCACTGGGGGAACATTTGTATCCATATAAAAAGCATGTGTAATGTATTACGTGAGCGGGAGTGGTGGGCCATTATTTCAGAAATGACAATTACATCAATTTGCTCTTAAAAAGACATTGTTATTTTTTCAAAAAAAAAAAAAAGATATTGTTTTTGGTTTGGTGGGCCATCCAAGCAGGATTTTTTTTTTTTACTTTTTTTATATATTGCATATCCTTAACAATTTATTTTAATATATATTTTTTATTTTTATATTTTTTACTTTTTTATATTTTTTATTCAAAATCAACTCAGTTAACTAGGTAATCATATATTTTTTATTTTAATATGTTTATTTTTTGATAAATAGTTAATATTTCATAAATATTAAAAAGACAAATATATTTATTTTTTGCTGAATCAACTTCTAATCTAAGTTTAATAACACTGCTGTGATTTCTAATATGTGCCCCAATAACTAGAAGATTTTGGAATGTTACAATCCGATAATTGAGGATGGCAACTTATTAGCAATTAAGTTTGATTTATGAGATTTGAGCCAAATCTTTATAAAAATTAAATCAATCCTTTCATTTTAAAAGAGAGTGGAAAAGGGAGGGATCTAAGGGGCTTAATGTAATACCCAAAAATTTTAAATTTTATTATTTTATGAGTAATTTTGGTAAATTAATTTTATTTAAATTTTAGGATTTTTTTTGAGATTTTTCGGATTTTAAAAATCGGGTTCGATTTTCCGAAAATATAAACTTTGATGATTTTTAAAAATTAATTTAAAGACCACGTAGCAAAACTAAAAATATATTTGGAGTCTAGAATTTTTTTGAGTTTTCTGGAATTTTTTCGGAATTTTTGGACCTCGTTTTCGGTCCCGAGGCAGAGTAAAAATTCAAAATTATGTATATTGAATCGGACCGGCAGAATCGAACCGGACCGATCGAATCGGACCGGCATTTTTCTTTTTCTTCTTCCCTTCCCCGCGCGTGTCGACCTCTCTCCCTTCTCTCTCTCTTTTCTCTCTCCTCCTGCCCCTGCCGCCGGGCAGCCACCTCCCCCTGCCTCCCCACCTCGCCGTGGCCCCAGCCTCCCGGCCGGTAGGCGCCGCTAAATAGCCGAAAAACGCGCGCAAAATGCCCTCCCCTGCGCGCGCGACATTTCGACTTCCCCGGCCAAAATCCGGCCGATCTGGCCACCAATTGGACCGGGTCTTGTGTCTAAAATCATCTACTCGACGAGAGCTTTCCATAGACACCAAGAATACCGAAATCCATCGAGCGGTTTGTCCGATTTTTGCTCGGGAAGTTTTTAGCCCATTTCGACTTTTGGGCTAGATTTCTCGAAAACCGTGAATCCCACGAGAAAATCGAGGGTACCAGCACGCTCCACTCGTCGAGAGCTTCGCGGCGACATAAATTTCGAATTTTTCCGACACCGTTTTTCGATGGGTCCCACGGAACTTCGCAGTGTTTTTCCGAGCATTTAATGAGCTTAGAAAATTCTGAAAAATTTATGTGCTAACCCCCGTGTTATGGGCTTCATGTAGGTATCCTCAATTCGCGGAAATTCGGCGGTTGTCAGTGCAGTGAATTTCCGGCGCATGACCAGTTCTGGAAAAGTCTCCGAATTGGATCGAGGTTTTGGCTAGCCCCCCATTGTCAGACATCCCGAGCGCATTCCCGAAGTTGGAATCGGCAAAGGTAAACCTGAACCTTACTTTTTCGTAATTTTCTAGTACTTAAATAGGATTAAAAATCCATAAAATATTCGTGGTAGCTTAGAAAATTATGATTCTTTTTGCAATAGGCTAGTAATATTGCTAGGGACCGCGGGGCAAATTTTTAGAGCTTGTTTGGGCAGTTTTTGCAAAAATGATCAATTATAAGGACTAAATTGAAATTTTACATATTGTGATGGATGATTGATTTGATGGGCCCAGGAGGGGATGTGTGATGTGATTGAGTTGTGGATATATGGGTTGCGAATATAGAAGTGTGTTTTGAGCCCTTTTGCAGGTTGGGTAGGTCCTAGGTATAGGGGAGACTCTGCCGGATTTTCGGCACGACTTAGGACGTATTTGGTCTTTTCTTTGTTTGTATTGAGTCAAATTTATTAAATGATTGTAATAAAATTGTCGTGTGAGCTGACCTTCTTCCTCCGCCCAGCCGCCTCAGTGACCACCGTCAAGTCTGTGAGTAAAATATTAATTTTAATTGTAATTTCGATATTATTATATGTTCAGCATGCCCATGCATCACTTATATGCATATATTTATATAGTTAAACTCTAGGCACGATTTATGTTGCATTCATAACTGTTAACGTGCCATGGATGTTGTTGTGGTAATTTGGAGCAGTGTGCGTGCGTTGGTGTGCGTGTGATGTGGTGTGGACTATGGACAGGACGGGTAGTCATGGCTTGAGTTCTTCGCTGGGACCCGATCCTTCGGGGGGTAGTCACGGCTTGAGTTCTTCGCTGGGACCCCCGATTTGGTTTATTAAGCGAAAGTCCGGCTTGAGTTCTTCGCTGGCACCAGGTTGGATTTAAGAGAGCTGTATAGGGGATCAGCTCCCATATATTATGATTGATATTACAGAGTGTGTGAGTGCTCCAAATTACTTTTTTGATGTCATGATGTGAAAATGATGTTGATGTTGCATTTCACTCTACAGGGTGCATTAGTTTTAGATAGTTATAGAGATTATGGTTAAAATTGATATTTTACTCTCTGAGTCGAACGCTCACTCCTGTTCAATATTTTTCAGGCCACAGGATGATATATTTTTGAGGTTAACCTGCTTTTCTCCCTCGCAAGTCGTTTATCAATATTTGTGTAATTCTATAAACTTCTAGAATTTTCGCATGTGTTAGATATTTAAATGATTCGGGTCTGTAATATAAATTGTCATGTGGACCTGTAAAATTATTATTTGCATGTTTGATGGATTGGATGAGGGAGTTGAGCTCCCATTTATTTTTGATGCTGATATGAGTATGTGGAGGGTGAGCTGAGCTCCCCAATTGATGATATATTTTGTTTACAGGTTGGGTGAGTCAAAAACTCCCCGTTGAAAGATCCACTTTATGGCCGGACTCTGTCCGGTTGATTTCTTGAAATTGGGCCCAAATGGGCCTTAAAGTTGGGTTAATGAACAGTTATGCTTACTACGGGCCTCGGGGGCTTTAGGCTGGCTCAGGTCCTAGTGCCGGTCCGGCCCATAGGTTGGGTCGTGACACTTAATTTCATCCAGCTTCCAGGTCAAGTATTCAACCAAATCTAATTAGGGAACATACAAATGGGTTTCATAAAATTGTAATTACTAAATATTATTTTAAAATTTAATAATTAAATTACTTATATAATTAATTTTTATTAACTTATAATTTCATTTAATATATTTACATGAATTCACAATTTCATAATATAATTTTTCTTAGTACAAAGTTTTATTTTTTGCCTACATGCCAAAATGCAGTGTCGTTAATGGGGGTTGACGAAATTACAGCAACTGGCGGCCCGCCCTAGTCAAAGCACGAGACGAAGCTCAAAGTAGTATTGGATTCTAAGAGTGAATATATATATATATATTCAAAGTAGCATTGGACTATTTATATATATATATATATATATATATATATATATATATATATATATATATATATATAGAGTGAATATACACTCCATGGCTGTATCCCAAGTCTGGCAAAAGCTTTAAGGCTTCTGTTGGTAACCCGCATTGGATTCTAAGATGAAATTCAAATACAAAAGTGAAATCATTTTCCCAATCAACCGAGAATTTGATAACTCGTGAGAAATTTGATGACACGTGAGTTCAGCATGCCATGGAAAGAAGGAAATAAATTTTCTACACAAAGAGAAAACTGCATTTCTTCAGCTGGCCCGTCCGCTTGGGACATGTTTTGACACGTGTTATGCAATCCTCAGCCTTACCGTCCATCCAAATCCTTATATAAACTCAAAGTAATATTAGCATAATAATTTCATAGATTAGATTATATCAGATAGATAAATTAATTTGACGATTCAATAACTTAACGTTAGAGGAATGTAGCAATAGTGTCATACCCAGTTGTCAAGCTTATTAAAAATAGCTTCTTTAAAATATACCTTAATTTTAAAATTTGAAAAAAAATATAGTATGGTACTTATAAAGAAACAGTGTCAACTCTTTTCATTTTAGGATAATAATATTTTTAATACTCAACAATGATTTAGATTTTACTTCATATGGTAAAAATTATATAAAATTATTTTAAGAGCTAATCAAAATTAGACAAAAATAGATTGAAAAAGTTAAAAATGGAACTATAAACCAAAATATTAAAGAACTAAATTGAAATATTCAATTGAATCAGAATTAAATTAAAAATTTAACTATATTTAATTTGATTTCATGTAATAGTAAAAATAAAAATAGAATGATACCTAAACTTTTGCAATTAAAAATATTAATTTAATTTTAAATTGATTTTTTATATTGTGTTTTTAAAATTTTATTATTTCACTAATAATTTCGAACAGAATTCGTTTAAAGATGCTAGAATTGAAATTGATCAAATTAATTTTTATTTTTAATAAAGTTTTGTTAAAATTTTAAGGATTTTAATTATAAATAAAAAAAATTAAGACAAAACGCTGTGAAATGTTGGAATACGCAACCCTGCATGCACATCTTATTAATGGGTATAAAAGAAAAGAAAAATAAATTCACTTCTAAATTAAAAAAAAAAAAAGCCTAGTGCATCCTCAGTTTTTAAAACGTCTCATCTAACACTTGGATTCTCATAAAAAAAAAATTAAGATAATCTTACAGTATTCCTACCAAAGCCTGTGTGAAACAAATGCGCTGACATGTTAAAATAATGCTGTGGATCGATAGCCCAATAATTTATTGCAAAGAATTAACTCTTAATTCTCTTTTTTTTTTTTTTTTTTTTAAATGTTACTGTCGAGCACTGGGTGTGATTCTGATCTAATTCTTGGTATGGCAGCTGTTACTGACAACTTTTGTTGTCCTGTATTGTTGAGGTCGTGAGTGTAATATATATTTTAATGTGTGATGAATTATTATTTTTAAGGTATTAATTATTTTTATTAAATTATTATAAGGTTATGATAATATACTTTCAGAATATAATAAAGTTTGAAATTTACAGATAGTAACTTCTGGAAATTTCTCTTAAGAATTTTTTATACCAATCGAATTTTGAAGAGACTAGAAGAAAATAAGAAGTATAAATAGTATATATCTGTGTCGCATGGTATTTTGCGGTCGCCAGGACGAACACTCACCGAAGTGGAAAAGAGTGAGGAGTCGCCACTTTAATTTGGAGGGAAATTAAAGAAAACCATTTGTGAAAATAAATTTAAATGAAACCACTTCGAAAATAGAGATTCTAGGTTCGGGGTCCATGTACGGGTGGGGAAGGTGCTAGGCACCCCGCCTCGTCCCTCAAATGAGGGTAAACGGATTTAATTTTATGCTCTTTCATTAATTAAAAGGGTAATTAGGGGATTAGGATAATAATGATGTTAATCCTTTTGTACAAAATAAAGGAATGTTTGATATTTCACTCATTTTGGGTTGCCCAGGAACACAAGTTCGTGAGATGGCCCTTTGAGTGAATTTATCTTGTGTGTTAGGGTCATGTCATTTAGTTTGAATTTCGTTAAGAGAGCTCGGGCAGGGAATTTTTCTGATCTCTAGATATATTTATTAAGGGTTGGGAGATTTCGGATCAGAACTCTCATCCGATTTCCCTGTTTTAATTTAAGCGAGAATTAGGTAATAACTCTCCCCCGATCTCTTTTGGTTTAAAATTGGTGAAGGATCTCAGATAAGAACTCTCCTCTGATCTCCGCGTTTTATTTGAGTGAGGACCGGGTAAGAACTCTCGCCCGACCTCTTAAAGTATTCAGTTTAAGATTCTAGAGGGGAATCTCGGATAAGAACTTTCTTCCGATCTCCACATATTTAATAAAATTTTTTGGTTGAGAATCGGATAAGAACTCTCCTCCGATCTCTTTAAATATGTAATTTAGAGTTTTAATGAAGGATCTCGGATAAAAACTCTCCTCCGATCTCCTGTTTTTGTTTGAACAAGGATCGGGTAAGAACTCTTCCCGACCTCTTATAATTTAATTACGATCGTATATCGTAAAACCCTTAGACTAAGGGTTCTGGCATCCGAAGACGCCGGGAACCCGAACAAGGCTTCTCTTAACCCATTAATACCTTATAACTAGGGAGAGGATACCAGACTAAGTTTTTACCGATCTTCCTTGTGATCGCCTTACCAGTACTCTTTGGCAGGCGATGTTTGATCTCTTTCGTTTACTAGTCTGGGACCCGATCTTCCCTCGATCCCACTATACCAAGTTATCTTGTGAGCTTGTTTAGTGGTTTGACTTCATAACTTTTCCTCCGATTTATTATCCAAACTTTTGTTATTTTAAAGAAGCTCTCGTGTTAAGATACAGCTATCGACATTTTATTAAACTACCTATACGTTACCCATAACCAGAACACCTATATTTGAAGGTAATAAAGGCTAAGAACAAACAAATAACATGAACTGATGAATAAAAGGTAAACTCAAGAGAATAACTATCTACGTGGGGCTCTTTAACATAACTGAACTCAATGAAAATTACGAGCATGAAAACGAAGAAAATAAAAAGCGAGCATTTGATAACGCAACGGTCTAGACACTTACCTGTGGGGGATTGAGTCTACTGAACTAACTGTGGAGCCACAAATATTGTAGAGCTGCGAGCTAATAGTCCGGGGACTAATGCTTGCTTTGAAATAATGAATACCAGGTTTGAATGCAGTCGAGTCGACGTGACAGTAACCGGGTTGGAATGAGAGTGAGCTTGGAAAATAAAAGGTTGATATTAAGATGGTGAAGACAAAACTGAAACTGAGGGATGGTGTCGCAGAGTAGTGAATAAATTGAAAATGAAGAATTTCAGCGTCCAACACTCCTTCAATGGAAATACTTTAGAAAACTGGTTTCTAAAGTTTCTATATTTTGAAAGCTTAAAATAGCAGAGAAGCAAGACTGAATCAAGTTTCAGAGCCTTTCCACTATAATCACCACCCTTTTTTTTATTTTTTTCTTTTTCAACGGTATTGCATGCAGGTATTTATAGGGAACGGGTGCTCCTAATGAAGGGTCAGGATTTCTCCTGAGGGAGATGGAAGGTTTAGATTTTAAAGGACATGATCTGATGCCTGAGAATTGAAGAGAATCAAAATGGATGGCCGAGATCCTACTCAGAATATTTGTCCTTTCTCTTTTCTAATCCAACGGCTCAAAATCTTCTTGTCAAGGGAGATCCGAGGGCCGGGAATAAAAGACGCCGGTCCTGTCGTCTTCTCTTTGATCCAAGGGCTCCGGGCTTGTCCTTACAAGTAAGATCAACGGTGGAGATCGAGATGTACAGGACTGCCATGGCACGTCCTGGCGCCTGTCAGCATTTTGGGCGATTCTGCAAGTGAAGCGTGTGGTGAATATTTTATTTTGCCTGCAACACTTTAACTACCTCGGCTCTGATTATGAAAAGGGTTATCAGAAATTGTCTCATCCTTTCCTTGCTTTCTGATCTCCCATTCCTTCCGATCTTTCTATTATGACCCTTTTCCGATCTCTCACACCGGGCCCCTCTCCCGATCTCTCCCATTCCAGAATCTTCCCCTCTATCCGAGCTGCTTCAGTCAAAGCATTTAATCCTTCGGTTGCCAATGCATCCGCTTCGATTTCCGCTAGTAATAAATGCTCAGACCCCCTATATATATGCCTCAACGGGGCGTCTTTCCACATTTCATTTCTCCTCTTTCCGCTTCTCACTTCTCCTGTTCTAGTTTCTCCGGTAACATTTTGGCCATGGTGACCGCTTTTGATCTTTTTCCAACTATTCTCTTAGCTCCCCGACTGAAAATTTACGACCCCGGTGATCGGAAAATCATGATAACCACATCTGATGATAGTGAGAGAACCGGACTAATTTACCGATCAAGATCGAAAATATCGATCGTACTGATCTCGACTCGTTCTACCGATATAATTGGTGAACCAATTTCGGGCGAGAAGACTGCTAATTTCCCTCTTAGCATCGGTGACCGCCTTTTGAAGTTCATTTGGCTCCTCACCACATTGGGCGTCCCGACTGCGGCTCGGTTCTGGTTGATGACATCGACGATGACTCCTCTCATTATCATGAGAGTCATAGTCACTCCATTTGAGCTGTACATCTATCCGATGCCTATGGCTGGTTTTCTGATCAAACACATCTTTTGATTCAGCCACGAGACTAGGCTTTGACATAGGTCCCTGCTAGGTAGGATGTACTGCCAATATCTAGAGATCGCCCAAATGATGTAATCTGACCTTTAAAGGTTCTTAATGATGTAATCCGATCTCTTGAGATCGCCCAAATGATGTAATCTTACCTTTTGGAAATGAAATTAAATTTTATTTGACAGTTGTCATTTAATTATTGTATTGGTTATTTTCCGATCTATAATGTACATATCTGATCTGGTTCCTAACTGAATCACCCACAGCCGATCTGTAACTCCGAACATCTGCCTTAGTCCGCCGATCTTTAACCAGCCGATCTCCTCTTATTTATTTATAGAGTTTCTGGAATGTTCCTGCGACGTGTCAGAAAAACGGGCGAATTCCGCTAACCGATGCGCCGCTTGGGACACTGTGAGTATTGAATGCTCAGACGGGTATAAATAGGGGAAGTGTCAGTCAGTTGTTCCTTTATGTTATTTTCAGCACTCCGTGAGCGATTCCAAAATTCTCTCGTTTCTTCAAGTTCTTCCGACACCGATCACATTCCGGTAAGGGTTTTGATCTTTCTCTTAGTTAAACTTCTTCCATTTCTTTGAAAATGAGCGGCGCCGAGGGTCAGAGAGCGGCGAGTCCCCCTTTCGTCCATGTCTCGTGGTCATCGGATGAAGTTGAAGTGGTCGGACCAGGTGGGCGATCTGAGCCTCCTACGACTTTCGCTTTAGTTCGTGGTTGAGCAACTCAATCAAGGCAGACATCTTCCTCGGGTAGAGAGAATCTCCCGGTGGACGAGTTGTCGTCGGTCCTCCAGGAGACCGATCTGCAATCCATTAGTCAAGAATAAAACCTTCGAATAGACTCCTTCGAGCTTATCAGATGCCATGGCGATCTCAGAGTCGATCACACTTTTGAGGAAAATGATGCGGTGTACGAAGAGCAATTAAAAGCCAGACTTCGGTTTCCCCTTGACGACTTCTTCAATGACGTCCTGAAATTTCACCATGTCTCGGTGGCCCAAGTACATCCGAACTCATGGCGGATCCTGGTGGCCTTCAGGAGCCTCTGCCGAGCTAAGGGACTCGATCCTACAGCGAAGGTATTTGCTGAGCTGCATAGGCTCACTTGTCGAAAGGACGATGAATACTGGTTTTTTCAAGCAAAACCGTACTGTGGGCTTTTTACCGATCTACCCTCCTCACTGAAGAATTGGAAAAATCATTTCTTCATGTTTAGAAGAATTGTTGTAGCAAATTCTAATGTGGTGAATAGCGGGGCGGTACTGGCATGCCTTGGAAGTTTTCAAAATTACAATTTTATCTATAAACTTTAATAATTTTTTTTTAAATTACTGTTTACTCTTAAAAGTTTCAAAATTATAATTTTAAGTGTAAACTTTATATATATATATATATATATATATATATATATATATATATATATATTGTTTGCCCCTTAAAATTTTTAAATTTAATTCAATAAAAAAAATTCAATTTTGATTTGAACTTGTGATATTTTAATT
Source organism: Hevea brasiliensis (assembly GCF_030052815.1). Lineage (NCBI taxonomy): Eukaryota > Viridiplantae > Streptophyta > Magnoliopsida > Malpighiales > Euphorbiaceae > Hevea > Hevea brasiliensis. Next base: position 10,285,634 of record NC_079506.1, read on the forward strand.
TTATTTTAAATCTAAATAAAATCGTAACAAATGAAGTTTAAGTATTAGTATGTAATTAAATTAATAATTTATCAAGTATTTGCATTATAAAAACTTAAATTTTTTTTTTTAAATATTTTGGGTATGAAAAAATTTTTATAGTCTTCCGTATTTTTGAAGTGTGTCAAAAAAAATTTTTTAGTAAATAAATTATAAGTGAATTAATTTTAATTATTGATTATGATAAATTTTAAATAAATTACCTTGATTAACGGTTATTTATAATGAATAATCCATCATATTATATCAATTTTATCAAGTATATATATATATATATATATATATATATATATATATATATTGTTTGCCCCTTAAAATTTTTAAATTTAATTCAATAAAAAAAAATTCAATTTTGGTTTGAACCTGTGAAATTTTAATTTTATTTTAAATCTAAATAAAATCGTAACAAATGAAGTTTAAGTATTAGTATGTAATTAAATTAATAATTTATCAAGTATTTGCATTATAAAAACTTAAATTTTTTTTTTAAAATATTTTGGGTATGAAAAAATTTTTATAGTCTTCCGTATTTTTGAAGTGTGTCAAAAAAAATTTTTTAGTAAATAAATTATAAGTGAATTAATTTTAATTATTGATTATGATAAATTTTAAATAAATTACCTTGATTAACGGTTATATATAATGAATAATCCATCATATTATATCAATTTTATCAAGTTATCTCTTCAAAGTTGTAAACACCTTTGTGTTGATCAGGGTGTTTTGTGAATTCAAACATTACGAATTATCTTAGTTTAATGCAATAGTTGAAGGTATATTATTTACTTGACAGATTTAAGTTTGAATTCTCACTTTTTTAATCTCTTACTAAAAAAAAGTTAAAATGTATTAATTAATTAATCATTTTTTTTAATCGAATTTCCTATAAATAGATGTGACAAAACACCTTTGTATTGATCACGGTGTTTTGTGAATTAAAATATTACGAATTATCTTAGTTTAATGCAATAGTTGAAGGTATATTATTCACTTTACGAATTCAATCTCACTTTTTCAATCTCTTATTAAAAAAGGGTTAAAATGTATTAATTAATTAATCATTTTTTATTTATTATCGATTTGCTTCATTGATTAATCGAATTTCGTATAAATAGATGTGACAAAAGAATGAGATTATTTTGATTTGAATTACTTCGTGCCATTTTTCAATGAATTTATTTTTTTAAATTAATTTAAAAGTGTCAATTTAATTTAAAAATTAAAATTTATTTGCTATTTTTTATTTTTTTAAAATAAAAAATTAAAAAATTTAATTTCTTAAATTTTAAATTAAAATTTTAAATTTTTTTATTTAAATCCAAATATTAAGAAATTAAAATATTTTAGTTAAATTAAATTTCAATTAAAAATTTTTAATTAATTTAAAAAAATTTAAAAATATATAAAATTAAAATTTTCAATAAATATAAGAGTGAAATTAAGTTTTAAGTAAATGTTACATTACGTGGTTATTTATCAAATCACTCTAAGCAAAAAAAAAAAAATAATAAAAAATTTTTAATTTATTGATTTTAAACTTACATGACAAACAGAACGATATAAGCCAAATGCATTTAATACCTCCTTTTTCGTCACCCCACTGCATTTTGATATTGGAGGTTGATGAAATTGGAGCAACTGGCGGCAAAACCGCCCTAGTCAAAGGACGAGATGGAGCTCAAAGTAGCTTTACGTATACAGCTGAAATGGCAACTGCAAGAAATCACATCAACCTATCTTAATATTTAATTGTTAAAATTGATAGCTTTAAAATAATAATATATATATATTTATATAATAGAGTGAATATTGTAACCCACAAATATTTAGTCTATTACATAGACTAAATATTTTGAAAGACTGACATAGTCCAAAAAGATGACTAAGACTGTACGGGTTGCTAGAGTTTGATTTTGATAAACTCTCAGCCCGTGACAATATACAACCCATGACTGTATCCCAAGTCTGGCAAAAGCTTTAAGGCTTCTGTTGGTAACCCGCATTGGATTCTAAGATGAAATTCAAATACAATTAAATTTAAGTGAAATCATTTTCCCAATCAACCGAGAATTTGATAACTCGAGAGAAATTTGATGACACGTGAGTTCAGCATGCCATGGAAAGAAAGAAATTTTCTACGCAAAGAGAAAACTCCATTTCTTCAGCTGGCCCGTCCGCTTGCGACATGGTTTGACACGTGTTACGCAATCCTCAGCCTTACCGTCCATCCAAATCCTTATCTAAACTCAAAGTAATATTAGCATAATAATTTCATATATTAGATTATATCAGATAGATAAATTACTTTGATGATTCAATAACTTAACGTTAGAGGAATGTAGCAATAGTATCATACTCAGTTGTCAAGCTTATTAAAAAAAAAAAAAATTGGAATGCCTAATATTAGCTTCTTTAAAATATACCTTAATTTTAAAATTTGAAAAAAAAAAAATAGTATGGTACTTATAAAGAAACAGCGTAATGGTACTGTTAAAGAAACAGTGTCAACTCTTTCCATTTTAGGATAATAATATTTTTAATACTCAACAATGATTTAGATTTTACTTCGTATGGTAAAAATTATATAAAATTTTTTTAAGAGCTAATCAAAATTAGACAAAAATAGATTGAAAAAGTTAAAAATGGAACTATAAACCAAAATATTAAAGAACTAAATTGAAATATTCAATTGAATCAGAATTAAATTAAAAATTCGACTATATTTAATTTGATTTCATGTTATAGTGAAAATAACAATAGAATCAGACTTTCTCTAGGTAGTAGGGTTATATTTTACACCTTGCTGATACACACATGATATATTATTCTCACTAAGCTCTAAGCAAAGCGTCTGTCGTACTGCAAAAATCATCTAAAATTCCATACCGAAGACCAGATGGTCTCACTCTATAGATGTCACATTTACTTTGCAACTAATCCGCAACCTCTGGTCTGATGGCAACTCTTGATGTAACTCGAGCTCATGCTAGGGTAACCGAGTTACTGACTCTAGTTATCACTCAACTGTGACCTTTCGATATTCTAGCTTTAAATCTCTAACTAGGAGTTCCCAACTCCTCTGCAGCTATAGAACTCTGTTTTGGCATAATTGTACTAAAACAGAGGTCATCCGCAAACACCCTCATTATGGAACACCACGGGGATGCACGCAACTCTACACAATAATCTCATATAGGTACTGTAATCAGCAGCTTACAAAGCAGACATCGAGAACGTTGTATAGTTACTACGATACATCCTGACAGAGTAGGTATCTTAATTTCTTATCTCTCTTGAATCTACTATTATCATATACTTACTCTGACTGGGTCATACACTGATGACTGCCAGCAGTGGTATCCTCACCCTTATTTAGTGCAATTATACTATCAAAACTCACCTTTATGTACTCGTGCCTAGCACTAGATAGGTACAACACTTAGACCCATACTGATAGAAATATAGTGTTTCTTGGAGAACGTATTTTCATGGCAGACCTCAACATGTCTGCTAACTCTATTTCACACTTCTATGTACTTCACAAAACTGAGGTACTAAACTGAAGCACTCTTATATTAATCGAGGAATAACACAGAATCTAAAAATGAAGAATTACAGAAAAAAGACGAAACAGAATCCTATACTCTGCATGTGACAACTCTAGATGCACACTTTCCTATGAATCTAAGCTGTAATACCACTTTTGTCATAACCCAACTTATGGGCTAGACTGGCAGTAGGACTTGGGCTAGCCTAAAGCCCCCGAGACCCGCAGTAAGCCTAACTATTCCTCAACCCAACTCTAAGGCCCATTTGGGCCCAATTTCAAGAATTTAACCGGACAGAGTCCGAACGCAAAATGGACCATTCAACGGGGTTTTAACTCGTACAACTTGTAAACACAATATATAATAAATTGGGGAGCTCAGCTCGCCCTCAACATAATCAAAATGTCATAACTCAAATAGGAGCTTAGCTCCCTCATCCAATCCCATCATGCATACAGTTAATAATTTTACAGGTCCAACATAACTTTTATAATACAGACCCAAAATAAAAATAAGTGCTTCTAACACATGCGGAGTTTAAAATTTAACTCAATTATACAAAATATGTTAAATGCTATTAATGGACCTGCGAAGAAGAAGAGCAGGTTAGCCACAATAAATAATTTTCCTGTAGCCTGGAAAAATAGATGAACAGAAGTGAGCGTTTAACTCATAGAGTAAAATATCAATTTCAATCATAATCTCTATAACTATCTAAAGCTAATGCACCCTGTGGAGTGAAATGCAACATCGTCATAATTTTCATATCATAACAGCAAAAAGGCAATTTGGAGCACTCACACACCCAACACTGTCAAGCAATACATATATGGGAGCTGATCCCCTATATAGCCCTCTTAATCCAACCTCTGCCAGTGAGTGTCTCTCAAGCCGGACTTTCGCTTAATAAACTAAATGCGGGGTCCTAGCGAGTGTCTCTCAAGCCATGTCTACCCCGAAGGACCAGGTCTTAGCGAGTGTCTCTCAAGCCGTGTCTACTCGTCTTGTCCATATCCAATACCATACCACATGCACGCCACGCATACACATTACTCCAAATTACCACAAACAACATCTATGGCACTTCAACAATTATGAATGCAATATAAACGTGCCTAGTGTTTAATTACATAGATACATATTTTTAAGTGATGCATGGGCATGCTTGAACATATAATAATATTGAAATTACAATTAAAATTAATGTTTTACTCACAAACTTGAACCGAGGTCACTGCGGTGGCTGGGCAGAGGAGGAAGGTTGTCCCAGCTCACCTGACTATTTCATTGTAATTATTTAATATATTTGACTCAATACAAGTTTAGAAAAGACCAAAGACATTCTAAGTTGCGCTGAAATTCGGCAGAGTCTCCCCTATACCTATGACTCACCCAACCTGCAAAATGGTTCAAAGAACACTTCTAAACTCAACCCATATCTCATCATCATTATATGGCTCCTCCTGGGCCCTTCAAACCAAGCAATAATCACAATATCAGACAACTCAATTATAAGACTTCAAAACTAATATTTTTCAAAAACTATCTAAACTAACTTTAAAAATTCTATAAACCTGCTCCGCGGTCCTTAACAATATTATAATGCTATTGCAATAGGAATCGTAATTTTCTTATCATCCATGAATATTTTATAAATTTTATTCTAACCTAGTACAAGGCAAAATTTGAGTAATGTAGAGTTCGAGTTTACCTACGCCAAATCTAACAACTGGAATGCGTCCAAAACGTCTGAAAACAGTGGGGTAGCCTATAATCTTGACCCGGTTCTGAAATGGTTCCAGCAGCTTATCTGCTCGGCCCAAAATTGCAAATCCGGGTGGCGATTGAATTTCCACGAAATGAAAGTATATATATATTAATTATTTGAAAATCAGGGATGTTATATTGTCGTTTTTTTTGTTAAAATTAAAATCTATATTATTTTTAAATTAATTTAATATTTTAATTAATAAATAATGAATGAAATTAGTTAAATATATATTTTTAAAAAGTATTAAATGCAGAAAGTGTAAAATTATTGTATATCTTTAATAATTTAATATAATAAAAATTTAAAATCTCCAATTTAAATGATTCAAAACGATTTGAAAACTTAAGACAAATCTAGTGTGATTTCTGGACATAAAGGGCTTAGACATTGAATACAAAGTTAGGTAAAATATAAAAAATTGAGAAAGTACAGGATTAAGTATTCAGGAGTAGTACCTAGTGTTTTGGTCATAACTAGAGATCTAAACCTTCAAATTGAGTGATTTAAAATGGTAATTAAAGCTGTAACATTAAGGAACAACTTTTATAAAGATTACTTTAGTAAATTATGACTGAAACTATATTGAAATTGAATTTTACTGTAATACTTAACTACTGCCCTAAACTTGGAGAAGTTGAGATGTATAGTTATTTTAGGAATTTCACTATGGGTTTATATGATTTGTTATTGGAGGACACTAAAATCAGTATTGAGACTTTGAAATTTTTTATTTTAGTGGAGAAGAATACCTTGAAGTGAAGGGAAGATTAAATCAAATAAAAGAGACTGGGAAATGTTTATGCACAACTTTGATTTCCTTTTAGCTTTAAAAATTTAAATAATTATATATGTGTGGTATGACTAATTAATTTCATCATTAATTTGAATATCAAGTCCAAAAAATAATAAAATTATCTAATCATGCCTATTATAATGTCCTTAAAATATATATTATATAAAATAAAATAAACTTACATGACAAACGGAACGATATAAGCCAAATGAATTTAGTGGCTCCTTTATTGTTGTTTTAAAGTTATATTTTATTTAATTACACGGCTCTAGCCAAACCAGGCGCCACAACCTGAGAACCGAACTTGGGGCCATCCTTGCTATCTGCACAATCCTTTTAGGAACAGAGGACATGTAGCAGAATCCAGCTAGAACGTAAACTATGCTAGATTTTCACTGCAGAGCATAATGATATAGAAGAACAGCAAACAAAATAGCGTAACAAACACAATTCTTCAGCATATATGGATGGATCATAACAAAATAGAGAGTAAGAAACAAAACAACTAGAAATAAACTGTCACGACCCAACCTATAGGCTGGACTGGCACTAGGACCTGGGCCAGCCTAAAGCCCCCGAGGCCCGTAGTAAGCCTAACTATTCTTCAACCCATAACCAAGCTCACAATTTAGGTCCAATATGCATATAAAAATAATTTAAATTAAACTGTTATAATTTTATTTCGGGCCAACTTAGCCCAGAAATTATCAGAAACTAAAATTAGGGAAGTACAGCTCAACCCTGTTACCTCATTTACAAACTGTTTAAATACCATATAAATCTTCATTTATTAATCTGAAATATTTAAATTAACACGATTTCTAATAAGGTCCACACTATTACTAACACATGCGGAGTTCTAGATTTCAAATTTAGAAAAAAATAGTAAAATATTTAAATAATCGACGTTAAACCTACAAGGAAGAAAACAGGTTGCTCTGTAAAATAACTCCTCCTGTAGCCTAGAAAAATAGGTGAACAGGAGTTAGCGTTTGACTCAGAGTATAAAATATCAATTTTAACCATAATCTCTATAATTATCTAAAGCTAATGCACCCTGTAGAGTGAAAAGCAACATCGGCAATATTTTCACATTATAACAGCAAAAATGTAATCTGGAGTACTCACACACCCGATAAGGTCAAACAATACATATATGGGAGCTGATCCCCTATACAAACCTCTTAATCCAACCTGTGCCAGCGAAGAACTCAAGCCGGACTTTCGCTTAATAAACCAAATCGGGGTCCCAGCGAAGAACTCAAGCCGTGTTTACCTCGAAGAACCGGGTCTTAGCGAAGATCTCAAGTTGTGTCTACCCGTCCTGTCCATAGCCAACACCATACCACACGCACGCCAACTCACGCACACTGCTCTAAATTACCACAACAACATCCATGATATTTTAACAATTATGAATGCAACATGAAAACGTGCCTAGTATTTAACTACATAAATACATATTTATAAGTGATGCATAGGCATGCTTGAACATATAATAATATCGAAATTATAATTAAAATTAATATTTTACTTACAGTACACCGAGGACTATTATGGCTGCTGGATGGAGAAAAATAGCTGACATCGATTACCTAATAATTAAATTATAAATTTATTAATACTAAGTCAAAATAAAACTCTAAAGAGGCAATAGACAGCCTAATTTACGCCAGAAATTCGTCAGAGTTTTTCCTATACCTGGGACCTACCCAACCTGCAAAAGGCTTCAAAATACACTTCTATATCCGCCAATCACACAATCACAACTCAATCACATCACAAGGCTCCTCATGGGCCTATCCAAACAGTCAACAACCACAATTCAAAAAATTATAATTTAGCCCCTATAACTAGCCCTTTTGCAAAAGCTATCCAAACGAGCTCTAAAAATTCTAAAATTTTGCTCCATGGTCCTTAATAATATTATAAGGATATTGCAAAAGGAATTATAATTTTTCGATCATCCACTAATATTTTATGAATTTTATTCTAAATCGATATTAGCTGAAAATGAGCAACTTGGAGTTCGGGTTTGCCTATGCCAATTATGACACCTAGAACGCGTCCAGAACGTCTGAAAATGCTAGGATTGATTATAATATTGACCAAGTTTTGAGACGGGCTGCCGGACAGCCGGATCTAGCTGAAAATGCGGTCCTGACGCCGGTGAGCCATCCTCGATCCGATCGCACCTAAATAAAGTCCAAATTTTGTTAATAATTATCCTAAAATTATTTTTAAATTTTTGGGAATTGAAAAAGTTCAAAAATCTCACCAAGCGATCTGGATCGTCCGATTATCGCATTTTTCAAACGGTGTCCGATCGGAGCGGGACCAGTCGTATCTCAAAGATCTCGTCGTCCTGAGTCCATCGGTGGCCTCAGATTTTTGATCCGACGGTCGGATCGCCGGAAAAGTGACCGGAACCGAGAAACCCATATGATTTTCTTTCAACTTTCCCTTGACGGTTCTCTTTCCTCCGGCCACCAAACGGGGTGCTACTAGTCTCATTTGAAAGTTCATCATCTTGGAAGTCCGTGGCATTTGAAATCACCGGGAATGGCCGCTGGAGTCAGCCGGGGGGATGTCGCAAAGTCGGGCCCCCGATTGCGCGCGCTCTCCCTCTCTCCTCTCTTTCCTCTCTCCTTCTCTCTTCTGTCTTGCTCGCTTGCCACTTCGGTGGTTGTTCCAACCTTTGGAAGGCTGGCGATACCTCACCGGCACTGATGCTGGCCGGCCGGACGAAAATGGGAGGGAGAAAGTGAGGGGGGAGAGTGGAGTCGGGGAGAGAGAAATGGGGGGGGGGGGGGCTGCTGCGTTTTAAGTTTCTGCATTTTTTTTTTTTTAGGTTGTTACATTCTTCCCCCCTTAAGAAAAATTTGTCCCCGAATTTTCAAATAAACAAGAGATAAGGAAAAGAAGATTATTAGAACAAGTGCAATCATTACTCCTCCAGCTATGCAAAGATTAGTAAAACATTTATTCTTCAAACTCCTCGTATATTATATATGACATTCTACTGCTCTCTGATTTTATTATAGTGTCCTATTTGTCATCATCTCTTTCTAGAGTGCTCTTATCTCTTGGCTATTCATTGACCATTTTTCTGACATCTCAAGTATTCATTATAACTCCACTACTCTCGACTTGATATCTAATAACTTTAATCAACTTTGGCGCTTACCTCACTTTTATTACGCCTTAACGTGTCTCTTGGTGACTTCAGTCCTCATTCCTTTGTTTCAATAATCTATGTTTCCCCAAAATATGACTTACGTTCCTTATCCTAAGGCATCCTATGAGTAGCTATCTTGTAGCACCTATCATATACATCTCATTCGAAACCTTTACTTATCCTTTGACCTTAATGGTTAGTACCAATGCATCTTCTCACTTTTATGATACTTCAAATTTCCAATCTATTTGTGTCATTACTAAGGTACTTAGACTAACCTCTGTCCATCTTATGTAACCAGTCAGGTAGAGTCCCCTCCAAGGGCCAAGTTTATCATTTATCAACATTGGAAAGTGAACTGGGTCTCTCCTTCTAGGTGACAAAAGTGTTTAGGTTCTCCGATAACTTAATTAATGCAACTTTATCATTTCCCATTCCTTCTCTAGAATGGAAATATCTAGACTTCTTAGTATGTGGCCTACTTCTGACACATTGGCACTTAGATCGAGGCTCCACTACTCCTTTAGTCTATCATCTCACAATAACTTGTTTTAAACACCTCTTAGTGTGTTCCCAGCATACCTATTCCTTCTTATCCTCATCATTATAACTAGCTCTACCGAGCTTTCTTCCTGTCCTGTAGATCTTATCCACTTCCTTTTCCTATTTTTGCTATTATTGATATCCTTTCAAACTGCTATACCTATTCCTTAATCTTAGTCCTGTCTCACCCTTATACCTTTTCTTTCAAGGATGTCCATCCTATCATCAATTTTTTGCCTTCCTTTCGTTACTTAGTCCTATCTTGATTACTAGTTCCATTACTTCAGGAATTTTAACCTTACGATTTACTTACCAGCACATTCTTCACCTTATGTAACACTTATAATAACCCATAGAAAATCCTTTTTGTATCCCTTTTTTCTAACTTAACTATCAGAACATTATCATTCCCCACATTCTTCACCTTATGTAACACTTATAATAACCCATAGAAAATCCTTTTTGTATCCCTTTTTTCTAACTTAACTATCAGAACATTATCATTCCCCACCAGCCTCAGTAGGAAATTGCTCATCCTGGATGGATAGGAGCCCCTGAAACTATAAGTTCTATCTGAACTAACACGGCTGTGGGAAATGTGTGCCATGCCTTAATTCTAAACAAAATACTTCATGTGTTCATTCTCCTTAATATAATCACATATACTGCCTATAGCTTTCCAAACTTCAGCCTCAACTTTTCCCATTAGCAATAATTTCATCTATTGAAACTCATCCATAATTAGTATTCCCTCCAGCTCATAGTTTAAAACAGTAGCAAGCCTTAGTAGCTAACTCAATTAAACTCCTATCATTACTCTGATCGTCCTTTCATATTTAACACTAGGTATGCACTTACTGTCATTCTCATATCAGGAAATTGTGTATGAATTGGTGCCTATCAAACTCTCAAATAACTAAGTCTCCTTGACTCAGTCTCTGTTCCTTATATAACCCTCTAGAACCAATAGCACGAGCTAAACTTGAAAAGAAAGAAAAATATCCTCTTATATTCAACTATACCCGATTGTCCATATAATAACGTTTAACCTATGTTTCTTGGTCTTTCTCTTCAAATTTCATCATCTCCTAGCACAATTGTGCTCTACCTATAAGATATCATCTGCATGAACCCTTTACCGTACCATTGTCCTTACTGACATAATATATTTATAATTTATTAACTTTACTTATACTCGACCTATGATTCATATCTATCATCGTTTATATTGTGCCCTTAACTTTTGTTAAATTCTGAAAGATTTCTCTTACTAATAGATTCTTCCAACAATAATTCCACCCTTATCTATGGTCATTAATTTGATCCTTGAACTTTCTAGTGATTTATAACCACCCATACTTGTCACTTCTCGTTCTACCCCTACTGTTGTTCTGTCGTTATTGCCTCACTGCAAAGTGATTCTGTTGGTCACACTAAAAATGTTTGCCTGACATTCATAATGAACCTCTAACTACCTTCTCACTATCTCAAAAGTCTAACCTAAAGCCTCTGTGTCATTATCTATCATTCTTTTTCTCTCATCATACTTTTTTTTTATCCCTTAGATTGACTTTTATTTGACTTATTACTTACTAACTTCTTTTTCTCTGCCTAATCTTCTTGATACTGTTAACAAGTTAAAAGAATCTTACCCCATTGCTATCCACTTCACTTTAGAAATAGGGAATAGATAGAGTATGATCCAATCATGCAACTCCAAGCTCTATATTTTAGCCCCTGGCACTACCTCAACTACATCATGCTATGAGTATCACATTACTAGATTCCATACCTCCATCACTATTCTCACTAATGTGGTCCAACTTTGGGTTTTCCATCCTTGTCATTCACCTTGCCAAGAATAACACTTAGCCTACCCTATATCTTAACTTTGTTCCTTTTATTATGCGCTCTTTAGGTTGTCCTTCCATTTATTTTCTTTGTCTTACCCAAAATAGAACTTGACTATTCTATCCCTGGTTCCATTCTTCTTTCTAACATGACAGCTGTACCTGCTAACTATATCTTTCAGAGTCTCTACCACGTTATCACATATCTATGCTACTCAGATTTGGTCCTTTGACCACCCTAGCTAGTACTTCCACTGGCATTTAGATTATATTGCATCTGCAACCAATTGTCCAAACCTTCATTATGCACTTTCTCTATCCATTGGCCTTTTGTAATTTATCTTCGCTAATTTATTTCTCTTAACACTATTATAATTAGATTATACTATTGTTTTGAATAATATGAAGTTAGAAAGGAACTCAGGAAATTGCAGTCATACCTTTATCGTATGATTTCTATTCTTATCCTTTAGCTTACATAATACCCTTACTACCTCGAGAACTGATTCTGCAGCAATTTTATTTATTTATTTATTTATTTATTTATTTATTATTATTATTATTATTATTATTATTATTATTATTATTATTATTATTATTATTATTGTTTATTCAATTAGCCAAAACTTAAGATACCGGCCACCCAAACCCGTCATCCAATTCAAAGGATTTACATCCATCATGATCTGATTATATATGATTCCTATAATAGAATTTGTATCCTCTCCAGGATACCTGAGCCAACTACTCTCTACCACACTCTACAGTCCCATCTGGGGTACTATATTGTTGGTCACCATTATTAGTAATAACCTTTGATCCCTTCTGAAAAGATAGGACTATACCCTAACTTACTGCTACAAAGGTACTACATTTACCACCTTGCCAAAACCATATCAAATTAATGACTCTCCTATCATATCATAGCAAAACGTCTGTCGTTCTGCAAAAATCATCCAAAATTTCATACCGAAGACAAGATGATCTCACTTTATAGGTGTCACCTTTACTTTGCAACTAGTCCAAAACCTCTAGTCTGATGGCAACTCTTAATGCAACTTTAGCTCATGCTAGGGTAACTGAGTCACTGACTCTAGTTACCACCCAACTGTGACCTTTCGATATTCTAGCTCTAGATCCCTAACCAGGAGTTCCAAACTCCTCTGCAGATATAAAACTCTATTCTGGCATAACTGTACCAAAACAGAGGTCATCCGCAAACACCCTCATTATGGAGCACCACGGGGATGCACGCAGCTCTACACAATAATCTCATGTCGGTATTGTAATATGTAGCTTATAGAGTAGACATCGAGAACATTGTATAGTTACTACGATACGTCCTGACAGACTAGGTCTCCTAATCTCTTATCTCTCTTGAATCTACTATTATCATAAACTTACTCTGAATCGGTCATCCACTGACGACTGTCAGCAGTGGTATCCTCATCCTTATCTAGGGCAACTGTACTTTTAAGACTCACCTTTATGTACTCGTGCCTAGCACTAGATAGGCACAACACTTAGACCCATACTGATAGAAATATAGTGTTTATTGGAATACGTATCCTCATGATATACCTCAATATATCTGCTAACTCTTTTTCATATTTCTATGTACTTCACGAAAATCAAGACACAAACTGAGGCACTTTTATATTTCTCGAGGTATAACGCAGAATCTAGAAACAAAGAATTACAGAAAAAGACAAACAGAATCCTATACCCCGCATGTAACATCCTAACAAGACTCCTTTTACACTCCCAAGTATATTATTTCCCATGAATCTAGAGCCTAAGCTCTGATACCAACTTTGTCACGACCCAACTTATGGGCCGGACCGACACTAGGACCTGGGCCAGCCTAAAGCCCCCCGAGGCCTGTAGTAAGCCTGACTAATCCTCAACCCATAACCAAACCCACAATTTAGGCCCAATATGCATATAAAAATAATTTAAATTAAACTGTTATAATTTTATTTCGGGCCAACTTAGCCCAGAAATTATCAGAAACTAAAATTAGTGGAGCCCATCTCAACCCTATTACCTCATTTACAAATTGTTTAAATACCATACAAATCTTTATTTATTAATCTAAAAAAATTAAATTAACACGATTTCTAACAAGGTCCACACTATTACTAACACATGTGAAGTTCTAGATTTCAAATTTAGAAAAAAATAGTAAAAAATTTAAATAATCAACGTTAAACTTGCAAGGAAGAAAATAGGTTGCTCTGTAAAATAACTCCTCCTGTAGCCTGGAAAAATAGGTGAACAGGAGTGAGCGTTTGACTCAGAGAGTAAAATATTAATTTTAACCATAATCTCTATAATTATCTAAAGCTAATGCACCCTGTAGAGTGAAATGCAACATCGGCAATATTTTCACATCATAACAGCAAAAAGGTAATCTGGAGCACTCACACACCCGATAAGGTCAAACAATACATATATGAGAGCTGATCCCCTATACAAATTTCTCTTAATCCAACTGCGTGCGCCAAGAACTCAAGCCGGACTTTCGCTTAATAAACCAAATCGAGGTCCCAGCGAAGAACTCAAGCCGTGTCTACCCCGAAGGACTGAGTCCCAGCGAAGATCTCAAGCCGTGTCCACCCATCTTGTCCATAGCCAACACCATACCACACGCACGCCAACTTACGCACACTGCTCCAAATTACCACAACAACATCCATGGCATTTTAACAATTATGAATGCAACATAAAAACGTGTCTAGTGTTTCAAATTTTAATAAATAGAAATTAAAATTTTAAATAGTAAAATAAAATATTTAAATTAAATGAAAAAATAATTAAAAAAGTAAAAAAAAAGTGACATACTAAAAAAATTTAATATATATAATGTAAAAAATTGAAAAGGAAATTTTTATTTTTAATAATAAAATAAAAAATTAAAATAAAAACACCAATAATGGAAAACCACAACATTGATAAGATCATCAATATTTGGAACAATGAATTTCATTTTATTAAAATGAAATTATTTTAATGAAAATAATAATTAAATAATTAAAAAGTAATTAATATAAAAATAAAAATTTGAAATTATATGTATTGGGGTATTGTTTAGAAAGGTGAGAGAGTGGCTGAAATAGAAGAAAAAAGAAACCATTTTATTTGATTTAGCACCCAATTCAAGATTTAGTATTCATCAATATAATAGTTTTTAAGTTGTTGCATTTTAATTTTAAAGTAGTAATTTAATCTTCACTAATGATTGAGATTTAAATAAATTTTATTTTATTTAATTAGATTCTAACACTATATAAATAGTATAATTAATCAATATTTAACTAATGGAGTTGTATAAATAGATTCTTTCTGTTTCTTCTGTATTTATTTTTATTCTAACAGTAGTATCAGAGCCTCAATGATCTTATGGGTACATGAGAGAAATTTTTAAATACAAAATTATTATAGATTGTTAGAAAGAAGTGCTCCGAGAAAAGTTTTGATAAAAAAATATAAAAATATCGAGAAGTGCATCAATAATGAAGAGATTGAAGAGAAGTATTTCAAAATGATTAGTAATATGAAATTGCTGAGAAGTGTACTAAAAATATTAGTTGAAGTTAAGTGTTTTAACAAATAAAAATTGTCAGTTGGAGAAAAGTGTTCCAACACATAAAATTGTCAATTGGAGAGAAGTGTTTTAACACATAAATTTATCAGCTGAAGAGAAGTGTTCGTCCACCCAAAATTAACAGATGGAGAGAAGTGCTCAAATCACAAAAAAAAAAAAAAGTTTTGAGTTCATATTTGAATTTAGGTAGAGAATGTTAGAAGCTAATTTAAATATGGTTGATTTAGTATTCTTCAGTATAATAGTTTTTAAGATTATTACATTTCAATTTTAAAGTAATAATCTAATATTGACTAGTTATTGGGATTTAGATATGATTTTATTTTATTTAGTTAGATTCTAATGCTATATAAATATAAATTGTATAATTAATCAGTATATAATCAATGAAATTATATAGATAGTTGCTTCCTATTTAATAAGAATGTTGTTTATTTGATGAGTTAGATATTTATTTTTTATTTGTTTAATATTTTATGTTCATTTTATTCTTTTACTAACAAAATAAAAGTTACTCATATTATCTAAAAATTATTATTAACAAAATAAAATAGATTTTAATTTTAACAAAATAACCGCAAAAAATTCCTTCGTTTCACCTTCCATCATATATATAGGATGGTAAATAAAAGTAAATTTTGTGGTTTTTTTGTTAAAATTAAAATCTATATTATTTTTAAATTAATTTAATATTTTAATTTATAAATAATGAATGAAATTAGTTAAATAATTTTTTTTAAAAAAAAGTATTAATTGCATAAAGTGTAAAATTATTGTATATCTTTAATAATTTAATATAATAAAAATTTAAAGTCTCCCATTTAAGTGATTCAAAATGATTTAAAAATTTAAGACAAATGCCTAAAATCTTATTTTAAACATCTGATGCGAATTATGAATATAAAGGGCTTAGATATTGAATACAAAATTAGGTAAAATCTAGAAAAATGGAAAAGTGCAGGATTAAGTATTTAGTAGTAGTACTTAGTGTTTTGGTCATAACTAGAGATCTAAACCTTCAAATCGAGTGATTTAAAATAGTAATTAAAGCTAAGACATTGAGAAACGACTTTTATGAATATTACTTTAGTAAATTACGACTGAAAGTATATTGAAATTGAATTTTACAGTAATACTTAACTACTACCCTGAACCTAGAGAAGTTGAGATATATAGTTATCTTAGGAATGTCACTATGGATTTATATGATTTGTTATTGGAGGAAACTAAAATCAGTATTGAGACTTGGAAATTCTGTATTTCAGTGGAGAATAATACCTTGAAGTGAATGGAAGATTAGATCTAAGAAAAGAGACTAAGAAATGTTTATGCACAACTTTGATTTCCTTTTTGCTTTAAAAGTTTAAATATTTATATATGTGTGGTATGACTAATTAATTTCATCATTAATTTGAATATCAAGTTCCAAAAATAATATAATTATCTAATCATGCTTATTATAATGTCCTTAAAATATATATTATATAAAATAAAATAAACTTACATGACAAACAGAACGATATAAGCCAAATGAATTTAGTGGCTCCTTTATTGTTGTTTTAAAGTTATATTTTATTTAATTACACGGCTCTAGCCAAACCTGGCGCCACAACCTGAGAACCGGACATGTGGCCATCCTTGCTATCTGCGCAATCCTTTTAGGAACAGAGGACATGCAACAGAATCCAGCTAGAACGTAAACTATGCTAGATTTTCACTGCAGAGCATAATGATATAGAAGAACAGCAAACAAAATAGCGTAACAAACACAATTCTTCAGCATATATGGATGGATCATAACAAAATAGAGAGTAAGAAACAAAACAACTGGAAATAAACATTCCTCAACATTATTACTGATCACACGGCAGGACTGGAGCAAATATTAACATAGAGCACAAGAAACAGATTTCTGTGGCAATATATGGATTACCACAAAACAGCACAAGAAACAGAACGACAGGAAACAAATATTCTTGAACATTATTATTTATTACAGAACAAAACTCGAGTAAAGAAGCAG
Source organism: Hevea brasiliensis (assembly GCF_030052815.1). NCBI lineage: Eukaryota > Viridiplantae > Streptophyta > Magnoliopsida > Malpighiales > Euphorbiaceae > Hevea > Hevea brasiliensis. Next base: position 10,302,986 of record NC_079506.1, read on the forward strand.
CTTCACTGGTTGATTTATTAGCACATATATACCTCAACCAGCCGCTTGAACCACAATCTTGAACTCAACTCCAATGAATTCATCTTGCTCTCTGTATAAATGGATGGTGTCACCAACTTTGAGGTCCCAAAAACGAACAAACGCCAACCAGTTCCTGCAAGCAAGAACAGGCCTTGGATGCCCATTTCGGCGAATGGAACACTCGAAGCTCCAGAAGAAGCTTCCGTGGTCCTTGGCTTGGATACACACTCCATGGCTGTCTTCGAAGTTTGGCAAAAGTTTCAAGGCCTCTGTTGGTATTGCTAGTCTTTTAGCAATATCTGTTTTGGCTAGTGGTTTGGAGAAAATGGTAGCCATTGAAGCAGCTTGCCCATGAAATGATTCAACTTCTAGTTTCTTTATATACAACTCCGGAATCCAAAAACATTCATTGACACGGAACCCAAAATAGGACATTCACCTTTTTCTCCCTGTCTAGTTGGCTAGAGATGCAACGTGGAAGGATGGCATTTGCTTCCTAGTATCCTTTTCTCGTCAAGCGACTGGGGGGAACATTTGTATCCATATAAAAAGCATGTGTAATGTATTACGTGAGCGGGAGTGGTGGGCCATTATTTCAGAAATGACAATTACATCAATTTGCTCTTAAAAAGACATTGTTATTTTTTCAAAAAAAAAAAAAAAAAGATATTGTTTTTGGTTTTGGTGGGCCATCCAAGCAGGATTTTTTTTTTTTAACTTTTTTTTATATATTGCATATCCTTAACAATTTATTTTAATATATATTTTTTATTTTTATATCTTTTACTTTTTATATATTTTTTATTCAAAATCAACTCAGTTAACTAGGTAATCATATATTTTTTATTTTAATATATTTATTTTTTGATAAATAGTTAATATTTCATAAATATTAAAAAGACAAATATATTTATTTTTTGCTGAATCAACTTCTAATATAGGTTTAATAACACTGTTGTGATTTTTAATATGTGCCCCAATAACTAGAAGATTTTGGAATGTTACAATCCGATAATTGAGGATGGCAACTTATTAGCAATTAAATTTGATTTATGAGATTTGAGCTAAATCTTTATTAAAATTAAATCAATCCTTTCATTTTTAAAGATAGTGGAAAAGGGAGGGATCTAAGGGGCTTAATTTCATCCACCTTCCAGGTCAAGTATTCACCCAAATCTAACTACTACATGAATTCACAATTTCATAATATAAATTTTCTTAGTACAAAGTTTTCTTTTTTGCCTACATGTCAAAATGCAGTGTCGTTAATGGAGGTTGAATAGAGTGAATATACACTCCATGGCTGTGTCCCAAGTCTGGCAAAAGCTTTAGGGCTTCTGTTGGTAATCCGCATTGGATTCTAAGATGAAATTCAAATACAATTAAATTTAAGTGAAATCATTTTCCCAATCAACCGAGAATTTGATGAAAACATTAAAAATTTTGATATATATTGTTATAGATCCAATTCTTGGTCACAATGAGTGTGTGACAAGCTATCAAAATTCTCGGTTATAATGTGGAACATAATCTATGCTAGATTTTCACTGCAGAGCATAACGAGACAGGAGAAGAGGAAAAAAAAGAGCTTAACAAACACAATCAGCATATATGGATGGATCATAACAAGACAGAGTAAAAGCAGAACAACAGGAAATAAACATTCCTGAATATTATTACTGAATCACACAGCAGAACTGGAGCAAATTACAAAAGAAAAGAGCATAAGAAACAGATTTCTTTACCATATATAGATTACAACATTATTATTTATATTACAGAGCAAAACCTGAGTAAAGAAGCAGCTTGGCTTGTTGATTTACTGGCGCATATATATATTCCTTAACCGGCCACTTGAACGACAATCTTGAACTCTACACCAGAGAATTCATCACGCTCTCTATATAAGTGGATTGTGTCGCCAACTTTGAGGTCCCAATAACGAACAAACGCCAACCAGTCCCTGCAAGCGAGAACAGGCCTTGGGTGCCCATTTTTGCGAATGGATCACTCGAAACACCAGAAGAATCCGCCATGGTCCTTGACTGCAATAAGCATCCGATGACTGTCTTCGAAGTTTGGCAAAAGTTTCAAGGCCGGTGAGCCATCCTCGATCCGATTGCACCTAAATAAAGTCCAAATTTTATTAATAATTATCCTAAAATTATTTTTAAATTTTGGGAATCGAAAAAGTTCGAAAATCTCACCAAGCGATCTGGACCGTCCGATTATCGCATTTTTCAAACAGTGTCCGATCGGAGCGGGACCAGTCCTATCTCGAAGATCTCGTCGTCCTGAGTCCATCGGTGGCCTCGGATTTCCGATCCGACGGTCGGATCGCCGGAAAAGTGGCCGAAAAGCCACTGCCGTTACTTTCTCTCTCCTCTTTCTCTCTCTTCGAAACTCGTCGGAAACTCCACCATTCCGGGCGTGGCTGGTCGGAAAATGGAGCTGGGTTCGTGGGGGGTTGGTGGCACCTTGGATCGCCGGCGTTGGTGGCTAGAATCGGCCGGAAAACGGCCCGCTTCTCTCTCTCTCTCTTCTTTCTTTCCTTCCCTTTCTTCTCTCTCTTTCTCTTCCTCCTCGCCCGCTGTCGCCGCCTGACACCGTCCTGAGGTGGGGGAGCGCCACCGGTGCCTCGCCGGCGCTGGTGCTGGTCGGAAGCGAGAGGGAGAAGGTGGGGAAGAAGGTGACGCGGGGGAGAGGGTGAGGGGCTGTTGCGTTTTTAATTTCTGCAGTTTTTTTTTTTTTAACTTCTAATTACACTATTAGTCCCCCAACTTTTCAGGAGTTTACGATTAGGTCCAAAAATAATTTTTATTATGTTAAAATTTGATAAAATTCTAATAATGATAAAAATAAATATAGTCTAGGAAAATTTAATTATTTTATTTTCATTTACTAAATTAACTTTAATTAATTTATTTATTTATTATTATTATTATTATTTTAAATTTTTGGGTTGTTACATTCTTCCCCCCTTAAGAAAAATTCGTCCTCGAATTTTCGAATAAACAAGAGATAAGGAAAAGAAGATTATTAGAACAAGTGCAATCATTACTCCTCCAGCTATGCAGAGATTGGTAAAACATTTATTCTTCAAACTCTTCGTGTATTATATATGATATTCTACCGCTCTCTGATTCTACTATAGTATCCTATTTGTCATCATCTTTTTCTAGAGATGCTCTTATCTCTTGGCTATTCACTGACCACTCTTCTGACATCTCAGGTATTCATTATAACTCTATTACTCTCGACTTAATCTCTGATGACTTTAATTAACTTTGGCGCTTACCTCACCTTTATTACGCCCTAACGTGTCTCTTAGTGACTTCAGTCCTCATCCCTTTGTTTCAATAATCTCTGTTTCCCCAAAACATGACTTATGTTCCTTATCTTAAGGCATCCTATGAGTAGCTTTCCTGTAGCACCTAATCTAGGCATCTTGTTCGAGATCTTCATTCTTCTTATGACCTCAGTGGTCAATACCTATAAATCTTCTCACTCCCATGATATTTCAAAATTTTTAATCTCTTTTGTGTCATTACTAAGGTACTTAGACCAACCTCTATCCATGCGACTTTATCAATTCTCACTCCTTCTCTGGAATGGAAATATCTAGACTTCTCCCTATAGCTCTTAGTATGTGGCCTACTTCTGACACATTAGCACTCAGATCGAGGCTCTACTACTCCTTTAATCTATCATCTCATAATAACTTGTTTTAAACGTCTCTTAGCGTGTTCCTAGCATACCTATTCCTCCTTATCCTCATCATTATAACTGGCTCTATCGAGCTTTCTTCCTGTCCTTTGCATCTTTTCCACCTCCCTTTTTCCTATTTTTGGCATGGTTGATATCTTTTCAACCTGCTGTACTTATTCCTTAACCTTTGTTTTCTCTCATTCTTATACTTTATCCTTCAAGGATGTCCATCCCATCATCAACTTCAACTTTCTTTTTATTCCTTAATCTTGTCTTGATTACTAGTTTCATTACTTCGAGAATTTTAATCTTACGATTGACCCCTACTAGCACATTATTCACCTTTTGTAACACTTATAATTAACCATAGAAAATTCTTTTTTTTTTTTTTTTGTATTCCCTTTTTCCAACTTAACTATCAGAACATTATCATTCCCCACCAGCCTCAGTAGGAAATTGCTCATCCTGGATGGATAGGAGCTCTTGAAACTATAAGTTCCATCTGAACTAACACGGCTGTGGGAAATGTGTGCCATGCCTTAATTCTAAACAAGATACTTCATGTGTTCATTCTCCTTAATATAATCACATATACTGCATATAGCTTTCTAAACTTCAACCTCAAATTATCCACCAGCAACAATTTCATCTATTGAAACTCATCCATAAATAGTACTTCCTCTAGAACTTCTAATTACACTATTAGTCCCCCAACTTTTCAGGAGTTTACGATTAGGTCCAAAAATAATTTTTATTATGTTAAAATTTGATAAAATTCTAATAATGATAAAAATAAATATAATCTAGGAAAATTTAATTATTTTATTTTCATTTACTAAATTAACTTTAATTTATTTATTTATTTATTATTATTATTATTATTATTATTTTAAATTTTTGGGTTGTTACACGTTTATATTTATTTATATGATTCTAATTAATTTATCATTTCATTTAGGTCATTGTATATGGAATAATTACTATATTGTATAATTTCTTCATTTGTCATAAGTAAATTCATATGAAATGATAAATAAATGAATGTGTTATCCATAAATAAACTGTAACACCCCAAAATTTTAAATTTTATGAGCATTTTTGGTATTTTAATTTTATTTAAATTTTAGGAATTTTTTTGAGATTTTTCGGATTTTAAAAATCGGGTTCGATTTTCCGAAAATATAAACTTTGATGAATTTTAAAAATTAATTTAAAGACCACGTGGCAAAACTAAAAATATATTTGGAGTCTACGTATTTTTCTGAGTTTTCTGGAATTTTTTCGAAATTTTTGGACCTCGTTTTCGGTCCCGAGGCAGAGTAAAAAATTCAAAATTTTGTATCCTGAATCGGACCGGCCGAATCGAACCGGACCGAATCGGACCGATCAAATCGGACCTGCTCCCTTTTTCTTCTTCCCTTTTCTTCCGCGCGTCCCGACCCCCTCCCCTTCTTTCTTTCTTTTCTCTCTCCTCCTGCCCACGGCCACCACCACCTCCCCACCCTACCACCGGCTGGCGCGCCCACTGCCTCTCAACCGACGCCATCGCCCCAAACGGCCGGAAAACGCGCGCGAACGTCCTCCCCTGCGCGCGCGACGTTTCGACTTCCCCGGTCAAAATCCGGCCGATCCGGTCACCAATCGGACCAGGTCTTGTGTCTAAAATCATCTACTCGACGAGAGCTTTCCATAGACACCAAGAACACCGAAATCCATAAAGCGGTTTGTCCGATTTTTGCTCGGGAAGTTTTTAGCCCATTTCGACTTTTGGGTTAGATTTCTCACAAACTGTGAACCCCACGAGAAAACCGAGAGTACCAGCGCGCTCCACTTATCGAGAGCTTCGCGGCGATATAAATTTCGAATTTTTCCGACACCGTTTTTCGGTGGGTCCCACGGAACTTCGCAGTGTATTTCCGAGCATTAAATGAGCTTAGAAAATTCTGAAAAATTTATGTACTAACCCCCGTGTTATGGGCTTCGTGTAGGTATCCTCAATTCGCGGAAATTCGACAGTTGTCCGGGTCTGTGAATTTCCGGCCAGACATACCCGTTACCGGAAAAGTCTCCGAATTGGATCGAGGTTTTGGCTAACCCCCCATTGTCAGACGTCCCGAGCGCGTCCCCGAAGTCGGAATCGGCAAAGGTAAACCCGAACCTTGCTTTTTCGTAATTTTCTAGTGCTTAAATAGGATTAAAAATCCATAAAATATTCGTGATAGCTTAGAAAATTATGATTCTTTTTTGCAATAGCTTAGTAATATTACTAAGGACCGCGAGGCAAAGTTTTAGAATTTTTAGAGCTTATTTGGGCAATTTTTGCAAAAATGGTCAATTATAAGGACTAAATTGAAATTTTACATATTGTGATGGATGATTGATTTGATGGGCCCAGGAGAGGCTGTGTGATATGATTGAGCTGTGGATATATGGATTGTAAATATAGATGTGTGTTTTGAGCCATTTTGCAGGTTGGGTAGGTCCTAGGTATAGGGGAGACTCTGCCGGATTTTCGGTACGACTTAGGACGTATTGGTCTTTTTCTTTGTGTGTATTGAGTTAAATTTATTAAATGATTGTAATAAAATTGTCAGGTGAGCCGGGACAGCCTTCTTCCTCCGCTCAGCCGCCTCAGTGACCACCGTCAAGTCTGTGAGTAAAATATTAATTTTAATTGTAATTTCGATATTATTATATGTTCAGCATGTCCATGCATCACTTATATGCATATTTTTATGTAGTTAAACTCTATGCACGATTTATGTTGCATTGATAACTGTTAACGTGCCATGGGTGTTGTTGTGATAATTTGCAGCAGTGTGCGTGCGTTGGCGTGTGTGTGATGTGGTGTGGACTATGGATAGGACGGGTAGTCACGGCTTGAGTTCTTCGCTGGGACCCGATCCTTCGGGGGGTAGTCACGGCTTGAGTTCTTCGCTGGGACCCCCGATTTGGTTTATTAAGCGAAAGTCCGGCTTGAGTTCTTCGGCACCAGTTGGATTTAAGAGAGTCAGATAGGGATCACCCCATATATTATGATTGATGCTACAGGGTGCGTGAGTGCTCCAAATTACCTTTTTGATGTTATGATGTGAAAATGTTGTTGATGTTGCATTTCACTCTACAGGTTGCATTAGTTCTAGATAGTTATAGAGATTATGGTTAAAATTGATATTTTACTCTCTGAGTCGAACGCTCACTCCTGTTCAAAAATTTTTCCAGGCCACAGGAAGATATTTTTGAGATTAACCTGCTTTCTTCCTCGCAGGTCGATTACTAATGTTTGTATAAACTTGTTAAATCTTTGAATTTTCGCATGTGTTAGAAATGTTTATTTGATTTGGGTCTGTAAACTAAATTACTATTTTGGACCTGTAAACTTAATATTCTATGCATGTTGATAGATTGGATAAGGGAGCTGAGCTCCTGTAACACCCCAAGATTATAAATTTTATTATTTATGAGTATTTTTGATACTTTAATTTTATTTAAATTTTAGGAATTTTTTTTAGATTTTTTCGGATTTTAAAAATCGGGTTCGATTTTCCGAAAATATAAACTTTGATGAATTTTAAAAATTAATTTAAAGACCACGTGGCAAAACTAAAAATATATTTTGAGTCTACGTATTTTTCTGAGTTTTATGGAATTTTTTTCGGAATTTTTGGACCTCGTTTTCGGTCCCGAGGCAGAGTAAAAATTCAAAATTTTGTATTTCGAATCGAACCGGCCGAATCGAACCGGACCGGATCGGACCGGTCGAATCGGACCGGTCTTCTTCTCTTTTTCTCCTCCCTCACGCGCGCGATGGCCCTCTCCCTTTTCTCTCTCGTTTCTCTCTCCTCCCCACCCCCAACCGCCGGCCACCACCGCCCACCCACGGCTGGCGCCGCCCAATGGCCAGTGGCCACGCCCGAACGGCCGGAAAAACGCGCTCGAAACGCCCCCCTGCGCGCGCGCCGCTTCGACTTCCCCGGCCAAATCCGGCGGATCCGGCCACCAATTGGACCGGGTCTTGTGTCCAAAATCATCTACTCGGCGAGAGCTTTCCATAAACACCAAGAACGCCGAAATCCATCGAGCGGATTGTCCGATTTTTGCTCGAGAAGATTTTAGCCCATTTCGACTTTTGGGCTAGATTTCTCGAAAACCGTGAATCCCTCGATTATTCCGTGGCTACCAGCTCGGTACACTCGTTGAGAGCTTCGCAACGACATAAATTTCGAATTTTTCCGACACCGTTTTTCGGTGGGTCCCACGGAACTTCGCAGTGTTTTTCCGAGCATTTAATGAGCTTAGAAAATTCTGAAAAATTTATGTACTAACCCCCGTGTTATGGGCTTCGTGTAGGTATCCTCGATTCGGAAATTCGATTGACCGGTTCGCAAATTTAGGGCCGCATGCACTGCATCAAAAAGTCTCCGAATTGGACCGAGGTTTTGGCTAGCCCCATTGTCGACGCCTCGAAAGGCGTCCCTAAGTCGGAATCGGCAAAGGTAAACCCGAACCTTGCTTTTTCGTAATTTTCTAGTGCTTAAATAGGATTAAAAATCCATAAAATATTCGTGGTAGCTTAGAAAATTTTGATTCTTTTTGCAATAGCTTAGTAATATTGCTAAGGACCGCGGGGCAAAGTTTTATAATTTTTAGAGCTTGTTTGGGCAGTTTTTGCAAAAATGATCAATAATAAGGACTAAATTGAAATTTGGCGTATTGTGATGGATAACTGATTTGATGGGCCCAGGAGGGGCTGTGTGATATGATTGAACTGTGGATATATGGATTGTGAGTATAGAAGTGTGTTTTGAACCCTTTTGCAGGTTAGGTAGGTCCTAGGTATAGGGGAGACTCACGGATTTTCGCACGACTTAGGACGTAATTGGTCTTTTCTTTGTTTGTATTGAGTCGATTGTATTAAATAAATGTAATATGATTGTCGGTGAGCCGATGACCTTCTTCCTCCGCCCAGCCGCCACAGTGATTGTCGTCAAGTCTGTGAGTAAAATATTAATTTTAATTGTAATTTTGATATTATTATATGTTCAACATGCCCATGCATCACTTATATGCATATATTTATGTAGTTAAACTCTAGGCACGATTTATGTCGCATTCATAACTGTTAACGTGCCATGAGTGTTGTTGTGGTAATTTGGAGCAGTGTGCGTGCGTTGGCGTGCGTGTGATGTGGTGCGGACTATGGATAGGACGGGTAGTCACGGCTTGAGTTCTTCGCTGGGACCCGATCCTTCGAGGGGTAGTCACGGCTTGAGTTCTTCGCTGGGACCCTCGATTTGGTTTATTAAGCGAAAGTCCGGCTTGAGTTCTTCGCTGGCACCAGGTTGGATTTAAGAGAGCTGTATAGGGGATAAGCTCCCATATGTTATGATTGATGCTACAGGGTGCGTGAGTGCTCCAAATTACCTTTTTGATGCTATGATGTGAATTTATTGCTGATGTTGCATTTCATTCCACAGGTTGCATGAGTTTTAGATAGTTATAGAGATTATGGTTAAAATTGATATTTTACTCTCTGAGTTGAACGCTCACTCCTGTTCAAAAATTTTTACAGGCCACAGGAGGATATTTTTGAGGTTAACCTGCTTTCTCCCTCGCAGGTCAATTATTACTGTTTGTATAAACTTGTGAAACCTTAGAATTTCCGCATGTGTTAGAAATATTTATTTGATTTGGGTCTGTAAACAAAATTATTATTTTGGAACCTGTAAACTAAACATGCTATGCATGCTTGATGGATTGGATGAGGGAGCTGAGCTCCCATTTATTTTTATGTTGATGAGTATGTGGAGGGTGAGCTGAGCTCCCCAATTGACTATATTGTGTTTACAGGTTGGGTGAGTCGAAAACTCCCCGTTGGTAAGTCCATTTTATGGCCGGACTCTGTCCGTTTGTTTTCTTGAAATTTGGCCCAAATGGGCTTTAGAGTTGGGTAAATGAATAGTTAAGGCTTACTATGGGCCTCGGGGGCTTTAAGCTGGCCTAGGTCCTAGTGCCGGTCCGGCCCATAGGTTGGGTCTTGACACCCATTTATTTTTATGCTGATGAGTATGTGGAGGGTGAGCTGAGCTCCCCAATTGAGTATTTATTGTGTTTACAGGTCGGGTGAGTCGAAAACTCCCCGTTGGAAAGTCCATTTTATGGTCGGACTTTGTCCGTTTGGTTTCTTGAATTTGGGCCCAAATGGGCCTTAGAGTTGGGTTAATGAACAGTTAGGCTTACTACGGGCCTCGGGGGCTTTAGGCTGACCCAGGTCCTAATGCCGGTCCGGCCTATAGGTTGGGTCGTGACATAAACGTAGTTGTTAAATTTTAAAAATAAAAAACATTAAATAATTATTTAATAATTATAATTTTTAAAGACTCGTTTATATATATATATATATATATTAAATTATTATTTTATATAAGATATCTTATCATTGTAACGGATAATTGCTCGCTTCTATATCGTCTGGCCAAATCGGACTGCTCGTGGTTGAAGTGTCCCGGGGCCTTAAGGTCTTTTTTGTCGTTGCTCAAGCCTTCTCGGTCCTTGAAAGAGAAACGGTTTGAAAATATTCAGTCTCCGAATTATGAATTTATAAAAAAGATATAATGTTTTTGCTTTTGGTGGCCCACCAAGCATGATTTTTTTTTTAAGTGATGAAAATTTGTTTAAAATATTTTACACGTTAAACCATTTTGAAAAGTATTTCCTTTTAACATTTTATGTACGTGTGGTCATGGATAATCAATTTCATCATTAATTTGAATATCAATTCTCAAAAATAATTTGATAATCTAATATTGTTATAATATCATTGAAAATTATATTATATAAAATTAATAAAATAAAATATACTCACATGCTGTGCAATATTTTAATTAATATATTTATTAGAAAACTTTATAATTATACGAGGAAAAAAATATAAGCGAAATGTATTTAGTGGTTCTTTTATTATTGTTATATATATATAACCTTTAAAGTTATATTTTTATTTCATTAGGCATAAAATTTTTATTCTCTTTGTTTTTAAATTAACATAATAATAAAGTATTTATTAAACAAGAATTATATTTGATATGATTCACCCTAAAATCTAAACTTTAAAAATTCGAGTTAGTCTATGCCTATTATCGATTTAATAAGAATTAAGTTTTATTATAAGATAGAGCCGAATAGAGATTTATGAGTTATCAATCTTTATTTGAAAAGAATCGGTAAGACTATACAAGCATGATTATTTGAATTCTTAATAAATAAGTAATTAAAAATTGAAATAACATAAATAAAACAACTATCTTAGAATATCACGAGGACGATTCTCATAAAAAATCACATTAGCAGCACTATTCTACAATGTAATTCTAAAAATTACGTCAAAATATTGCCCATCATCATATAAAAAGGCCTTAGGTACATCCTTTTTCAATACACAATTAAAATATTGTTTCATCACTATCTCAATATATTATTTGATTGGAATGACTGTTGGATAGCCGCTGACCTCACCTTTCCTTGGCTTCAGGTTATCCAAAAATCTATTATCCATCATCTGGTTATACAGAAAATTACGGCAACATTAATATTTATATATTTTATTTTTTTTTTTTTCTCCTTATCATTAACATTCTTTTTATATTATAGTAAAGTAATAAATTTTAATAATTAAATTGAAAAATGAGCCTTGAGAATGAAAAGGATTATAAAAAATAAAATTAGATTTTAATCCAAACTGAAATTGATTATTATGTTTAAATTTATGATTATTTTCAGGAGTCATGACTTTTTGATAAGATTTTGTGATTTTGTTAATCTTGTTGTGTGTGTGTATAATATATATAGAATTTTTTAGCTAGATTGTATTTTTGTGGTATTAAAATTTATAATATATATTATTATTATTATTATTATAAAGCTACAATTTTTAACAATTAAATTCTAGGATAGGTTGATATGTTTGAAATTGTAATGTATATTACTAATATTAGTAGTACTTATATAGCCTTTAAGCTGAATATGGACGCTTGGAAAATTATATATATTCCTAGTTAATATCGCAACTAAATAAAAAAAAAAAAAAAAAAAAAAAGTGAACCGAGAAATGAGATGGCTGGCTGGTCCGGTTAGGACGTGGTTCAGAAGAGCTTGTCCCATAGTTCAAGCACAATGGCGCAGCACCTAGTCGCCCCTGCTACTATGACTATGTACGCCATTTACTTCATTGGTCCATTATATGAATGGTTTTTGTCTGTCAACTGAGGTCTTGGCCTTTTTGGGAGTTAAATATTGATGGGATTTCCTCTGTTTAGAAGAACTGTTGTAGCAAATTCTAATGTGGTGAACAGCGGGGCGGTACTACGTTGTCGGCAGGCCTCAGAAGTTTTCAAAATTACAATTTTATCCATAAACTTTAATAATTTTTTTTAAATTACTGTTTACTCTTAAAAGTTTCAAAATTAAAATTTTAAGTGTAAATTATATTTATATTTATATATATATATATATATATATATATATTGTTTGCCCCTTAAAATTTTTAAATTTAATTCAATAAAAAAAATTCAATTTTGATTTGAACATGTGAAATTTTAATTTTATTTTAAATCTAAATAAAATCGTAACAAATAAAGTTTAAGTATTAGTATGTAATTAAATTAATAATTTATCAAGTATTTGCATTATAAAAACTCAAAATTTATTTTTTTTTAAATATTTTGTGTATGAAAAAATTTTTATAGTCTTCCGTATTTTTGAAGCGTGTCAAAAGTTTTTTTTTTAAGTAAATAAATTATAAGTGAATTAATTTTAATTATTGATTGTAACAAATTTTAAATAAGTTACCATGATTAACAGTTATATATAATGAATAATCCATCATATTATATTGATTTTATCAAGTTATCTCTTCAAAGGTCTAAACACCTTTGTGTTAATCAGGGTGTTTTGTGAATTAAAACATTATAAATTATTTTAATTTAATATAATAATTGAAGATATATTATTTACTTGACAGATTTAAATTTGAATTCTCACTTTTTTTAATTTTTTATTAAAAAAAAGGTTAAAATGTATTAATTAATTAATTAATATTTTTTATTTATTATCGATTTACTTCATTGATTATTCAAATTTCTTATAAATAGATGTGACAAAAGAATGAGATTATTTTGATTTGAATTACTTCGTGCCCTTTTTCAATGAATTTACTTTTTCAAATTAATTTAAAAGTGTCAATTTAATTTCATCAACCTCGACCAACGACCCTGCTTTTTGGCATGCAAGCAAAAAAAGAAAACTTTGCACTAAGAAAAGTTATATTATGAAATTGTCATTCCTTGTAAGTGTATTATATAAAATGATAAGTTAATAAAAATTAATTATATAAGTAATTTAATTATTAAAATATAGAAATGTATTAAGAAGAAATGAATGTATTGAAAATAATAAATAATGGTAAAATTGAAAAATAATGACTAATATTCATTAAATTGAAAAATAATGAAAAAGGCCATGGCTTTCATCACACAAAAAAAACACTTTTTGATCACAAGTATGATTGAACATCAAAGTCGTTGCTCAGATTTTTGATAATGGGAAGAATCCCCCTTTTGGATATACAAACACACACAATCGCTATTTATTATATTCGGGGTATCATTACATCAGTTGGGGGGCCGCTGCTGACTCATTACCGCGCGCTTTTTATGTGGATGGAAAGGTTAGATCATGGGCCTTTTTGGTATATATTAGTATATCAACACTCGTGTTGTTTAAAATTTTAATAAATAGAAATTAAAATTTTAAATAGTAAAATAAAATATTTAAATTAAATGAAAAAATAATTAAAAAGGTAAAAAAAAAAGTGACATACTAAAAAAATTTAATATATATAATGTAAAATTTGAAAAGGAAATTTTTATTTTTAATAATAAAATAAAAACACCAATAATGGAAAACCACAACATTGATAAGATCATCAATATTTGGAACAATGAATTTCATTTTATTAAAATAAAATTATTTTAATGAAAATAATAATTAAATAATTAAAAAGTAATTAAAATAAAAATAAGAAGTTGAAATTATATATATTGGGGTATGGTTTAGAAAAGGTGAGAGAGCGGCTGAAATAGGAGAAAAAAGAAACCATTTTATTTGATTTAGCACCGAATTCAAGATTCAGTGTTCATCAGTATAATAGTTTTTAAGTTGTTGCATTTTAATTTTAAAGTAGTAATCTAATCTTCACTAATTATTTAGATTTAAATAAATTTTATTTTATTTAATTAGATTCTAATACTACATAAATAGTATAATTAATCAATATTTAATCAATGGAGTTGTATAAATAGATCATTTCTGATTCTTCTCTATTTATTTTTATTCTAACAATAGTATCAGAGCCTCAATGATCTTATGGGTACATGAGAGAAATTTTTAAACACAAAATTGTTAGAGATTGTTGGAGAGAAGTGCTGCGAGAAAAGTTTTGATAAAAAAATATAAAAATGTCGAGAAATGCATCAATAATAAAGAGATTGAAGAGAAGTATTCCAAAATGATCAATAATGTGAAATTGGTGAGAAGTGTACTAAAATTATTAGTTGAAGATAATTGTTTTAACAAATAAAAATTGTCAGTAAGAGAAAAGTGTTTCAACACATAAAATTATTAATTGGAGAGAAGTATTCTAACATATAAATTTATCGGCTGAAGAGAATTGTTTGACCACCCAAAATTAGCAGATGGAAAGAAGTGCTCAAATCGCAAAAAAAGAAAAAAAGTTTTGAGTTCGTATTTGAATGAAGGGAGAGAATGTTAGAATAATTCAAATATGGTTGATTTAGTATTCTTCAATATAATAGTTTTTAAGATTATTACATTTCAATTTTAAAATAATAATCTAATATTGACTAGTTCTTGGGATTTAGATATGATTTTATTTTATTTAGTTAGATTCTAATGCTATATAAATATAAATTGTATAATTAATCAGTCTATAATCAATGAAATTATATAGATAGTTGCTTCCTATTTAATAAGAATGTTGTTTATTTGATGAGTTAGATATTTATTTTTTATTTGTTTAATATTTTATGTTCATTTTATTCTTTTACTAACAAAATAAAAGTTACTCATATTATCTAAAAATTATTATTAACAAAATAAAATAGATTTTAATTTTAACAAAATAACCGCAAAAAATTCCTTCTATTCACCTTCCATCATATATATAAGATGGTAAATAAAAGTAAATTTTGTGGTTTTTTTGTTAAAATTAAAATCTATATTATTTTTAAATTAATTTAATATTTTAATTTATAAATAATGAATGAAATTAGTTAAATAATTTTTTTAAAAAAAGTATTAATTGCAGAAAGTGTAAAATTATTGTATATCTTTAATAATTTAATATAATAAAAATTTAAAGTCTCCAATTTAAGTGATTCAAAATAATTTAAAAACTTAAGACAAATGCCTAAAACCTTATTTTAGAAATCTGGTGCAAATTCTGGATATAAAGGGCTTAGATATTGAATACAAAGTTAGGTAAAATCTAGAAAATTGGGAAAGTGTATGATTAAGTACTCAGGTGTAGTATTTAGTGTTTTGGTCATAACTAGAGATCTAAACATTCAAATTGAGTGATTCAAAATGGTAATTAAAACTAAGATATTGAGAAACGACTTTTATGAAGATTGCTTTAGTAAATTATGACTGAAACTATATTGAAATTGAATTTTACAGTAATGCTTAACTACTGTCCTGAACCTGGAGAAGTTGAGATATATAGTTATCTTAAGAATGTCACTATACGATTTGTTATTGGAGGAAACTAAAATCAGTATTGAGACTTTGAAATTGTGTAATTCAGTGGAGAATAATACCTTGAAGCGAAGGGAAGATTAGATATAAGAAAAGCGACTAAGAAATGTCTACGCACAACTTTGATTTCCTTTTTGCTTTAAAAGTTTAAATATTTATATATGTGTGGTATGACTAATTAATTTCATCATTAATTTGAATATCAAGTTCCAAAAATAATATAATTATCTAATCATGCTTATTATAATGTCCTTAAAATTTATATTATATAAAATAAAATAAACTTACATGACAAACAGAACGATATAAGCCAAATGAATTTAGTGGCTCCTTTATTGTTGTTTTAAAGTTATATTTTATTTAATTACACGGCTCTAGCCAAACCAGGCGCCACAACCTGAGAACCGGACATGTGGCCATCCTTGCTATCTGCACAATCCTTTTAGGAACAGAGGACATGCAACACAATCCAGCTAGAACGTAAACTATGCTAGATTTTCACTGCAGAGCATAATGATATAGAAGAACAGCAAACAAAATAGCGTAACAAACACAATTCTTCAGCATATATGGATGGATCATAACAAAATAGAGAGTAAGAAACAAAACAACTGGAAATAAACATTCCTCAACATTATTACTGATCACACAGCAGGACTGGAGCAAATATTAACATAGAGCACAAGAAACAGATTTCTGTGGCAATATATGGATTACCACAAAACAGCACAAGAAACAAAGCAACAGGAAACAAACATTCTTTAACATTATTCTTTATTACAGAGCAAAACTCGAGTAAAGAAGCAGCTTCACTGGTTGATTTATTAGCACATATATACCTCAACCAGCCGCTTGAACCACAATCTTGAACTCAACTCCAGTGAATTCATCATGCTCTCTGTATAAATGGATGGTGTCACCAACTTTGAGGTCCCAAAAACGAACAAACGCCAACCAGTTCCTGCAAGCAAGAACAGGCCTTGGATGCCCATTTCGGCGAATGGAACACTCGAAGCTCCAGAAGAAGCTTCCGTGGTCCTTGGCTTGGATACACACTCCATGGCTGTCTTCGAAGTTTGGCAAAAGTTTCAAGGCCTCTGTTGGTATTGCTAGTCTTTTAGCAATATCTGTTTTGGTTAGTGGTTTGGAGAAAATGGTAGCCATTGAAGCAGCTTGCCCACGAAATGATTCAACTTCTAGTCTCTTTATATGTATACAACTCCGGAATCCAAAAACATTCATTTACACGGAACCCAAAAACGGACATTGACCTTTTTCTCCCTGTCTAGTTGGCGAGAGATGCAACGTGGAAGGATGGCATTTGCTTCCTAGTTATCCTTTTCTCGTCAAGCGACTTGGGGGAACATTTATATCCTTTTTTAGGTCCAGCGACTAGGGTGAACATTTGTATCCTTTTCTCGTCCAGCGACTAGTAGGGTGAACATTTGTGTCCTTTTCTCGTCCAGCGACTAGGGGGAACATTTGTATCTTTTTCTCGTCCAGCGACTTTCTCGTCCAGCGACTAGGGTGAACATTTGTGTCCTTTTCTCGTCCAGCGACTAGGGGGAACATTTGTATCTTTTTCTCGTCCAGCGACTAGGGTGAACATTTGTGTCCTTTTCTCGTCCAGCGACTAGGGTGAACATTTGTGTCCTTTTCTCGTCCAGCGACTAGGGTGAACATTTGTGTCATTTTCTCGTCCAGCGACTAGGGGGAACATTTGTGTCCTTTTCTCGTCCAGCGACTACGGGGAACATTTGTGTCATTACGTGAGAGGAAGTGGTGGGCCATTATTTCAGAAAAGACAATTACATCAACTTGTTCTTAAAAGACATTGTTATTTTAAAAAAAAAAAAAAAATATTGTTTTTGGTTTTGGTGGGCCATCCAAGCAGAATTTTTTTTTTTTTTACTTTTTTTATATATTGCATATCCCTAACAATTTAATAAGATAAAAATTTGAAGTGGCGAAAATTTTTTAAAAATATTTATACATTAAAACATTTTGAAAAGTATTTCTTTAACATTATACTCTCGCGTCCCATTATAATAAATAATTCAAAAAATTATTCCTCTTTATTTTGTTATTTTAAAAAAATAAAAAAAATTAATAATTATTATTTTTTAATTTTGTCATTATTTATTATTATTTTCGATGCATTCAATTTTTTAATACATTTCAATATTTCAATAATATTACTAAAAATATTTTAATTAATTATTAATATTTTTTTATAAAAATAACGCTACTCAACTATTTTCTTAATTTTTATGCAAAACTCTTAAAAGAGGCTGCTGTAATTGGACGGAGGGAGATGTAAGTGGTTATGAATAATCAACTTCATCATTAATTTGAATATTAATTCTCAAAAATAATTTAATAATCTAATCTTACTTATTAGAATATCATTGAAAATTATATTGCATAAAATGAATAAAATAAAATAAAGCCACACGCTGTGCAATATTTCAATTAATATATTTATGTGAAAATTATTGTTATATGAAACACCTACTCCTTCTTCTGAAGTAGTTTTACAACACCCTACTCCTTTTGAAATTGTAAACCTTCTTTTCTTTTTTTTCTCTTCTCCAAGATAAGTCGGGAGCCTTTACGGTACACATAACTTACTCATGCTATGCCTCTTTCCTCTCTTAGGTACTCTTTGGCTGTGCCCTTTTATAATATTATGCGTATGATAACAGGACCGTTGCATCTAATATTATAACAAAAATATTTCTGATACACAGGATCCTCTAACGAGACAAGTGTAGAGTCTACGTATCTCTAATTACAAAAGTATAATACACGTTCTAAGGTTTTTAGGATTCATATATATATATATATAATTCAGCTTTTAAAATCAAAATCAATTTAATTAACTAGGTAATCATATATTTTTTATTTTAATATATTTATTTTTTGACAAATAGTTAATATTTCATAAATATTAAAAAGATAAGTATAGATTTATAAAAATTTTTTATATATTATATTACTGGAATATTTTTATAGAAAATTTAAAAATGTTAATAAAATTTATGTAAATATAATTTAATAAATGTTAAAGTTTTATTTTAAATAAGTAAAAATTAATTATTTTTATTTATTTATTTATATTAATAGGTGTTATATTTAATTATTATTAATTAATTTATATATATTTAATTAATTTTAATGACTCACTGATTGAACAATTGGCTATTGATTAAACCATCATTCACTCGGTTTTTTTGTTGAATCAACTTCTAACATAGGTTTAATAACACTGCTGTGATTTCTATTATGTGCCCCGATAACTAGAAGATTTTGGAATTTTGCAATCCGATAACTGAGGATGGCAATTTATTAGCAATTAAGTTTGATTTATGAGATTTGAGCTAAATCTTTATTAAAATTAAATCAATCCTTTCATTTTTAAAGATAGTGGAAAAGGGAGGGATCTAAGGGGCTTAATTTCATCCACCTTCCAGGTCAAGTATTCAACCAAATCTAATTAGAGAACATACAAATGGGTTTCATAAAATTGTAATTACTAAATATTATTTTAAAATTTAATAATAAAATTACTTATATAATTAATTTTTATTAACTTATAATTTCATTTAATATACTTACATGAATTCACAATTTCATAATATAATTTTTCTTAGTACAAAGTTTTATTTTTTGCCTACATGCCAAAATGCAGTGTCGTTAATGGGGGTTGACGAAAATACAGCAGCTGGCGGCAAAGCCGCCCTAGTCAAAGGACGAGACGAAGCTCAAAGTAGCATTGGATTCTAAGAGTGAATATATATATATATATATATATATATATATATATATATATATATATATATATATATATATATATTCAAAGTAGCATTGGACTCTATATATATATATATATATATAGAGAGAGAGAGAGAGAGAGAGAGAGAGAGAGAGAGAAAGAGAGAGAGTGAAGATACACTCCATGGCTGTATCCCAAGTCTGGCAAAAGCTTTAAGGCTTCTGTTGGTAACCCGCGTTGGATTCTAAGATGAAATTCAAATACAAAAGTGAAATCATTTTCCCAATCAACCGAGAATTTGATAACTCGAGAGAAATTTGATGACAAGTGAGTTCAGCATGCCATGGAAAGAAAGAAATTTTCTACGCAAAGAGAAAACTCCATTTCTTCAGCTGGCCCGTCCGCTTGGGACATGGTTTGACACGTGTTATGCAATCCTCAGCCTTACCGTCCATCCAAATCCTTATATAAACTCAAAGTAATATTAGCATAATAATTTCATATATTAGATTATATCAGATAGATAAATTACTTTGATGATTCAATAACTTAACGTTAGAGGAATGTAGCAATAGTATCATACTCAGTTGTCAAGCTTATTAAAAAAAAAAAAATTGGAATGCCTAATATTAGCTTCTTTAAAATATACCTTAATTTTAAAATTTGAAAAAAAATATAGTATGGTACTTATAAAGAAACAGTGTCAACTCTTTTCATTTTAGGATAATAATATTTTTAATACTCAACAATGATTTAGATTTTACTTCATCTGGTAAAAATTATATAAAAAATTTTTTAAGAGCTAATCAAAATTAGACAAAAATAGATTGAAAAAGTTAAAAATGGAACTATAAACCATAATATTAAAGAACTAAATTAAAATATTCAATTGAATGAGAATTAAATTAAAAATTCAACTATATTTAATTTGATTTCATGTTATGGTAAAAATAAAAATAGAATCAGACCTAAACTTTTGGAATTAAAAATATTAATTTAATTTTAAATTATTTTTTATATTGTGTTTTTAAAATTTTATTATTTTACTAATAATTTCGAACAGAATTCGTTGAAAGATGCTAGAATTGAAATTGATCAAATTAATTTTTGTTTTTAATAAAGTTTTGTTAAAATTTTAAGGATTTTAATTATAAATAAAAAAAATTAAGACAAAAAGCTGTGAAATGTTGGAATACGCAACCCTGCATGCACATCTTATTAATGGGTATAAAAGAAGAGAAAAATAAATTCACTTCTAAATTAAAAAAAAAAAAAAAAAAAAAAAAGCCTAGTGCGTCCTCAGTTTTTAAAACGTCTCGTCTAACACTTGGATTCTCAAAAAAAAAAAAATTAAGAAAATCTTACAATATTCCTACCAAGCCTGTGTGAACTAAATGCGCTGACGTGTTAAAATAATGCTCTGGATCGATAGCCCAATAATTTCTTGCAAAGAATTAACTCTTAATTCTCTCTTTTTCTTCTTCTTCTTCTTCTTCTTCTTCTTTTTTTTTTTTTTCTAGAATGTAACTGTCGAGCTCTGGGTGTGATCCTGATCTAGTACTTGGTATCGCAGCAGTTATTGACAACTTTGTTGCTCTGTATTGTTGAGTTTGTGGGTGTAATATATATTTTAAGACGTGACGAACTATTATCTTTAAGGTATTAATTATTTTTATTAAATTATTATAAAATTATTATAATATACCTCTAAAATATAATAAAACTTGAAATTAAGATAATCTTACAGTACTCCTACCAAAGCCCGTGCGAAATAAATGCGCTGACATGTTAAAATAATGCTGTGGATCGATAGCCCAATAATTTCTTGCAAAGAATTAACTCTTAATTCTTTCTTCTTCTCCTTTTTTTTTTTTTTAAATAAAAATAAGATAATCATTTTATTTTATACACATACATGTCAAGTGTCATAATATATATATATATGTATATATGTATATATATATATAATTCTATACACATTTCATTCTTGTCATTCATTCACTTTCTTATATTTTAACATTATATAAATTCTTTCTCTTTATATCATCTAACATACAAGCTATTTATAACAATCCCTCACTTAGCTTGTATTGTTAGATCCCATTATTTCATGCATAATGAAAAGTATATTTTGATTTAAATTTTTCCTTAATATAAGTATTTTAAAGTTTTAAAGAAATCACAGTGACCTTAGTTTAAACATAGATTCCTATTAAACAGAATTGAAAATACTATACACACGAATCAATTACTTCGACTTAAAAAAGTTCATCAAAATTTTAGTACAAATATGGCCTCGTGTTACCTCCTGTTTTCATGAACATTTACAAAAGTTGTTCTTACTTTTGTTGAAGCGAGATTCCTATTAAATAGAATCAGAAATACTACACACACGAATCAATTAATTCGACTTAAAAAGTTCACCAAAATTTTAGCACAAATATGATATTGTGCTACCTTCTATTTTCATGAATATTTACAAAAGTTGTTCTCACTTTTGTTGAAGCGACACCACTTCTTATGCTCATATAGATGAAATTTCCTTTATAATAATATTAACTTAATTAAGAATATAAATACTCATCCTTATTTCATTAACTTAGTACACTAAGTACTTAATTACAATATTTACTAATAACTTGTTGTTACCATTTAAACTTTGCTCAGTAATAATAATATAAAGTAGGATTTCCATTAATATTAAATTTAATGGAATATTTTTAATCCTAATACAGCACATGTATTTTTTATCATATCCGTCGAGAGCCCTTTTGTAAATGAATCTGTCAAATTATTGTAAGATTTGATATAAGTAATAGCAATAATTTTATCAGAGATTAATTATTTCACATACTCATGTCTTAAGCTAATATGTCTAAACTTTCCATTATAAATTTTATTATAAGCTCTAGACATTGTTGCTTGACTATCACAATGTAAGGAAACAACGGGTATCGGTTGTGGCCACAACTTGATATCCAGTAAAAAATTTCTCAGCCATTCTGCCTCCTTACCAGCGGCTGCAAGAGCTATAAATTCTGATTCTATTGTAGAATGAGTTATACAAGTTTGTTTCTTTAATGCCCAAGAAATAGCACGTCCTCCTAAGGTAAAAATTCAACCGGAAGTTAATTGATTATTATTAATACTAATTATCCAATTAGTATATGTATAACCTTTTAATACAATTGGAACTTTATTATAAAATAAATCAAAGTTTATAGTTCTTTTTAAATAACCAATAACTCTTGAAATTACTTTCCAATGTTTAATACTAGGCTTACTAGTATATCTTGATAATTTACATACTGCAAAAGCAATATTAGGTCTAGTGCAGTGCATAGTATACATTAAACTACCAATAGTACTACCATACTCAATTTGAGCAGTTGCCCTACAAGAATTTTCAGTTAATTTAGAAGAAACATGATATGGAGTTTTTGCTTCTTTGATTTTTAAATGACTAAATTTATTCAATATTTTCTTGATATAATGAGATTGACAAAGAGCAAAATCCCCACTATGTTTTTTTACTTTGATACCTAAGATTATATCTACCTCTTTTAAATCTTTCATTTAAATTTTAAAATTAGATACTTTTTTGTATCATTCACACCTTCCATATTTGTTTCAATTACAAGCATGTCCTCAACATAAAGATAAATTATCACACCAAAATCATCAGTAAACTTAGAATAAATACATTTATCAGCACTATTATGTTTAAAGTCATATTTCAAAATTGTTGAATCAAACTTCTCATGCCATTGCTTAGGTGCTTGTTTTAAACCATATAAAGATTTAATTAATTTACAAACTTTTCTTTCATTCCCTAGTAGAATAAAACCTTCAAGTTACTTCATATATGCTTCATCTTCTAAATCACCATTTAGAAAGGCTGTTTAAACATCCATTTAATGTACATATAAATTATATATTGATGCTGAAGATAAAAGTACTCTAATAGATGTTGGTCTGGCCACTGGTGTATATATGTCAAAGTAGTCAATTCCCTCTTTTTGTTTAAAACCCTTTGCAACCAATCTAGCTTTAAAGTTTGAATCGATCCATCTGTATTATATTTTCTTCTGAAAACCTATTTACATCCTATTGGTTTGGAATAAGGTGAAAAATCAACTAGAACCCATGTTTTATTAAATGATAATAAATTTATTTCATCATTGATTGCTTCCTTCAAAAAAGTCACATCTCTTGAAGCGATTGCCTCTTGGAACGTTTTAGGATCATCTTCTACATTTAACAAAATTGGTATTTTGTTAAGTACAACTGACCTATTGCCTTCTACAAGGAAAACAATAGCTTGAAAAGATATGAAATTTGGATGTAAATTCTTTTCTTTTCTAACACGTTGACTTCTTCTAATTTCATTAAAAGAATCTAACTTTCTTTTGTTGCTGGAAGCCGATTCAAAATTAATATTAATACTATAATCATTGCCTTGATTTGAACTAATCATGGGCTCATGTATAGAATCATTATGAAATTTATTTTCAATAAATTCAACATCTATAGATTCTATAATTACATTAGAGTCTAAATTCAAAATTCTATATGCTTTGAAATTTTCGGCATAACCAACAAAAACTCATTTCAAAGCTCTACGATCTAATTTAGTCTTTTTAGGATCTGAAACTCTATAATATGCTAAAATAACCCCATACTCTTAGATAGTTCAAGTTAGATTTTCTATTTTTCCATAATTCATATGGTGAAACCATAAATTTTTTAGAAGGAATTCTATTATGTAAATGACAAGCAGTAAGTAAAGCTTATTCTTGCAAATTTGTTAGCAAATTAGAATTCATAAGTATAGAATTAAGCATATCTACTAAAGTTCTATTCTTTCTTTCTGCCAACCTATTTTGTTGTTGTGTATATGGTGCATTGGTTTGATGTATAATTCCATTTTCTTCACAAAATGAAGAAAATTCAATGGGAAAGTACTCACCACCTTTGTCACTTCTTAAAATTTTTATCTTTTTTCCTTTTTGATTCTCAACTTCAAATTTATAAATTTGAAATATGTGGAATGCTTGATCTTCATTTTTCATTAAATAAACATAAGTATATTTAGAGAAATCATCTATGAAAGTTATAAAATACATATTTCCTACTTTAGTTAATATTTCATTTAATTCACAAACATCAAAATGAACAAGTTCTAATAACTTAGAAGATCTTTCAAGTTTTGGAAAAGATTTTTTAACCATTTTTGTTTGTATACAAATTTCATAAGATTTTTTATTGTCATCTATATATGAAATTAAACCATGTTTGGCCATAAATTTTAAAGATCTAAAACTAATATGTGCTAAAAGATCATGCCACAAAGATAAAAATAACTCATTGGTATAAACAGAAATATTCATATTATTATTAATACTGAGTTTAAACATTCTATCACATGAGTAACCCTTTCCCACAAATAGTCCATTTATGGACACAATTATTTTATCAGACTCCAAAATAGCCTTATACAATAAACTAACAGACACAAGATTTTTTTTTTTTTATTTCTGGCACATGTAGTATATTTACTAATAATAGCTTCTTTCCAGAAGTGAAGTTTAATTCAACACTTCCTTTTTCCACCACTTTAGTAGAATTATGATTGCCCATTAAAACTTTCTGTCCATCTACAACTTTATAATTTTGAAATTGAGTCTTGTCATTGCAAACATGAACACTAGCTCCAGAATCATACCACCAATCATTAGATTTGGTTATTGTAGCTATATTGAGTTTTATTACCATTCTAATATGCAAATCCGATATCATTGCAATCAATTTAGTAGTTTGTTCAACTATATTTGCTTTATTGGAATTCTAAGCACTATTATTCATATTTTCTTTCTTATGTTTCTTTAGAAACCTGTGTTCACATTTGTAATGCCCTTTCTTGCCACAATTGTAACAAGTTCTTCGTTTATTTGATTTGTTGTTGCTGCCATAACTAGTACTGTTGCTTTCTACTTCAGAAAACTTTATTTTATTTTCAAAAATTTTCTTTTGAAAATTCTGACTTCCTTGTACAAAATTAACCTTTGTGGTAGATTCAGATACAAATTTCTTTTTACGATTTCTTGTTTCTTCTTCAATGCGTACGTGTTTCTGAATCTATTCAAGAGAAAAAACTTTTGTAGTATACAGTAATTTCTTCTTATAATCATTCAAACTAAGAGGAAGTTTTGCTATTATTCCTCCTACTTGTAATGATTCAGGAACTATCACTTTCAAATCTTTAAGTTTTGAAACAAGGACATGTAACTCATGGACTTGATCCATAACAGACATATTATCAACCATTTGGAATTCAAAATATTTCATGATGAGAAATTTATCCACACCTTGTTTTTCTGAGTTGTATTTGAACTCCAATAATTTCCAGATTTCCACTGGAGACTTGACAGAAGTAATAGATCATATAGCCTATCTAACAAGTTGTTGAGAATATGATCTTTGCATAACAATTTATATTCTCTACGTTTTTCCCTATCAGCTTTCACTTGTTCAGAATTTTCTGGTGTTGGTGGTGAAATAGCAGGCAGACTTGAATCGAATATATAAGAAATCTTCAATGTAGTAAGTAAGAATAGCATCTTGTCTTTCCAGCGAACATAGTTTGTCCCATCAAAACGATCAAATTTCACGAACTCTTGATTCATCACAGAAACAACTTTGAATTCCATTGCGATTAATACCTTAAAATTGTTGAGACAGTGGGTGTAGTATAGGCTTTGAGGCGTGATGAATCACTATCTTTAAGGTATTAATTGCCCCTATTAGATTTCTGTAAGGTTAAGACAATATATCTCCAATATACAACAAAGCCTAAAATTTACAGATAGCAGCTCTTGAAGATTTCCCTTAAGAACTCTTTACACGAACCGAATTTTAGAGAGACTAGAAGAGAATAAGAAGAGGTAGAAATAGTATATAGTTGAATTGAAAAACTAATCCATATTTATAGAGTATAAAAGTCATGACACCTTTTTTAGATAGACACATTTGTCTATCTCCAATAGATATAACTGTTATATAATAGACATGTCTGTTTATTAATAGACACCTATATAAATAGTTGTGACTTTTTATATAGAATAGACATATCTGTTTAATTAAAACTATATATCTTCTAACAGATGTTATATTTGTTTATTTAAAAACGCATCTCTTAACAGTCATAATTGTTTATATATAATAGACATGTTTGTTTATTAACATACATATTTACTTGTTAATAAACATATATGTTCGAAAATTTATTTACGAAAATTAAAATAAGATAATCATTTTATATCACGCACATATGTGCCAAGTGCCATAATAGAATAATATATATATAATTCTATACACATTTCATTCTGACCACTCATTCACTTTCTTATATTTTAACAATATATGAATTCATTATCTCTATACTATCTAATATACAAGCCATTTATAACACATATAACCACCTCATATTCACTCCGTCTTCACAGAGATAGTACAATCTCTAAAATTCTAGAACAAAATCTCACTTTTGTCATGGCTTTTGTAGTGCCTCTCACCGATCTCTCCTCCTCTCGACCCAACTGTATTGCTGGTACATTTATGGCTGTCATGAGACTAAGGCAAAAAAGAAGCCAGAGATAGCGAGTCTATAGTGTAAGAAATACTTATGATCTTATTATTTTTTATCCAATCTACAAACAAATTGGAGCCATCTTTCTTAGTGCGACCCGGAAACCCATTGATGCAATCCTTGCATTTAAGTGTGATATTAGCTTCAGTGCTCCAACCACTGCAATTCTGCAGATTGCAAAAATGAATACAAAGCAAACATAAGAGAGGAAAAACCCACAAACCATTCAAGTCAATATAGAAGTGAAGCATTTGTTTGTAATGAGTCTTGCCTTATCAATTATAGCAATACAGTGAGGAGGGTGAGGGTGCTCCGGAATGTCAAGATGATAAGAATTAAGAAAAATAAAAACAAGCTATTTCTTGCCATAGAAAGCTCTAGCAAGCCACACCGACTCCTTAACCATCGTAGAAATTTGCTTTTCAGGCTGTTTAGGGGCCTGTAGAACCCAACAAACAAGTAAGATTAAAATCTATGCACCAAACATTATACATAAAATAAAAAAACACATAATGCCAAATTGCCAACGCCAACGGTACATAAACCATTGATGATATTCACAAGAATAAGTCCCATCTTAACATCGCCTTTCAGAAGCAAAGAGTCTTGTTCGATGGGAAGTTCTTGCTTCAACAAATCAATCATATGGGATGCCTCTTATTCTTCTTCGCATAAAAGGTAAACAACAAATCCACAATTTCTAGTTGAGAGATGCTTTTATTGAATAGAGCTACACAAAGATACTTTATACATGGTCCAGAAGCTTTGTTCATTCACAGATGGTAAAATGAGTGAAAAAAGAAGGGTATCTCAGATTTTGATTTTTATTTTTTATCTCTAAAGCAATGAAAGATATTGGTTGTTTATCTTTATTCAATATGATCTCACTGTCAAACTAGTGGCTCATTAACAAAGCCATTGAATAGAATTTTTTTTCTCTTTTTCTTTTTTTGAATATATCTTCCCCCCTGAGTGAAGGCGAAGTGAAAGTTAAAGGAGGGAGAGAGCTTCTTGTTTTTTTTTTTTTTAATTATTTTTAATGCCATGTGATATTTTTTCCTTTTTTTTTTAATTCTTCACGCGCTCAATAGAGTATGTCTTCACGCAAGTTGCTAACTATGATCATAAGAGTATATTCCACTTTATGAAAGTTAACGTGTGAGATTAGATGTTTTAAAAATTAAAGGTGTCACTAGACTTTTTTAGTAAAATTTAAGAATAAATTTTTATATTCAGCTAAAAAAAATATCTACATGCTACGTAAAAAAAAATGTGGGGTCGCCAAATCACTATTCATGGGAAAATTGATTTGGGATTCACTTTGAAGTATATAAAAGCTCTAAAGGTATACACGATGCTCCAGATTTTTTTTTTTATATTTATCATATTGTTATGATTAATAGATAAAAAATATTTATACTAAAAACATACTTAATTTTATTTTATAATAATGTAAAATATTAGGATAGATTTCAATAATTGTTTTTAAACTTTAGGAGTTACAATAAAAATGTCTTTGAATATAAAAATGTAACATATAACTTTATTAAACTTTGAAATTTTGCAACATAAAATCTTTCTAACTAGGGATGGTAACGAGTAGGATATTCGTGAAAATCACCATATCCGAACCTGAATCCGATTAATATTATTAAAATCTGAACCCGTCCTGAACCTGATTAAAATTTATTCTCAATTACCAAAATCTATTTTAAACCTTATTATTATTACCCGAAAAAAATCTGAACCGGTTTAATTTTATATATTTTAATTAATATTTTATATAAAAAATTAATTTGATTAATAATTTATATTTTAAAAATTTAATAATTTCATAAAATATTTAAATTTCATTTTATACAATATAAAATATATAAAAATTTATAAATATTATTATAAAAATATATATTTTATATTTAATTAAATATTTATATAAACGGATTCAAGTAACGGATATCCAATATATAAACCCGGACCCGACTTGAACCCGTTACGGGTATTATTTTTCAAATCCAAACTCGTCATAAATTCGATTATATAATACCTAAACTTATCCTATTAGGGTTTGGTCAGATCGAGTATATGCAAAAATCTGACCTGTTACCATCCCTATTTCTAACCCTTAATAGCTGGTTTATAAGTAACATACTAATGCAAATAATCTAAAGTGACAATAAAATGGACAATCGCTATTATTTTTCAAAGATAAAAACTCTTTAATCAATTTCTATACATCTAACCCTTTATTATTCTGCGTGATTGAGATTTTTTCATGGTTTATATGTAAAAAAAAAGTATATTCGATTTCATTCCTATCATATAAAGGATAGAGAATTCTCTATATCACCGCTACTTTGGAGTTTGGATTGTATAAATTAACTATTGAGAGTCAAAATAACTTTATTGTGCAAATTTTTTAAATTCAAAAGGTTTTTTTATTATATTTTTATGTTGGGTAATTTCATTATAATTCTTAAAATTAAGAGAAAACTATTAAAATTTATCTACAATACCATGCTTTCATTTATAAATAGAATTATTTATTTATAAAATGAGGCTTAGTTTTATCTAGTGGTGAGCAGATTTTGGTTCAAATCAAAAAATCAAACCGAATCGAATCAATTCAGTTTCATTGGTTCAGTTTTAAAATTTAATCAGTTTGGTTCGGTTTTATATTATAAAAATTTATGTTATTTCAGTTCGGTTCTATTTTAAAGGAAAAAATAGGTAAAATCGAATCAAACCGAATAATAATTTTATATATTCAAATCGAACCAAATCAAACCGAATCGATTTTTAAATTTATTTATTTTTATAAGAAATTTATAAATTATATTTAATTATATATATATAAATTATTTAATTTCATTAATTAATAATTATTAGGTCCAAATCAAAATCTAAATTAGACTTAATAACTTAAAAATTAAATCTAAATTAAAAATAATTAAAATCAAAATTAATCAATTTAAATCTAATCGAATCAAAATAGAATAATCTAATTTGATTCGATTTTTTATCTATTTTAATATAATTTTTAAAATATATAAATTAATTTTATAATTTAATTTAATTTAATCCGATTTAAATAAAATGCTCACCCCTATCTTTATCTGCCAAGCCCATCACAATTTTGTTTTCATGAGTGGGTGGGGATAATATATACGGCGCAACAACAACAATGTAATAAAATTTCGATCGATCTGGCAAATTGACCCCGTGATTTGTGGGCTGACTTTTTCATTGTACTGGGAAAGAAATTGAGTTAAAGAAAAAAAAAAGATGACTTGACAGTTGAACAAATGACGTTATCCAATGACTCACTTCAAATTTTTTTAAATTAAAAATTTTAAAATATAAGTGATATTAATATTTTAATATTAAAAAATTTATATTTATATTTAATCAATAAATAAATATTATTCACCTACTATCTTTCTATTTATAGTAATACAAGCAATTCTATAAAATGATATGTTTATTTTTTTTATATTTAATGTATAATTAATATTTCATAAATATTAAAGAATAGTTATTCATTTGTAAAATTATTTTTATTTTATATATTAATTATAAATTAGGATATTTAAAATTTAAATATTTTTAATGTTTTCATATAAAATTAAAAAAATATTAAAATATATATATAAATATAATCTAATAAATGTAGAAATATTGATTTAGTTGATTAAACTTATCTAGTTATATTAATAAGCATAACATTTAATTAATATATATTTAATAATTTTTTTAATAATTTACTAACTAAAATTAGTTACCATAGACTCCGTCTTTTAATTGGTTCAAGTTCCAAGTCAAGTTTAATAACTATGCAAAGAACGAAAGTAGCTGTAGTTACTTACCAACGCCATAAGATAAGACAGGAGCAACCAATAAGGAAAGAGAAATAGAGATAAAGGGGGTAAGGAAAGAGAACAGTGACGAGAGTAAATAATAAGTAGAACAAAAAGGATCTCCTTAATTTATGAGAAATTATATTATACCTTTATTATTCATGTAGGATTAACACATAGAATAATAAACTAATCATAATATAACAACTCAACTTAACTAAATTTTTATCTCAAAAATTTGGTGTCGGCTATATGAATTTTCTTTCTCCACTTTAAATGATTTTGGGTTAAATCATCGGAAATGTATAATGCTTATAGATCATGTTGTACTACTCTTCTCCAAGTCAGTTTAGGTCAACCCCTTCTTTTCTTTTTATCCTCTACCCTAATGTGCTCTACTTGTCTAACTAAAGCCTCTGTATGTCTACGCTTCACATAAACTACCTCAATCTCCATTCTCTCAACTTATCCTCAATTGGTACCACTCCAACATTTTCTCTAATACTCTCATTATAGACTTTATCTAGTCTAGTATGACCACTCATCCACCTTAACATTCTCATCTCTGCAACTCTTATCTTAGACACATACGACTCCTTCAGTGCCCAACACTCACTATCATATAACATGGCCAGTCGTATGGCTGTACGGTAAAATTTTTCTTTCAACTTATTGGGAATCTTGGGATCACATAAAACTTCCGTGGCACGTCTCTACTTCAACCATCCGGCTTTAATCCTATGACTAACATCCTCCTCACATGCCCCATCTACTTGAAGGACTGAGCCGAGATATTTAAAGTGATTACTTTGGGACAGTATCACTCCATCCAAACTAATTCCTTTCCTATCACCAGTTCGGCCTTTACTGAACTTGCAATGTATATATTATGTTTTCGTTCTACTTAACTTAAAGCTCTTTGACTCTAGAGTACTTCTCCAAAGCTCTAGCTTTCTATTAACTCCTTTTCACGTCTCATCTATCATAACTATATCATCCGCAAACATCATGCACCAAGGGATACTCTCTTATATATGTTTCGTTAATTCATCTAAAACTAATGTAAAAAGATAAGGGCTTAAAGCTGAATCTTGGTGTAATCCAACTGATATAGGAAAATCTCTTGTGTCTCCTCCCATTGTGCACACAATAGTAGTTGCTCCTTCATACATGTCTTTCAACACTTGTATGTACCTAATAGACACCCCCCTTTTGTTCTAACACTCTCCATAAGACATCTCTTGGAATACTATCATAAGCCTTCTCCAAATCGATAAAAACCATGTGTAAATCTTTCCTCATATCTCTATATTTCTCCATCAAGCTTCTGATGAGAAAGATCGCTTCCATAGTTGAACAACCAAGCGTGAAGCCAAATTGATTTAGAGAGATAGAAGTATCATGACGTAGTCGATATTCCACAATTTCATAGTATGACTCATGAGTTTAATTCTCCTATAGTTTAAGCAACTCTGTATGTCTTCCTTATTTTTAAAAATAGATGCTAAAATACTCCTCCTCCATTCATCAGGCATTTTCTTTGAATTTAGAATATTATTAAACAATTTAGTTAACCAGGCCACTCCCATAACTCCCAAACACTTCCACACTTCAATTGGTATTCCATCAGGTCCATAGGTTTTACCCACTTTCATTCTCTTAAGTGCTTCATTTACTTCTAAAGATCCAATCTTTCTAGTATAATTCATATTCTTTTATATTACTCTGTAGTCTATATTCACGCTATTATCATTTTGACTATTATTAAAGAGATTATCAAAATAATTTTTCTATTTTTCTTTAATATCCTCATATTTCACCAATACTTTTCCTTCTTTATCCTTAATGCACCTAACTTGATTGAGATCTTGACATTTCTTTTCTCTACTCCTTGCTAATCTATGATTATCTTTCTCCCATTCTTTAGTTTTAAGTTTCTCATATAACTTTTTAAAAGCCTGCGCTCTTGCTTGACTAACTGCCTTTTTTACCTCTTTCTTTGCTATCTTGCACTGTTCATATGCCTCATTATTATCATACTTAGGTAATTCTTATATCGTTTTCTCTTTCTCTTCATTGCCTTTTGTACTTCCTCATTCTACCACCATCTCTCTTTTGAGAGTGGTCCATGTCCTCTAGACTCTTTAAGTACTTTTCTAGCTACTTCTCTAATCTTTGATGCCATTTGTATCCACATATCATTAGCCTCCGTATCCAGCTTCCATGCTTCAGACTTGAGAAGCTCAATTTTGAACTTCACTTGCTTTACTCCTTTGAACTCCCACCACTTTGTTCTAGCTAACTATTTCTTCTAACCTTACTTGAATTGTTCCTAAACTTAACATCCAAGACCACTAATCGATGTTGACTTGTTAAAGCCTCTCCCGGAATGACCTTACAATCATTGCATGGAGCTCTATTTGTCTTTCTGGTTAAGAGGAAGTCAATTTGGCTTCTATATTGCCCACTTTTGAAAATCACTAAATGTGACTCTCTTTTTATAAAGTAGGTATTTGCTAGTATTAAGTCGTATGCCATAACAAAATCCAAAATGCTTTTTCCCTCCTCATTTCGGTTGCCAAATCCAAAACTTCCATGAACATTCTCATAGCCTTGCCTATCACTTCCTACATGTGCATTCAAATCTCTACCGATGAAAACATTCTCTTCATTCGGTATGCTTTGCATTAGATCATCCATGTCTTCCCAAAACCTTTATTTACTCTCACTATCTAGTTCTATTATGGGGCATAAGCACTAACTACATTTATTGTTTCTCCTTCTAGTACTAGCTTTACTAGTATAATTATATCTCCTACTCTTTCACAACTATTACAGCATCTTTCAACGTATTGTCTATGATTATGCCCACACCGTTCTTATATATCTCCTTTCCAGTAAACCACAGTTTGTACTCTGAATTACCCACTTTCTTACTTTTCTCTCGTACCCATTTAATCTTCTGAATGCAAGCAATATTCACTCTTCTCCTTTTCAAGGTATCCACAAGCTCTATTAATTTTCCTGTAAGTGATCTAATATTCCAAGTATTAACCCTGATTCTCCTCCTATTATCTTTCTTCCTAATTGATCTCCATCTATGATATATTCTATTGTTCTTTATGCCTATCTGTTATTCTATTCTACTATCTGTCCTATGTACTAACTTCTTTACCCACACCCGTCCATGATGTGGGAGCCCTTGCTCATTTAAAATCACACCCGGGCGCCGGCATGACGCATCGCTTTTGGTGAATGCCTTACACCCTTGCATATTTCTCACTACAATCGGGCTCCGATGTAGCGCGTTGTAAGTAGAGGACGCCCTAACGTTTATATCATTTGAATCCATATTATAAGATGTGATGGAATTTTTATGCTAGTTGTCATAGATATCTCCTAACCTATTAAAGTGCTTGCGTTCAAGAGGCCCAAGCATGAATAATGATAATGAGAGCAAATAACAAGTAAAACAATGGGATCTCATTAATTTATGAGAAATTATATTATACCCTTACTATTTCATGTAAGATTGACACATAGAACAATAAACTAATCATAATGTAATAACTAGATAAAAATAGAGTTATACTTTTTTGAAAAGAGAATTTCAATTTTTTTTTAGCAAATTACATGTGTCTCCTAACCCATTGGGGTGCTTGCGTTGGAGAGGTTCATCACCAGGGTAAAACACTTCTAACGAGGATTTTTTATATTCTCAATAATCAAATACTAAATTTTACTTAAAAAATACAATATCTTTTATTATTTGTACCAACACGACAAGTAAAATTTTAATATATTTAACAAACATGCAACTTGCCGAATTGCTACCATTAACGACCTATTTGGCGTGGAGATTAAAATTTGCTTTTCAAAAATATCATTTTAGATATTATTTTAAAGTAATTGAAAACTATTTAATTATTTTGAAAATTTTATAATTAAAACATGTCATATATATATAATGTTAAATAGAATTTTGCTATCTTTTTAATTTTTTTAGAGGCTAAAATCATTTTTAATCACTGTAAAAATGAAAAATTTTAAAATATAATTATTATATATACAATTGTTTTATTATAATTATTAATTAATTATATGTATTTCATTATATTCAATAATTAAAATTTAACCATTATGTTGTTTATAATAATTTCTCCCCTAGATCCATATATTTGTAACTTTTTATTTATTGTCCCTAAATTTTTATTGAGTTATTTTCATTAAGGCTAGCAAGTTTTCATTTGGGGCTAAGTGTAAGCCGTAAAAAGCACATGTCTGCTGTTCTGTTTCCACTCTCATCTTTGGCGCCTCTAATGCTTTGTTTGGGTGGGAGTGAGGAAAGGGTAAATAAGGGTAACGAGAGGTAAGTAACTACTATAATTGGAAAGAGGTAAGTTAGTAAAAGATAAAAGTAAGTAAGAGTAAGGCTTACATTCCCTTACCCTTCAAATCTCAATTTTTCTTACACTCCAAATTGGAGTGTAAACAAGGAAAGGTGAGAGCTGAAAATTACTTTATTTTTTATTTTTCTATTGTATCCTTAATTTTTTATTAAAAATTCAATTATATCCATTAAAAATAAACCTAACGTACCACTATAGTTTGCTTTCAATTATTTGTTTTTAAATAGTTTGCTGCAATTATTTTTTTTTATTTATTCTTTCAATAGTTTACTTCAATTATTATGCTTTAATTATTATTTTTTTATAAATAATTTATTTTTTATTCAATCTTTATTAAATTTATGTATTATTATTTTAATCTATTAATTTTATAATTTATTTATAATAGACCATTATTATTTACAAATTTAAGATTTATCATAATGAATTTATCATTTAATAAATTATCTAATAAAAAAGAATATTTTTATACTTCTAATAATTATTTATCCTTCTTTCACTCCTTTCCAAACAGGAGATTTTTTTTATTATAACCCTCTTCACCCTTCCCTTTTTCTAACCCTCTCTTATCCTTCAATTAATTACTCTTACCTTACCCATCCAAACAGAGCCTAAAACCTTTGAAGCCCTAAACACAACCTCCCCCTTGTTGCCGCTTTCTCTTTTCTCCCAACTTCTGCTACTAGAGAGAGAGAATATCTGAAGAGAGAATATCTTTGACAGAGAGAGAAAATGGGGGTGGGCAAGGACAAGAAGGGGTCTCTTCAGGTGAATTTAGGGAAGCAGAAGAGTAAGAACACCATAATCAAAGAAGAAACTATCTCAAGTCAATCCAATAAAGAGAAGGTTAATAACAGTGAAGAACCTGAACATCATCAAGAAGAAGAGGAAGAAGAAATAGCTTCTGATTCTGAGTCTGACTACCAGGTAACTACTTCTACTAGTCATGCGTGTCAATTATATTACTGAGAAACAAAAAAGGCATTTGGGTCATGTGGGTATTTGTATGTGCCTGTTTCTGTGTGTAATTTCTATCTCTAACTGTTTTGGTTGATGGGCCTTTTAGTACTTTGTTTGATTGCTGATGAAAACAAGGGAGAAGGGAACAGAATACAATTTTAGATGTTAAAGTATTTAATTTTCGTTGTAATTTTGAACGTAGCTTTGTTAAACGTAGTTTTGTAGATTTATGCGTTCTTCTAGTTTTCCTTGGATTGAACTTTGCAACATTGTTTTCCTGTTTCCATGTGGAAGTGGATATCTTTGTGCATGTTGCCATGTTAATTATTATTCTTAGTTTCTTCTCATGGCTGTGTCTAATTGTGTACGTGCTTGTAATGCAATATTTTTGTTAGTTTTTGCCGTTAATATTTCATTTTGTACTGGGCGAATTCATTTTGTACTAGGCGATATGAATAAGTTAACCTATGTGATATTAGGAACTTTCTGATTATGAGGATGAGGATTATGAATCATCTGGAGGGTCAGAGTCTGGAGAAAGCAATTCTTCTGGTGATGAGGTACATGGTAATTGGCTTCTTTTTTATTATTTATTTATTTATTTTATCTCTGTTCATTGCACCTGCAAAGGATTACTGGAAAGATAAAAATTTTAAATTTAACAAATTTTGATGCCATCTATGATGTTTTCTTGGAACAAAAGAAATAAGAGAAAATAATCACAAAAAGTAGAACTTATGTGGGATTGCAATGTGCATTTTTTGGGGGAGGTTGTAGTCTAATCAAAAGGATACATGGCTTTTAACTATTTAATTTGTACTTTTTCTGTGTTTCAACTATCAAACAGGGGAAAAAAGTCTCATTACCTTCCTTTGATATTGTTAAATTTTATGTTTTAGCTGAGAGAGTCTGCTGTCTGCCGTCTCTGTGTCTTGTTGTACTCCTATATTATTAAGAGTATTTATTGTAGGGTTCTATTGACACGGACAATGATGATGGCATGGATAGTGAAGATCAAAGCAATGATTCAGAATCTGATAAAGTGGCTGAAGAAAGTGATTCTTCCGAGGATGAGGTACATTACCCAACCTTTTTTTTTCCACCATGGGAAAATAATATTTAGTTTAGTTGCACATTCCCTTAAATCATTATTATTTCATAAGGTGGCACCTCGAAATACAATTGGAGATGTTCCCTTGAAGTGGTATGAGGATGAAAAACATATTGGATATGACATTACTGGAAAGAAGATAACAAAGAAAGAGAGGCAAGATAAACTGGAGTCATTTCTTGCAAGTGCTGATGACTCTGAAAATTGGTGAGTTCTCCAGTTGTAATTACTTACTTTCTTGTATTTTAGTAATCATCAATAAGAAGAGATTTTGTTCCTTCACCTCTGACTTGAGGTTTGATTGATTTAAGACAAGTATGTTTGGTGGATAATTGTTTTCTCCTGCCATCCTTCTCTTACTGGTCTAGGTCCTTGCCCATCCAAATTTCTCTTTAATTACTTACTGCAGCATTCGATTCCTAGATTTTTCTTTTCTTTTTCTGTACAAGACTGGGCCAAATGTTGTAAGTTGCAACAGAGTTAATGCATGCTATTGACATTAGTATCAAGAATATGAGAGTGCTTGGCTATTTCTTTATATGCAGTTTAATGTTTTTTTTTAATTATTTTTTTAATTTTGCGTGTCTTCTGTTAATCATTGTGATACCATATCTGATTACTGGAATGATAGACACAGTGATTTCAATCCCTTGTAATAATATGTATAACAACTAGTTGTTACAGTGCACTCTCATTCGTTCCCTCTCCTCTATTCTCCAATTTGGCCCTCTGTTTTTACTCTCTTTTCTCTAATCTCCACTTTGGCTCTCAATCCTCTGTTTTCGTTTTTGTTCCTCTATCCTCTATTTAATAATTTTCTCTCTCTCTATTCTTTTTAAGATCTTTGCCTTAGTTTGGAATATGGATTCTAGTCATTCTAGACGTAATAATTCCATAAAAAATCCTATATGGAATGTGCACTTTTTAATTCAAAAGGAGAGACTATTAACTGCAGATTAGTTGTCTATTGTAGAATTCTTATGAATATATGATGTTAATTTTGAATTTTCTAGCAAGTTTTTTTTTTTTTCCCCCACCTTACCTTTCAAAGTTGTACTCCTGAGCCTTGTGCCTGGTGCTCATGATGTTTAAGCAATTACCATTTCTTGTATTTTTCTAATTCTCAATTTCATTATTTTTAGGCGCAAGATTTATGATGAATACAATGATGAGGTGGTAGAGCTGACAAAAGAAGAAATCAAAGTTATTCGTAGATTGGTCAAAGGAAAAGCTCCACATCTCGACTTTGATCCATATCCAGTATGTAGTTATCAATCATTCTCCTGTCTTTTAACTTAATTTAATCGTTGGTGCTGATTATGCATTTTCATGCATGTAAACAATGTCTATCATGTTCTGCTTAATGTTAAGTTGTGTATGGGTTCATTTCAGACATACAGTGATTGGTTTAAATGGGACGCTAAGCACCCACTGTCAAATGCTCCAGAACCAAAGAGGCGGTTTACTCCCTCAAAGTGGGAAGCTAAAATGGTAAGTACTTCTTGTCATATTGGTTCTAGACCATGGAGGATATAAGAAGTCGATTGTTTTGCTTCACATTTATTTGGATTGTCATTGTTTCTGAATTAAGTAATTATTCTAATTTTTTGCTTGGAATTTGTTGGTGCAAATTCTATCATGGGTTTTTTTGCTTGATTATCTGTATTCTCTCAATCAAATCTACAGGTTGTTAAGTATGTTAGGGCAATTCGCAAAGGTTTATTAAAGTTTGACAAGCCAAAAGAAGAACCACGTTTTCACCTGTTGTGGGGGGGTGATTCTGGCTCGGCAGAAAAGGCTGCACATTTATCATACATTCCTGCACCAAAGCCAAAATTGCCAGGCACAATTTTACCCATCTCCCAAGTTTTCTAATTTCACAAGTTTGCTCAGATGATGTATCTTAACTGAATTATGTTTCAGGCCATGAGGAGTCATATAATCCTTCTCTAGAATACATACCAACACAGGAAGAGATTAATTCTTATCAGCTGAT
The DNA here is from genome assembly GCF_030052815.1 of Hevea brasiliensis. Lineage (NCBI taxonomy): Eukaryota > Viridiplantae > Streptophyta > Magnoliopsida > Malpighiales > Euphorbiaceae > Hevea > Hevea brasiliensis. Next base: position 10,342,300 of record NC_079506.1, read on the forward strand.
GGATGAGGAAGACCGACCTAAATTTATACCTAAACGGTGACTCAAAATCTTTAGCCAATAACTTTTCTCTCCATTTTTGTTTCATTGTTAAATATTGAGCTTCTTAACAAAATTTGCTATACTTAGGTATACATCTCTAAGAAGTATTCCGGCATATGAGAATGCTGTTAAGGACTCTTTTGAGCGTTGTTTGGATCTATACTTATGTCCTAGAGTTCGCAAGAAACGTGTAAGTTAGTTACCACCAATGGACACCGTGTTTATGAATGCTTCAAAAATTTATTTAGATAACTTGCAACATCTCTGAACTGGTCTATTATACATTTGTTCTGATAAAGTTAATCAAAATTCCTACCCTTGACATTTCAGATAAATATTGATCCCAAATCCTTGAAACCTAAGCTACCAAGTAGAAAAGATCTTAAGCCCTACCCAGTGACATGCTATCTTGAGTATAAAGGTCACAATGGTGCAGTTATGTCAATTTCTACTGAAGCTTCAGGACAGTGGATTGCTTCAGGTTTGAATGTTCATCTTCCTTACCCATTCAGTTTTAAGTTTTCCAATAAAACATTTGGTATCTTTGGATGTGGATCTGATGATCTCATATCTGTGGAAAGGTTCAACTGATGGAACTGTGCGTGTTTGGGAGGTTGAGACTGGTAGATGTCTTAAAATCTGGGAGTTTGGTGAAGCTGTCCAGTGTGTAGCATGGAGTCCTTTGCACGAGCTTCCTATCTTGGCGATCTCTGTGTAAGACTAATTACATGATTTTAGTGAGTACAATCAGCCCCCCACAAACTTCTCTAATCTCTGTTTCTCATGTTCATGCGTGCAAATTTGACAAATAAATGCAGGGGACAAGATGTATTTGTTTTGAACACAGGATTGGGCAATGAAGTAGTGCAGAAAAAAGTAAAGGAACTTCTTCATGTTGAGATGTCAACACCGGCAGATGATTCTGGTTAGTTTAAAAATGGTCATCATTATCAGCAATACTAGGAAAATGTAACTTCATGTTTTTACAAAAATTATTGTGTACGTATAGGTAACAAGAGCTCCAGTTTGAGCTGGGTTCAAGATGAGAAACATGAAGGAATAAAATTGAGGCATTTTAGGGTAATTTTCTCCTCTTGTTATTCATCTGTCTTTTGGAGTTATTGTTACTAGTGTTAGTGGAAGATCTGTTTCTGAAAGTATTTTATGTATTTTACCAATGCCTTTCTTGGTTACTTGCAGACTGTATCTGCAGTAGAATGGCATCGTAAAGGGGACTATTTCTGTACTGTGATGCCAGCTGATATCCTTCCTCTGCTACTATTTAATTGCAATTTATGTTTTAGAAGAACTTATATGTGCATGAATTCTGTTGGTCTTGGTAGACTTTTCGGTTACTTTGTTTATTTTTCCCCTGATTACTTTTTTATTTTTCAGTTCTTTGGCGCCTTGTTTCTTTTTGGAAAAATGACATATTCATACTGCTAAGTGCTAAGTGATGCATGCTTATTATGGTGGGTGAGTGGTTTGAGTACTTCATTGTTTTAGTGAAAACTAGGGTTGTTTCCTCATCATAATTAAATTCCATGTGCATAATCTTAAGAGAGACGCAATTCAAGAATGTCATTTAGTTTTGCCTTGCTGGTGGAGAATTTCATATCTTAGAAAATCAGGTTGATTTTATGGATTTCTATATATGTTGATAAACCAAGGTCATATCCTGGACTTGGTCTATCATCTATTACACATAGTTATGATTCTGTTTTCATTTGGTTAGACATAGGGCTGCAAATGGTTCACTTTTAAAGTATCTTACGTGATGAAGAATCTGTGCACAGCCTAATTCATTGGGATTAGGTACAACATGATTATTTAGATTCTTATATAATTGAAAGTTGAAACATCTGTCAACTATACATGTATTTGTGCAGTGTTCTCATGGAATTCAAGGAACAATTTTGTTGTTCTCTGGTCTGTTGAATATATGGTCATCTCAAAGACATGCTTATATGTAAACTTGTTTTTGTCCCAAGTTAGGCAAATAAATGTTGTAAATAGCAATAGGATGAACATTTTTCTGTGTTTCCTTGACATGGTAATTACGAGAATCAAAAGCAGTTCTTATACACCAGCTTTCTAAGAAGCTTACACAAAGACTTCCATTTAAGCTGCATGGGCTTCCAGTATCATCAGTTTTTCATCCTACTCGTTCTGTGTTCTTTGTTGCAACAAAGAAGAATGTTCGTGTTTATGATTTGTTAAAGCACAAGCTGATTAAGAAGCTTGAGACAGGACTCCGTGAAGTTTCATCCATTGCAGTTCATCCTGCTGGTTTTACTCCTATTCTCCTTCATTGATTTTCACAGCTTGTATTGATCCCTTGTTCTCCTTTTGTCTTATGTCTGAGGTTGGTTGGCATTTGATGCAGGTGATAATGTAATTGTGGGAAGCAAAGAGGGAAAATTATGTTGGTTTGATATGGACCTTTCATCTAAGCCTTACAAAATTCTTAAGTATGTAATTTTTTTAAAATTCTTAAATTTTCAAATATTATTAGATCAATATTATTTTTCATTAATTAACTTTCTTTAAGTATATTGTAATTAACTATACTTACAATATTTTACCCTTGAGGAAATAATTTTGAACCATGCAAAATCTGTCAAGTGGAATGCCTTGCTTAACTAACTGAATGTTAGATAGATATTTTGTTGTTTCTGATTTCAAGCACTATTACAGATGGAAGAAATCTTACACATAATGATGTATGCATAGATAATTTCTATCCATGTAATATCTCTTCCTTTTGATGTTTCATACGCGTGTTGTAGCTGATAAGGGATATATCTTGGCTCTCATGTCTTTGTTCTTTTGTTCTTCATCTGATGTGTGATTTTGGGGCTTCTCAGGTGTCATCCGAAAGATATAACAAGTGTGGTGTTCCATCGTTCATACCCGCTATTTGCATCATGCTCTGATGACTGCACTGCATATGTTTTTCATGGCATGGTTTATTCTGATCTTAATCAGAACCCTCTTATCGTTCCACTGGAAATTCTCCGTGGACATTCAAGCTCAAATGGAAGAGGTGAGTTTTCCAGATGCATGGGGCTTTTCTACCTGTGGAGAAACTTCTTGTGCAGTGAACTAAGCTTGGGCATCTGTGCTGCAGTGTTTACATAATTACTGAATAAGTAAATTTTTTTTTTTTCGTGTACTTCTGAGCTGAAATTGATACTGTTCTAATTTTCAATATGTTGTAGGAATAATGGATTGTAAGTTCCATCCTCGGCAACCTTGGTTATTCACTGCTGGCGCAGATTCATCAATCAAACTTTATTGTCACTAGGATGACCTAAAAGAAGCATGATCACCGAGTTGTGACATTGAAGGATGATTAGGATTTCAGACGTTCCCCAATGCTGGGTTGTATGCTACACGGTATTCAAGCATTATAGATAAACTGGTCCATGTAGTGGGGCTTTGGCATTGATTTAGATTGTTGTCTTTGTTAACTGGGCAGGCCACAGTTGTATTTTGAACAGGACAAAACTTGTCCTCTATTTATTTATTAATTTTCAATTACATATAGATACTTTTTTTTTTTTTTGTTATGGCAATTCTCTAATTCTATAAATAACGTTTTGATATTGGAATGATGTGTGGTTCGAATATCCTTTTTCCACCTTGAAGCTTTCGAAGTTTCTTGAATGTCTTAAATATTTTTCAGTTAATCAGTCAAGCTTGTGGTGCCAAATTTAACAAAAATAATCAAAATTCAATTAATAAATGCCAAAAAAAGTGAAGGGGGTATTTTTTTTTAATAAATACATCACTAATAATTTCATGTTTAGTTTTTAAAGATTAATTATATCTAATCATCTAATAACCAATGAAAGAATGCTTCTATGAATCCCTTGGTCTATTTATGGCTTACCAAGACAATTTTTTCCCTTTTAAATTCGTCTAAAATTTTGCAACGAAGGTCGGCACTCGACCACAATGTCAAATTAGCGAGAACTTTAATCCATGTGGTCTAAATGAAAAAAAAAAAAAAAAATTTGGAGGAACATTCAACAACACACCCGATAATGAGGTGTTGTTTCTACCTTACCTAGGAGTTGTCCAAAAAGAAATTGTTCATGACTGAAAAATGCCAATACACTAAATTTCAAGCTCAACAAAGCATATATCAAATAGCCAATACAAAATGATTTTCATTTAAAAATTTCCTACTAATTTTAATAGCATTCAACAATTGCATTCAGCTAAACTCAACTGTACACACTGTATTGTACTATTTATACAGGTTAATGAGTTTCACTTTCACTCCTTATTTTGAGGATGTTACTACGTGCACTGAAAAAATTGTTAAGATAGAAGTTGAACTGCAGCAATGGCTGGAATTTTCTCTCGTAGTTTCTGTGTGACAGCCACTCGAACAGTCATGACACCAGCTGCTGGACCTGTGATTCGGATTTTCACTATTGGCTCTTCAATTGCCACTAGTTCAAGAGATCCTCCTGCAGCCCCAACAAGGTATGGCCTAATTTCTTCAAGCACCTGGCACAATTAACATGTATATGATAAGCTAACTAGATTATGATACAGCAAGTGGGTGCAATTTTTGAGTATATACTTTGTCTATCATTGGGTGACGACATGTGCAAAAGAGAACGAAAGGATATATCTTATATGCCATTTGACAGGTACATGGATCTTCATGTAAAGCAGCCTTGAATCACAAACTATCTCAACTAGAAATTTCAGGGATTCTAAGGGAAAAAAGTAAACCATTATTAAAAAGCCTGTTGCTTTTCTCACCCCCTTGGACTTGACAAAAATGCCCCTACACCAAAAATGTATGCAGTATAAATTCTTTTCAAAGTTAAGCTACCATAAGAATTTATTCATATCTCTAATAAAGTAACTTATGCAAACGTTATAGCACCAAAACAAATACAAAAGTCAAAGCAGCTATTTTTGTTTTGGTTGGTGGCCAGTTTTTGTGGCCCACAGAAGCCAGCCAGTTACCTAAATAATAGAGGTATCACTCCCACTGCATAAAATCTTCCTTTTATATGTTCACAAACACTAATTTCCCTAATTCAAGCAGCTATATAGATTGATGGAGAGTAAATGTCCACTCTGGCTGCGTTTGGTGCACAAGAAATGCAAAGGGACACAACAAGTTAAATAACTGCCCCATCCTTTTTTTGGTACATGTAGGACATAACAAATTAGTTATCCAATTCTGTGTTTGGTAGTTTTTAGACAAAACTAGACAAAGGGAAAAAATGGCAATAACACCATTTATTTATTTATCTTTGTTGTGTTGTAATTAACAGGACATGATAACATTGAATAGTGAAAATGGCAGAGCAAAACCTAGTCGCATGCACTGTAATTGTGTATGCATGTGTGTGTGTGTGTGTGTAGAAAACATTGATCAAACCAACTAACTATTGGCTGGAGTGGCAGAAAATGGCAGAAAGAAACCTAAGCGCGTGCTAGCAATTTCACCTTTGGAGGCTAATGTAACAAGATTGAAACCACTTTGAGGTGTATAATAAAGAAATGAAAAAAACTCTAGATATAAATGGAGAACAAACAGGTAAAAGGGTACAAACAGGTAAAAGGGTATCCCTAGTCCAAGACGCTAGAACAGGTATTAAATGCAAAAGCAACTCTCCAAAGAAGAAAGGATCACACATAAAATGTAAATAAAAGAAACTAATCAGAATTCCTTAAGCAGATAAAAGACCATGACAATGTTTTTCCTGGGGCCAAAAAGAGATTCACTTGACCAAAACTGCTTTTTCTTTGGCACTCTAATAGGCATTGAAAAACAATATTTGAAAACCTCTGTTATTGGAGATAGATAGTACAGAAAAAGTAATTAAACATTAATGCAAAATTGAAATAAGGTGCATATAATGATGTTTAATCTGAATACTGTTCAGTTCTTTGAGAAGTATCTTCACCATTTATTGCCTTCTTTCGCATGTGAGTAGTTTTGACTTTTAAGAACTCTATACAGTAAGATGCAGAATATGAACAAAATATTTCAACAGCAATAATGAAAAGACACATATAGTCGATAACATATTTATATGATAAAAGAGCATTAACACTAAGGTTGAAATCTGTAATGTGTTTACCTTCTCTATATTTTCTTCATTCAGCTCAAGCCCAGTTTCTTCATCTGCAATTGGTTCTACTGCAACTATTTCAGGAATCTTTTCCATTAAGCGACGCTCAATACCCATCTTCATTGTCATAACAGAACTTGGACAGGAGCCACAGGCTCCTTGTAGCTTCAACCGCACAACATTACCATCAATCTCATGTAATGCGACATTACCCCCATCTGCAATGAGATATGGTCGAACTTCATCCAATACTCTCTCAACATTCTCTGCAGTTAATGGCAATTCCAATGCTGAATCTGGTGTGGCAACAGCCTTTACAACTGCACAACACCAAATTATGTAATTCAACAACAAACCATATGAAAATCCACCAAAAAGAAGAAAACTGAATCCATATACTAGCAACTAAAGTTAAATATGCAGAAATCTATATAAACACTACAAAAGGGAAGACAAAAAACTATAATCCAAGTAGAATTGCAAAAACAATAATAAACAGATTTTTTTGAGGATAATGAACTTGGGTTCGAGGTAAATTAGGCTCCTTTTGATTAAATTACTAAAGCTTCTTTTTTCACATTTTTCATTGCAAAAAGGGGAGGGGGGAAGTTGACTTTAACAAGTTAACCAGTCATTAGTCAAAGCCTCAATTCAACTCAAGTTGGGTCATGATTTCAACGCCCAACACTCTCCCAAAAACCAGGAACAGGAAGTCCAGCATAAATCATACGGAAATAAAATCTTACCTTACTGGAAAATGAATAAAAGGTGAAGAAAAGGAGAACTCTTTTAAAGAGATTGATTGCATTATATTTCATATGCATGAACAGATTAATAATCAGTTATAAACATCAAAAGAAGCAAACAAGTACCAATCAATTATATAAGCCTCTACACTTTGAGAATACTTAATCAAATATTCTTTAGAAACCACAGAAACAAACCTAGTCTCCGCGTCAAGACAGGCGACCGAATCCGCACGGAACGGCAAGGGATGCGCCTGAGCTGATTACGCCCCCGCTTAAGCGAGACCCGGATGCCAAAAAAACTTGAACTCTGCGGATTTCAGATTCATTACAAGTTCACATGAGCTAATTATTAAAAAAAAAAAAAAAAAAAAAAACTTTAGAGAGAGATGGAGGAAAGGGAAGACCTCGGAGGGGCGAGAAGAGGAAGGAGAATCTAGGGTTTGCTGAGCCCTACAGTAAGTTGGGTTGAACACCATAGCTTGCATCATCTCTCTCTCTCTTGATTGCGAGATAAAAAACCAAGAGACACACAGAGTTTATACGAATTCAATAAAAAAAAAAGCTGATAAATTGATGAATCGCTGGTTATAGAGATAAATCGCCTCTGCGCTCTGCGAGTTCTGGCTGGCGCTGCCTTTTCTTTTCTTTTCTATTCTATTCTATTTTCTCTGGTCCAGTATGGACGGCTTTGTATGGAGTTTGTTTTGATTTGTAGATGTGGCAGGTAACTTGTAGCTGCTGATTCTGGGGCGTTGATGTTGCCAGGCCGAGTTCTAGTTTGGAAAACCGGACCATTCGGTTCGATTGGTTGAACCGGGAACCAGTTCGTTAGACTTGCCGCTATTTGTTGACCAGACGTTTATGCGGTCAAATATGAGAACAACTGTCAAAACCGGTTCCATTAATACTACATCGTTTCGAAGCTTAAAATATTTACCAACATCACATCAAAATCAAAATGAAATTTACATTTGAAACTTATATATTTAATAAATAAATTTTATTATATATTTTATATTTTAAATTTATAATAAATTTAATATAAATAAAAAATTTAATTAAATATTTATATTAAAATTTATACATAATTAATTTAAGTATATTTATTAAATATATAAATATAAATATAAATATTTAATTTAATAATTATTAAATTTATTCTCCTGTGTAATTTCAATTTTGCAATAGCTACATTCTTATTTTTTAAAAATTATTGGAAATCTAAGTTTCATATTGGGAATAAACAAAAATTAAATGATGAACATAAGTGGTTAGATTATAATATTAATTTGGTTATTCATTTTGACATATAGAGTAATTTAATCACTTATATAAGTCTTAATTAAATTGAATGAATATGTAACACTATCTCCAAAGTTAACAAAAATTAATTCCTTAATAGAAATTATAAGGCAAATTATGAGGTTAAATTATGTTTTTCTCATGCTAGAAAATAAGATTATGTTTTTTTTTTTTTTTAAATCAAGGTTTGGGAGATTCTTTCAAATTTATATAAACATATTGCGAATATTACCTATTACGATTGTATGTTTTGAACTATTAAATTCACAATTAATTAGTGAAATTTTGTTATTTAATATGTTACTAATTAGCTAAATTTTAATGTAATAGCTGGTCTAGTTTGGTCTATGAATAAAGGTATATATCACACACGTGATAAAGAGTCAAGTTCAAATCAAAGTCTTTCATATTTTCTATTAAAAAAATAATATAAAAAGAAGAATTAATTAATAAAATCAAAATTCTTTATCTTCATGACTGCAAAAATCTAGTTGAACAAGAAGCAAATAAAGAAATTTTATACAAAGGTATACAAACAACATATGCATGCATTACAAACTCAAAGAAAATCAGTTAAACTCAACCTGAAACACTAATCATGAGCTTTGTTTTATTTTTCCCTAATCAAAATACACCATGAGCAGAAGCAAATAGAGGGTTATTAAGAGTTTTATTAGACAATCTTTTTTTGCTGAAGAACAAGTCTCCCACTAGAGGAACTATAGGCTTCTTCTTCATCTTCTTCTTCTTATCCTTTTTCCCTCCAAAGTATCCTTTCTCTTCACTAAGATTCAAAATATGAGTCAAAGTTGGCAAATTCTCCATTCTTATCAGTAATTCTCTCTTCTTTTCCTCCTCTCTAACAACATTTTCTTTCTTTTCCGTTTCAAAACTTACCCTTCTTGCTGCCGCTAGCTGCTGCATTCTTCGCTGCCACCGCCTCTGCCTCAACATGCTCTTGTGAATCTCAGCGTTCAAAGAAGCCACTGCAATTTCAGTCTCCGACTCTCTCTCCTTCAGCAACTTCAGCTCCTCCTTTGTTTGCTCAAGCTCAGCCTTGAGTTTCTTTAAAGTATCCAATAACTCATTATTATTCTTTTAACGGTCATCTTCTATTTTAGGGTTTACAGGACTTATTGGAGATGGAAACATTTATGACAGGTCATGATAATGACTAGGAAGAGGAGTGTAATAAGGCTTAGGAGAATATATTTCTCCGACGAGAATCCGCTGGCCGAAGATGGCTAGGGCTTCTTCGACGGATCGAAAAGGGCGAGAAGTATCAACTGAGGAGCTATAATCTTGGGTAGGTTTTGGAAAAAGTGTGGGGGTTTCCATGGCGGAGAAGGAAAGAAACTATAGAAGTGTGTTTTGAAGGGTGAGAAAGAAATATTTGAGGATGGGTTTGGTTGGGGTTTCTCTGCTTATACTTCAAAAGCTGAGAAGAAACGAGTGAGAAGGAATTAAGAAGAGGGCATTGGAGAGGGAGGCCGTTGTTTCAAGGTTAAGACATTATCATCAAAACGAGGGTTTTGATTAAGACTGGTAAAGCAACAATGGTTGTGGGCACGTGAGGCTCTCCGTAGGTTAATTTCCAGTGGATTAGATTTGTGTTAAAGAGAGCTGGCCATGCAATCATGCACTCAACAAAGATGCATTCAGGCAGCTGATCAAGTAGTATAATTCCAGTCATGTTTTAATTCAGTTATATTGATTACCTTTAATACAATGAAAGAAATATATCATTAATGACTTAAAGAGAATTTACGAATTGTTAAAATTTTGGGTATAATTTACAATTAAATCTTTAAGATATAGAAAAATTCATAAATTAATTTATAATATATTTTCGAACAATAATTTGATCTTAAAATTTAATTTATTCATTGATAAATTAGTTCATGCCATCTAAATTAACTGTTAACACTACTTATTTTTCATTTTAAAACAATTAGTCTCTAATTTTTTTTTTATTAACAAAATAGTATTTGAAATTTTGTTTTATAAATTTAGATGTAATGACCATCTTACTAATAGAATAAAATTTTAAAGGCTAAATTGTTTTATATTGAAAAATAGTTAACTATAGATATTAATTTGTTAATAGAATTTAAATTTAAAAACTAAATTATTACTTAAAAATCAAGCTAAGGACTAATTTATAGATTTTATTATACCTAAGAGGCTTAATTATAAATTATCCTAAAATTTTAATTTCAACATTTATATTAAAATTTAAATTGATGGTTATATTTATGCATTATGATTTAATGCAAATGCAATTTTTTCTTGTTAAGTATGGTCCGTGGAATTGTAATTGACCAATATATCTTTCATTTTATGAAAAAAAAAAAAACTTCAAGTTATATTGGTAGTCTCTCTCATAGGGATTATTACCATTGAAAATCACATAAATTTGGAAAAACTTGCAGTTGTTGTCTTCTTACTCACACCCATCACATAAATTAAAGTGAATGGAAATCGGGTAATGATCATAAGAAAGGGATTTTACTGGCCATATCCCATCTATAAGGACTTTTCCCAACATCTTTTTTTTGAAAATTTGGACTCCAAAACTTGTTGACAATGTTACTCCTTTTATGGAGTATCTGGAAGAGCAGAAATCATTTCTATCTTTCGGAATGAAGTTCAGGATTATCGCAGTGTGATTGCAGCAGCTTTATCAAATTTCAATGATTTTATGGCAACTCATAGTTTTCCATGCCTTTTCAAACAGACGACTATCATCCTCTTATGGTTTGGTCTCCTCCAAAGCAAAGTGTCATTAAACTCAACTTTGATGGAGTAGTGTGTCAAGCTTTGAATTATGGTGTTGTAAATGTTATGGCAAGGAACTCCTTATCTGTGCCTCTAGGTTGGAGTTGGCGTTAGCTTGCAAGGAAGCAGTTCTCTTTGCCAAACAAAAGGTTTTCAATGCGTGGTGATTGAGGAGGATGCTTTGGTTATCATTGATGCAACTAAAGGGTAATCTCTTTCAAGCTTAGTTAGGGGAATCATTATGGATATTCAGCACCTCCAAGAATTTTGAGTTAGTCTCTTTTCAGCAAGTCAATAAGATGAGGAACTCAGCTGCCCACAGCATAGCTAGAAAAGCTTTGCTTGATGATTCTTTTCTCTTTAATCCTTTGACACAAGTTAATTATGTGATCTCTTCTCCCAATTTGAGGCTTCAATATATTCTACTTTGGAAAAAAAAAATCTTTTTTTTTTTAATTATAATTTTTATCTTAAACTTTGTATTATCTTTTTTTTTTTTTAATTATAATTTTTATCTTAAACTTTGTATTACATATGATGACACAAATGATTTGTTGTTGGGTTCGTAACCATACCACGGGAAACCTATAGCCTGTGGGGATAATTCACTTGCTCTTGTGTAAACGTCGTCGTTTCAGGAGGATAATTGATTGTCCGCTGTTGCCTCTGTCACTTGCACTGATATCGCTCCCAAAAGCCAGAAGCCTAGAGTCGGAAAGAATGGCACCGAAAAAGAAGCAGCAGAAGCATAACAACAAAGCGACCTCAACTTATTCTTCTAAATCTAAACCCCAGTCATCGTCATCGTCCTCTGGTCCAAGGCTCCATATTTCAGCGGACAACGAGAACCGTCTACGGCGGCTCTTACTAAACTCAAACCGCTCCACCCAGCCCGCCTCAGCGGCAGCGGTCCAAGAGAATCTCTCAAGGACCCAAAAGGCCAAGAGACTCAAAAATGTCTACGAGAAGCTCTCATGTGAAGGTTTCTCTAATGATCAAATTGAACTCGCCCTCACTTCTCTCAAGGTAATAATGAGTTATTTAGTTTACACACAGGAAAGGTGGAGTCTTTTGATCGAAAGTGTTTTGATTTGATTGAGTTGGTTGTGTTTTTTATATTGGGAGTAGGATAATGCTACATTTGAGTCTGCTTTGGATTGGTTATGCTTGAATTTACCGGGAAATGAGCTTCCTTTGAAGTTTTCCAGTGGAATTTCTCTGCATACTAACCAAGGTATATGTGATTTTTATTTCAATGAATAAATTTTGTTATAATGAAATTGTGCTTGACAATCTATTGTAATGTGTTGATGTTGGACAGTCATGTGACGTTAGCAAAATTTCCCCTTTTGGTGGTGTGATTTGCAGGTTCTGTTAGTGTTGTATCAACTGCACGTGGTGATCAGACTCCTTCAGTTAATCCTACCAAGACTGAGGAAGATGTGCAGCCAGTTTCTGTTAGAATTAAGGGAAGGTGGGATGATGATGACACTTTGGATTCTCGCCAACCATCTCAAGCAGATTGGATTAGGCAATATATGGAACAACAGGAAGAGGTAGGCAGAATGAATGCTTTTTCATATTATGAATTTCTTGCATCTATATTTATTTTTAAAAGAAGGGAAATAAATAACTTGGATGTCCAGGTGTGCTTGTAGTCTTCTAGAATTTGATATATGTATTGTTTTATTAACATTGGCGCATGTGATAGTGTACTTCTGTGCTCTTGGATTCATTAAGATCAAATTTATTTTTATTTTCTTCATAGTCGTTTTTGTGAAATCTATCAAGAATAACTTAAAACTTAAATTTAATATATAGAGGATACCATTTATTTTTGTGTGAACATACTATCAAGTAGAGTATTTCATATGCATTGTTATGATGTTATCTATAATTTGGGCTTGAGAGGGGTTTTATTTTTGCTTAGGTAAGAAGAAAGTTCTGAAGTTGATCCCTTATACTTTTAAGGGTTTTTATTTTTTATTTTTCTAGATTTTTTCTCCATATATTTTTGGGGGGCAGGGAAGAAAGAGGGGTATTTGGAGGGGAAGACTTTGCGTTGCCTGGTTATTATCCTCTTACGGATTAGGATTTCAAACACTTGCTATTGTGGTCAATGTTTTGGTGATTGTTTTAAATTGTGATTTCCCGATCTTGTAGATGACTCTCTCTTTGTAATTGGCTTAAAAATGGTGATTGTATTTACTTGTGGGGCAAAAAAAAAAAAACAAAAGAGAACTCTTGGAACTTGGAAACATGATGTAAAAATAGTGAGAGATCTGTCTTATGTTGTAGTGAAGAATCTGCAAGACTTGTGTTATGAAACTACTGCCTGAGTGAGCATATCTTTATTGGCAGAAATATATACAGGGCTTTGGATGAAGCTAAATTTTGAGGGTAAAAGTGAATGAAAATGTGATTTATGTTTTTATGCTTCAAAATGAAGTATGCTTTATCATGTATTTTATCTCCAATATTGTTTATAGTTGCCCATTGAACTATATTGGAGATGATTCCTTGTCCTCCATTATTAATGTCCTATATTTTATTATCAATGTATCTTCTTTCTTATAAAGAAAAAAGATATTACATTTCTGGGTTTTGGGGTATTACCTTGGTTGATTTTTAAGGAAATGCTGAGGCAACTAGTTTCATGTTTCCTTTTGGAGAAACTATGCAATAAGACATGGAGCTTGATAGAACTGCACTGTCTGGAAGAGCTTCTACATTTGCTAGATTTGGTTTATTTTGCATTTATAACATTTAAAAAGTTGTTTATTTGATATTTTGGGTAAGAAATTTGTGTATCTAAATTCAAAAGAAAATTTTATTTTCAACAATTACTGTATCAGGGGAATTAACAATCATTTTGTAATATTTGCAGGATGAATCTCAAACTTGGGAAGATTATGCAATTGATGGAAGTTTTTCTAACCAGGTACTTCCACCACCCTTTCTTTTTAGTATAATAAAAGGAAATATTCGGTGGTAGAATAACTTGGAAGCTTATGTTGTCCCTTGGTATTATCCCTTTCTCTTTATTTTATAGGATCCTGTACCGCGGTCTTACGACATTATTGCTAAAGAGTACTATGCAGCACGAATAGAAGCTACAAAAGCCAAAGAAAAAGGGGATAAACAAAGTCAGGAGCAAGCAGGGGATATTATCCGTAAACTCAAACAAGAATTGTCTTCTCTAGGTTAAATTCAGTCTTTTTCCTGATCCATGGTCAAATCTGGTTGTGATCTCAATTACCTTGTGCTGTATTACATTCATTGAGCAGGATTATCAGATGAAATATTGGCACAAGAGTTTAGCCACGAACGTGGTTCTGGTTCTGGGTCTGAGGGCGTATTTGCAGGTTCTATGCCTCATGAACAACTTCGGGCGAAAACATCATCTAATACTGAAGGTGGCTCAACCTTTGTTGTTTCCTCCAAGGAATTACCAGTAAATGCCCTTGAGATGGAGAGTTCAAGTTCTAGGGAGTTTCCAGATAAACCTGTTCCGTCTTGTGAACCTGCTCAGGGAACCACTGTCATAGAAGATGAGGCTGGAGACATGGAGCTCGGGGATTTCTTCTTTGAAGATGCTGCATCTAATGAATCTTTGCCACCTGAAGTATTGGAATTACAAAAGAAGGAAAAAATGAGGGAATTATCTAGTGGGAAGAATTTAGAGAAACTAGATGGCATCTGGAAGAAGGTACTAATGTTTGAAATACAGGAAATTGTTAAGAAAATATTGTTGATAATCGATGTTATGCAACACATGATGCCTAGTAAAAACTTCATAAATTTACTTGTATGTTTTTTCTACTTGCAATGAATTTGTTGTACTAATCTTAGGGTTAGAATGTTTGGAGCAATATTATATATGCTACTGCAGAATAATTTTAATTTATGACCATTTTTTTTATCTGGATGCATACAATTATATCCCTTTGTTTTTGCGTGTGTTTCTCCCTTCATGGGGTGAGGTAGTGAGAAAAGATTTAGCAATTCTTATTTTTTCTGAAAATTTAGCACTAAATGAAGTGGCATGAATGAAAGGGATCCCCGTAGTTGACCCGAACTACTTTGGAATTGGGGTTTAGTTGAGTTGAGTTTCTCCCATGGTGAGTTGAGTTGGCTCCTACAGTGCAGTTGTTTTGCACATGTAAGTTGGAATTGCTCTTTCTTTTATTATTTCTTTCTTATAATGAGGTCTAAACAATGACAGGGGGACCCACAGAAGATTCCTAAGGCTGTTCTTCACCAATTATGTCAAAAATCAGGGTGGGAAGCTCCAAATTTCAATAAGATTCTTGAAAGGAAAAAGGGTTTCTCATATTCCGTTAGCATATTACGCAAAGCTACTGGAAGGGGCAAGAGCAGAAAAGCTGGAGGGTTGATCACACTTCAGCTTCCTGACCAGGATGAAACATATGAATCTGCTGAGGTAACATATGAATCTGCTGAGGTACTTTAGCTCTTTTTTCATTTGCAAATTCAAACTTTCAAAGTTACTCTTATCTCCACGCTTGTTGCAAGTTAATTCTAGGCAGCGCATTTCTGGGTAATAATGAGACACTTAACTAGGACAATTGTTATTTCTCTGTCCCACCACCAATTCTCAGTCCTAATTACAACCCTGTTCTATCCCTTTTCTTGGCTCTAGCCTTGTCTGGACCTCTACCTTCTGAGATATAACTAGGGAAGGAAATGCATTGGTCACTGACCTTGATTTGTGCATTACTCATCCATATTTAGATACCCCTATGTATGATATTATTTTTCTCCTCTTTACTTTCTGTATTATCCCAGTTTCTTTCCAAGGCTAGTTTATTCTTACCTTTATCACATCCTCACAGTTATGCCTTTATCACATCCTCACAGTTATGCCTTTATCTCATCTGATTTACGAAGGTTTATGGTCTCTCTCTCTCTCTCTCTCTCTCTCTCTCAACATTTTATTCTTTTTGGATCTTTTCAAAGGTGTGGTGCTGTGCAAAGTGCAAACTTAACTAAATTTTAACTTGAGGCAAAATATCAGCTTTACTCATGTTGTGTTGCAATAGTTAATGCATCATACATTTAACTGTAAGAAGATGAGGGTTGACACAAAACTAGGAAAACAATTTTGGGGTAGAGTGGAAATGATTGTGAGATTAACATCCTAAGACTGTCAAGTTGCATTTCATGAGCCATTATTTGTCTTAATAGGAACTTCAAGTCTATGGTCTCCAAATGCAAGTGTGATAGGTGTGATGGGGGGGCGAAGAACATACTGATTTTATATCAGGCATAATTGGATGCTTACTCTTGTATCTATTTAATCTATATCTTTGTATATGTATTAGACATAATTCTAAAAATATTAATCATGTTAGTCATATGCAGGTCTCTACTTGAGTATAATTGGGTATTTGGGACATAAAACCTCTCAATCTTTTCCCTCTGAATGAATGAACATGAGACAAGATCTTCTACGGTTCAATTTTTTTCTTTCCCCTTAATTGGGTTAGACCCTTAAATTTCTGATCTTATGTTCAATTTTTTTTCCTAACAAATCCTTGTTTTATTGTTCTTATCCTCGTTTCTTAGGGGCATGATTTAGAATCCTCTGCTCCTTTGCAATTGATGCTTAGTCCTGCTGTTGCCTTGTATCCTTTGCTTTTAACTTATGCACAATTTTTTTTGTTATTCATTCATTTTTTTTTTAACTTTCAGTATTCCTTTTTTGAAGATTTTAAATTTTGTTCATTGGATGTATTTGAAATGGATGTAAATGTATTTCAACCCCAGGATGCTCAGAATAGAGTTGCAGCATTTGCTGTTCATCAACTGTTTCCTGATATCCCCATTCACCTAATAGTCACCGATCCTTATGCTTCTCTTATATTGCAGTGGAAAGAAGGTAATTCTTTATAATTGTAGGCCATAAAACTGTGGAAATGTTCATTTATTTGTACATTCAACCTTTTCATTAGAACTGTCATAACTGTTCTTGTTGTAATAGTTTTTATTTTTAATTTTTGTTGTTTCATTGCAATTGTTGGATTAACTAAGAATGCTAAAGTCTAATTATCCTTACAGGGCAATCATCAATTAAGGCAGAAAGCACATTAGAGGACCGCAGGACTGGTTTTGTGGATTGGTTACTGAGTGCAGATGGATCAACCGAGACTGATGTTGCTACCAGTAGGCTTTCAGAAACATTACAAAAATCTCATGTCAAAGAAATTAACAATTCAAGAGATGCTGGTGCTGATCCAGCAGCAGGAGGTATGTACTATTTTCTGAAGCAATTGGTGTAGTAAACTTTCTTGCTGATAGTGTCACTTGTTTTGATGGGATTTAAATAATAAAGTCTCTGCTTTCATTTGATCTAAACAGTTGCACTTGTCACTAGTGAGCAAGTGTTATCATTTTTATGTTCCATTTTTTTTTGGTTAATATGTTGCTTCATTTTAACCAATGTCTCTTGCTGTTGAATAAAAATAATGATGAAGCCTTTGAAAGAACAGTTAAAGATTGAGGTAACAGACTGGTTGATTTTGAGTCATTCAATCCTCATTTGAATGAGTACTGAATGAATAGCTCCAAATTAGTGTATGATGGAGTTATGATACAAAGATTATGAAAATTTTCCAAATTTTGTATCATAAGATTTCTTTACTTTTGACTATCTCATATTGTAGGAGAAAACTATACCAGGAATGTGGAAAGTTCTCATTTGAGACAGGAGCAAGAGAAGAAAAAGAAAATGCAGAAATACAAGGTTCTTTTTTAACCCTCAGTTCTGATTTGGTGAAAAATAGATCATTGAAGGGAATTTTTAATATTTATCTGTAGTAATGATTCTTATGTCCTTTATGTGAAAATTCTCTTGCTTCTCTCCAGAAGACAATAAAAAACCCTGAACCTATCTAGTCTGGTATCATATGTTGTATATGATTCAAAATTTAAGTGGATCATTGGCTTATCAGTATCCACTTTATGGCATCTTTAAATATATTTTTTAGTTGTCTATCATCACAAGTCATTACCTAGTTATGATCCTGCTGAAGTGGAATTTAAAAGCAAGTCCTTTTTTAACATTTTTGGATGAAGTACAAAGTGAATATTAAATAATCATTAAAACTGATATTTGCATAGAGACATGGATATTCTGTCCACAGATTGAAAGATTAATCCAATGTTAGAAGCAAAGAATGTTGAGAGAGTACTAGTAGTTATGTGAATTGTGATATAACCATGCTACGTATTATCGTCCTTGAAGGATCCATGTTTGATGAGGATTTGAGAGAGTTAAGGAAGGTGAAATATTAAGAACTGAGATAAGCAGCTCTATGTAGTTTGTTGGCATTTGCTTATGTAGCTTTTGTCTTTTAAATCAGTAAATAGAAAGAAATATTGTACATATCCTAACTAATTAACGTGAGTTATAAAGTTATTGAAAGGATGATTTGCTATTATAAGGGCATTTCCTACGAAAAAGGCTATCACCTTGTCATAGCCATTAACATTGAAAGGGCCCTAATGTTGTTCTGTGAATATTAGGGATGATACTCTATTTCTATATTAGTTTTATCCAAATATAATAAACATTGAAGATCATATAAATAATGTATTGTATAAGGTGATAGGATTATTCTTTTTTGAAGTTCTTTAAATTAGGCTCAAATTTTTTGGACTGGGAAAGGAGACACTCAACATTGAGGATAAGGTATCCTCCTATACAGCCAGCACACTACAAGCAAACAAAAGGACAAGGTCAAAAAAAATAAAGCCCTCCACTGAAGCTGAATAAGACTTAAAGACATCCCCTTGAAATCTTCAGAAGCATGAGTTCACAGAGAAGTATGGATGACCCCAATGTTCTATAAAAAATAAGGGACAAACTTTGGTTCTTGAGAGTGTCTGCATTCATATCCTTCCAAGCACTCCATAACACCACACACACGCACACACAAAGGAGCACCATTTCGAAGAATATTTGCATTTTTCTACATCCAAACCCTCTGCTTTCAGCTGAAATTAGTCATGTAAGTGAAACTGTAGAAGCTATATGACTGTTGAACACATAAGTAGGGCTATAGTTCATTTTCCTTTTTGAGTTGAAAAATTGTGGGCACAGCGTGAGTTGGGTTAATATATGATTATTTGGTCTGCATTTACTTTCCCTTTTTTTTTTATTTTTTGGAATTTTCACAGCTGTTTTATGTTGCTTATGTAAATACTTGTATGCATGTTGTAGGAAATGTTGAAAACTAGAACTGCTCTTCCAATTGCTGGATTGAAGGTTGATATTTTGCAAATGCTAAAGGAGAACAATTTTCTTGTTGTGTGTGGGGAAACAGGCTCTGGAAAGACTACTCAGGTCCATATTCACATTGACAAGCCAACTTTTATTTTCTTTCCTTGTTTTACTTTTAGTTGTCTAGTTGTTGTGCTGGCTAAGCTTTTGGTGTTCTGTTATCTAACTGGAGTGCACTTTCCTTTTTCTGTCCTCCATTGTAAGAAACAAGTCCTCAGCCCTCTAACTGGCCTTTGTATGTAGGTTCCACAATTTATATTGGATGACATGATTGAATCAGGACGTGGTGGACAGTGTAACATTATATGTACACAACCGAGGAGAATAGCGGTGGGTACTTGATTTGATCCATAAATGGATGAGTGTTTTTAGACACTTATCTCATCTACATGTTATTGCTATGCATTACTGACTTACTCTCCAAATAAAACATTCATGTATTTTGTTCTAGTTCTAACAACTCTGGAAAGAGAAAAAACGAAATATATAATAACGCATTTGCATAAGAATATTGTTTTGCGACAAACAACAAAATTTAAACGTGAGGGGAATCACTGCTACAGATTGAAATACTCTTCCTATTTTGATGGTAGAAGTCAATAAGGAATAACTGCAATCTAGGTCTACCTATCTTATTATCTTACACGTCCCAATGGAAAATCATTGCTTGGTACCTTAGCTTTCCTCTCTATCCAGGGACTCCAGAATCCAGATCACTACAAATTTGGCTCAAATTCCATTTGTGCTCCCCTCCTTTGTCCTGATGGAGTCTCAAATTCATTAGCAAAAATTCATCCTAACTTGTGAGGATAACCCAGTTGTCATTTGAAATACTGACTTAGCATTACTTTCTAAAGTGACTGCTAAATGAGTTAGATGCCGACCATATACTGCACCTCTCTCTAAAGAATCCTACCTAGTACCTAAACCCTTGTGTTGTAACTGCAAATTGATCCTTATCAGGCAACACTTAGACATTTGTTCTTCAAACTGGACACTCTCTCAATTCTGTGTAATAATATTTTCATGTTTGGGAAGCTCTTGTTCTTATCGAAGCATAACAGTGCCATTAGTTTGCTGCAAATGAAAGGCGCTAACCTCCTCAGATTCAAATTTAATATATTGAACCAGATACTGCTTGTTATCCCCACTCAGCAGAGTACCCCTAAGAGCATCCACAATGTAATTAAACAAAGGAGAAAGAGGATCCCTTTGCCTTAAACCCCTTGAATCTCCAAACTTACTCTTCGGATATCCATTTACAATGATAAAATGTATTAGAGAAGATAGGGAATCTCTAATCTATTTCCTCCCTTTTTCTTCCCTTCCTGTTATATATCTCCTATAAGCCATCCTTGATTAACGAATATGAAGAAAACTTTTCTATTCATTTGGGAACTGTATTCATGATTGCTGTATCATATTGTAGGCTATTTCTGTGGCTGAAAGAGTTGCTGATGAGAGATGTGAACCTTCACCTGGTTCAAATGGCTCTTTGGTTGGTTATCAAGTTCGTCTTGATAGTGCAAGGTGTTAATCAGCTTTCTTCTTTCTTGTTGGCTTTTATCATTACTTTTTGAGGATGCAGCAAGGACTAAGGAGCACCATAGTTCCAAATGCATAAACTGCATTTCATATTTCATTTGGTCGTAGTATTTTGTTTCATTCATTTATCTACATGCATACTTCTGAACATTATTTTGTTATGAGATCTAGTTGTAAGGACAAACTAGGGTTTTAGTGATCGAAAATCATCCTTATTCTATCAGCAAACATCTTATTATTTCTTTCCATTTCCCAATGGGTTTATGGAATCTAATGACCTGCTTTATTTATCCCAATCCCCATGTTTCTGATTCTGAATGTGTTATTCTTGTACTCTGGTTTAAGTTTTATGCAAAATATGAGACTGAACCAAGTCTATGGGTTTCCTTGTAAGTTAATTTGAAATGGAATGAGATGGTTGTAAAATCCACGCTTAATCAAATTGAAAGTTTTTTCTATTGGTTTGCTTCACTTTTAGGGCTGGAATACAATATTCACTGTTTATGCTGGTTTTCTTAAGCCCTAAACTAATTGAAAGCAATTTAAAACTCATTCTTTTGGTTTATGAGTATCATAACCCTTAGTGGAAGTAGTCGAATACATTCCTTTGACAGACAAGCAAGATGAAAATCTAGCATAGTTTCAAATGGAAACTTGTGTTCAGATTATCATAACATGTTTACAACTCGCGAATCTCAAACAGTATGTCTATGCTATGAGCTAGCAGGCAGCAGATAATGGCTCTATGTCAAGATATTCAAAATTAGTAACACAGGATCCAAAAAGT
The DNA here is from genome assembly GCF_030052815.1 of Hevea brasiliensis. NCBI lineage: Eukaryota > Viridiplantae > Streptophyta > Magnoliopsida > Malpighiales > Euphorbiaceae > Hevea > Hevea brasiliensis. The sequence goes on from NC_079506.1 coordinate 10,363,915, forward strand.
ATCCTGAAAGGACATAGTTTTTGAAATGCTCAACTCACCAATTTCCGTAAAGCTTACAACTTCATATAAAATAATTATTTGGGGAAAAGTGTTTACTTGGCTAAGCCTCTTCTATATGCTCAGCTGCTTGTAAAATGCTGCTACAACCTTTGGGCAAAGATAGTAGAAGAATGTAAACTCAATAAATGGATAAAAGTATAGCAATGAGATAGAAAGAAGGTTTTCAATGAATAAAATGATGAATTGAGGTTTGATAAACATATCACTAAGCCATCTCAAAATTTACTCTTGTAGGCATAAATCCTCATTGCAATACACAACTGTAGCTTGATATTTCATCACTATAAAAATTTTATAGCATTGTGCTAAATATACATAAATCTTGTATGAAAAAGCATTGCAGCTGAAAATATCATGATAGAAAGATTTTGACAATCCATGATATCAACTTGAAGTATCTAGCTCATATGAGTAATCTTAATAAGAAGATAAAAGATATTTCATTATTATAACAATTTTGTGGTATTGTGCTAAACATGCATAAATCCTGTATGGAACAACATCACAGCTGAAAGTATCTTGACAGAAAAGATTTTGACAAGATCCATGCTATCAACTTGAAGTGTCTAGCTTATATGACTATTCTCAATCTGTAAGAAAAATAAGGTTCAGGGACTGTGAGATCATTTGGAGAGATTTCAATTCCTGAAGCAAAATAGGCTCCAAGTAATCTCACCTGGATTTTATTTCAATCCCTGCAGAACAGGTTCTGAGGACTTGTAATTTCACCCAGAGTAATCTTAACTCCTATAGCATAGTTTGCTCCAGGGACGCTTAAATATCTTGTGGAGTACTTTAGTAGTTGTGTCATATTGCATGTTTATGGGGTATCATTATTCATGAATACTAAATCTTTTTGCTTATATTTTATTTTTGTAGGAGTGAGAAAACGAAGCTTCTCTTTTGTACAACTGGCATACTTTTGAGACGGCTAGCGGTAATTTAGTGATTGCTCTTGAATTTGTGGTATTTAAATTTGCCCATACTGTATTTTTGTTAACAAAATAAAAATTTAGATGTCTTTGACTTTAGGTCCTTGTAAAATACCACATGCTATGTGCATGTGAAAAAATTTTCAAATTTTGAAGTTACCACAATAGGTTGTTTCTTGTTTTCTAAACTATCTAAAATTTGTCCTTGTTCCCCTTAGCAGGGAATAACTTATCCTTGTTGCTATAATCATACTTTTCTTTTCTCATTTTAATAAATTATTTTTTTACAAGAAAAAACCTTACTGCCCTGCATACCCATAACTTTAGCTGCTTGTGATGCTTTGTCCAAAACACTTGGGAAAAAAGAGGGTCTTATGATGTTTTTTCTCTGGAGTATTTTGATGCTAGCTGCATTTGAGATTTAATGTTTCAGAATGAAATCTTTGGCATCGATATTTGTTTGAAATCAATACTATGTTCATCCTATAAAGATATGCTCCCTTTTCTTTTTTACTTGCCTCAAATTATAGTCAACTTTCTTTTTTGAAAGGTTATCTAATTTATTTGCTTGCTAATATGTCCCTATTTAATATGCATCAAAAAATAAAAAATTGATTAGTTCTAAGAATAATTTAGTAACATGAGCCATTTAATTTTGATGAAGTACATCAACCTTCCCAGAGCTCGCAAGAGTGGGATGCTTCATGCATTGGGTTATCTTTTTTTTTTAATATTAATAGAGGGATATATTAGGAACAATCTAAGCAAAATTTATTGCTTTAACTATATCAACTAAATTTTTTTAATATATGTGAAAATAAAAGTAGGCCTATGTTCATGGGATGGAGGTAATACATATTATGTTTTAATTTGGCAGAGTATCCTTTTCCATTGTTTTGTAATTTTTCTAATTTTCTTTTGTTTATAATTTTTTTATCTAAAAATTAAAAAAAGTATAAAATATTTCAGAAATTTGAAATCACTAAATGGAATTTATTTTTCTTGTTTTCTGAATTGTTTAAATTTGCTGCCCTACCATCACATATGGATAACTTTTGCTTATTTTTGTTTGTACTATTTGCAGGGGGATAGAAACTTGACTGGTGTTACTCATGTCATAGTTGATGAGGTTCATGAACGGTCTATTTTGGTGAGTGAAATTTAATGTAGCCTAAGGTATTTTAGTTTGTTGATCCTTAGATTTTGAAGACTTGTTTCTTTCATTTTTTTCCTTTTGCTTTCTTGCTCAGTGTACTGTCTGTGTAGTAGGTAATGTGTGCCTCCTTGTAGTACTCAGAAAGCAGTAAAGTAAGGGCGGTTATTGGTAAGATATTAGTGGATTTCATGAGGATAAATTAATGGAGTTAATTTTTCCCCTGATAATAAAGCACATATGCAGTGTCTTTCGGTGAGTTAATAAATGTATAATGGATGCCAGTCATTCTTTTCAATGCAGAGCTTCTGTTTTGCTTTTTATTTGTTGCTTGGGGGAATGTTTCTAGCAGGTAGGCTCTAGAAACTAAGATTCAGTCTTGTCACTGTATACTAGAATGCATGTGATGTCTTGATTTACCTCTCAATAGAAGCGCTTGTAAGGCAGCCAGATCACCTCCAGATCAGTTGATTTTTGTGTAAAATGGATACTGTTATGTACTCATCTGTTTGGTTGATAACTTCCATTACAGGCATCATATTATGAAAAAAATTTCTATGCTGCTGCTGGGATTCTTAATTTCCTATCAAGGTTAGGAGTTATGCTGTAGGAAATGCATGGCCCTGATTGGCAAGAATGGAAGACCAAAAAGTTTTCTCCTACCTTTGCTTGATAGTTAACATGCCCAATTATGCTAGTGATATTCGTGCAACATGTTTGCTGTGTATCTCATATGCCTGTGTGTCTATACATATCATAGTGGCTGATGGTTTGACAATTTCAAATGGAAGCAACATTCATATCAAAAAAGAGAATTCAAGGTGCAATATTTCATTATGATTCATTTCACTTGGATAGACTCACAGCTTAGTTTTTTAAATTATTTTAGAGCATTTAAAGCATGACCTAATTGATTTTGGTGTTTTTGGTTTTTGCTACTGAGTTGGCCCTTTTCATTATTATACTTGCCTTTTGACTTCCTGAGGAAAAGGGACATGGTTTCACATTTGATGTACTTGGCAAGATTTCATTTTATACAGAAAAAAAACAGAGGTTTACTTAAACAAAATTATCATATTTCTTGCTGTAACAGGGTGATTTTCTACTTATTGTTTTGAAGAATCTGATTGAGAAGCAATCTGATCATGGCACACCAAAGCTGAAAGTTATTCTTATGTATGCATATTTTCAATTTCATTCCATGGGCAGTGCTTATCTGTTCTCTGAAAGTATGTGCTGATTGCTGATTATTATTAAATTGACGCCATTCAGGTCTGCAACAGTTGATTCAACTTTATTTTCAAGTTACTTTGGACACTGTCCTGTTCTTACTGCACAAGGACGTACACATCCCGTGACAACTTACTTTCTTGAGGATATATATGAAAGTATCAACTATCACTTGGCTTCAGATTCTCCGGCTGCATTAAGATATCAAACATCGACAGTTGATAAGGTGGTTTTACATTTTGATTCCAAAATAAGGTTATGGTTTTTGTTATGTAATCCTTGCAACTTCTTTATTTTACTTTATTTTTACTAATTTCTGAGGTATAATAACGCTAAGCTTTTCCTAAAATTTTTCTTCTTTGTACATGAAAATATTAGTAATTCAGATAATTATGTCCAAGTTATCCCCTCTTCCCTCTTCTCTCTTTCTCATTCTGTGCTTTTCTTGCTTCTTTTGTTGCTTCTGTAACCAAAAAAAGAGAGTAGAGTAGATGCCACATGGGCTAGTTAATGTGGCATGTATAATTCCATAAAAAAAATGTAGCACGTATAATTGGATGACTCAGATGATGTAGATCCATTTTGAGTATCTATAAAATATTAAGTTCATTTGGAGATGTGATTTTCTAACTTTAAATCAATAACTTATCCATTATGTATTTATGTCAATTGTAATTTGACATGGTTGGACTGTTGATGTGGATTCAAATGAAGGTTTGCCTTCTCTAGATATGAACTTTGACACTATACCTTACTTCCTAATGTGCTTAAACAGCAAGGCCTTCATAGTATTATTTTAGCAGTTATTTGATGAATTTCTTAACAGTAAACTGTATGCGTGAAAGCTCGATGGCTACATTGTGTAATCAAGCATGTTGAGATCACTCATGTCTAGGGAGGCTTTTTTGTGATCACAAAAATTTCCAAATGTTTCTGACATTGGTTTTCTGGATGTTGTTTGGCTTCATATCATCAATTTTATGGTGTTATTTACATACCTTTCGATTTCAGGCTTGGCCTATTGAATGCATATAGTTGGTTTTCTATTGCTAATTCAATGATTTGAGGATTTTTTTTTGTTTTTTTTTTCCGTCCTTAACCTCTAAATAATGAGTGATGGCTGCAGAGTGGTCCTGTGAATAACCGTAGAGGAAAAAAGAATCTTGTATTATCTGGTTGGGGGGATGATTCTCTGCTCTCAGAAGACTATGTTAATCCCCATTATGTTTTAAGCAGTTATCATTCTTATGGTGAGCAAACACAACAGAATTTGGTAAGTGCCGTGGCTGTATTGATGTCATAGTTTTCATTTCAGTTATTTTCAAGATTCTATAATATGCAGTTAATCTTCTTTACAGAAAAGATTGAATGAAGATGTCATTGATTATGATCTACTGGAAGACTTGATATGCCATGTTGATGAAACATTTGATGAAGGTGCCATACTGGTCTTTTTGCCTGTAAGTCCATCAATAATTCTTTTGCATCAATAAGTCATTAGCATTTTCTGTTCTCTCGAGACTAATTTGATGCAATTTCTACCTGTAACAGGGAGTGTCGGAAATTTATATGTTACTTGATAGGTTGGCAGCGTCTTATCGATTTGGTGGAGCATCAGCTGATTGGATTCTCCCTTTGCATTCATCTATAGCATCAATAGATCAGAAAAAAGTGTTTTTACGGCCTCCTGAAAACATACGAAAGGTAATCTCTTGCTGTCAATTATTATTGATTCTTTTATTGTAATAACTAACTATTTTGAATTAGTTTTTTTTTTTTTTTTTGGTTTCTTCTAAGAATGCATTGTTTTCCTCAACAAAGTTGCTCCTCATATAGAAGCTGTGATAAGTATTTTGTTGTGTGTTTAACTGTTTATCCAAATGTCATAGATGCTAAATTATGAGATGAATGGTGCTTGGATCCTGTCCAAATGATGTTCTTGTAGGAGTGGGTTATCTTGTAAAGAAAATTTGAATTCCACGGGAGGGTAGGACAAACTTTAAGCTAGTCAGGATGAATGGCAAATAGTATGAACTGTAGGAGCTCAGAAGGGGGAAGGTCCCTTTAATTGGGGACTAATGCTCATTTGTAAAATACCACTCCTTGAGCAATGAAGGCCTCCTTGATGTGTCATGGCCAATTAGAAAGGCTTTCTGATGGAATTAAGGTTGACTAGGTGACAGATCATTAGTCCCACTAGTGGAAAATTTGTGACCTGAGAATATAAGTTTAGTTTTATTAGTGTGGGTTCAGCTGGTCAGCTTAGACTCCTTTTTGTACAACCCTAACGCAGGGTCACAATTTAGAGGCATGTGGAGCCAATAGGTTTAGTATGCCCCTGAGTATTACACCATGTTACTTTCCCTTGCTTCATGGGATTCTTATGTTTCCAATCAGTAACTTTTGAAATCCAAACGAAATGTAGATTGGGTTTCTTTTGAAACCCTAGTTTAAAATGTGGTGTTGTAGCCTGCTGGATGTCCTAAAAGAACTTTGGGATTGCCCCTTTGATTTTGGGGCGATTATCATTCAAGCCCTTTTTTTTTTTTCCTCTCCCTCTTTCTTTCCCAGAGGTCTGGAGAAAGTTGTAGTCAATTGGATTTTCCTACTTAGAACGCATTTATTCATATTCAAGGGATTTGGGTGGAAAAGTTCATGTAGTTACTGAATTATGCTTCGATCTATATTTCTTGAGAGGAATGGTAAGATATTCTGGGTTCAATACACGTCTTTTTCATTTTCTTTCTCATTTTTTTTCTGCTTTCTCTTGCAGGTTATTATAGCAACAAATATTGCAGAGACAAGTATAACAATAGATGATGTAGTTTATGTGATTGACTGTGGAAAGCATAAGGAAAATCGTTACAATCCTCAGAAGGTCTGTTTTTTCCCTCTTTTGTTTTTTTTTTTTTTTTTTTTAGATAATGGTAGTTTGTTTTCAAGTGTTTAATGTATTTACACAATAATGACAGCATGATCCTTTATATAATTGCAGTGTGCAAAAATTTTATGCTTTTGTCTGTATGGCCTACACTAGGAGAGTTGCTATGTTTTAGATAATGGATTGCACTATTTGTAGTAAGGTGTATCGTAAGAAAACTCTAATATTGCATAGGAGGCATACTAGGAGCCATTGTCTCATCATACAATGTTAAAAGTCTTGGTCTGCAATCATAAGGGCATTGGCTTTAGTCTTGAGAGCAGCACTTGAAGCAAAAATGTTGACCATCGGACTGTTCTACTTGTACATATACCATAGCAGGACCTTACTTCTGGAGGATCATAAGAATGAATCACTGTGACCACCAGCAACAGGTAGTTTATGATTATGATCAGGTCAACGTCGAGGTAATGAACATATAGTGCAGTTTTAGTAGCTTGCATTACTTCAGTTGCAAATGATCAGTTAGCAGATGGTTACTAGTCAAGGTTTGTGTGATCTAATTTGTTATGAGTTGACATACAGAACTCATGGAACGTAAAAAATGACCAGCTTATGCAGAGGTTTCAGCTATCTGACTACTAAAGCTTTTATGGTGGACACATCTCAATTCTCAAGTTATTAATGAGTTTAAGGATTATAATGGCGAATTAGGGCTGATTAGAGAAAGAAGCTGAGAACATATTACTGTTGGAGGCAACCTTTGAAAGATAGGAACAAAGAAAAAGAAGAGAGAGAGAAAGACAGCAAATCATACCAGGCAAACATGCGTTTGAAAACTCTAACAATAAATTTATATTAAGGTAATGACTATTGGAAGAATTCCTAATCAATGAATAGGAACATGTTCTTTTTTAACAAATGAAATTCAAGGAAGAAGGAAAAGAGAATACTATGTGTGGGATAGAGTATTCTCCTAGTCTAGCCAGAACAAAGCTATAAACAGCAAAGAAAAGAAACTAAAAATCTAGAAGCCATCTAATTATGCTGAACAGCACTCAAGGGCACTCTATAATCCACGAAGCAGAAGCCCTTAAATAAGCAAAGAAAACCATTGGGGAAACTTTGAATAGAAGGTTTTAGGAGAAAACCTAAATTTTTGAAGTTAACAAATATGTAAAAATGATTGTTACTGTTTTATTTCCTTGACTCTGTCTCTGCCCTTGTCATTGAACACTTTCTATGAAACTTTCTTCCAATATTTGTCCTGGATCCATGCTGTTGTAAAAAGTCTGTATGGTCTTGTCTATAAATGTCTTGTCTATAAATGTATGAATTAACCAAAAATAAAGAGGTATTGTCCAAAATTTCATTTGAACCTTGATTTTTTTTTTAATAAAATATATTGATATACTAACCGTACTTGAAAATGAAAGCCTTAATATTTCAAGTTTATGTGAATTTTTTTAGTTTATAGGATGGGTTGCTCTAATGAAAACCATATATTATTTGGTTCACAAATTATAGATAGGTGCAAATTATCTTTGCCTGTTCGTCCTGTGAGCTAAGATGTCGTGTAATGTGTCTGATACAAGCGATTGCAACTTTTCCAGTTACTGGAATTTTTGTTTTTCTGGACTTGAAAATTATTTTTAATCATTATTTTCCACTCTTCTAAACGTATGAAGAAAAGAAACGGAACGACATAATGCTGTCCAAACTGAAAGCCTCAGGTCTTAGACCTTTACTCTTTCCTAGATGTGTATCAACTATCATGTTAGAATTTGATCATTAGTTTTGGGTGGCTGTGATACTATCCATTCCAGCTGGATATAGTATAATTAGAGGGATTAATAGGGATATGAATTTATCTGAATAGTTTATACTGTCTCAAGCTTCAAATGGGCTTTATTTATTTATTTTTTGATAGATATCATCTCTGACTTTCTGTAAACTGTGTCAGTTCATTATTGAACTGTTGGTGGTGGTGTCTAAGCAGTTTTATTGTTTGCTTTAGAAATTGACAAGCATGGTTGAAGATTGGATATCTCAAGCAAATGCGAGGCAGCGCCGTGGAAGAGCTGGACGTGTTAAACCTGGAACCTGCTTTTGTTTGTACACGTGTCACAGATATGAGAAAGTTATGCGTCCTTATCAGGTACCTTTTGTATGAATAATATTAAGGCATTATCATCATGTACTTGTTGATAAATCTGTTCATTGTTCTTTTTCCCCCTTGTATCTTCATAAGGTTCCTGAGATGCTTCGGTTGCCTTTAGTGGAGTTATGCTTGCAAATTAAGATACTTTGTCTGGGTCATATAAAGCCATTTTTATCAAAGGTAACTACTCCCACCTGAGGCTTTAGATGAGAAATGGTTTAATTGATGGGATCTCCTAACTGATTATATTGTTAAACTGTTCAGGCTTTGGAACCTCCCAAGGATGAGGCAATGACCTCTGCAATTTCATTGTTATATGAGGTAGTTTTCTTTTATTCAATTGATAATTCTGACTTATGTTTGTCTACTTTGGCTATATGATGGGGAGACAATTACTGAAAGGACTACTATTTCACTTGTATGACATGAGATTTAGAGAGTTTTGACCAATTAAATTTATTGTATCATATGTAAATTACTCCTAACTCCTCAATCTTCTCTTTTTTTACTTTTATAAATTTTGTACAAGCTTAGAAAGCAGTAGAAAGAAAGAGAGGAGGGGTGTTGTGGGGGGTGGGGTGGTTGGGGGGGAGGGATGCATTGTGTGGCTCTCAGGATCAGTTAGATGAGACCAGAGTTTGTCTGTCCTGGTTTCTAGAACTGAAATTTTGTAGGGATCAAATTGGTTCCTCACTTAGCAATTAAAGTCTATAACCATCCTTAGACCTTAATATTTTTTAATATCATAAGCTTTTCAGATGGGTGGTGTTTTGACATTTCTTAACTCCCAAATACAACAACAACTCTCACAGAAGGAACAACTCAAAAAAAAAAAAAAAAAAACGGTGGAGGTATTATTTTAGAATCTTGAAACAAAGTAAAGATTGAATTAACTGATGCTTATGAAAAGGAAATAGATTTGAGTTTGGCCTATCAATCACTTCACTGGAGCAAGATATGACACACGCTTAAAGAAATTCTATATGATTCAGCTAATTATGGTGTTAATCTTCTCTATTAGAATTATCCAACTCCTAAAGAACAGAAAGTCCTGCCTTGAAAAAAGCACAGGGTCTTTAGTACTCGTTGAGGAAAGGAATCCTCAACAAAGTGTAAGAGATTTAAAGGCTATTCATGGTTCTTTCTAGTAAATTTGAACTTCTACTTTGAGTGAATATTTGATTATTTGCACTTCTGGCTGCTGGTGGACAAAGTTGAGGTTGACATGTAACAAAGACTATTTGTATGTTTTGAGTTTTTAGAAAGAAAGAAGAAAAAAGAGAGAAAGGGAAAGAATTGGAATGAAGCTCAAAGGATTACATTTGCATTTACTTGTACTTGGCATAATACACAAGAGTCTATATTTATAGTGGTAGATACAAGATATATGGCATTCTTTAAATCACTCCTTAATACAAGTACTAATTAAGCTAATCAATCACATGATTTTCTCATAAGCATATCTCATAAATTAAAGTAAAATCTCATTAATTCCAACACTCCCTCTTGGTGAGATTTTTTATGAAGTTTCGGATCCAACATCAAGAATGAGAATTTGGGAGAAAAATATCTTTGGGACTCAAACCTAAGGCTAAAATGTAGAAGAATAAGCATATTAGAGAAAAATAGCTGAGAATCAAACCCTAAGCTCTGATGAAGGCGAAGAAGAGAGTAGGGACTTCAACCCTAGACTCTCAAATCATGAAGAAAGAGAAGAAGGGGAAGATGAATAGCTTGGGACTAAAAAGCTATAGCTTTGGGACTCAAACCCTGAAGAAGGAAATAGCTTTTGGGACTGAAACCCCTTGCTTTGTAAAGAAGGAGGACAATAAGATTGCAGAAATCCTAGAATTTTTTGTAAGCTCTGATACCGTATTGAGTTTTTAGAAAGAAAGAAGAAAAAGAAGAGAAAGGAAAAGAATTGGAATGAACCTCAAAGGATTACATTTTCATTTACTTGTACTTGGCTTAATACACAAGAGTCCATATTTATAATGGAAGATATAAGATATATTGCCTTCCTTAAATCACTCCTTAATAGAATCACTACTTAAGCTAATTAATCACATGACTTTCTCATAAGCATATCCCATAAATTAAAGTAAAATCTCATCCATTCTAACAGTATGTTTCCTACTAAATCTACTTTATTGACACTTTGCAGATTTATAGACTTTAGAGCTTTGCCGGTTGATGTAATTTATCTTCTTGTTAGGAGGTTTTGGGAAATATTTTCTTGTTGTGCTCACTTATTGATAATCTTCCTAGGTTTTTGTTTGCTTTGCAAGCATTCTCTCTCTCTCTCTCTCTCTCTCTCTCTCTCTCTCTTTTCAGGATATCCTGGGAAGGGGATTATTGGGGGAAATGAGTTTGATCCTTTTTTATGTTACTGTTTTGTGCTCTTATTTGTATAGGTAGCTACTTATATTCATTCTAATCAATTATGCAACAAGTTGCATATGTTGTAATGTTTTGTATTTGAATCTACAAATTGTAATTGTATTGGTAATAGTTGTTACTTTGCAGCTCCTTATATTATCATTTAGTTTGCCTATTAAACTAACAAGCTGCTGTTGGACTATTTTCAGGTTGGAGCTTTAGAAGGTGACGAGGAATTGACACCTCTTGGGCATCATTTAGCAAAACTTCCTGTTGATTTATTGATCGGAAAGGTTTAAATAAAAATTTTATTCTTCCTTGTTATTTTAGCACAACGGATTCATGGCTCTCTGGAATGAATCCTTAAATAACTATTTTGGGGCTTTACATACTTTTATTAGCAGTTAGTTCATTGTCGTGTGTTGAAGCTATTTAGGAGCTATTAGATGTAATGTTCTAAATTATCATTATGTACTTTTAGAAATCTGTACTTTTAGAATATAGTAAATATTACCTTTTCTACGATTCCTTTCTGCCTTTTTCTAGTTTAGATGGGAGTTGATCTTTTGAACTTTTTTTCAAATGTTTCCTTGTAAATCTTTTTACTCTATCATACCCATTCTCCAAGTTCTGTTCCTTTTCTCTTAACAAATCAGTTTTGGGTTGCAAAAATTCTGTTGCATATTGTTTATTTTAGGCTCTTTTGAGGAAAGTTAGGTGTGTTTTTACTTTTTAGATGTCAGAGGCTCAGAGGTTCTTATACAAAACTAAATTTAGAGCCATGGCAGGAGGGCTTAAAGGTTATGGCATTTTGCTGAGTTATGATTTGGTGTCTTTAGTCCAGGTCATGCCTGAATTTTTAAGCGTGAAGTGTATTTCTTCATTATTATATTAAAATTATTTTCTTGGTTAAGATAGAACAATGTAGAAATGAAAATGCATATATTTTTTGTGAAAGAAATTGTGTAAGATATTTAAATTTATTCAGTTTCTTTGGTAAAGTCTTTGTAGCTGAATGGTATTTGTATGAACTTATGCCCTTCAGGGTGTGTTGCTTATTGATACAAACATCAACATTAATTCAATGTTGAAATTATTGTATTCATTATTAAGGTGTTTGTTACTCAATTCTAATATGACTTCTCATTAAATTAAGTTTACGGTTGGTTTATGTTGATGTCATGCTGGCATGACCTTGGCTTGAAGGAGCTCTTCCAATGTATTATCAATTATGATGAACTCATCCTTAGACTATATCACTATATTCTAGAATGAGGCTGGATTGAGCTTAGTAGTAATTTGTTCTCTTGGCTAATTCAGGCTAGCACTGGAATGTTGGATACCTGAGCTATTTAAATCCTTGAGCACATGAAAAGCCATTTGAGAAATTAACTCCTCATTAAACTTCATTTACATGCTTTAACATTATATCTGTTTCTTATATAGCACTACCCTTCAGAATATACCCTATGACCATTTTGCTCTGGAAATGCAGATGATGCTGTATGGTGCAATATTTGGTTGCTTATCACCTATTCTATCGATTTCGGCATTTCTTAGCTATAAATCACCTTTTGTCTACCCGAAAGATGAGGTTTCTTTTCTACTGACTTTTTCCCCCTTGTTTCTGCATTTTCCCCCTAATTTTTAATGTATAACATTTTATCTTTTTCATAAATTCTAGAGGCAAAATGTTGAAAGAGCAAAGCTTGCATTGTTGACTGATAAGCTAGATGGCTCAAATGATTCAAATGACAGTGACAGGCAATCTGATCACATTGTAATGATGGTTGCATATAAGAAGTGGGAGAAAATTTTGAATGAGGTTAGTCAGTGTTCTATATCAAGTGTAAATGGGTCTCAAAGATTTTGAATGAGGCAGTTTAATTTTGAGTATAGTCACAAAATTTTCAATGATTTTTTAATATTCTTATGCAACAAAAATATGTTGTAAATTTGCATTTATTTTGAACCGTCTTAAACAAATTTATTCTGGGACACTTAAAAAGTGTGTGAAGATGATATGCTTAAATAATTTTCCCAGGCACAGATCAAAATTTCTGTGATTTATTTAGTTCAAGATTATGTTGAGCAATTTTGTAATGCTCCATTTCGTACACTTTCTTTCTTAATAATGTATCCTTGGATGGGATTGATATCTATCCTCTGTAATGTCATTTTGTTTCCTAGTTCGGAACATTTAATATTTCAGAGAATTTCTGTGCTTGTATACTTAATATTAACATATGTATCAATGGTTGAGTATAATGCATATGATGGCATTTTGAAATGCAGTGTTGCCTAATATTTAGAATTTGATACCTGCAGAAGGGAGTTAAAGCTGCACAACAATTTTGCAGTTCTTATTTTTTAAGCAGTTCAGTCATGTACATGATAAGGTTTAGTTTCTTTTCTTTGTTTTTCTTGTATCCATTGCTTGTTATGTTAATGCTTTTATTCTTTTTATGCTTTTTGCCTTTCATTTAGCGTTGAGCTATGTTGGTACTTACAAAACCTTTATTTGGTAATATTACATCTAAAAAACTAGAAATTTGTATTTGATAATCTCTCTGTTGGATATGATAACATATGGTTCTATCAATACAATGAATCTTAGGTCTAATTTTCATGGTCTCTGCGAGTTCTTGTAAATTGTATAGTTCTATAAATTATACCTAATATAGGAATCCTAGTGTGAGTCTAATATCAGAGTGATTCAATTTCCATCAAGATTTCAGCATGTTTTATTGCAAAGTCAGATTCTTAATGTCTTGGAATTAGGATCGGTAACAAATTCTTCTCAGTCTATGTTGAGGCCAGGTGGAAGAATAACTTTCCCTGTACCATATGGTTATTTATTATGTACATAAATGTGCCTTATAATTTTTTTTCTTCATTTTATATAGAGCATTTTTTTTATTCCCTTTTCTTTTTTCCTTTTTTTGAGCAATCCTTTTCTTTCTTTCTTTCTTAATTCATATAGAAAAGCAGTTGTATTTGATATATGTCTAAATTTTAGAGATATGAGGATACAATTTGGAACGCTGCTAGCAGACATTGGGTTTATTAATCTTCCAAAAAATTATCAGGTACTGTGCTCATGCTTTTTTATGCAGGTATGAATGCATGTATTTTGTGTCACTACATGTACCTGAATTCTAAGAAATACTTTACTATGATTTTTTCATTCTGCTTTGCCTTGAATAGTTCTAAAATGAGTCTTTTATTGCCATTTCCTTTATACAATACCTTTTTTTTGAATAATCTTTGTGTCCAGAAATGTAGCTATCCAAAATTTTAACAACAGCTAGTTTCTTTGCCCAGATTATAGGAAGAAACAAAGACAATCTCGGTGGCTGGTTGTCAGACAAATCACAGCCATTCAACATGTATTCACATCATTCCTCAATTGTGAAGGTAGCACCAGTATAGTTTTTTCTCACATTTAATTATCTTTATTTTGAAGAGTTGCTTAGATTTTATGGTGATAGTAATAGAAGTTGGGGAAACACTACTAGATTCTTTTTCCTGTTTGTTTTGATGCATATTTTTTCTTTGTAATTTCTTTTATTTTGTTGTTGAGATTGTGTGCAGTTAACTATTTCAACAACATACAAAAGCATACTCAACTCTACTAAGCCAGAATATAAAAATAGCTTTTATATTGTTTTTAGATGGATTTTAAGACATTCTTGCAGGCAATTTTATGTGCAGGATTATACCCAAATGTAGCTGCCACTGAACAAGGCATTACCACAACAGCTATCAACAGCCTTAAACAGTCCAGTAGTTCTGCAATAAAGGGTCATCCAGTCTGGTATGATGGAAGAAGAGAGGTTCACATACACCCTTCTTCAATCAACAGTAATTTAAGAGCATTTCAGCACCCATTTCTTGTCTTCCTTGAAAAGGTTTGCAAATTTCCAATCCTAGGACCTTTTTTTTTTTCCTTCTTCTTTTCTAGTTCTGTTGGAGATCCTTTTTCCCCCTGTTTGTTGAATATGGATATTATGTGATATCAGTTTAATATGCATGGCTTCAACATCAGTTTGTAAATCTGGTGTATCTTTGAGCGTATTTAGTGGGATGAGCCAACTATTCGTGGAAGAGATGGCTCACAGAGACATGGCCATTTCTGAGAGGACTTGAGCCGCCTGAAAATGGCTGTTATAAAGTTGATCATGAAGCGCAGCGTGAAATAATTGTCCCACCATCTAATACAAAAACTAGCTTTCCTGTGGTTGAAGCATTCATCCAATAATTTTATTTTGTTTTATTTTTAAAAGTTAGATCACGCATTTTCACCAATATTGGTATTTCTTTTAGAGTAGTTAAATTTTCTCTGATGTAGAGAAGATCATATTAGGATTGGTCTAATATAAAATAAACCCCTTATATGCTGGCTTAGGGGGAGAGGGGCATACAGTATCTCTTTGCCTATTGCAAAATTTATGATTTCATTATGTTAAGTTGCTGTGGGATTGGCAGCATTTTCTGGTTTGCAGTTTATGTGAACAATAAAGAAGTCGAAGTTCTAAACTGTGGGATTTGAAAATATTAGAATCCTGGGATATGTGCTATATTGCTATGGTGTAGTTATTGAAATATTGTTGCAATGAAAACTAGCAAGTTCAATAGCAATATCCCTATAATTACTTTGTGCAGAGAAAGATCAGGTTTAGAATGCATCAATTTTGTTTTCACTTTCAGGTTGAGACCAACAAAGTCTTTCTGCGGGATACTACTATCATTTCTCCCTTCTCTATCTTGCTGTTTGGTGGCATCATTAACGTTCAACATCAGGTATCTTCCCTCTATCTTCTTTCACCAACAATATATCGACATTTTGCGGTAGATCTATTGGTGTTTAAATACTAAATATCTTTTCCTTACACATCTTCTCCTAGCAAATCAAGTGCATCAGAAATGTTGAGTTATGGCTCACATTAGTTAAGAGAGAAATTTATCGTTTACTAAGCCCTAGGGGTAGACTGCCCCTCACGTTTCAGAGCTTCCCCAAGTAGTAGTTGTTTTCGTTTAGCCTTGTCAGTAGGTAGTTGGGGGTGTGGGGGCGATGCCCCAGGGGTACAGTTTGGTGTTGATGGTCTGGGGCTTATTATTGTTATTATTATTATTATTAGGAATCATGGGTGGACAAGGATTAACTTATTATAAACAGGGATGTAGTATTCTCCTTTCAATAGTGGAAAAAGCAAGCAGATGTCCGTGGATGTATGCGCACTTGCCGAACCACATTAAATTCTTGTGTTTGCTTCTTTCTCTCTCTCTATTTTTCTAATCTCTGTGTGTTTGTTTGCGTTCATCTCTTAACATGATACAAAAATTTGTTGTACATTAAAAGGGTTAATTGGGAAAAAAAATTATAGGATTTCTGCACTGTATGACAATTTTCTCAAAACTTTCAATTAATAATTTTTCGTGGTTTATTCATGTAACATCCACCATCTTTCTTGATAGCATGATGTGCATAATTTGCACGGTTTTTATTTTCCCTCATTTTTAGATGTTTTGGGGCAATAAACAATAATAGAATGCATCATTCAAGAGGTTAATGTTATGGGTTAATGCCTTTTTCCACTTTCTTAAAGAGGTCTCTCTCTCTAATTTTTCATATCCTCTTTTGCAGACAGGGCTTGTCACCATAGATGGATGGCTAAAGCTAACGGCTCCAGCCCAATCTGCTGTCTTGTTTAAGGAGCTCCGATCAGCTCTTCATTCTCTATTGAAGGAACTTATCCAAAAGCCAAAGGTTTTCTTCTTACACTTTTTTGTGGGGCATACAAATCATTAATTGCAATAGCATGGAGCTTTGTTGATGGTTTACTAGGTGTTGGACTATCTGCTAGAATCAAGGCCAGCCACGGTTTGGTTCCAGGCTGTGGTCGGAACTGGACCAGTGGTTGTTCCAGGGCCAGGGGGATCGGGACCAGACCTAAGGGCCCCCAGGTTCCGATTTCGATTCAACTCAGTTCAGTTGAATTTTGATCAAATCCAACAGTAAAATATCTTTTAAAATTTTTCTTTTGTTTTTTAAGGGAAAATTTCGGTTTTGGCCCAAACCTTACCGAATTGGCGAGTTTCATTTCCAGGTTTGACCAGTGGTTCCGAACTGGACCGTGGCCACTTCTAGCTCAAATATGGTTTTTTGAATACCTAGCTAAGAAATTGAAATATTATTGTGCATCATAAATACTGTCTACATGACCAGTTCATAGCTACTACTACCACCTGCATTCATAGCATTTGAAGCCAATGATGGTTTACCTCTTTCATTTGTGTGATTATTATGTTGGTAAGCAATTGGTAGTCGTTACCTTTCTGGTTGTGCTTTTGTTTTATTCAGCCACTAAATCTGTTAAGCATCAACTAGGAGGTGCCATTTTCTACAACAATAGGATACCTTGTCTTCATTTCCCTTGACCATATTATCTAATAGCTATAAGTTTCTTCTGATTTGTCTCTAGATTATTTTTTTGTCATTTTCACCTATTATTTATGGTCTTCTACTGGCATATTTGCTCCAGGAATGATTTATATATTTCAATGTCTTACAGAATGCAACTATTGTTGATAATGAGGTCATCAGATCTATGATCCAGCTACTGTTAGATGAAGACAAACCCTTAAGATAAGTTGCAAAGCAACAGAATGTGCAAGCATCTTTGTTGTTTATTATGGTTGGGTGAGGAACCTATCACTACCGCAGCAGAACATTTGTTATATTTGGATTAGAGAGAGAAATACTGCGGGCATCTCGAATGCCCATTTCATACTAGTAATGGATTGCGTTATCATTTCCTGTTATCAACATTATGAAGCAAGTCACCATTGAGTTAATGGTCATTCCGCAACTCATTCAAGGGTCGGCAACATGTGACCGGTTTCTCTGCACATTTTGTGCCTATATGTAACTAAATGACTTTCGAGCTAGGAGGTACCAATTGAACATGCAGTTCAGGATTGAGGAATCATCAGCAAGCAAATTGAGTTGTTATCAACTTCATTATAACATACTTCATATCATATCAAGAAATGATCAAAGCCTGGGCAGAAGGCTTGACAAGTTGTTCTTATGCTGTATGTATTCTTGTTTGGATCTAATTAATAAATATCCTGCCCATGAACTTCATGTTGGAATTCTCCACAGAAATTATGACACAAACTGACAAAATGCATAGATGATAGCCCAAATGGATATTTTGATTGGATTATTACCATTTCTAAGGAACAAACAAAAACCAACAATTGTGAGAGTGCATCGATCAAGTGCACAAACCAATCCAACAAAGGTCCATGAAAGAACTAAGAAGAGTGCCCCTTTTGAGTAGGAAAATAAAACCATGATATTATTGTGCCATTCCATCGCCAAATAGCTCGTTCCTTCAAAACATTAAACCAAATCTCAAAACAAAGCAATGCTCTGAGAAAAGCTGCTAAAAAACTATTGACAACAGCAATGAAGTTGGCAATAGCAAACATCCGAGCAGCTGAAATGATCAGCATCAGATGAAAGTGGTGCTGGGAAAGCAAGACAAGACTGGGTTTCGCCGTCTCCCTGGTTTGATCTTTATCCAGAGAAATGCCATCAATAAGTATCTAGTCAATAAAGATAACGTAATTAATTTGAAAAAAAAAAAAATACTAACCATCTGAATATGCTGAGATGCATACAGGGACTAAATATGTTCTCCAAACCAAAAGTAGTAAAAATGAACACTCATCTTTTGAACTTACAGAGAAGGCCATTATAGTCATGCAACAGGGATCCATTCCAAGCCCCCATTATTATTGTCTCAGCTCTAATCCTGTATTAAGCTTCATCAACTTCCCTTGTCAAAATGAATTTTTGTCACCCTTCTTGAGACCCTTTCTACGCACAAACCGGAGCAATTCGAAGCCATTGATTTCAGCTCTTCAGACGCGATCAAGGACATTTTCCTGTTCCTGCGAATGGAGAGTGTGAAGTTCCACTGTTCCAGTTCTCCTGCAATTAGAAACGATAATCAGCAACTTGCGTCCGTATCAGAAAGTGTACTTTGTTGAGGGTTTGGAATTGAACAAGATGCTAGGTAGCCATCACTTGCATAATATGCATACAAATTATTATGACTTACATTTACTCCATATTACACGTTGGAATTAGACCAAAGGCTTGTCAATGCTCAGGTACAACCCTACTTATTGTCCCTTCCAACTTTCCTTGGGTAATCGGTAGCAGAGTTTGTTGAAAGTGATGGACTAGTGGATCTACCTTCTACCCTTAAAAGGCAGGAGACTCGCTTTATTTATTTCACACAATATATGAAATCCAAGAAATGCGTAAGTGAAGCAATAAAACCCATCAATATGTAATGGTGATTGGTGAACAGAGTAATTGAAAGATTTAGGGGTTATATAAATAGAATACGGAGCAGCAGGTTGTTTAATGTCTAAGCTTTGAGTATTTGAGAACCAAATAATTAAGGTGATGATAGAGCCGCAAAAGATTGCAAGTATTTGTAAGAGTAAAGCAATCATGATTATGAATGCTAAAAAGTAACAGCAAATAAGAAATTAGTTATACCTGTTGTGATTGGGAGTAGGGTTAGGTTGGAGGCAGAGGAGTATTAAGAGGAAGCAGGAAGAGATAGAGAGAGATTTAGATTGAGTGAAGAAGAAGAAGCCTCCTCTTCCTTTTCTTCTTTCTCATTATTTATTCTTCTGCTCTTAATCTTTGAAGAGGAGGTTAGTGTTCCTCGTCATCCTGATGCTCTTCATTTCTGCTTCTCCTTTTATTTCTACTATATATAGGATGTACCCCACATTCAATTATCTGCACACCACCTTTATTGGAGTGAAATGAGGCCACAACGAAACACTCATCAACGGAGTCGAATTTATTATCACTGAACCAAAGCGACGAGTGTTTTGATGATGAACCCTTTAAATTCAAAAGGTTCTCAGCCAAAAAGAAATCACGGCTATGTCCGGATTCGTCTATCAAATCCACTCTACATGTAATGAACTTCCAAAAATTAATAGAATAATTTGTGACTAAAACAGAGCAAAAAGAGAAAGCAACCAAGTGATGGAGGTCAAGTTTGAATGAAAGCGAGTTTCCACTTTTATTCTTATATCTCATCCTTTCTGGCACTTCTCCTCCTTCCAAATATAGTCTAACTTTCTGACCCAACAGATGCGCTTCAAAAACATCCTCCATTACTTTCTTCTTATCCTTCAAATTGACGCAATTACCAAAATAAAGACGTTTGTCTTTGCCTTTGCCAAAATGATCTTCAACTTCACTTTCATCTGCTTCTTCTTTTTCGTCTTCATGTTCTGGGAAAAGGAATGAAGTTGATGCAGATTCCAGAAAGGTGCAATCTATTGCATCTAAGTATTCCAAGCGTGATGGAAGTTCTGGTAAATATTTAAGTCTCTTGCAACTTCTTAAATCAAGATTTATCAACTTCGAAAGTTGCTTGATGCTTTCTGGAAGACTTGCTAAATCTGAGCATCCATCGAGTATGATTACTTTTAGACATTTCATCTCGCCTATGCTGCTTGGAAGACTCACAAGTCTTGAACATTTTTGGAGAAAAAGACGTTCAAGACGTTTCAATTGGCCAATGCTACTTGGAAGATTCGCGAGTCTTGTACATTTACTCAAGGACAGCTCGACCAGTTGAGACAGATGCTCAATTGATGAGGGCAGTTGTTCTATTCCAGTTGCTTTTAAAGTTAGAATCATTATATTACATGGAATCTCTGGACAATATGTGACGTTACGGCACTTTCGTAGATTTAGTTGAGTAAGCTTGCTCAGATTTTGAAGAGAAGAGGGAATCTCAACCAAACTTTTACATCCCCACAAATATAAAGACTCAAGATTTGGGGCAGTAGTAGACAAGTCTGGAATCCTGATCAGGTCCTCAGAATGGCTGAGGTCTATTAATTTCAAATTTTCAAGAGGCTGTAATGAAATAGAAAATGTTAATAAATTAGACGACACAAATTAACTTTACAAAATGTAACTATAATTTATAAACCGTACCTTATCTCCATTCCAAAGTTCTACGAGGTTACTGCCAGGCAAGTAAAGTTTTGCAAGATTTGGGCACAAATTTAATGGCAAAGATGTCAAAGGGTAATAATCCCAATGAAGATATCTTAGCTCAAGTGAGAGAAATTCAAGGGTGTTAGGAAGAAGCAGTTTTTGTTCGGAACTAATAATTTGGAGGAATCTAAGATTGCACATCTTCTTGAAGGCCGAGGTACTCAACTCAAAATTATCCTCTCCAAACATTTTAAGCCGTATGCCTTCAACATTTTCAGTTCCCTAATAAAATAACAGTTAAAAAGGATTGTTCATGATTGATACTTAATTTGTCATGAGAGCTACAATTCTTATGAGATTCAAATATGAAAAATGGAATAAGCTTCATTTATTAATATGATCCTTACCGTATTTGTCGTAAGTACATGACGAACATCTTCATAATTCCACAATCTGCTACGTCCTCCACGCTGTTTGCATTCCTCATTGACAATATCCTTGCCCATTTGTACTAGCAAGTCATGCATGAATATCATATTATATGATACAGTTATGAGAGATTTATTAATTAGACGAGGTATTGCACCTTTTGGAAAGAAACCGCATGCTTCTAATACTCCCTTAACAATATCTACATTTTCCGTGAGGAAGAAACATGCAATATCAAGAAATATTTTCTTTTCGTTCCATTCTAACTCATCATAACTTATTCTCAAAACATCTTCAATTTTTCTAAGAGGATGGCGTTTCAATTTTTCCAATTCACTTTTCCACCCTTCTATCCCCATATCAAATAAATGAGATCCCAAAACTGTAAGAGCTAATGGATTACCACCAGCATAATTTATCGCCTTCTTTGATAGCTCTATATATTCTTCCTTGGGATGATTTGATTTGAAGGCATGCAAGTTAAAGAGTTTCAAATCTTCAGAATCAATTAATTTCTCAACTTGATATATGTCTTCCTCTGAACAAACTTTTTTAAGTACTTGCTTATCTCTGCTAGTTACAATCATTCTACTTCCCTTGCCGCACAAATCACACACTCTTGCTAAATTTGCATCATCTACATCATCAACAACAATTAATACCTTCTTACTCTCAAGCCTTCTAATAAAAGCATTCGAATACAATTTGTCTTCAGGAAAACTTTTTCCCCTTAATAATTGACGAATGATTGTATCTTGTACAGAAATTGGTGATTGCTTTGTCATTGTTTCCTTGAACTTATCAACAAAGCAATGATGATCAAATTTGATTATGTTTCGACGATATACTTCTCGGGCAATAGTTGTTTTACCAATTCCTCCCATCCCCCAAATTCCTACAACTTGCTTATCATTTAACAATCGTTCCACTTTTTTCACGCGTGATTCGATTCCAACCAAGTTGCCATCATATGAATCATCACTTGAAGACACATAATTCAATTTCTTCATAACATCATTGACAATTTCCTCAACTAATTTGGACTCATACCTAGTTACATATGAACAACAAACACTAGTGAGTGATGAAAGGCTCACACTTCTAAGTAAATAGTAATATATAATTAATAAGTTCTGTTTTTCTTTTTATTTTTAATAAGTTCTGATTTTAGAATAAGGTCATAAATATTGATTCTCATATTAGCAATGTCTATATTTAGATTAATGTTCTGTATTAAGATTAATTTACTCTATTATAAGTGTCTCTATTTTGATTATCTTTCTTTAAATTGGAACTTATAAAAACTTCAGTAAAGTAATTAAAAAAGTAAATAGCTTACTTGATATTTCGTGAATCCCATCCTGATAAGGTGCTTATTTCCGTCAAAGCACGATTCCATCTGTCCACCTTGTGTAAACAGCCTTGAACTTGTTCTCCATGCATAACAATAGCAAATGCCTGCCCATAATTCCCTCCCAGCACTTCCGTCAAAGCATGCCTCCATTTGTGTAAATAGCCTTGTTCTCTACGCTTAGCAATAGCAAATGCCTTCCCAAAATTTCCTGTCAGCTCTTGAATGTCAGTTGGATCTACATGGTAAAAAACTGGAAGGACTATTTGTCCTAAAGTTTCCTTGCACTCAAGTATCTTGACAAGCTCATCCAAACACCAAGGAGAATCTGCATAATTTTCAGAGAAAATGACAATTGAGACCCTGGATTCTTGGATTATTTTCAAGAGAGCTGGTGAAATCTCTTCTCCTTTACGAAGTTCTTCATCCAAGAAGGCATTGATTTGTTTTCCTTGCAGAGCATCATAGAGATGGGAGAGAAAACCATAACGGATATCTTTGCCTCTAAAACTAATAAAAACATCATATTTGCAGGGAGTGGCTGATGAAGAAGTAGAAGCCATGATAAGTGATAATAGAAGGCTCTTGCGCAAAATGAGTTTGAACGAGCTAATTTAACGAGAGAAAAATGCCACTATATTCTTCTTATACGAGGACACGAAGAAATATATTACTAATGGACAACTGAGGCTCCTAGTGTGTGTCGTCCAAGCATAAAAACTAACTCCATATTTTACCTTCTAGGATAAATTAAAGCAAAAGAATAAGAAATCATTTTCAATTCGCCGGCATTAATAAAGAAAAGCTTAATGTGTAAGGCAACCAAAGAAAAAGAAGATGAGTGGAATTACCCCATATTTGCCTTCTACGAATGAACACTTAGCTCCATATAATTTCTCATAATATAGAGATAACAACGAAGCCTCGAATCTCTCTCTTCATGGCCGGCATTAATCTATTGTATTTACAAGTGTAGGTAATAAAGTTTTCTTTTTTCTTTTATTCAACTAATTTTTTTTTTATCAAATTGCCGACTTAGTTAAATTCTTTTCATCCTATTAGATTGAAATATTAGATTAATTGGGAATTATTTTAATTGGAGTTATTATCTTTATTTAATTAATTGGGATTGAAAGATGAGACAATAAAAAATTTCAATTCCCAACTTAACGTGGAAGGCACCTGGGGTTCAACCATTAGAACCAATTAACCAAAGCCTTTCCCTTTATTTTCTGCTGTTTCTTCTAGGAAAACTGCATGCAACTTCTTCCACAACATATGCTCGTTCCAGTTTGTTTCTTTGCTTATACAGAGCTGTTATTTATTTTTTAAGTCGAGCTTGAACTTATTTATAGATTCAATTAATAAAAATATTAAATTTAAGCTTATAATTATTCTGCTTATATAAATTTTTGAGTTGGTTGATTTATAAGTTTATCGGTTAACTTAATTATAGGCTCATGATAAGATAATTAAATTATAAATATAATTATAAATTTAAAAGTATAATTAAAATATGTAACTATATTAAAAATTATATATGATCATTATAACTTAATTAATAGTACCATTATATTATTAGTTTAATTATTATGATTTATTGGATACATCAATATGAACAAGTTTGTCAACTTGATAAATGAATTAAATGCAACTAGCTGAACTTAGTAACATCTTGAATTTTTATTTTATTTTGTGTTTATTTAGATATATTAAAATTATTGAAATTTATTAAAATTTTTCCCTAAAATTTAAATTTTGAATTTTTATTATATTTTATTTTAACAATTGATTTTAAATTATTTTAAAACCATACAATATTTATGATTTTAAATGGTGTAATGGCTAATGACAACTTATATTTTGTTATTATTATTATTTACAGATTGCAGTGATAAGTTTATAAGTTACAACCAAAGTCACCTGCACGATGTTGCTTATTATTATTATTATTATTATTATTATTTAATAAAAAATAAAATAATTAATAAATAAAAATTTTTATTTCTCTCATTTTATTAAAGAAAAAAAAGACTTTTCTTCATTGTTTCAAATTATAATCCACTTCCATTTTAAGTAGTTAATTTATTAATTTTTAATATGTTGATATTTAATGTGTATTTTTATTAATAAATATACCATTAATCAATTATAATTAAAGTAATCAATATAAATTATTTAATATTAATGAAATATATATTAAAAAAATAAATTAAATTAAATTACTTTAAATATTATGCAGAAGTTAAAGTGACAAACTAATATTGCAATAATATTAGTTAAAAAAAAATTAAAAGATTTATTTATTATAATATGATATTCCATATTTGGGGACTTTAGAATACCAACACTACATTATTTAAATGGACTTAGGATTTGCATTATTAGTCACTCAATTAACCAAATTAATTGTCACCAACTCTACACGGCCGTGGAGGACTTATAAATCGTTTTTGAATTGGGCCAGTGGTTTAATAATCATCATCTAATTAGCCTTAATTTGCAGTTTGCAAATTCGCTTTCTTAATGCTGTGACATCTTGAAGCGCCATTAGGAGGTTCACACGTTTGTGCCGTTGTTGCAGAGCAGCTATTAAAGTTGCTGATAAAATGGCCAATTTGGCAGCAGTGATGCCGTAAGGTATCATGTTTTCTAATTTCTCTTAAGAAAATGGCCGGATTTAACTCATTTCAAAAGTTAATTTTTGGAATGAGTTAAATCTGACATTTTTTTTTTAAATAGTATCAGAATCTCCCTAGTTAATGTTAGACCTCCTATAAATGTTTCATGCTTGTGTTTTGACGTGAAGGAGTGTGTTAATGACCAACGCTTTGAGAGATTTTGGTTCAAACAGAATACTCGATGATACAAGTAATTTTTATTAATGGGCAGTCAGTATCTATAGCAGCTTCAAACAGAATACTGGATTAGGCATATTGTTCCAAATAACAGCTGACACACTTAACACGAGATGCCTCAAATAAAAAACATCGAGTTTTCCAGGTTAGGATGCAAATAGTACAGCTACTCATTAAAAGAAGTCACTCCTGACGTTGAAGGTGGTGATGATGAAGATGATCAGCGTACTAGTGATCAGTGAGACAGGCTTGGAACGTGGCGGGACTAGGGGTCAGTAAGACAGGCTTGGTGCACTGGGCACAGGTAAAGTATCTTGCCCATGAACTTCATGTTTGAATTCTCCACAGAACTTGGAACACAACTGACAAAAGGCAAAGACGCTAGCCCAAATGCATATTTTGATTGAGTTATTACCATTCGTAAGGAACAAACAATAACCAACTATTGTGAGAATGCATTGACCAAATGCGCAAACCAATCCAGCAATGTCTATGAAAGAACCAAGACGAATGCCACGCCACCGCCAAGTGGCTCGTTCTTTCTGAGCCTTGTACACAAGCTCGAAGGTGCAGATATACAGAGCTAGGAAGGACATCCCCATGCATATTTAGGAAGGACATTGTAACACCCCTCACCCGACTACACTATAGCCGAGCAAGGCATGTCACACTCGGTGCTGAAACACCCTATTTTATCTTACTTTATTCCTTTTAAAATTTTATTCTCGTTATATTTTAATATCAATTATTTATTTAACTGGACAAGTTGGCCAAAAATCATCTCTGAGGACGAAATGATCAAAATGCCCTCCGTTTGGCTTATTGAGCCAAAATCGTCTGTACCGATCTAAAAATTTTCCTAAGCATTTTCTTAGTATTCTAATGCCATCGAAACCTCAATGACTCTTCTCTGGAGTTCCAAAAATTATTTATGAATTTTCTCCTGGGTTTAGGGCTCCTAGTTGCGAAGACTGCAACTTCCCACTAGGTTACCCATCACTAGGGCACTGGTTCATTTAACTTGGTTGTATTTTATTTCTAAAATTTTTTCTAAATTTTTCTTATTAATATTTGAGTTATTTATGACTCCTCATTCTAGTTTACATATAGTTCCAATCATTCTAACTGTCCGAACAGACATGATCACCGGAACATTAGAATATACGGACTTGCTAAAGTGAGGGTGTTACAGACATCCCCATGCATATTGGCAGAAAAAGAGAGTAATGTTGAGAGGAAAGCTGCTCAAAAACTATTGACAAGAGCTCAACAATGAAGTTGGCAATAGCAAAGAACCACTCGAAAACCTTTATAGAAGAAAAAGAAACAATTGATGAGTGTTAAAAGACTAGAGAAAAATTAGCAATCATGCAAGAAACTATAGTTGCTAATTAACTTCAAATTAAATATAATATTTTGATTTCAATTTTGACCTTTCTTTTCAAACTCTCTGTTCCGCAGCATGTCCTGCAAATGCCATTGCCGTGTTCAACATCCATGCAGCTGAAATGATCAGTCTCAGGTGAATGAGTTGCTTGGGAAGCAAGACAAGAGTGGATTTCATTGTCCTCAGTTTGAACCTTATCCAGAGAAGGGCCGCCAACAAATATTTAGAATATAGAGGTTTTATGACAGAAAAGGTTAACATTAAACTTGCAATGAAATGAAATCAAAACGAAAAATTCTGAAGTAGTATAAGAAAATGAAAAACATTCAAAAAGAAATGTCAATTTTTTTTAGATCAAATACCCTTGAATCCCTGCTGTGCACGTCATAAGAGCCTGAGTGGGGCTGGAAATGTTCTTCACTTTCCCTGTGGCTATTGCCAAAGGGGCTCCCTCTTGAGAAACGAGTTCTTGGTCTGCGGAATATGTGTTCTACCTTGGTCAAATTCTTCATCTGCACATTGATATGAAAAAGAAAAGTACCCAATTACTCCCAAAATTTGAAACACACTGAATTTACTTCTATCACTATCCTCACTTCTTCCCAATTAAATTTACTTCCACCACCTTCTTTCCAATTATCCTACCTGCATCAGATCTGTCTCAGAATCACTTAAACTAAAATGGTTGTCAGCTTCAACACCCCTGAATTTGATAGCTGTTCGATCATAGGCTCTAAATACAGAAACCACATTATGTTAAACACAAAGCTTAACGTAGAATGTGAGATCAATATAAAAATTAAAAAAAAAAAAAATAGAGCCAACAAATGCTCTGTTTGTTAGATGTCATGTGCCTCTTGATTTTAGGTGCAGCTTCCTCCTCTTTAAAACTGTCCAACTTAATCACATACAGATGATCCTGAACTGCTCTCCGCATCTTGTATTAGGCTAAGTTTTTTCTGTTCTTTATGTTAAATCTGTCGTCTTATTTTAGAGTTGAATTGATTGTTTGTATTTCAAGTATATTATGTGTAATCTCCTCCCTTGATTAATGAAAACTATGTTTTATGTTAAAAAAAGGTAAATTATAAATTGGCCCCTTAAGTATGTCAAAATCATAGTTCAATTTATGTATTTTTATGAGAAACAATTTAGTCCCTGAAATATAATTTTATTAACATATTAGTCACTACCATTAAATTAACTCAATTTAAAATTAATTTAGTCTTTAAATTTTATTTTATTAACAAAATAGTTCTTACAATCAAATTTTATATCTAAGTAATTAGTTATTTTATAGTTAAATAATTATATATGTTTTGAAGTATTTAAATGCTGTTTATAAGTATAATTATTTAAATATAAAATAAGCTTATAATCATTTAAATATAAATTATTTAAAAGTATTTAAATATTTTTTTAATTATAATCCAATTTTAAATTAATTCTAAAAAAATTGTACAAGAAATTTTATTTTTTCATTTTTCATTTTAAATTAATTTTTCATTGAAAACAAAATATATTTTAATTCTAAAAAATTAATTTAAATGAAATTTTAATGTAAAATATAATTTTTTTGGGGAAAATTTATAAATTATAACTTTAAATATTTGAATATGGTTATATATTGTCAAAGACATATAAAAATAAATTTTCTTGTATAATTGTTAAAATAATTTTAATAATTATTTATTTATAGAAAAATATTAACATAAAAAATAATTTTTTTGACAAAATAATATAATATAAAAAATTTAAGAATTTAGTAAAACATATTTTTGTTATTAATTAGATAATTAAAAAAATATTTAATATTTTTATCAGTATATAATTATTTATATATAAAATTTAGATATATGAACTATTTTATTAATAAAACAAAAGTTTAATGACTAAATTATTTCAAATTAAAAAGAATATAACGAAATTAACGGTGAATTTAATAGCAGAGACTAATATATCAATGAAATTAAATCTCAAAGATTAAATAATTTCTCATAAAAAATACAGATATTACCTTGTAGTTTTTTAACATACCTCAAGAATTAATTTGTAATTAAAAAAAACATAAATATTCACTTTCATTTTACAGTATTCACCTGGCTGCAGCATGGCCAGTGTCGAATTCACCCAAGTAAATGCACAATATCAAAGTCAGTCAAGCATACAAGGAATAGACAATGGCAAAATAATATTCACTTATCCCATCTATACCCAGGAGGACTAGTTTCCCCTCATCCCTGCCCAAAATGGAGAACAAAAGAAAATTATCCAAACAATACAAATTTGGAAATCCACTCATATGAATATTTCATTCCAGTTTAAAATTCAGCTATTTAATTTTTAGCAGGGAATTATGGGAGTGGAGACTAGAGACATGAACCGAGTTATGTGCCTTCAGCTACGTACTGGACAAACCCAGTTAGGCTTAACTACAAAAGTAATCAAAGCATACCTAACACTAGCATGTCTACTTCAATGGCAAATGGTAAAAGATGTCATTTAACAGAAAGGAATTCAGATTTGATAAAACTTTGAGCTATCAGAACAAAAACTTAAATTTATGCAAAAAAAATAATAAATAAAATAAAATTACCAGCTAATTATACTAATTGTAATATATTCAAAGATGTACATATATATATATATATAAACCGAAAGAGAAGCACCTTTTCTTTGTCCTTCTCTCTTTTGTACATGATAGATTCTTCGAGATTAAAATATAAAGATGCAACCCGTGACTGGACTGTGGACACTGATGGAATCATATATGCTAATGCCAGTTTGGTCGAGTAAACTGTCACGAGTTCGTTTGAGTTTGTTTGGAATCATATGTGCTTTTTTTGTGTTTGTTTGCTTTTAGCTCCTTTGTTCTTCTGGTGCTAGGCTATCAAGGTTGCCTTTTGGTGATTTCGGCTTCATCTTTCTCTCCCTTGCATCAGTGTTCTCATGCTGGTATCTCCCTTTTGCCTCTGCCTATCTTTTGCACCTAGTCTTCCTTCGAGTTCTTGGACCCTGTCTTTTTTGGAAATTCTGGCTGTTGATTTGATCCTGTTCTGATGATGCGCCACTAGTTAGTTATCTTGTTTGTCTTGTTGGAATCCTTTGTTCTTTTCTGTATTGGTCTATTCGGTTTGTTTTTGTGTTGTTCAGACCCTTTCTTTCCTTTTTTTTTTTTTCTTATCCAAAGGTGTACACGTACACAGACTTTCAGGGACAAGACACACCTCTTGGTAAAACCATAACAATTTTATCAAGGCATGCTAATCTATATAAACTGCCTACACACACTATCCACAATCAATATAAGATCCCGAAGAATCAACCCTTCACGCGGCGGACCTCGTGTATGTGACTCATGTGTGAGCGGTTAAACTCACGCGTACACCCCTTGATAAAACCATGGCAATTTCACTTAGCCTTTTTTGGCCTTGTGTTTGTTCCTCTTTTCGAGGTCTTCCTGGTCTTTTAATAAACTAGTTATTTGCCGCTATAAATTATAATTATATAAAATTTTAGAGTATCATTTTACTTTTTTATTGAAAAGAGAGAAAAAAAAAAAACATTAGTTTAATAGTATTAGCTATGATTTGAGAAAATGGTCTGAATAATAAATGGCACTTAAATTTGATATTGAAAACCTTTTTTATAATTTCTTATTGTCAAATTATTGCTTATAAGATGAATAAACAAATTATTGCGCATTTTAAAATTTATATTAATAGGCTATAACCATAATTAAAATTTTAAATTATGCTATAATTATTTTTTCTTAAAAAAATAAATGTTTTGTTTTCTATTGTATCTAAATGATGATTAAGCTTTAAAATTATATTAATAAAAAATTTGAAATCTAATCATTCAATGTAAATAAATTTACTTTCAGAAATTTATCTAATTTAATATTTTTTTAAAGGTAAATTATTATTATTATTATTATTATTATTATTATTATTATTATTATTATTATCTCCCTTTTTTTTCCAAAATGTAGAATTACTTTCTTAAATGTTTGACCATGAAATAAGAAAATAAATGTAAAAAAACATAAATCTCTCATTAACAAATAAAAAACCTTGAAGATTATTATGAAATAAAGACTAATTTATTTTAATATTTTTTTCAAAAGAATTTTTTTTTTTTTACGTAAAATATATGTCCAAAAAGTTGAGGAAATTGCTCAAGAAGAAAAGAGACACCTTCACACCATCGCATAGAAGGAAATATACTAAAAGAGTATTAACTTTTATTGAATTACCTTCTCGCTCTTTTATAATACAAAATAAATCATAAATGAATTTATCAAAACAATAATAGATTTTTAAAGGAATTTACATTTTAAAAATAATCATTATAACACAACTGACAAAGATGCAAAGATGCTAGCCCAAATGGATATTTTTATTGGATTATTACCATTCTTAAGGAACAAACAATAACCAGTTGTGAGATTGCATAGACCAAATGCACAAACCAATCCAACAAATGTCTATGAAAGAGTTAAGAAGAGTGCCGCTTTGAGCAGGATAATAAAACCATGACATTATCGTGCCATTCCACCGCCAAATAGCTCGTTCCTTCTGAACGTTGAACCGAATCTCAAAACAAAGCAATGCTCTGGGAAAAGCTGCTCAAAAACTATTGACAGGAGCTCAACAATGAAGTTGGCAATAACAAACATTTGAGCAGCCGAAATGATCAGTATCCGATGAAAGTGGTGCAGGGGAAGTAAGACAAGACTGGGCTTCGCTGTCCTCCCCCGTTTGATCTTTATCCAGATTCCAGAGAAAAATCATCAACAAATACCTAGACAATAGAGATGACATAATTAGATAATACTTTTTAAAACTAGTTTAATTTGACAAAAAATATAACCTACTGAATTTGCTGAAATGCCTAAGGGGAATACATGTATTCTGCAAACCAAAAGTAGTTAAAATTAACACCGTCTTCTGAACTAACAGACAAGGCCATGGTCATGAAAGAGGGATCCATTCCAACTCCCATTGTTATTGTCTCGTCAAAATGATTTTGTCACCCGCCTTGAAACCTTTCTACGCGCAAACCGAAGCCATTCCAACCAATGATTTCAGCTCTTTGGACACGATCAAGAACATTCCTGCTCCTGCAAATGGAGAGCGTAAAGTTCAACTGTTCCGCTTCCCCTGCAATTAGAAATGATAATCAGTACCTTGCATCTGCATCAGATGGTGTATTTTGTTGATGAGTTCAGCCATCAGCCTAAAGTGTTTGGAATTGAACAAGATGCTAGCCAGCTATCTTCACTTGCATAATATGGATCCAAATTATTATGATATAATAAGAGATTTCTTCCTAATTTTGGACGTTTAAACACCTTGACTCCATAATGCATGTTGGTATTAGACCAATGGCTTACCAATGCTCAGGTTCAACTCTGCTCCATGTTAAATGTGAACAGAGTAACTGGAAGATTTAGGGATTTAATAAATAAAATGTGTGAGCAGCAGGTTGTTTAATGTCTAAGCATTGAGTCGTTAAGAACCAAATAATAAGGTGATGATAAAGCAGCAAAAAATTGCAAGTGTTCGTAAGAGTAAAGCAACTAAGAATACTAGAAGGTAAAAGCAAATAAAAAATGAGTTATACCTGTGGTGGAAGTGAGTGAAGAAGCCTCCTCTTTTCTTCTTCCTCATTATTTATTCTTCTGCTCTTAATCTTTGAAGAGGTGGTTGGTGTTCCTAGTCATCTCGATGCTCTACATTTCTGCTTCTCTTTTTATTTCTTTTAAGACTATCGCATCCATATATAGGATGCACCCCACACTTAATTATCTCGTCGTCATCCCCAATGGAGAAGTGAAATGAGGCCTCAACGAAACACTCTTTACCAACAGAGTCGAAAGTATTATAATCGAACCAAAGCAACACGTTTTCTGATGGATACTTAAACACGTACTGCGGATTCGAATATGAATTGTAGAGGATGGAATAACGGCTACGCGTATATCCAGATTCGAATATGAAATCCACTCTACAAACCATGCTCCTCCAACAATCAAATAAATTATCTGTGGGAATAACAGCGCAGAAAGAGAAGGCGATTAAGTGACGAAGGTCAAGTCTGAATGAAAGCAAGGATCCATTTCTATTCTCATATCCCATCCTTTCTGGCACTTCACCTCCTGCTATATATATACAAACTCACTTTCTTACCCAACATATGCGCTTCAAAAACATCCTCCATCACTTTCTTATCCAAAATGGCGCAATTAACAAACTCAAGATGTTTGCAATCTTCAAAATAATCTTCATCTTCACTTTCATCTGCTTCTTCATTTTCATCTTCAATTTCACTTTCATCTGCTTTATTTTCATCTTCATCTTCACTTTCATCTGCTTCTTCATTTTCATCTTCATGTTCTACAAAAAGGAAAGAAGCTGATGCAGATTCCAGAGAGGTGCAATCTGATGCATATAATTCTTCTAAGCATGATGGAAGCTTTGGTAAACATTTAAGTCTATTGCAACCACTTAAATCAAGACATTTCAGCTTCGATAGTTGTTTCATGCTTTCTGGAAAGACTTGTTAAATTTGAGCATCCATAGAGAGCAAATTCTTTAAGACATTTCAACTCGCCAATGCTGTTTGGAATACTCACGAGTCTTGTACACTGATGCAAGGACAATTTGACAAGTTGAGACAGATGCTCAATTGATGAGGGCAGATGTTCTATTCCAGTTCCATCTAACTTTAGAGTCCTTATATTACAAGGCATCTCTGGACAATATCGGACATTATAGCACCAACGTAGATCTAGTTATGTAAACTTGCTAAGATTTTGAAAAGACGAGGGAATCTCAACCAAACTTTCACATTTTCCCAAATGTAAAAGCTCAAGATTTGGGGCAGTATTTGACAAGTCTGGAATCCTGATCAGGCCCGTAGAGGAGCTGAGATACATGAATTTCAAATTTCCAAGTGGCTGTAATAAAATAGAAAATATCAATAACTTAGAAGATACAAAATTCACTTTACAAAATATATAGCTTAAATTTATAATTAGGATGGAACACAACAAGCTGTATTAAGTTACTTCTTTGCAAGTCAAGTACTACAAGATTCTTTGGGCAAAAATTTGATGGCAAAGAAGTCAAAGGATAATCACCCCAGTAAAGATATCTTAGCTCTTGTGAAGGAAATTCAAAGTTGTTAGGAAGGAGCACTTGTCCATTGTAATTAGAGATGACTTTGAGGAATCTAAGATTGCACATCTTCATCAACGCGGTGGAACTTAGCTCCAAACTGTCCTTCTTACCCATGTCAAGTAATATGCTTTCAACATTTTCAGTTCCCTAATAAAATAACAGCAAAATGATTATTAATGATTTCGTCTTGAGAGCCACAATTACTGCAAAATTCAAATGAAAAAATGAAAGAAGCTTTATTGATTAATTTAGTCTTACCATATTTGTTGTCAATACATGATGAACATCTTTATAATTCCACAATCTGCTGCGTCGTCCAAGCTGTTTGCACTCCTCACTAACAATATCCTTACCCATTTTCTCTATCAAGTCAAGCATATCGACCACATTCTTTAAAATATTTATGAGAGATTTGTTAATTAGACGAGTTATTGCACTTTTGGGAAACAAACCACATGCTTCTAATATTCCCTCAACGTCATCTTTATCGTGCCATTTGAAGAAATATGCAATATGAAGAAATATTTCCTTTTCATTTTTCTCTAACCCATCATAACTTATTCTTAAAACATCTTGAATTTTCTTAAGAGATTGGCCTTTCAATTTTTCCAATTCGCTTTGCCATTCTTCTATCGCCATATCAAATAAATGAGATCCCAAAACTTTAAGAGCTAATGGATTGCCATCAGCATAGGTTATTGCCTTCTGTGATAGCTCCATATATCCTTCCTTTGGATGATTTTGATTGAAGGCATGCATGCTAAAGAGTTCCAAACCTTCAGGATAAGTTAATTTCTCAACCTCACATATGCTTTCCTTTGGAACAAAATTTTTAAGTACTTGTTGATCTCTGCTAGTTACAATGATTCTATTTTCCACACCGCACAAATCACACTCTCCTACTAAATTTTTCAAGTCATTTGCATCATCTATGTCATCAAAAACAATGAATATCTTCTTACTCTTGACCATTCTCCTAATAAAAGAACCCCAAAACAATGTGTCTTCAAGTAATTTTTTTCCTCTTAATAATTGCCGAATGATTTTGTCTCGTACATCATTTGGTGATTGCTTTATCATTGTTTCCCTAACATTTTCTACAAAGCAATGAGCATCGAATTTACTCCTATTTCGACAAAATACTTCTTGTGCAATAGTTGTTTTGCCGGTGCCTCCCATCCCCCAAATTCCTACAATTGTTTTATCATTTAACAATTGTTCCACTTTTTTCACACGTGATTCGATTCCAACCAAGCTGCGATCATAAAAATTATCACTTGAAGACATATGAATAATTTTCTTCAAAACATCATTGACGATTTCCTCAATTAATTTGGATTCATACCTAGTCACATATGAACAACAAACACTAATAAATAAAGATAGACTCACACTTCTAAGTAAATAGTAACACATAATTAATATGTTTTGATTTTAGAATGAGGTAAAAAATATCTATTTTCATATTAGTGCTGCTTATATTTGGATCAGTGCTCTATATTAAGATTAGTGTACTCTATTATATAAGTTTCTATATTTTGATGCTCTTTCCTTAGAATGGAACTTTGAAAAAATACACTAAAGAGTAATTAAAAAGATAATTAACTTACTTGATATTCTGCGAATCCCATCCTGATAAGTTGCTTACTTCCATCAAAGCACGCCTCCATTTGCCCACCTTCTGTAAACTGCCTCGTTCTCCACGCTCAGCAATATCAAATGCCTTTCCAAAATTCCCTGTCAGCTCTTGAACGTCAGTTGGATCTACATGGTAAAAAACTGGTAGGACTATTTGTCCTGATTCATCCTTGCATTTACGTATCTCAACAAGCTCATCCAAGCACCATGGAGAATCAGCATAATTTTCAGAGAAAATGACTATTGAGATGCTTGATTCTCTGATTATTTTCAAGAGCTCTGGTGAGATCTCTTTTCCTTTACGAAGCTCTTCATCCGTTAAGGCATTGATTTGTTTGTCCTCTAAGGCTTTAGAGAGATGGGAGAGAATATTATAACGGGTATCTTTGCCTCTAAAACTAATAAAAACATCATATTTGGCAGAACATGATATTTCATATTTGGAGAGTTTAGAAGTAAACTTTACATTATTTAAATGGACTTGGTATTTGCATTTAGTCTCTTAATAAAACAATTAATTGCCACCAACTCTACGCGGCCGTGGAGGACTTACAAATCTCATTAGCCTTAATTTAATAAGGCAGAAAGAGAAATTTCACAACCAGAAAATTTTAAAATATATTGCCAATGAAGATGTTAAGGATTTCAAGGGAAATCTACTTTATCAAGTTCGAAGAATATGGTTAATGATGTATAAAAAAAGAGAATATGATTAATGGCATCATAAAAACGAAATTTCCTGGCTTGGATTGAGTTATAATCAAATTAAAATTACATAAACTATAAGAATTGAATCAAAATTGTGAATAACTACAAGGATTTGAAATCGTGGGGAATCATCCCACTTAAACTATTAGTGATTTTTGACAAAATTATCATGGTTTAACTTTTGTCAAAAGTGTGTGCCTTCCCTGTTCATACGTGTGCGTGTGTTCTTAACCAATTAAAAAAAATGTGCATTCTTTGCCTTTTTATGATCATGATGAGAGCAAAAACAGAAGATTAGTCAATAAAAATTTCCTCTCCTCACCTACAGACCGCAGAATTTGGCCAAAATATGAGACGTTAAATTGCAATCTCTGGGAGCATATGACCAAGAACGTCCTGCAAGATAAGAAGCTCGAGAAACAGAGTCATGCAAAGCAACTCCCAAGCCGTCAAGGAGAACGTACCAGCTTGTAACTTATCAATTGTGGACTTACAATCAAATTCCACGACAAGATGTGAGAAGCTCAGATCCACAGCTAACCGAAGACAGAAGGCAATTTTGTGACAGTGACTCAGGAAGAAGGAGAAGCTCAAGTCAAGAGTAAGAGGGAACAGTTCAGGAGTTATTTGATTAGTTGTTACTGCAGTTACCATTTGTTACTGTAACTAAATGTAGAGAATAAACTCAATGTATTACCAAGTACAAATATTATATAAATCTTGGATTAGAGATCATCCTATCAATAATACAACAATTCACTCTCTCTCTATTTCTCTTCTCTCTCTCTCTTCTTTCTCTAATCTTCTTCCTTTTTTCTCCCCTTTCTTCTATTTTCTCTGCCCTTTCCTCTGTTTTCTATTTGGGTTGTGGCTCTGCCACAGCAGCAATAGACATAGCTTCAGCAATTTCCGGCAACCATTCTCCAACAACACATTTAGATGGACATGCCAGAACCTCACCAGCCTCATTTCTATACACTACACTGAAACCAATTTGCCCAGGAGTATTTAAACAAGCAGCATAGTTTCATTTTGATCCAATCCAATTGATGAGGAGGCTGCCAGGAACTAGTGCAAGGTGGACCAACAACCCGAGGGCAATGAGGATCAGCAGAAATCACAAAGAAATCATCCACTAAGCTTTGGACTGAACCCAAGCAGCATCAAAATACAAGTGAAAATGAAATTTATATTATTGGTTCAAAGAGAATACTGGATAATACAAGTAATTTCTATTACTGAGTACTCTGTGTCTTAGCAGCTTCAAACAGAATACTGCATTAGGCATAATTCCAAATAAACACTGACTAACACGAGATACCTCAAATGAAAAACATCGAGTTTTCCAGGTTAAGATGCAACTGGTACAGCTGCTCATCAAAAGAAGTCACTCCTGATGTTGAACGCGGCGATGATAAGCGTAGCACATGGCGGGACTATAGATCAGTGACACAGGCTTGGTGCATTGAGCACAGGTAAAGTGTCTTGCCCATGAACTTCATGTTTGAATTCTCCACAGAACTTGGAACACAACTGACAAGAGGCAAAGACGCTAGCCCAAATGGATATTTTGATTGGGTTATTACCGTTCCTAAGGAACAAACAATAACCAACTATTGTGAGAATGCATTGACCAAATGCACAAACCAATGCAGCAATGTCCATGACAGAACCAAGACGAATGCCGCTTTGAGAAGGATAATAAAACCAAGGTATTGTGCCACACCACCGCCAAGTAGCTCGTTCTTTCTGAGCCTTATACGCAAGCTCGAAGGTGCAAATAAACAGAGCTAGGAAAGACATCCCCACGCATACTGGCAGAAAAAGAGAGTAATGCTGGGAGGAAAGCTGCTCGAAAACTATTGACAAGAGCTCAACAATGAAGTTGGCAATAGCAAACATCCACTCGAGAGCCTTTATAGAAGGAAAAGAAACAATCAAAGAGTGTTAAAAGATTGGAGAGAAATTAGCAAACATGCAAGAAAGTATAGTTCTTAATTAACTTGAAATTAAATATGATACTTTGATTTCAACTTTGACCTTCCTTTTCAAATTCTGTGTTCTGCAGCATGTCCTGCAAATGCCATTGCCATGTTCAACATCCATGCAGCCGAAATGATCAGTCTCAGGTGTATGAGGTGGTGGGGAAGCAAGACAAGACTGGATTTCATTGTCCTCAGTTTGACCCTTATCCAGAGAAGGGCCACCAACAAATATTTAGAATATAGAGATTTTATAAAAGAAAAGATTAACATAAAACTTACAATGAAATTAAAACAAAATGAAAAATTTTGAAGTAGTATAAGAAAATAAAACCATTCAAAAAGAAATATCAATTTTTTTTTTTAGATCAAATACCCTTGAATCCCTGCTGTCCACATCGTAAGAGCCTGAGTTGGGCTGGATATGCTCTTCACTTTCCCTGTGGCTATTGCCAAAGGGGCTCTCTCTTGAGAAACGAGTTCTTGGTCTGCGGAATGTGTGCTCTTCCTTGCTCAAATTCTTCATCTGCACATTGATCTTAAAAAAAAAGTACCCAATTACTCCCAAAATTTGAAACACATTGAATTTATTTCTATCACTATATCCTCACTTCTTCCAATTGAATTTACTTCTATTATCTTCTTCCCACTTATCCTACCTGCACCAGATCCGTCTCAGAATCACTTAAGCTAAAATTGATGTCAGCTTCAACACCCTTGAATTTGATAGATGTTCGATCATAGGCTCTAAATACAGAAATACATTTTGTTAAACACAAAGCTTAACTTGGAATGTGAGATCAATATGAAAATTAAAAATAGAACCAACAAATATTCCATTTGATGTCATATCCCTCTTGATTTTAGGTGCAGCTCCCTCCTCTTTAAAGATAAATGAGTTTAATCTGTCCTACTTAATCACATACAAATGATCTTCAGCCGCTCCCTGCATCGTGTATTAGGCCAAGTTTTTTCTGTTCTTGATGTTAAATCTGTCGTCTTAGCTTAGAGTTGTATTGATTGTTTGTATTTTAATTTTTAAGTATATTATGTGTGATCTCCTCCCTTGATTAGTGAAAAGAATGTGTTATGTTAAAAAAGGTAACATAGTAAAAAGATGTTATTTAACAGAAGAAACTTAAAATTTGCATTTTATAAAACTTCGATCTACCCTAAACAAGATCATAAGGAGGACCCCAAGCAAATCTCGCAGGAAACTCTGAATATGCTGGAATTAAGATATGTTTGACCTGCAACTTGCTCCAAGCTTTAGGTTAAACAGTATGACATACACTAAGCAACATCATAAATAAAATCTCAAGCAAATTTCGACCAACTTAATTTTTTAAGGTTTGATTTCTTCAACTTTTCTCTATGCTTAAGAGCTCTAAATTTCTTCAAATCAACTCCTAATACATTCATTGACCTACAATTTACCACAAAACCTACTAAAAATAACAAAATTATAAAAATCAAATATAAATTAACTAAAATTAACAATTTAACTAAATAAAGCTAAAAATATAAAATATACTAAAATATAAGAGCAAAATGGATGCAAAATCACCCTGAAATGCCTGTATGAAATGAGTGCAACAATTGCTCAAGAAGAAAGGAGACAACTTCACACCATCGCGTAGAAGGAAATATGATAAAAGAGTATTAATTTTTATTGAATTAACCTCTCACTTTTTTATGATACAGAATAAATCATGAATGAGTTTATCAAAACAATAACAGATTTTTAAAGGAACTTGTATTTTAAAGATAATCATTATAAGTCAAAACAAATTCTAAAAAAATAAGTATTTAATAAATTTTTCACATAAAATAAGTTTATTTTAACAATATTTATATCGCTCAAAGATTTATATTTCTTATTTTTAATCAATTTTATGTGTAGTGACAAACAAAGA
Organism: Hevea brasiliensis; assembly: GCF_030052815.1. Taxonomy (NCBI): domain Eukaryota; kingdom Viridiplantae; phylum Streptophyta; class Magnoliopsida; order Malpighiales; family Euphorbiaceae; genus Hevea; species Hevea brasiliensis. The sequence continues at coordinate 10,404,224 of NC_079506.1, forward strand.
ATTATAAGTTCCTAAAAATAGAATCAGAGGTTGATTAGATATTCCTTAATTTGAGCTACAAAATATAATTGATCCAAAATTTAATAAAATTTGTCACTCTCATTTAATCAAGTTTTATTCTTCTTTTTAGCTTTTATATGTTAATTTAATAGGATTTTTTTACTTCATTCGTATTAACATTATTAACTACAATTATAATTATACATGGCATTTTGTTTATATATAAAATTCCTCAATATTTCGAAATTGTTAAGGTTTGCATAATGTATATATATATATATATGCATACTGCCGACCCGTTTGCTTGTATATGTATAAATAAAAGTCTGAATTGAGCGGTCATCAACTTCAATATAGCATACTTCATATCATAATCAAGAAATGGTCAAAGCAGAAGACTTGACAAGTTCTTATTGTGTATGCATTCTTGTTTGGATCTAATTAAGAAGTATCTTGCTCATTAACATCATGTTTGAATTCTCCACACAACTTATAACACAACAAACAAAGATGCAAAGATGCCAGCCCAAATGGATATTTTGATTGGATTATTACCATTCCTAAGGAACAAACAATAATCATTTGTAGAGTGCATTGACAAAGTGCACAAACCAATCCAACAAATGTCTATGAAAGAGCTAAGAAGAGTGCCGCTTTGAGTAGGATAATAAACCAAGACATTATTGTGCCATTACACCGCCAAATAGCTCGTTCCTTCTGAACCTTAAACCAAATCACAAAACAAAGCAATGCTCTGAGAAAAGCTGCCCAAAAACTATTGCGGAGAGCTCAACAATGAAGTTGGCAGTAGCAAATATCCAAGTTGCTGAAATGATCAGCATCAGATGAAAGTGGTGCTGGGGAAGCAAGAGAAGACCGGGTTTTGCTGTCCTCCCCAGTTTGATCTTTATCTAGTGAAAAACCATCAACAAATATCTAGAAAATAGAGATGACATTATATGGTGAATAAAACCAGTTTAATTTGACAAAAAATATAACCAACTGAATTTGCTGAAATGCTTGCGATGAATAAATGTATTCTGCAAACCAAAAGTTGTAAAAATTAACACCGTCTTTTGAACTTACAGAGAGGGCCATCATTGTCATGCAACAGAGATCCATTCCAACTCCCATTATTATTGTCTCAGCTCTAATCAGCTTGTCAAATGATTTTGTCACCCGCCTTGAGACACTTTTACTCACAAACCGAAGCCATTCCAAGCCAATGATTTTAGCTCTTTGGACACGATCCGGAACATTCCTGCTCCTGAAAATGAAGAGCGGGAAGTTACACTTTTCCACTTCTCCTGCAATTAGAAATGATAATCAGTACCTTGTATCTGTATCAGATGGTGTATTCTGTTGATGAGTTCAGCCATTATCCTAAAGTGTTTGGAATTGAACAAGATGCTAGCTAGCTATCTTCACTTGCATAATATGGTTCCAAATTATTATGATATAATCAGAAATTTCTTCCTAATTCTGGACATTTAAACACCTTTACTCCATATTACATGTTGGTATTAGACCAATGGCTTATCAATTCTCAGGTTCAACCCTGCTCCATGTTACATGTGAACATAGTGATTGGAAGATTGAGAGGTTTAATAAATAAAATGTGGAGTAGCAGGTTGTTTAATGTCTAAGCTTGGAGTAGTTAAGAAACAAATAATAAGGTGATGATAAAGCCGCAAAAGATTGCAAGTATTTGTAAGAGTAAAGCAACTAAGAATGCTAAAACGTACCAGCAAATAAAAAATTAGTTACACCTGTAGTGAAGGTGAGTGAAGAAGCCTCCTCTTCTTTCTTTGAAGAGGTGGTTGGTGTTCCTCGTCATCCTGATGCTGCTGGGGATGCTCTTCATTTCTCCTTCTCTTTTTATTTCTTCTAAGACTATCGCACATATATATAGGATGCACCCCACACTTAATTATCCCCTCGTCATCGTCAGTAGAGAAGTGAAGTGAGGCCTCAACGAAACACTCTTTATTAACATAGATGAAACTGTGATAACTGAACCAAAGCAACACGTGTTCTGATGGATACTTAAACATGTACTGCTGATCCTTAGATTTATAGAAAATGAAATTTTGGCTCCGCGTATGTCCAGATTCGTCTATGAAATCCACTCTACATTTCATGGGCGTCCAAAGATCAAAATAATTACTTGTGGAAATAACGGCGCAGAAAGAGAAGGCAATTAAGTGACGAAGGTCAAGTCTGAATGAAAGCCAGGATCCCCTTCTATTCTTATATCTCATCCTTTCTGGCACTTCACCTCCTGCCATATATAAACTCACTTCCTGATGCAACATATGCGCTTCAAAAACATCCTCCATCACTTTCTTATCCAAATTGACGCATTTACCAAAGAAAAGACGTTTGCAATCTTTAAAATGATCTTCATCTTCACTTTCATCTGCTTCTTCATTTTCATCCTCATGTTCTATGAAAAGGAAAGAAGTTGATGCAGATTCCAAAGAGGTGCATTCTGATGCATCTAAGACTTCTAAGCATGATGGAAGCTCTGGTAAACATTTAAGTCTCTTGCAACCTCTTAAATCAAGCCATTTCAACTTCGATAGTTGTTTCATGCTTTCTGGAAGACTTGTTAAATTTGAGCATCCATTGAGAGCAAATTCTTTAAGACATTTCAACTCGCCAATGCTGTTTGGAATACTCACGAGTCTTGTACACTGATGCAAGGACAATCTGAAAAGTTGAGTCAAATGCTCAATTGATGAGGGCAGATGTTCTATTCCACTTTCACTTAACAATACAGTCCCTATATTACAAGGAATCTCTGGACAATATCTGACATTATAGCACCTAAATAGATTTAGTTCAGTTAACTTGCTCAGATTTTGGAAAGATGAGGGAATCTCAACCAAACTTTCACATTCACTCAAATCCAAAAGCTCAAGATTTGGGGCAGTACTAGACAAGTCTGGAATCCTGATCAGGTCCTTAGAGTCGCTGAGCCGTATTATTTTCAAATTTCCAAGTGGCTGTAATGAAATAGAAAATATCAATAAATTAGAAGATACAAATTCACTTTACAAAATATATAGCTTAAATTTATAATTAGGATGGAACACAACAAGCTGTACCTGATCTCCATTCCAAAGTTCTATTAAGTTACTTCTTTGCAAGTCAAGTACTACAAGATTCTTCGGGCAAAAATTTGATGGCAAAGAAGTCAAAGGATAATAATGCCAGTAAAGACATCTTAGCTCTTGTGAAGGAAATTCAAAGTAGTGAGGAAGGAGCACTCGTCCATTGTAATTAGAGATGACTTTGAAGAATCTAAGATTGCACATCTTCATCATCAACGCGGTGGAACTTAGCTCCAAACTATCCGTCCCACGCATGTCAAGTAATATGCTTTCAACATTTTCAGTTCCCTAATAAAATAACAGCAAAATGATTATTAATGATTTCGTCTTGAGAGCTACAATTCTTATAAATTTCAAATAAAAAAATGAAAGAAGCTTTATTGATTAATTTGGTCTTACCGTATTTGTTGTCAATACATGATGAACATCTTTATAATTCCACAATCTGCTGCGTCGTCCAAGCTGTTTGCACTCCTCACTAACAATATCCTTACCCATTTTCTCTATCAAGTCATGCATATCGACCACATTGCACGAAATATTTATAAGAGATTTGTTAATTAGACGAGTTATTGCACTTTTGGGAAACAAACCACATGCTTCTAATATTCCCTCAACTTCATCTTTATTGTGCCATTTGAAGAAACATGCAATATGAAGAAATATTTCCTTTTCATTTTTTTCTAACCCATCATAACTTATTTTTAAAACATCTTGAATTTTCTTAAGAGATTGGCCTTTCAATTTTTCCAATTCGCTTTGCCATTCTTCTATCCCCATATCAAATAAATGAGATCCCAAAACTTTAAGAGCTAATGGATTGCCACCAGCATATGTTATTGCCTTCTTTGATAGCTCTATATATCCTTCCTTTGGATGATTTTGCTTGAAGGCATGCAAGCTAAAGAGTTCCAAATCTTCAGGATAAGTTAATTTCTCAACCTCACATATGCTTTCCTTTGGACCAAAATTTTTAAGTACTTGCTGATCTCTGCTAGTTACAATGATTCTATTTTCCACACCGCACAAATCACACTCTCCTACTAAATTTTTTAAATGATTTGCATCATCTACATCATCAAAAACAATGAATATCTTCTTACTCTTGAGCATTCTCCTAATAAAAGGACCCCAAAACAATGTGTCTTCAAGTAATTTTTTTTCTCTTAATAATTGCCGAATGATTTTGTCTCGTACATCATTTGGTGATTGCTTTATCATTGTTTCCCTAACATTTTCTACAAAGCAATGAGCGTCGAATTTACTCCTATTTCGACGAAATACTTCTTGTGCAATAGTTGTTTTGCCAATGCCTCCCATCCCCCAAATTCCTACAATTGTTTTATCATTTAACAATTGTTCCACTTTTTTCACACGTAATTCGATTCCAACCAAGCTGCGATCATAAGAATTATCACTTGAAGACATATGAATAATTTTCTTCAAAACATCATTGACGATTTCCTCAATTAATGTGGATTCATACCTAGTCACATATGAACAACAAACACTAATAAATAAAGATAGACTCACACTTCTAAGTAAATAGTAACACATAATTAATATGTTTTGATCTTAGAATGAGGTAAAAAATATCTATTTTCATATTAGTGCTGCTTATATTTGGATCAGTGCTCTATATTAAGATTAGTGTACTCTATTATATAAGTTTCTATATTTTGATGCTCTTTCCTTAGAATGGAACTTAGAAAAAATACACTAAAGAGTAATTAAAAAGATAATTAACTTACTTGATATTCTGCGAATCCCATCCTGATAAGTTGCTTATTTCCATCAAAGCACGCCTCCATTTGCCCACCTTCTGTAAACTGCCTCGTTCTCCACGCTCAGCAATATCAAATGCCTTTCCAAAATTCCCTGTCAGCTCTTGAACGTCAGTTGGATCTACATGGTAAAAAACTGGTAGGACTATTTGTCCTGATTCTTCCTTGCATTTACGTATCTCAACAAGCTCATCCAAGCACCATGGAGAATCAGCATAATTTTCAGAGAAAATGATTATTGAGATGCTTGATTCTCTGATTATTTTCAAGAGCTCTGGTGAGATCTCTTTTCCTTTACGAAGCTCTTCATCCGTAAAGACATTGATTTGTTTGTCCTCTAAGGCTTTAGAGAGATGGGAGAGAATATTATAACGGGTATCTTTGCCTCTAAAACTAATAAAAACATCATATTTGCAGGGAAGGGTTGATGAAGAAGTTGAAGCCATGATGAGTGTGATGAAAGAAGGCTCTTGTGCAAACCTGAGTTTGAACAAGGCAATTAATAACGAGAGCAAAATCCCAGATATGTATATTTTGTGAGTTTGTGGTAAACGACTCTGAGACAAGAAAATTTAAGAACATCAGATTTAGAAACTAAGGGGAAAAAGGAAAGAAGATGAGTAGAAAAACCATACCTCGGCTTCCACGACGGAACCCCTAGGAAGAAATCAATTAATTAGTATTCAAAGTAAATCCAAAGCAGAACAAAGTCGTGGAACAAAATTATTTATGTACAGATAAAGCAAAAAAATAAGAAATCATTTTCAATGGCCGGCATTAATAAACCAAAGCTTAATGTGGAAGGCAACCAAACATCCAGTATGCTGGTTCCAGCTTCTTTCTTCTTTAATTACGCTGAGTTGCTCCCATTTTCACTTATTTATTTTATAAGTCGAGCTTGAATTTATTTATATATAATTATGATTAATCATATAAGATAATTAAATTATAAATAATATAGTTATAATTAAATTTAAAAATATAATTAAAATATATAACTATATAAAAAAGTTATTTATGATCATTATAATTTAATCAACAGTACCATTTTATTATTAATGTATAGTTATTATGATTTATTGGATATATCATTGATGACCCAAATATGAAATGAGTTTATCAACTTGATAAGTGAATTAAGTGTAAGTTGAGCTTAATAACGTCATAAATTTTTATTCTATTTTATGGTGTATTTAGATGTATTAAAGTTATAGAAATTTATTAAAATTTATCTCTGAAATTTAAATTTTGAATTTTTATTATTTTTTATTTAAAACAATTGATTTCAAATTATTGTAAAACCATACAATAAATGATTTTAAATGGTGTAATGGGTAATCACATAACTTATATTTTTTTATTATTATTATTTTGTACAGATTGAAGTGATAATTTTAGAAGTTTCAATCGAAATTTCTCAGATGATGTTACGGATTATTATTATAACTTTGTTTTGCAAAATTTAATTAATTAATAATGGAAATAAAATAATTGATAATTTAAAATTTTTATTTTTCCCATCTTATGAAAATAGACTTTTTTCCATTCATCTTAAATTATTATAAAAAAATAGTTACTCTATTAATTTCCTAATATGTGAATATTTAATGAATATTTTTATTAATAAATACACCATTGAAGTAGTTAAAATGAAGGGTAAAAATATTTACAAGTAATTTAGTCCATGAAATTTGATAAAATCTATAATTTAATTTATATCATTAAAATATCATTAACTTACTATTAATTTTATTAAAAATGACTAAAATATTCTTATATTTATTTTCAATTTAAAAATTATTTAGTCCTTTAGATTTAATTTTATTAGCAATTTAGCCCTTAAAGTTTTATTTTATTAATAATTTAGTCTTTATATTTTTAAAATGTGACTCCCATTAAATTAAAAAAATTAAATTTAAATCATTAAAATATAAATTAATTACTTTAAGATCCTTAAAAAATTTATTTAATTACAAAATCATCCATATATTTTATAAATTGATCCTTAAAAAATATAGCTATGTATAAATAAGCCTTCATAATTTTGCAAAATTATATTTGCCATATATATATATATATATATATATGGTTTGGAGGATAGAAAGAAAATAAGTGATAGACCTAAACTAACTTGGAGGAGAGTAATACAACGTAACCTAAAAACATTACACATTTCTAAGGATTTAACTCAAAATCATTTAGAATTGAGAAAAAGAATACATATAGCCGACCATAAATTTTTTGAATCAAAATTTAGTTGAGTTAAATTGTGTTTATATTTGCTATATATATATGGAGGAGAGTAGCACAACATAACCTAAAAATATTATACATTTTTAAGGATTTAACTCAAAATCATTTAGAGTAGAGAAAAAGAATCTATATAGCCTATCATAAATTTTTGAGATAAATGTTTAATTAAATTGAGTTGAATTGAGTTTATATTTGCGACATATATATATATATATATATATATATATATATATATATATATATATATATATTAACAAGAATTGCACATATATAGATACTGTCAGAATTGCAAGAATCCATAGGGAGGCTCCTTCTAGGGTAACGAAGTCAACAGTTTTAGAATGATAAAGGAGTTTGGCGACAAGTTCAACGCTTCCTCTCAATTATTCCAAAGCAATTTTTTTTTTTATATATATTTCATCTTAATTTTTTTTTCTCTGCAATTTGATATTCATTTTTTAATATGCTAAATTGCATTAAAAAAGCTTATTGGGCAAACTTAAAAAAAAAAATATCATAAAGATCAAAAATGAAAAGCCCACAAAAGGGAAGGCAACAAACTCAACCCAACCCATCAATTTTCTTAAAAAATAAAATAAAATAAAATAAAAAAACCCAACAAATCAACCCATAACCCAAGCAAACCGATCCATAACCCAGCCCAACTCAACTCACCTAGAACCCACTCATCCCAAGCTAGAGAGCTAGGTGTTGGGAATCCCGCATCGAAAAGATATGAAGTAAAAAGGTAATATATAAGTGATTGAGTTGCAATATTAAATTGACTAATCATTTTGATATATAAAAGCAACCTAATTATTTATATAAGCCTAAATTAAAAATGAATTAAATTATAATTTGACTGACGCACCCATAAAGCTGTATAATTGAGTCTATATTGGGTTAAACTATTAAATTAACTAATCATTTTGATATATAAAGCAACCTAATCACTTATATAAACCCAAATTAAAAATAAATTAAATAATGAATTAAATTATAATTTGACTGACATTTTCTTCGAATTTAATACTAGGGTTATAGTAAATACCAAAAAACCACCAGAGCTTAGAAGTTAGAGACCGAAGTCAAACCTATCACTAGCAACATAAGGAGCAACAAATCACCCAGCAAACACACAGCAACTCAATCTAGCAATGCCTCCCTTCTTCTCGACCACTATCTAAAGCTCAGCTCAACTACAATAATGGGGCTACCGCAGAGCTCTGGCACAATAAGCCAAACGAAAAGTCTTTCCAGCCATTGTGTAAAAGCAGATCCTGAAAATGCGATACAGCCACAACAAAGATATGAAGTAAAAGGCTAATATATAAGTGGTTGAGTTGTAATATTAAATTGACTAGTCATTTTGATGTATAAAACAACCTAATCACTTATATAAGCCCAAATTAAAAATGAATTAAATTGTAATTTAATTAATACTCTCTCCGAGTTTAACACTAGGGTTATAGTAAATACCAAAAAACAAAGAATCAAGTTGTCCATCAGCCTGAGCTTGCTACCACCAGAGCTTAAAAGTCAAAGACCGAAGTCAAACCTATCACTAGCAACACAAGGAGCAACAAATCACCCAGCAAACACACAGCAACTCAATCTAGCAATGCCTCCCTTCTTCTCGACCAATATCTAAAGCTTAGCTCAACTACAATAATGGGGCTGGCGCAGAGCTCTGGCACAATAAGCCAAACGAAAAGGTCTTTCCAGCCATTGTGTAAAAGCAGATCCCGAAAATGCAATACAGCTGCAACAAAGAAAACCACTTATTGTAGAGAACAAACCTATCCTTCCCAACACTAAACTACCATCACCAGCGGAGCAAGTGTAAAAAATAAGCCTCTTAGTGAAGGACAACCTGCATGAAAAATAGATCAATCCAAACAAACTAAACCCATATACATGATGAACCTTGCTGGGGAGGACAAACCCTTGAACTAGGCTAGAAGCATAAAACCAGAAACTAGAAACCTTCACTTACCAGAAGACCAGGGAAGCCAACGAGAAAGCAAACGAAGCTCAGCGAATTCGAGATGAACCAACAACCCTAAGGTTGAGAGAAAGTTATTTGTTGCTTTTTTGGCAGGCGTCTAGAAATTCTTTGCTAGTGAGGTTGTTTACTTGATATTTCATATTTGGAGACTTTAGAATGCCAACTCTACACTATCTAAATGGACTTAGGACTTAGCCTCTCAATTAACCAATTAATCGTCACTATCTCCACACGGCCGTGGCCCTAAGGGAATTATTTTGTAAGGATTTTGCACTAGCCTAGTGGTTCTCAACCATCAATTCTCACCTTCGTTTTTACTAATCAAAGAAACTACATAAAAAGAGCCTTAAGTGGTTTGCAAGCTTTGATTAAAGATTCATAACCCATTATTGGAGTAAGTCGTTTTGGCAGAATATGATATTTCATATTTGGAGACTTTAGAAGTAAACTTTACATTATTTAAATGGACTTGGGATTTGCATTTAGTCTCTTAATAAAACAATTAATTGCCACCAACTCTACGCGGCCGTGGAGGACTTACAAATCTCATTAGCCTTAATTTAATAAGGAAGGCAGAAAGAGAAATTTCACAACAAGAAAATTTTAAAATATATTGCCAATGAAGATGTTAAGGATTTCAAGGGAAATCTACTTGATCAAGTTCGAAGAATATGGTTAATGATGTATAAAAAAAGAGAATATGGTTAATGGCATCATAAAAACGAAATTTCCTGGCTTGGATTGAGTTATAATCAAATTAAAATTACACAAACTATAAGAATTGAATCAAAATTGTGAATAACTACAAGGATTTGAAATCGTGGGGAATCATCCCACTTAAACTATTAGTGATTTTTGACAAAATTATCATGGTTTAACTTTTGTCAAAAGTGTGTGCCTTCCCCGTTCATATGTGTGCGTGTGTTCTTAACCAGTTAAAAAAATGTGCATTCTTTGCCTTTTATGATCATGATGAGAGCAAAAACAGAAGATTAGTCAATAAAAATTTCCTCTCCTCACCTACAGACCGCAGAATTTGGCCAAAATATGAGACGTTAAATTGCAATCTCTGGGAGCATATGACCAAGAACGTCCTGCAAGATAAGAAGCTCGAGAAACAGAGTCATGCAAAGCAACTCCCAAGCCGTCAAGGAGAACGTACCAGCTTGTAACTTATCAATTATGGACTTACAATCAAATTCCACGACAAGATGTGAGAAGCTCAGATCCACAGCTAACCGAAGACAGAAGGCAATTTTGTGACAGTGACTCAGGAAGAAGGAGAAGCTCAAGTCAAGAGTAAGAGGGAACAGTTCAGGAGTTATTTGATTAGTTTGTTACTGCAGTTACCATTTGTTACTGTAACTAAATGTAGAGAATAAACTCAATGCATTACCAAGTATAAATACTATATAAATCTTGGATTAGAGATCATCTTATCAATAATACAACAATTCACTCTCTTTCTCTATTTCTCTTCTCTCTCTCTCTCTCTCTCTCTTCTTTCTCTAATCTTCTTCCTTTTTTCTCCCCTTTCTTCTATTTTCTCTGCCCTTTCCTCTGTTTTCTATTTGGGTTGTGGCTCTGCCACAGCAGCAATAGACATAGCTTCAGCAATTTCCGGCAACCATTCTCCAACAACACATTTAGATGGACATGCCAGAACCTCACCAGCCTCATTTCTATACACTACACTGAAACCAATTTGCCCAGGAGTATTCAAACAAGCATCACAGTTTCATTTTGATCCAATCCAATTGATGAGGAGGCTGCCAGGAACTAGTGCAAGGTGGACCAACAACCCGAGGGCAATGAGGATCAGCAGAAATCACAAAGAAATCATCCACTAAGCTTTGGACTGAACCCAAGCAGCATCAAAATACAAGTGAAAATGAAATTTATATTATTGGTTCAAAGAGAATACTGGATAATACAAGTAATTTCTATTACTGAGTACTCTGTGTCTTAGCAGCATCAAACAGAATACTGCATTAGGCATAATTCCAAATAATCACTGACTAACACGAGATACCTCAAATGAAAAACATCGAGTTTTCCAGGTTAAGATGCAACTGGTACAGCTGCTCATCAAAAGAAGTCACTCCTGATGTTGAAGGCGGCGATGATAAGCGTTGCACATGGCGGGACTATAGATCAGTGACACAGGCTTGGTGCATTGAGCACAGGTAAAGTGTCTTGCCCATGAACTTCATGTTTGAATTCTCCACAGAACTTGGAACACAACTGACAAGAGGCAAAGACGCTAGCCCAAATGGATATTTTGATTGGGCTATTACCATTCCTAAGGAACAAACAATAACCAACTATTGTGAGAATGCATTGACCAAATGCACAAACCAATGCAGCAATGTCCATGACAGAACCAAGACGAATGCCGCTTTGAGAAGGATAATAAAACCAAGGTATTGTGCCACACCACCGCCAAGTAGCTCGTTCTTTCTGAGCCTTATACGCAAGCTCGAAGGTGCAAATAAACAGAGCCAGGAAAGACATCCCCACGCATATTGGCAGAAAAAGAGAGTAATGCTGGGAGGAAAGCTGCTCGAAAACTATTGACAAGAGCTCAACAATGAAGTTGGCAATAGCAAACATCCGCTCGAGAGCCTTTATAGAAGGAAAAGAAACAATCAAAGAGTGTTAAAAGATTGGAGAGAAATTAGCAAACATGCAAGAAAGTATAGTTCTTAATTAACTTGAAATTAAATATGATACTTTGATTTCAACTTTGACCTTCATTTTCAAATTCTGTGTTCTGCAGCATGTCCTGCAAATGCCATTGCCATGTTCAACATCCATGCAGCCGAAATGATCAGTCTCAGGTGAATGAGGTGGTGGGGAAGCAAGACAAGACTGGATTTCATTGTCCTCAGTTTGACCCTTGTCCAGAGAAGGGCCACCAACAAATATTTAGAATATAGAGATTTTATAAAAGAAAAGATTAACATAAAACTTACAATGAAATTAAAACAAAATGAAAAATTTTGAAGTAGTATAAGAAAATGAAACCATTCAAAAAGAAATATCAATTTTTTTTTTTGGATCAAATACCCTTGAATCCCTGCTGTCCACATCGCAAGAGCCTGAGTTGGGATGGATATGCTCTTCACTTTCCCTGTGGCTATTGCCAAAGGGGCTCTCTCTTGAGAAACGAGTTCTTGGTCTGCGGAATGTGTACTCTTCCTTGGTCAAATTCTTCATCTGCACATTGATCTTAAAAAAAAAGTAGCCAATTACTCCCAAAATTTGAAACACATTGAATTTACTTCTATCACTATATCCTCACTTCTTCCAATTGAATTTACTTCTATTATCTTCTTCCCACTTATCCTACCTGCACCAGATCCGTCTCAGAATCACTTAAGCTAAAATTGATGTCAGCTTCAACACCCTTGAATTTGATAGATGTTCGATCATAGGCTCTAAATACAGAAATACATTATGTTAAACACAAAGCTTAACTTGGAATGTGAGATCAATATAAAAATTAAAAATAGAACCAACAAATATTCTGTTTGATGTCATATGCCTCTTGATTTTAGGTGCAGCTCCCTCCTCTTTAAAGATAAATGAGTTTAATCTGTCCTACTTAATCACATACAAATGATCTTCAGCTGCTCCCTGCCTCTTGAATGAGGCAAGTTTTTTCTGTTCTTGATGTTAAATCTGTCGTCTTAGCTTAGAGTTGTATTGATTGTTTGTATTTAAATTTTTAAGTATATTATGTGTGATCTCCTCCCTTGATTAGTGAAAAGAATGTGTTATGTTAAAAAAGGTAAATTATGAATTACACCCTTAGGTGTGTATTTTATGAGAAACAATTTAATTCTTAAAATTTAATCCAATTTAAAATAATTTAATTTTTAAATTTTATTTTATTAACAAAATAGTCCCCACAATTAAATTTTATATTTAAGTAATTATTTATTTTATATTTAAATAATTATATATTTTATTAAGTATTTAAATGTAAAATAAAGCTTATAATCATTTAAATATATATTATTTAAAAGTATTTAAATATTATACAACCAAATTTTAAATCAATACTATAAAAATTATACCAAATTTAAATTAATTTTTCATTTAAAATAAAATAAAATTTAATTTTTTTAAACAACTAATTTAAAAGAAAATTTAATTTAAAATTTGAGAATATTTATAAATTATAAATAAATTATAACTTTAAATATTTGAATATGATTATATATTGTCAAAATAAATTATATCAGATCATATAAAAATAAATTTTTTATATAATTTTTTTCTTGAAAATCATGTTAAAAGAACTTTAATATACAAAAAACATTTTTTTCCAAAATTATATGTTATAATATAAAAAAAATTAAGAATTTAGTAAAATATAATTTTGTTATTAACTATATAATTATAAAAAATATTTAATTTTTTTATAAATTAAATATTTAAATAAAAATTTAGATGTATGAAATATTTTATTAATAAAGCAAAACTTCACTAATTAAATTATTTTAAATTGAAAATAATGTAATAAAATTAACAATTAATTTAACGGTAAGGTCTAATATATCAATATAATTAAATCTCAAGATTAAATCATCAAATTTTTTCACAATAGGAGGATCCTATTAAATCATTTCTCAAAGCTAACTTATAATCTTTGACATACCTAAAAACAAATTTATAATTAAAAAATAAATAAATAAATATTCACTTTCATTTTACAGTATTCACCTGGCTGGTGCAGCATGGGCAGTATCGAATTCACCTAAGCAAATGCACAATATCAAGGTCAGTCAAGTATAAGGAATAGACAATGGCAAAAGAATATTCATTTATCATATCTATACCTAGGTGGACTAGTTTCCCTTCATCCCTGCACCAAAATGGAGAGAATAAAAGAAAATTATCCAAACAATCCCAAATTTGGAAATCCACTCAATTCAATATTTCATTCCACTTCAAATTTCATTCAACTTCACTAACATGTCTACCTCAATGGAAAATATTGATAAAAACTTAGAGCTACCAGATCAAAAACTTAAAAAAATAAAAAATCAAAGTACCAGCTATGAGATTCCCATCTCTCAGTCCTTCTGTAGAAGGTAACTCCTCTGTTCTGTGAGCTCTTAGACCTAGGTCCCCTCCTCCTCCTGATATTTCCCTGTACCTCTCCCCCACTAATTTCCTGTCCAATTTCAAACGAGAGATTCTCTTGCCTAGCTTGCCCCTGATAATTCCCAAAATCCTTGCCCACTTCCCTTCCATTGCTTCCCAGAGAAAGTTCAGTAGTCACCGCTGCGTCGTTTTCATTTTCAATTCCATTCCCGCCACCTCCTACTTCTACTATATCATCAACAACCTTATTATTGTCATTAGCAGCATCTCTGAGCAGACTGACGATTGATGAATCAGAGTTTCCCAACCTTTCCCCCTCCTTCTGTTCCGAGTTCTGAGTTGACTCCACCGATTCCGCATTCAGAGTAACGTCAGACATAGAACCTACTTCCTCTCAAGAATTTCTCGTCAGAGAGCTTAGAGCCTGGAGAGTTAAGGGAAGGAATTAATAAACAAGAACACTAGTCGCTCTTCCACTGATGGAAGCTTCCTCCTAAAAGCTAAACAGTACTTGGGCATTGACTTAGCTAGCCAGAAGTCAACAATAAGCAGCTGCCAGCTATAAGCTAGCTGTAGAAGTTTCCTGCCCTTCATCATTCTTACTCTTCCCCTTTCTCTGCCTCTTCCTTGTATAGAAAACAAAGCAATTAATAATATTACTTGAGTCTCAATGTATTTTTTCAAGACTATTACTTAATTTTAATTTTTTTTTAAAATTCAAACTCTCTAAATTTCAATTTAAATAAACTTAATATTATCTTTTAATCTTATAAAATACCATAAATAAAAAAAATATTTATCTTTGTTCACATTTTTCCTAATTTTATTTTTTTAATCAAAATTTAATAAATTTTAATTGCTTAACAATATATGCACACTGCTAGGTTATG
The DNA here is from genome assembly GCF_030052815.1 of Hevea brasiliensis. NCBI lineage: Eukaryota > Viridiplantae > Streptophyta > Magnoliopsida > Malpighiales > Euphorbiaceae > Hevea > Hevea brasiliensis. The sequence continues at coordinate 10,419,390 of NC_079506.1, forward strand.
TAATATCCTATAAATTTAAGAAATATATAATTTATTAATTTGATTATGTTAGTATTTTTAATACATTTTAATATTTATTTTAAAAGTTTTAAATTTATAACTATTGATTTTGATAATATTTAATGTAATGCTATTTATTTATAATTTGAAAGAATAAATTGAAATAAATATATTTTCTACATACTATAGCCAATTATTTTAATTTATTATTTTAAATTACAAATAAATAATATTATACTAAATACACTTAAATTCAAAAATAAATAATTACATTTAAAATTTTAAAATAAATAAATATTAAAATGTATTAAAAATATTTAAATAATCAAATTAATAAATTATATATTTCTTAAATTTTAAAGTATTATATAATGTAGTTACTGTCTATGCATAATTTATTCAATTTTGATTAGGAAATATGAAATTAGCACTAATCTAGCTAGAGGCAGAATGAATACGTATAAGACAAATATAAGAAGCTCATGCAACTTGTGCAGCTGCTCATCAAAAGAAGTCACTGCTGATGTTGAAAGTGGTAACGATGAGGAAGATCAGCGTAGCACATGGAGGGACTAGCGATCAGCGAGACAGGCTTGCTGCATTGAGCACGGGTAAAGTATCTTGCCCATGAACTTCATGTTTGGATTCTCCACAGAACTTGGAACACAACTGACAAGAGGCAAAGACGCTAGCCCAAATGGATATTTTGATTGGGTTATTACCATTCCTAAGGAACAAACAATAACCAACTGTTGTAAGAATGCATTGACCAAAAGCACAAACCAATCCAGCAATGTCTATGAAAGAACCAAGACGAATGCCACTTTGAGAAGGATAATAAAACCAAGGTATTGTGCCACACCATCGCCAAGTGGCTCGTTCTTTCTGAGCCTTATATGCAAGCTCGAAGGTGCAAATAAACAGAGCTAGGAAAGACATCCCCACGCATATTGGCAGAAAAAGAGAGTAATGCTGGGAGGAAAGCTGCTCGAAAACTATTGACAAGAGCTCAACAATGAAGTTGGCAATAGCAAACATCCACTCGAGGACCTTTATAGAAGAAAAAGAAACAATTGAGGTGCGTTAAAAGATTAGAGATAAATTAGCAATCTTGCAAGAAAGTATAGTTCCTAATTAACTTCAAATTAAATATAATATTTTGATTTCGACTTTGACCTTTCTTTTCAAACTCTCTGTTCTGCAGCTTGTCCTGCAAATGTCATTGCCATGTTCAACATCCACGCAACTGAAGTGATCAGTCTCAGGTGAATGAGCTGGTGGGGAAGCAAGACAAGACTGGATTTCATTGTCCTCAGTTTGATCCTTATCCAGAGAAGGTTCACCAACAATTATTTAGAAAATAGAGATGATATAACAGAAAAGGTTAACATTAAACTTACATTGAAATTAAAACAAAATGAAAAATTTTCTAGTATAAGAAAATGAAAACATTCAAAAAGAAATATCAATTTCTTTAGATCAAATACCATTGAACCCCCGTTTTGGACATTTTAAGAGCCTGAGTGGGACTGGAGATGCTCTTCATTTCCCCTGTGGCCATTGCCAAGTGGATGACTAAACTTCAGACCAAGATCAATTCCACCACCTGCAACAGAAACCCATTAAACAAAGATTTCCTCAGCCATTGCAGTTGCTGATTAACATGAGGAAGATACCTTCATTCCTGGCCTCAAACATTTCACCCTCATATGTAATAGGATCAAAGTTGGTCACTGCATCCCTTCCATCACATATAATAGCTGCCCTGTCATATGCCCTGCATTACACAAAATTTGAAGGAAAAAATGTATTGGAATGGAGATTTTAGAGCAATATATCGAGAAACAGGAGAGTATAATTGATGTTACTTGTACCTTGCAGCTTCTACTTCACTGTCGAACAACCCAAGATAAATATACCTGCAACCAAGCACCATAGTTTCCATGATGAAAGCACCACTGGAAATAATTTCTTCTCTGAAATAGGCTTATTCAGAATTGTTTTTCCATACTCAAAAAGGATAAAAACATCGCAGTTAAAAAGTAGTAGGATATAGATCTCAGTGACACACCAAAAGGCACTTAAAAAAGAGTTATGTCTACTCTTAATAGAAACAAAAATAAAAAATTGTCAGAAAATCTTAGTTTCTAATGGATCCTCACTTCTTGCCTAGGAATTGGCCCATTCTAGCTTCCCATCGCCCACACTTGTGCAGTGACACCCCCCGATATTTCGAGCTACCTCTTGAGAAACCAGTGCTTTGTCTGCGAAGTATGTATACAAATTCTTCCTTGGTTAAATTCTTCATCTGCACATTGATCAAAATAAGAAAAGTATCCATTACTCCCATAATTTGAGACACATTGAATTTACTTGTATCACTATCCTAACTTCTTCCCAATTGAATTTACTTCTATCAATTTCTTCCCAGTTATCCTACCTGCTTCAGTTCCTCCTCATAATCACTTAAGTTAAAATTGATGTCAGCTTCAACACCCCTGAATTTGATAGCCGCTCGATCATAGGCTCTAAATACAGAAACTACATTATGTTAAACACAAAGCTTAACGTAGAATATGAGATCAAGAGAGAGAGAGAATCAACAAATATTCTAATTGTTAGATGTCAACCATGATTGTGGATGCAATCTCTCTCCCCTTCAAGATAAAGGAATATGATCTGTGAGACTTTATCGCATTTAAATGATCTTGAACTGCTCCCCGCATATTGCATTAAGCTAAAGTATTTTTTTCTGTTCTTGATGTTAAATCTGTCAACTTAGCTTAGTGTTGTATTGATTAATTATATTTAAGTATATCATGTCTAATCTACTCCCTTAATTAATGAAAAATTAACTACGTTTCATGTTAAAAAAATACATAAATATTCACTTTTCTTTACAGTATTCACCTGGCTGCAGCATGAGCAGTATCGAATCCACCTAAGTAAATGCAATATTAAAGTCAGTCAAGTATACAAGGAATAGACAATGACTAAAGATCCTTCATTTAAAATCACATCTGTACCCAGGTAGACTTGTTTCCCCGCATCCCTGCACAAAATGGAGAATAAAAACGAAAAAATTATCCAAACAATCCATATTTGGAAATCCAATCAGATAATATTTCATTCCACTTCAAAAATTCATTGGACTCATAATCCAGATGTGAATTGAATTCTTATAGTTATAGAAACGACACTAATATATCACTGAGCTAATTAGAAAAAGATCAAGGCATACTTACTTTTCACTAGCATGTCTACTTCAGAGGAAAATAGTAAAAAGATGTTATTTAACAGAAGAAACTTAAAATTTGCATTTTATAAAACTTCGATCTACCAGAGCAAAAACTTAAATTTATAAACCAAAAAAAAAAAAAAAATTCAAAAGTACCAGATATGAGATTCCCATCTCCCGGTCCTTCTGTAGAACGTCACTCCTCTGTACTGTGAGCTCCTAGACCTGGGTCCCCTCCTCCGCCTGATGTTCCCCTGTACCTCTCCGCCACTTATCTCCTGGCCAATCGCAGACAAGACATTCTCTTGCCCTTCTTGTCTCTGAGAATTCCCTGAATCCCTGCCCACTTCCCTTCCATTGGTTCCCAGAAATAGCTCCGTCGCCACCGCTGCGTCGTTGTCATTCTTACTTTCATCCCTGCCACCTCCTACTTCTACCATGTGATCGACACCCTTGTTATTGTCATTATCACCATCTCTGGACGGATTGACGATTGATGAATCGGAGTTCCCTAATCTTTCTCCCTCCTTCGGGACCGAGTTTTGAGTTGACTCCAACGATTCCGCATTTAGATTGAGGTAAGACATAGAAGCTACTTTCTATCAAGAACAGCTGGAGGAAGTTTCTGTTCGCCGAAGAAGAAGTATACAGAGAGCTTAGAGCTTGGAGAGCTGTGTCTTGTGGATCATAAGGGAAGGAATTAATAAACAAGAAAATTAGACGCGCTTCTACTGACGGAAGCTTCCTTGTAAAAGCCACTTCAGCTTTCCAAAAGGACATTGAACCCATTTGCCCCTTGGTTGTGGTGCAGAAGATGTGAAAATTTTCTTCATATGTCTGCACTTTTCCTTTTTCTTTTCCTTTTTCTCGATGGATTTAAGGATTTTTTAAATCTACCCAATGACCCCCAAGTCATTCTTCCTTTTCTTTCACTTTTAACTGTAGAATAAGCATTGATCAATGGGTAAGTTTCTACAATAAGCATTGATCAATGGGGAAGATTCCAACTTTCGCTTTTCAGTCACTTCCAAGTAAGTACTAAAACTTCTTTAGATTATGAACTCTGTCATGGAATAATTGAAACAACAAATTTCTACAGATGAGGAAAGAATATCAAAAGCTGAAACGGACAATCATGTGCAAGAACCTGCAAATTATTAAGGGATCTGCAGGGACTAATTGTCTGTAGTGTCTTTCACAAGGTTTACAAGAGTTTGTTTATAACAATCATCCTGATTTCCATGCAAACTAGTAGCTTTGAAGGCCATATGGCAAACACATGCGATGCCATATTTATCTCTTTGAAATTGTACACAATTTTAAGTATCCACATCCTGCAATTCAAAAAATATCAATGCCTACCTATCACTCATCTGCTAGATTAGGTTCGAGTTCCTACTTCTCCCATTCAAAAAAAATCAATTATAAACTAGGAAATTTTGCAGTCAGTATCCTTCAAACGATATTCCTCTTATCACAAGGCTCCTGCATGCACAGTCCACGAAAACTCAAGAGGAAACACTGAACTAGAAAGACACAGACTTCGAACCTATTAGAATCAAGCACAAACTACTTTTCCGGTTTGGAGATTGGAAATGCAACTCAGCCATCTTGATCGAAAATGTGTATATATCTCCTGTCCCTTCTTGTGAATAGACAAGGAGATACCTCAAACGAAAAACATGGAGTTTTTCAGGTTAGCGTGCAGCTGTTCATCAAAAGAAGCAACTGATGATGTTGAAGGTGGTGATATGGTGAAGATGATGGAGAAGCTGAAGGGTGATACAACTCAATTGAATCATTGTAAAGCCGACCCCTATGAGTATCCAGGGATGGATTGAGCTTGGGTCCAAGGTGTCACGGAGGCCTCACGTGGTTAGATATTGTCCGCTTTGGGCCTCGGCCCGCACGGTTTTGTTCCTTGGCCGAGCCTCTGCCCAACCCAAAACACGTCTACCCAAGCAAGGCTACCCCATTCATATTAGCCCAGTCACTCCCCCATACTTGGCCGATGTGGGATTGAGTCACCTCTGTTACATCTCCCCCACCCGATCCTGCAACGACCTCGTTGCAGTCCGGCCACCCTGCCTACACCTCTGTGCACTTGGCGTGAGTCGATCAAGATGGGTCGGCTCTGATACCAAATGTCACAGGGGCCTCATGTGTGTAGATATTGTCTGCTTTGGGCCTCGGCCCGCACGGTTTTGTTCCTGGGCCGAGCCTCTGCCCAACCCAAAACGCGTCTACCCAAGCAAGGCCACCCCCTTCATATTAGCCCAGTCACTCCCCCATACTTGGCAGATGTGGGATTGAGTCACCTCTGTGACATATTACTGTCACAGGGTCACTTCCTAGCTCGGACAGTAGTCCCGTGCGGCGCCTAGACTTCCACTCAATCTAGGCCAGCCTACTCGTATTCAAGGGTCTTTCCCCCTTATAAAGGATCTCAAATGTTCTTATCAAGGGTCTTTCAAGTATCTACCCCGATCATCGAGCATTGATATTCCTTGTAGCACGATGTCGCCCTTCATCGTGTACATCCTCCAGCATCTACTGAAAGCCTAGCAACACGCATCGTCCGAAAGCAATGCAACAAGCAACATCCAACCATATGGCTGAATCCAAAGCCAATGTAGAATATTTGTTCCCATATACCGAGTAGCATCACTGGCCCATATACCGAGCAGCATCGTCGGCTTTATATAGAAACCTCGGGCCTAGGAGAGACGCGCACTACAAGCCCCTCGGCCTTGTAGTGTCCATGAAGCTCCTTCTTCATGGAGACACCGAGCTCTTATCCCTCGAGAGCCCGATGCCCGCCGCCTAGTACAATGAGTACGTAAGGAGCTCACTTAGAGTCACGCCCTTGCGCCAGTGACCCCGGAGATGGTGGAGAGCTTGACACCAATTTCGGCAACTAGCTGGGCCCGACCGTGCTCACCAGTGGCCAACTAGTCACACCCCCCTAAAGAGCATTAGGAACATAGTGACCTCTGGCAGGAGGAGACATCAGTATGTCTCACCCATCACACCCCCCTGGACTTTTCCATATTTATAAAAGTGTCCGCCAAACTACTCATTCTCATCAATCGTGCCCTTATATCATTTCATAGGCCTACGGCTTGGTTGGGTTTGGCCAATCCTCACAGGGTAACGGGCTGTCCGCCTTACACAAGGAGCCCCTGAGATTTCAAAAATCTTTAGGGTATAGTTGTAGTTTCCAAAAATAAATATATTTTAGAATAACTTATAATTTACTCCTTAAGTATTTGGTAAAGTATATAATTTAATTCTTATATTTTTAAAATTAAATAAATTAATTTTTCACTCTTTATTCCATCAGTAAAATAATGCATATTATTAATTTCTCATTAATTAAAATTTTAATTGAAATAATTAAATTTATGATATTTTGATGAAATAAATAACTTAATCTTTATATTTTCAAAATCAAATAAATTATTCCCTTACATTTTATATTTTATATTTAGATAATTAATATATTTTATATTTAAATAATTATATATGTTAAAGTTTAAATATAATATATGCATATATTATTGAAAGTATATAATAAGTATAATCTTTTATTAAAATATCTTTTGTGCATTATCTTCTAATTTATTAGAAATAATTGTATGAAAACATATGTATTTATATTTATAATTCATATATCTATTAGATATATGTGAGTGTGATAAAATACATTTAAAATTAGAATAGTTAAAATAATATTTTATATATATTTTTTAATTGAATTTGCTTTCACAAATATTTTGAAATAAATTAGATTTAAAATAAATTGAACCAATTTTTAATTTTAGACCCTTAATATATTTTAAGTATAGTATTTTATACTAACAGCAATTTCATTTATTTTTTGTAAGATAATTTTGTTAAAAAAATTAAAAGTGTTTTATTTTGTCATTGTAAATTAATTGTAACAATTTATTAATTTTTGTACAAAATTTTCTAGTTAATTTTTATTTTTTAAAATTTCATTTATTTTGTGAAAAGTAACTTGTAAATGACATATTTTTTTTAATTAAAAAATTGGTTGGTTAAAAAAAATAAATTTTTATTTAATATTTTTAATTAGAATTTTTTTTATTATGAAAGTTTAAGTGACATTTAAAAAAAATATCGTTAATATTAAAAATTATTAAAATAATATAATATAAATGTAATTCATTCAATAATAAAAAATATATATACATTTAAATATAACATTAAATATTGGGAGGACTTATACGGTAATTAATATTTTTTATTTAGAGGAAAATTTAATCACGTAAGCGGTAAACTGAATTTTCTTTAAAAAAAAATTATTTATTTAATAAATTTTTTTATAATTTTGTTGTTTTCCAAAAATATCCTTTATAAATCCAGCCCTTTAGACTGCGTGGCAGTGTCAGTTCCATAGGCCTTGGTGTACTCGCCCCAGTCTCATCTTCCACTTCGTTTCTTCCGTTGCCGGTGACTCTCTCCTCCATCGCAACCGCCGTCTCCGTCCTCTCATTTCTGTCTCTAGAAAACCTCAAATATCTTTCCTCTCCATCAAGAAAAATTACCCAATCCAACGCAATGACCAGACCCGCTTCATTTCTCCGATTTCTCTCTCTCCTCTCCCTCCTACTACTCATCTTCTCTCCCTCTTATGTTGCTGCTGATTCCCACTTCGAAGGCTTCGAAGCCGAAGAAGACGACGTCGTAGAGGAAACCATAGACCATGACTCCTTTAAACTCACCGATCTTCCCTTAACTCGGTCCGATTCACCACTTACCTCAGTCCCAGAGCCTACATCGGAAAATTCTGAGCTAAACCCGAGTTCCAACTCGGATTCTCAATCCTCGAAACCCGAATCGGATCAATCGAAACCATCCTCTCCACCATCAACCACCAGCTTTGATTACTGGGACGAAGATGAATTTGAAGGTCTCCCTGTTCATCAACCCCCGCCGGAAACCCCTAAAGCTATGGAGTCTACCTTTCACGCTGATAACCAAAGCACAGATCCAAAACCAAATACGTTTTTGAAGAAGCAGCAATCCTATACAGTGGAAATTGTGTGCGTCTCTTTCTTGATCATGTTCATTATCAATTACTTCACTGGGAAACGCGAAAATGAGAATTTGGCGCTATCTTGGGCGGCAAAATTCGCTACCAAAGACTCTATTTTCGAGAAGAATTTTAGCCTTCTGGGTGTTGGAGAAGGCGATGATTCGCCGCTGTTGTTGAAAGAAGGGCAGAATGTTTTTAAGTTTTATGCTAGTGGTCGTAGGTACTGTCAAGGGTTATTGGCTACCATGGAATTGAAGAGCAGGCACGATTTGATTGCGAGGATTTATAATATGATAGTGCCTTGCAAGGATGAGATTACTTTCGAGGTTTATATGAATGATGATGCGATGGATCATGTGGTTTTCGCCCTGGCAAAGAAGAAGGCAGCCAAAGGCATGCAGAAAGAGGTGAGGGATTTGCAGAGATTTGCAGTAATTGTAGCGCAGCCACCTAGTGGCAGGAGATGGGTGTCTGAGGAATTGGGTGTTATTTCAGAGTCCAAGGAGGTTGCTGGGGATTTGATCACTGAGACTGTGCTTGAGCAGGTTAGATTATTAAATTACTTCTTGCCTTCTTACTGGCTTTTGCTCTTTATTTGATTATTAGCCGGGTATTGATTATAAGGCATTGTGTAGTTGAATTTTTTAATTGGTATTGTGATTTTGAATTTTTATCTATGGCCTGGTGCATTAATTTTTTATTTGATGCTCTGTTTTATGAGGTAGCGTAGTCTTACATTGTTGAGTTCCCTTATATATGGATTATAGTTTCATTATGCCTGATTGGGTGGGGTTTGTTTTGGAATCTTTTAGTACCATAGATTTTAGGTTCTGATACTTCATACTTTAGTATTTTTTTTAGTGTATTTTCAAACAGAGCTGAATGGCAAAAGAAATTCCAACTAGTTTGATATTAAGGCTTGATTGGTGGTGCAGTTGTCGTTGTGTATATGGGTTGTATCTTGATGAGATGAGAATTATTTGAAATGATTATGTCTAGTAATTACTATTTCCGTAGCCAATTTTGTGATGGAGCAAAATAATTTAGTAGTTGATATTCTATTGAATCCGTTAGTGCAAAATAGTGCTCTTCTTGAACCTGTTTTTGAGAGCAGTTTTTTCTTGAATCTTATTACACCATAAGGGAACCGCAGTCTCTTCCCTGTGTAGATTTGACTTGTAGAAGAGATGTGCCTTGTGTTTCTCAGAAACTGTGGACCTGTAGTGGGTAATGCAATGTAATTTGGGAGTAAGTAATAAGAATGGCTATTTTCCTTAATGATTCTAGTTAGATTGCAGATTATACTTTTAAAGTTTTGTTCTAAGGATAGCTTGTAAATTTGTACAAGTTCTTGTAAATGTATTGTGAATTGTGGAAATTTTATTTTCTTTGCTGTCAATATCTTATTTAGAATGTCTAGGAATCCTAAAATGATAATTAGGAACTATTTTTCTCTCTCCGCTAAGGAGTGTTTTCTTATTAAAAAAAGCATAATGCGACACTGTCCTTATCTGCATTTTCCAGTTATTTGGTAGGTTGACTTGGCATGGATTCAAGTAGGGAGTTAAATGGATTTCATGTATGGGTTTTATGATGTAGTTTAAATAGTTGTGCTAAGATTTGTAAATGAGCTATACCAAACTGTCCTGACGATTTATTATGAAGATTGAACAAAGGTTCTAGGGAAGTGGTCTTCTGTTCATTGTTTAGTTGGGTGAATAGATGTGCCATAAGTTTGGGAGGGGTGACATTGTGACAACGTGACCATATTATGGCTTATGAAGAATTTTATCATTTCGGCTGTTCATTTTGTGGTACTTTCATTAGTGGATCTGTGATGGTAGTTCATGGGACCGAGCATGAAGAGCCACACATATCATCAGTTGGTCCTTCGTTTGCAGTGATTTCTTATGTTAGGTGGAAGCAGAAGTAGTTATGAACGGTGATTTCTTATGTTATGAACATGTTTGTTCTGCTGTAGAAGTGTAAAAATTATTAGGTTACTTGAACTATGCAATATGAATTGCATTTGAAATTCTGCAGGTTTTTGGTGAAAAGGCTTTTGAGAAATTTGGCAAGGGTTTCATCTCGATGCATTTTTCTGATCAACACCCTGGAACACATAAGAAGATGCTGTTGTTCAAGTTTGCACTCCCTGATGCTAACAACATGGCTGATATGACTCGATTAATAGCTCTAGTTCCTTATTACATCGATGTAATTGGGCGGTACAAGTTGAGTTCCCAGGTGAGTTGGCTTATATTTGCTTTTTGCAGTCTTATTTGAATAATTTACAAATTTAGATAGTCTTAAAACATTGCTTTGCAATATTGCAGGCTCGATCTAAAACAGAGGCAGCCAGGTCGAAAGCAGCTCAAGAGGTGTACAAAGAACTTCAAAACGCAAGGCAAGAAGCATTGCAAAAAAAGAAGGCAGAGAGAAAAAAGATGCAAGAGGAGGCTGAAGCAAAGCTCAGTGCAGAGGCTGTTCGCAAGAAAGAAGCAAAAGAGCGTGCTCGTCAGATGAAGAAGGGTATGCCAAAAATAAAGATGAACCGTGCTCACTAGATTTTAAGATAAATCCCGTCACTGGGCAAACACCGTATTTTACTTTCTTCCTTCAATGCTTTTACATGGTAGCTGTGGCATGCATAGATTTTCTTGATTCCATGCTCTCACGCAGTGTACTTTAGGGCTGAGAATGTACTAAAATGCAACACTTTGGAAACTTGAAATTTTTCTTAGATGACATTTTTCACTTGGTTTGGGAGTGGATTGGAGCAATTTTGCAATTATTAAACTAAATAGCAATTTCCTTTTAAATTTATATGAAAATAAATTTATTTTAAATTTTTAAAAAATTATCTTAATTTTTCATATCAAACTTGAAAAGAAAAAAAATATTCTCCTTATAAATAATTTAGTAGACGAAGAGCATAGAATTAAAAAAAAAAAAAAAATTATAGAATTGCTTGTGCATTAACATGTGGTTATTAATAATTTTAATTTATATATATATATATATATATATATTAAATTTTTATTAATTATTTTAAATTTTATTTTTATTTATTTTATCTCTCAAAATTTTTAATAAAAATTTAATAATAAAAATAATAAAAATCTATTTATATATAATATAGATATGTAATTAATATATGTTAATATATTATAAGTTATCTTATAATAATAGCTATTTATTATAATATTAATAGAGTAACTATTAAATAATTTATAATTTACATATAATAAAGAAAGTTACATTATTATTTATGGGTTAACACTATAAAAGAAAATGTTACGTGTTAAGACTGTTTTCTGCATTATATATACATTGGTCATTTTCTATTACACATGTTATAGAACGTTTATTAATTACGATAAGATAATATTATCAGCTCATATAATTTGTAGGGTTTAAATGGAAATTTATACTAATTATACAATATGGAGATATTAATTTTGGATACTCATTCTCAGAATATAGCTCCAAAGAGTTTCATTCGAAACCGGTGCAGTAAACTTTGATATTCATTGAAATTTAACAATATTTCATTTTCTTCTTATGTTTAGCAATAGCAAATAATTAAAGACTCTGTTTGAATTTTCTCAGTACCCTGACATGAAGGGCAAAAAATTAGAAGTATTTACTTAGTGGATTTAGGACTCTTAATTGAAAAATAAACAAAATTGTATTTAGATATAACCTGACCACTCTCTAATCTTACCACTTGAGATTACTGCCAAGAACAGGCAATCAAATTTTGATGACCCTTCACGGTCTCACAATCTTTTATTGTTTAAAGCTTCATTACTGAATTCAGTTCCTTCAAATTTGTTATCTTCCAGTCGCCTGCTGCCGCTGCTATTTTTACTGCCCTTTTGCAAAAGATTACTGTTTGTCAAAGATTAATCAGGAATTATCTATGGCAAACAAGTGAAACTGAACCCAAATGTGATGATTTTATGCAGGGTAACACATACGAGATTCCTCCCAAATTCTTTTTGAGTCATTTATTTTCGATTGAAACTCGAACTTGAGGCTTTATAACCTTTTTAGATGACTCTAATACCATTGAACTAAAACTCATTGGTTAGATGTTTTACAATTTCTGATGACATATAATTAGCAACTTTATTCTGCTTATGAAGACGGTAAATCTTATCATTATTTAGACCAATGCATCATGGTCAGGATACCCAGCAAGAATGACAATAATTTTTATAGTTCGACGTATGCTATCTTCTAAGCAATGACCCCGGAATGATGTTTTTGAACTTTCTGTTGATGAACAAAAGAAGAGCTGAACCCACCAGCGGCCAGGTTGTTACAACTGCAATGTATGCGAGTAGCCAGATTGAAATCCTACTCCTTCGTGAGAGCTGACCCATGTGTCTTCTTATAGGAACTATCAGATCATTGAGATTTTGATCTAATCGCTGCTTGAGATCAGTTTTGGAATGTGTTTCCTCTGTCATGTTATCTCTCCTTTCTCTTTCAGAAATGTTTTCTTCATCCCTCTTAACATGATCCCCATGTTCGTTGGGTGTATCTTCTGCAACATTATCTTTGGTGTTGCCTATTGCAGTCACCATTCCGTCTTCCCTAACATTCACATAGGGCCCCTGATCAATCGAGGATTCCAGCACAGAAGTCATGTTCGATTCTTCCATCTGTTGCAAGACAAACATTCAAGCTATTAACTTGCAGTCAAGTAGGAATGGTAAAATCCCATTTTAGTTCATAATTTAAAATTTTGATCTTGCTACACGTCTTTTCAAGGAACATTAATCTAAAACATTAAGCTTCCAATTCTTATGTGCGATGTTTTCATTTGACCCACAGAATTCTGAGATTGGTGCCACTATACACACACTTACAAAACAACCAAATCAACTCGTTAGAGACTTTTCTAGGAACATTTTTCAATTTTTCAATCGTTCAGCAGGAATGTTTATTTTGCAAAAGTATTTGGTTAGACTAACTTCTTAATGGAAAGTTAGTTTGTCTCAAGATAGGCGGGATAGGCCTAGCACCACGTTTTAGGTTCATCAAATCATAAAATAAAAAGATAAAATTAAACTTCAATATGAGACAACCCACATATTCCAGTTATGGTGCTTGCATATTCATGTTGTTTGTCCATTATGTGTACGTATGGATTCCTGATGATATTTTTACTTGTATATTAGTTCTAAGCCCTCAGTGAACTATTTTGTACCTTCTTTCTTCTGTTTCTCAATGGGCTAGATTGCAGGGCATGAAAGAATTCATCAACAGCCCTCACCCACCTGCAAGTGAATGAAGAAACATTAATACATCATTCCACCGCTGCCATGGATATTGTTTTTCACAATCCAGTAAGGCTCACTATAATATTCAATAACACGCCAACAACTGAGAAATTGAAATACATCTGCACAAGCGTGATATACCTATGTGTCAATGTGCAAAAAGTCTTAATTCATGGAAATTGCCTCTTGATTTTCACCCATCCCACTGATTTTATCAACCTTCTTTTTTTCTGGGATGAATTCACTGATCTATCTCAAAATAAATGAAGCCTCATAAAACAATACTAAGCTTCCTTTTCAGCAATTGAAGACTTGGGCAGGAATTACTGAGATCCTTGTAAAACATTAAACGGGAACTCCTAAGAAGACGCGTTTAGTGGGGCCAAAGAAATGGGCATACCATTGCACTCTTAAGGGTGAAGACTCCATTTATCTCTTTATTTTTTAATTTGTGATAAAAGAAGAAATTGTTAACATACAAAGAGAATAAGTGAATATAAAAGGCAGGACTGGAAAAGGGAACACCATCATATATTTACAAAAGTTTTATAGGTTCCGTAATCAAGGATAATCAGCTTGGAGTTTCCTGGCCTAGATTACTTTTAATGTGTTTTTTTTTTTTTTTTTCCCTTGCAAAATGCCCTTCCTTGTTTAATTAGAAAAGAAAAATAAAAATATTCTCTTAATCTAGCGAAATACTAGCTAGTGAAAGAAGATTGCCAGAAGCAAGACACAATAATTATGTCTAAGCTGCAGAAGCAAATTTGGACACTAGAATGAGTGAGAAACAGTAAATTACCACAAGTTATTTGCAGTGATCCCCTCATAATAAGCTAGGTGTCCTCCATGCCGTGTGGTAGCAAGGATAATGTTCTCATTTGCCCTAAAGTAAATCAAACAAAATCAGTTTCATATAAAATTGAAAAGTAGTAGAAAGTAAAGTAGTAATATTATCAGCTTTGCAAAATATGGAATATTACTTGGCATAAAAAGGTACAAACTATGCCAATTAATGAAAATATAAACATAAATTTGGCATGATATTGTATGAGTACTTTTAAATTTTTCAACATGCATAAACATGCCTCAGCATACTCCAAAATATTGCAGTAAGCATCAGCATCGAAGATCTGCTGTAGTGCTAGTACTAGGGCATCTGTTGCTCATCAACTGATACATCCATAAGTTTTGATAGCAAGTACACCCAAATGTTACTTTAGATATAAAAATATCCCTCAAGGCTGATTGATCTTTCTCACGAGAAGTGTAGGTCAGCAGGTGTAACATGATAATGTTGGCGGACAAAACTTGGACCGTGGAGCAAATCTCTACTTGTGCTGAAACTTACTTCAGGTTAAAACCATTCTTACTTGGACCCTTCCCTTTAGCCCATAACGGTACTCAAACATTCATATGACACTTTGGCACATCAAATTTGTTGAAGCAATTATCAACATTCAAAAAGTAGGCAAGTCTGGCTCCCAGAAATATGTTCCTATCCAATCCTAGCACCCAAGTCCAAGTGACACAGGTTAGAACTAAAGTTTAGGAAAGAAGGTTTCTGGGGCATGCCTTTTTGTGCCTAAAAACTTTTGGTGTGGGAGCGTGACTTGTATGCCTCAGGTGAATTTTTCAGTCAAAAGTTAAAAAGCTATTGGTGCTAAAGCTTAATGCTTGTGCCTTGGATACGCATAGGGCCTAAGGCACATTTTTAATAGCTCCAAGTAGTGGAATAAAGCACTTCGAGTTTTCTTCAAGTAATGGCACACATATTGAAAATAGCGCATAGAGCCGAACGAGGTGCGGCGAACAGTAAGGATGCTGACTACTGACTCCTTACCTACATTCATCCCATGGGATGGCTTCCCTTGTACAAACTGGATCATCAAGAGCACTCACACAAAGAAGAGGCAGTGACACATTTCCCACCAAATTTACACAACTAGAACGCCTGTAGTAGGTATCCACAGTCTGAAAAACAGGAGAATCCTTTTTGTTAATCAGGGGATGAAAACATCGACCACTTTTTATGTGGAGAATTAGAAAAAGAGCTTTTACCTCAAACTTCGCAAGAACTCGGGTAGCATGCTTGTCGAAGTCTCTAACTGAACGTGACTGTCAAAGGGAAAATAAGATCTTATCTAAAGGAATATACAGATTAGAAGCAGAAGATTTGACCGGTCTATAAAATCTTTAATTTATTATCTTCATCTATGCATATGAACAAATACATATGAGTTTTAAGATGTAAAACCTGATTGTGGAATTTGTTGACAACATAAACTAAATGACATGTAAATGTTAAAAGACAAAGGAGATCCATAGTTTACTTGTGCATATATGCTGTTTTCAACATGGGCATACTTCAAAAGCAATAGTGTCCATGATCCACTATCTTACATTTATTTTGCACTATTTGCACTATTTGATCAACCAGCAACAAAATCATGAGTACATGAACATTTCGGGGTAATGGGAGGCTTTAGAAACATGCAATTTAGAAGCCTAGAAAGAACACAATATAACCTAAAACCATATTTAAGCACGGAGAACATTGCACACCTACATTTATAACATCAAGCCTCTAACCATCACAATTATTTATGCCAGTGATTAGAAATAATAATAATAATAATAATAATAATAATAATAATAATAATAATAATAATAATAATAAAACTGGGATGAAACACTACTCAATTTTCAATTGAGGTGTATATTAAATGTTAATGTTTTATAGAGAATAAAAAGGATTTTCGATCAGTACAAAAGCTCGTCTAAGTGATCTCTTCACCCTCCTCCAATAAGTTATCTCATTGACAAATAGTCTTAATTGTTTTCACAACCCAGAGACTTGGTTAATATTCACTTGTGGTCACACAATTGGTGGAGTTCAAGAAATAAAGAGAAGCAAAGTACCAGCTTGACACTGTCCCATTCTATTAGACGAGACAAGATAGAATGATGCCTGCAGGAAAGTACAAATTAACTGTAAAAATTAACTCTACAGAGAGTTGACACAACTAAACAAAGTAGAAATCAAGTGAATTTTCTATAGAATCACTGTGCTATACACCACCGCTATAATGAGAGATTCAATGTCAAGAAACAAAGCAGAAGTAATTTAGACATACAATTGCGCATAACCTTGTAGGCCAATAGCTAGCACTTTATTATAGAACTTCTGCACAAGCCTGCGGTTGATGAACCTGTCACATATCTGTAAAGTGACCAATATATTTTTCAAATTGGTATACCATTCTCACAGAGATTGCAACTCTAGTGATAGACAAAAATCTTAAAACTCCCAATAACCAAAGAATTGAAAACAAAGATACTGACACTTTATTGACTTTTTTATTTACCTTTATTGGACAATGCTACTTCTTTAGTTTTCATTTTTTTTGTTCTTTCCTTTTCTTTGTAAATATCAGAGGATATCTTATCCTACACAAATTTCCTTCTTCAAAAAAAAAAAATGAAAGGTCCCATTATCTCAATAAGGAAGGAATGTGCTGAGTTTCTGATTTGCTCATCTAGATTGCTTATGATTAAACATTTTCACAGCAGTTACTCCCCAAAAACAGTGATGTAGAACCAAGTAAAGATAAAGAAAAACACAGAACCAATTTTCTGAAAACTTAATTCTTGTTAATCAATCGATAGTGTCGTAATAACTAGAGCCTAATCAGGGAAACTTCCGATAGGAACTAAAAGAATAAAAAGACAGGAAAGCCTAATCCTAATAAGAACAAAATAAAGTTTTACGATCTTATGCATATTCTTCACATAAAATTATAATAAAAAAATAAAATAAAAAGATAAGTTTAGTTGATAATTTAAGAAAAAGAAATAACAAAGCTCAGATCATCTTCACATAATTCCAGGCCAATCAGGCTCAGGCATTGTTAGGGAGTTGCCTAGAATGCCACTTGTGATGCATTGCTTTAAGCTCAATCTTGTTTTTGACATTGCTACGCTTGAGCTCACAGCCACAACTAAGCCAAATCATCTTACCAACTTATACATTTTTCATCATGCTCATGCATTTTTGTGCAGGAGACCAAGGGAAGGAAACACAGATAAATATTTTTTTTTCTTGGCGCGAAAGGCTAGCCTTTTCCACTCCCTTTAACAATCATTGAAATGGATATTGGGAATGGGAACCTACTACATCACAAATCACAATCAGCCTTTCATATATTCAACTTGCAATTTATGACTTTATTGTTTGGGTACGAGATGAAAAGATCTTATTATGCTTATATGGAAGATTTCAGCCCTTAAAAAGTGAAAAGAATCAAGAGATGCATATCAAAACAACAATACTGTTGTGCAAACCATTTCTGTCTGACAGTACATAGATGCAAAAGCCGTCAGTAATTTTGTGATAACATAGCTCAATATAAAGGTGATTGGCATTCAATCACATCATACAGATGCAAATACTAACCAAAAGGTCCCAAGGAGAGCAGACAGCAGCAGCACCAGTAAGAGGAATAGTAACCCCTTGTTCTCCAAGATATTTTACCTACAAGAAGTACTCCATCTTAATAAGAAAGTAAAAATATATACACATTAAGTGCTTTAAATTTCCTCTCATACATAAAGCAATAGTGAAATGTCATCACTTAGACCATAAGAATGACAAGGCAGATTCCAATTTCCTCTTTCTATTTTGGCTTGAACAGATCCTTTATTTTTTTTAACTTTAAAAGCCATAGAAATTATGTTTAAAAAATTTTTGTTGTAAACAAAAGATGCTAGAAAGCTTCCTTCTTGCAAGTCTTATTTGCTATATCATAGATTAGAAAATTGGCCCTCATACGCACTCAAGTAAATGGTTGTAATTAGGAATAAATAGTAAAATGAAGAGAAAAAAGCAGTTATGCAAATCAAGTGCATGCCTCAAATCCCTTGCACCATAGAGTAAGTTAGTTCATTGAGATGATTCATGATTGTGACTTGCACTTTCATACTCAAAATTACACTAACAAGTTTGAATAAACAGGAAGAGAGAAAAAGATGGCGCAATTCATTTACCAGAATATTGGCACCAATGCTAGTGCCAACCGCATATAGAGGAGCTTCTGGATATTCACGGTGAATATGATCAATGATACTCCGAACGTCCTCTGTCCACCCAGCATTATAGAAGCAATCAGACTGACCATAATTATTTATAACAAGACACCTAGTTAGTCAACAATTATGACAATACACCAATAAAATCCAGACTCCAGAAAATCATTGGACGTATAAATGAATAGCCATGAAAGAGAATTTTAAATTAACAAACAAACAAACAAACAAAAATCTTTTCAAGCAACTTAAAATGTTAGACAGTTTATTGCACAGTTAGATAACAATGAATATGCTCAAAATGATGATAAGATGCTCATGAAGCACATTATCCCCTACAAATTTTATTCATGCATAAAATCACCTCTGGCTAGAGAAAGGGCAATATATGGTGTAAGCATTGAGCAAGCCTATAAATCAACAAGTTCAAACAACATCCAATGATGAAACACTACTTATCATGTTTATTATGATGACTTTTTCTACTAATGTGAATTCTTATGCAAAATATTTGAGAGAGAGAGAGAGAGAGAGAGAATAAAGACATATGCTCCATGGAGAGTGAAAAGTAATATGTTACTTTATGAGAAATCAAAGGCTGGTTGTGAATATTTCATACTCACAGTTATTGACATGCCTCCCAATCCCCGATGATTGCATACAACAACATTCCAACCCTGCCTTGCCATCGTGAGAGCAAGATGCTTGATATACTGTTGCAGAGCACATTTCTATTAGATACTAAAAGAAGAGAGAGATGGTGTAATTACCACTAATGAAAGGTAAGTATCACCATAAAAGAACATGTTTTGTGTCAAGTGATAAGGAAAATTAACATGAAGTTGAGTTTAACCTCAAATTTCACACAGCAAAATAAGAATTAATAAATAGAACTTTGAGATTTTAACAATTCTTAAGGATTTGCTTGATAACATGCAGTTGCAAGGAGATAATAAGGGATTCATTGCTCTGGATGTTGCTATAGTTGAAATCACTCCTTACAATTTTACAATCCATGTCAATATCAACATTTAATACATTGTCCTCAAAAAGAAGACTTCACATTCAGATTATTTTGAGTGGGGCAGACAAAACAGAATAATTTGCTCTGACTACGAACCTCCATATGATATAAAAAGACAATTCAATGTCATTTGAGCAGTGCACACATAAATAACAATAAATCTTGGAATATATCACAGACATTACAGAAAATGAAAGGAACTTACAGCAGAGGCAGAGTCACTAGTTAAGCCAGGAATCACTATTACAATTGGAGCTTTATCATCCCGTAGAACAGCATCATTATTGCAGCAGACACCTTGTTCAACTGTAGAATTACAGCTATCAGAGCCAAATAATTAATTAATGGATGTCACTGGAAGGTCATACGGCTTCAAATTAGTTTTTACTTTCTACTGGATTGTTGTCAATCAAAAAGAATGATGTCAATTTGCCATGATTTATTCCATGCAGAGTATTTTTCTTTGCTCTTTTGTACTAAAATATTCCTTTTCTGCCACTGCGTGTATATACATAAATATGGCAGTATGAACATTATTTCTGGAGCTGCCATTTCAAATTGAAGTTGCCAACAATAAACCACATCTACATCCATGGATTCAATGTTGCACCAAGCAACATTTCTTCTTCTCTACTAACCAAGCATTATTTGGTTTTTCTATATATGTGGTGCTATTCATCTAATGTTATGCATGTTCTTCTCGGTCCTTGATTATATGATTGAGACGCATACCATTGTGGAGCAAGCATAATATTTTGATTTCAGTAACTACTGAGCTAATTTGAGAATGTACAGTTCCAGTAAATGCATAAACTTTTATTCAATTTTTATCTTAAGCTAAGGCCATGTATTCTATATACCATGCTTAATTATTTGTCAGGCGCGGTTAATTATCAGTGATAAAAACTAGTGATAGCTAAAGGGCATACTTTTATCAATTTCATTGCAAGTAAGGCATTCAGAGAAAAGGGTTACTACTGATACTGACCATCAGTGGACATTAGCCAATCCAAAGCAATTGTTCCTCCATCATTAGCATGGAATATATGCCTGAGCCCAACAGATGCATTACCCCACTTAATTAAAAAAATTAAAAGAAGAAGAAGTAAATATTGGTCCACGCCAAGTGTAAAATGATAGTACTAACCTTCTATAGGAAAAATTAGGAGAATTCCCAAAAAGACTCAAGAAAGCTGTTTGGAGATGAGGACTAGATAACCATGGTGTAGGAGAAAACCTTCAGAAAATGAAAAAGAAGCAAACTTTGAATTGCTATAGTGACAATTCCAAAACAAGAATTCTGGAAAACTAACTGATGATCAAATTATCTATATGAAAAGCTTAACCTTCCGTGAAGAATCCGACACTTGGAAGCGACGGACTGGTAGAGCTCAGAGGAGGAACTGCAAGTGAGTAACACAGGATCGCCTCTAAATCCAGTAACCAGATCTTGAAGGAAATGAATCTCGAGGAAATTGTAGAGGAAAAGGAGAAGTATCAATAGGAGGCCTAAGAGAAAGTGAGAGATGGGAATAAGAGATAGAGCTTTGAAGATAAGCTCATAAGGAGAGACCGGCGATGAGTCTAGCGATGGTACTGTGAAATCGTCCATTGGAGAAAGCGAATTTGAAATTTGGCGCAGAAGGAGGGAGTTTCTAGGAGAGAATGGCCACAGAATAGTGACAGATGTGGTTGTGGTGGTGGCGAAGGAACAAGGAAGACTAATTTCATTGGTTGGTTGGGTTTTCCAGAAACGGTGCCGTTTCACTTATTAAATTAAATATTTATATTTAAATTAATAAAATAAATATTTAGTGTCATATAATGTGAATTATCAATAGGCATTCAATTGATAATTTTTTATTTTTTAATTATTCTTCTCGTTTTATAATAATTTTTATGTTTTTTAATCATGTGATATTTAGCTATTAAATAAAATAGTAGTTATATTTTGATTTAAAATTTATATAAAATTTATTTAATAAAAAATTTAATATTACAAAATTTTGTTCTGAATTATAATTTTAAATAATTTTTTTTATTTGAAATTAAAATAAGTAAAATGCTACTTTTAAAAATTAAGCTACTCAATATATATTGTTCTAACTTTAATAGTTACCCTTCTTCCGCACTTCTCCGCTGCCGAGAACCACAGCAAGCCTTCAATTCAAGGCTTTAGCCGCCGGCAACAATTGACACATATGCGTCTCTACGGGGCCAAATTCCCACTCCAGCTCCATCACCACCGTACCTTCATAGCTGCCAAGGTTAAATGGGTCCGCGACCCGTATCTAGATAAAGCAGTCTCCAAAGAAAAAGACCTTAAACAAGCCATTTCTGTCAAGAACCAAATCCTCTCCTCTCCTTCAAAATCTCTTCCTCTTTCCTCCATCTCCGTCCTCAAACCCCTCCTAAACCTCCCCACCACAGCCGTTAAGTTCTTCCAAAAATACCCAACTCTTTTTACCCAGTTCCAGCCCTCTGCTTCGCTCCCTCTCCACGTCAAGCTCACCCCTCAGGCTCTCTCAATCCACAAAGAAGAACAAGAGATCCATAATTCTCCAAATCATAGAGATGATGCAGTTAAAAGGTTAGCTAAGCTTTTAATGCTCACTAGGGCAACCAGATTGCCTTTGCATATTATTGACAGGCTGAAGTTTGATCTGGGATTGCCACATAATTATATCACAGCCCTTTTATCAGATTATCCTGAATATTTTCAGGTTTGTGAGGCTCAAGATTGTTTTAGTGATAAAGAAACGCTTCATTTAGAGCTGGTGTCTTGGAGAGATGAATTAGCTGTGTCTGAAATGGAGAAAAGAGTGGCTCATGGGGATATGACAAATGTCAAGAAAGGGGAGCGTATTGGGTTTTCTTTAAGTTACCCGAATGGTTTTGATCTGAAGAAGAAGGTGAAAGATTGGGTTTTTGAATGGCAAGGTTTGCCATACATATCCCCTTATGAAAATGCCTTTCATTTAAACCCCAATGGTGATCAAGCTGAGAAGTGGGTTGTGGCTGTGTTACATGAGCTGTTATGGTTGCTAGTGTCGAAGAAGACAGAGAAGGAGAATGTGTTAATTTTGGGAGATTATTTGGGGTTTGGAAATAGGTTTAAGAAGGCTTTGGTGCATCATCCGGGAATCTTTTATGTTTCTAATAAGATTAGGACCCAAACTGTAATGCTTAGGGAGGCATATAGGAAGGATTTCTTGGTAATAAAACATCCTTTGATGGGTATGAGGTTTAGGTATATTCATCTTATGAATAAAGCTATTGAAAAGCCAAGAAAAGCAGCTGGTGGAGCTTTACGTTCTTGGTCGAAAAGGCGGGCTGCATCATCCATCAATAAAGGGGAAGAAAGAACTGTAAGAGATAAAAGTTGGAAAAGAGAGGAAGATAAGTCAAGTAGCTCTTCTGATTCTGAATTTGAGGATTTGGACTATTCAGCGTCTGAAGTTGAGGATGCAAGTAATGATGAGGCAAATGAAATTGGATTTGTGAATTGATATGGTAATAATTGGTGACATGTGAACAAGGAGGCAAAAGTTGATACAGAACATTGGAATTCTGCTCAAAAAGGCCCTATTGGAAGACACAGTCAGTTTGACAAAATTCTGGGGAAATAAGAAATTAAGGGACTGATAAGAGAAGATTAACTAGAGAAATAAAAAAGGCAGATTGTTAATTGAAATATGCAGTGAAGGGATCAGGTTCTTTGCTTGCAGCTTATTGGATGGTGAATTAACTTCTTCCTCTGCTTTTTATTCGTTTTAATCTGGAAAACCTGTCCATTGAGCCATCTTTTTGAGATGTTTATTTAACGATGAATGCATAAGTAGTTTCCTTGCAGAAGAGATATATTTGATAGCATCATGTTTATAGTAATTGATATATGAGCCATCTTTTTATTTGTTTTAATCTGAGAGGTGGGTTGTGGCTGTGTTACATGAGCTTTTATGGTTGTTAGTGTCAAAGAGGACTGAGAAGGAGAATGTGTTAATTTGGGGAGATTATTTGAGGTTTGGAAATAGGTTTAAGAAGGCTTTGGTGCATCATCGATGAATTCTTTTATGTTTCTAATAAGATTAGGACCCAAACTGTAGTGCTTAGGGAGGCATATAGGAAGGATTTCTTGGTAATAAAACATCCTTTGATGGGTATGAGGTTTATACATGTTCATCTTATGAATAAAGCTAATGAAAGGCCAAGAAAAGCAGCTAGTGGAGCTTTAGGTTCTTGGTCGAAAAGGTGGGTTGCCTCATCCATCAAGGGAAAGAAAGAACAGTAAGAGATAAAAGTTGTAAAAGGGAGGAAGATAAGTCAAAAGGCTCTTGTGATGCTGAATTTGAGGATTTGGACTATTCAGAGTCTGAAGTGAGGATGCAGGTAATGATGAGGCAGTGAAATTGGATTTGTGAATTGATATGATGATAATTGGTGACAAATGAACAAGAAGGGAAAAGGTTGACATCAGAAAATTGGAATTCTGTTCGAAAAGGCCCCATTGGAAGATACATCATTTTGACAAAATTCTGGGGACATAAGAAATAAGAGATTGATAGAAGAAGATCCAGGGGATCAAATAGAAAAGGGCAGATTGTTATTTGAAATATGCATTGAAGGGATCAGGTTCTTTGCTTGAAGCTTCTTTGATGGTGAAGTACCTTCTTCCTCTGCTTTTTATTTGTTTTAATCTTGGCAACCCTGTCAATTGAGCCATCCTTTTTAGATGTTCATTTAACCACAAATACATATGTAGTTTCCTTGCACGAGATATATTTGACAGCATCATGCTGTGCAAAGTTCACATGTTAAGCATGACTGATATAATATGTTATTGTAAAATGGACTTGGAGGAATTTCACTTTGGATTTTGGATAACGGGATCATTTCACTGGATCCATCATTTCTCGACATGCCCTCTTGGCATTTGCAAAACAGACTTGTTTGAAAAATTATGGTGGAATTTGAATTAAATTTTATCTATGATCTTTTTTAGCAGTCTGGGTAGAATTTTTGTTGGTATTGAAGGAAGCATTATGAATTTATTATTGCAACCAAGTTTATAGGCATCATAATGTTGCGTCAACATGCTCAGTTTGTAGTTGAATACTCTAGTCGTTTCTGATTTTCTTATATAATGGAGGTGTTTATTCCATTCCTGTTATCTAATGTGACATAGATTGAGTGTTAAAAGTAGTACATGAAGGTTTCTTCTTCTTGTCATAACATAAGCAGCATGAAGGTCAGTCTCATATGTGGCCCAAGTTTCCATTGGCTCAGGTTTAATTATGAAAATTGCTAAAGGTTAATGACACAGAGCATTAAAGCCAAAGAAAGGTAAAAGTTTTCTCCTTTACCTTTGAATTTCTGATATGATATGCAATGGATTCCCTAATTTTCAGCTTAATTTCTAACTTCATTTCTTATCAAATGATTGTCATATATTTTAATTTCTTTGATATATAGGTCTTTAAATCAAAGAAGATTTGCTTTGAACATGAAGAAATTCATCCTTGTTATTGGTGACCAGAGGTTTGGAAAGTTATTGTGAAGCTCAGATTGAGAGATGAGCAAGGGATGACTTTTGCATGTTTGCATGCGTAGATGACAAACTTGAAAACCTCAAAAAGGAATATATGCATTATGCATTAGGCTTTAGGCATGCAGCTTGAATATCACATTGTTTGCTCCAGAGCTGCACGCTTCATCTTACCTTTTTTGACCTGTACATTTTGGAATTGAACAGCCTTGTTTATTTTCTGTATGATTGTAGCTTGGCATAAAGAGTAAATGCTGTGTTTTACAGGCCTTTTTGTGTTTTACAAGTTGGTGATGTTCTTTCGGATGTTAAATGTGAACTTAAAGGATGTGCATTATAGCATGAAATTCTTGTGAATACACAATCAACATAATGACAGGTACCATAACTTCTTTGGTCAAAAATTGTCCTTGGTGGGTCTCTGTTTGATCTTTGCCTCCATTGCTTGGTCTCTTCCTCGAGGGCAGCTTCTCTAGTCATATTTCTGAAGTGCAAGTAAACAAATGCACAAGGTGCAATGCTCCCTCATTCACAAGAATATATAAGTGTTCCATGATTTAAGGAGAGTGGATCCTGCAGAATTATATAGGTATTTCATGATTTAAAGAGAGTAGATGCCACGTGAACGTGAGTAAGTTCTAAGTGAATGTAAAACAAAAACACAAACAGCAGTTTTATTTTTTTGTTAAATAAAAATGTTCCTAACAAATGTTGTTATTTACTATTAGTTACTATTGTATCGATGCAAAGATGTCCCTAGCACTTATTATGAAAATTTTAAATTATTATTATTATTATTGTGATAAATATTTATACTTTATAATTAAGTAAATAAAGTATTAATTTGATAATTATTTTATAAATATAGATAAAAGATTTTATTGATGTTTATTAATATTTAATAAATAATAAAAATTTTAGATAAAGTATATTTCATTATATAAATTAAATAACTCAACTTAACTAAACTTTTATCCTAAAAATCTGGGGTCGGCTATATTGATCCGTTTTCTCCACTCTAAACGATTTTGGGTTAAATTCTCAAAAATGTGTAATATTTTTAGGTCATGTTGTACTACTATTCTCCAAGTCAATTTAGATCTTGTCACGACCCAACCTATGGGCCGGACCGGCACTAGGACCTGGGCCAGCCTAAAGCCCTCGAGGCCCGTAGTAAGCCTAACTATTCCTTAACCCAACTCTAAGGCCCATTGAGCCCAATTTCAAGAAATCAATCCGACAGAGTCCGGCCATAAAATGGACCTTTCAACGGAGAGTTTTTGACTCACCCGACCTGTAAACACAATAAATAATCAATTGGGGAGCTCAACTCACCCTCCACATACTCATATCATCATAAAAATAAATGGGAGCTCAGCTCCCTCATCCAGTCCATCAAATATGCATGTGATAATAATTTTACAGGTCCAAACTAACAATTTATATTACAGACCCAAATTAATTAAATACTTCTAACACATGCGGAAATTCTAGGAATAAATAAAATTACACAAATATTGATAAACAACCTGCGAGGGAGAAAAGCAGGTTAACCACAATAAAATCCTCCTGTAGCCTGAAAAAAATATTGAACAAGAGTGAGCGTTCGACTCAGAGAGTAAAATATCAATTTTAACCATAATCTCTATAACTATCTAAAACTAATGCACCCTGTAAAGTGAAATGCAACATCAACAACATTTTCACATCATAACATCAAAAAGGTAATTTGGAGCACTCACGCACCCTGTAACATCAATCATAATATATGGGAGCTGATCCCTTATACAGCCCTCTTAAATCCAACCTAGTGCCAGCGAAGAACTCAAGCCGGACTTTCGCTTAATAAACCAAATCGGGGTCCCAGCAAAGAACTCAAGCCGTGACTACCCCCGAAGGATCGGGTCCCAGCGAAGAACTCAAGTCGTGACTACCCGTCCTGTCCATAGTCCACACCACATCACACGCACGCCAACGCACGCACACTGCTCCAAATTACCACAACAATATCCATGGCACGTTAACAGTTATGAATGCAACATAAATCGTGCCTAGAGTTTAACTACATAAATATATGCATATAAGTGATGCATGGGCATGCTTGAACATATAATAATATCGAAATTACAATTAAAATTAATATTTTACTCACAGACTTGACAACGGTCACTGTGGCGGCTGGGCGGAGGAAGAAGGCTGTCCCGACTCACCTGAAAATTACATTACAATTATTTAATACAAATGACTCAATACAAATCAAGAAAAGATCAAATACGTCCTAAGTCGTGCCGAAAATCCGGCAGAGTCTCCCCTATACCTAGGACCTACCCAACCTGCAAAAGGGCTCAAAACACACTTCTATATCCACAATTCATATATCCACGACTCAATCACATCACACAGCCCCTCCTGGGCCCATCAAATCAATCATCCATCACAACATGTAAAATTTCAATTTAGTCCTTATAATTGATCATTTTTGCAAAAACTGCCCAAACAAGCTCTAAAAATTCTAAAAATTTGTCCCGCGGTCCCTAGCAATATTACTAGGCTATTTCAAAAATAATCATAATTTTCTAAGCTACCACGAATGTTTTATGGATTTTTAATCCTATTTAAGCACTAGAAAATTATGAAAAAGCAAGGTTCGGGTTTACCTTTGCCGATTCCGACTTCTGGGACGCGCTCGGGACGTCTGACAATGGGGGGGTAGCCAAAACCTCGATCCAATTCGGAGACTTTTCCGGTAACGGGTCTGTCTGGCCGGAAATTCACAGACCCGGACAACTGTCGAATTTTCGTGAATTGAGGATACCTACACGAAGCCCATAACATGGTGGTTAGCACATAAATTTTTCAGAATTTTCTAAGCTCATTTAATACTCGGAAAAACACTGCGAAGTTTCATGGGACCCACCGAAAAACGGTGTTGGAAAAATTCGAAATTTATGTCGCCGCGAAGCTCTCGACGAGTGGAGCGCTCTGGTACTCTCGGTTTTCTCGTGGGGTTTACGGTTTGTGAGAAATCTAGCCCAAAAATCAAAATGGGCTAAAACTTCCCGGGCAAAAATTGGACAAACCGCTCGATGGATTTCGGTGTTCTTGGTGTCTATGGAAAGCTCTCGACGAGTAGATGAGTTTAGACACAAGACCCGGTCCGATTGGTGGCCGGATCGGCCGGATTTTGGCCGGGAAGTCGAAGAGTCGCGCGTGCAAGGGAGGGGCGTTCGCGCGCATTTTCCGGCCGTTTGGGGCGGCGACCGGCCGTGGGGGAGGGGTGGGACGGCGCAATGGTGAGCTGGGGTGGCGGGGGAGGTGGCTAGTCGGCAGGCTGGGGCCGGAGGAGAGAGAAAACGGGAGAAAGAGAGAAGGAGTAGGAGACGCGCGCGGGAGGAGGAAGAAAAAGAAGAAGACCGGTCCGATTTGAGCGGTCCGATCCGGTCCGGTTCGATTCGACCGGTTCGATTCAGAATACAAAATTTTGAATTTTTTACTCTGCCTCGGGACCGAAAATAAGGTCCAAAAATTTCGAAAAAAATTCCAGAAAATTCAGAAAAATTCGTAGACTCCAAATATATTTTTAGTTTTGCCACGTGGTCTTTAAATAAAATTTTAAAAATCATCAAAATTTATATTTTCGAAAAATCGAACCCGATTTCTAAAATCCGAAAAATCTCAAATAAATTCTTAAAATTTAAATAAAATTAAAATATCAATATTACTCATAAAATAAAAAAAAAATTTAAAATTTTTGGGGTGTTACATTCTTCTCCCCTTACAGAAAATTCGTCCTCGAATTTTACACAAGGCAGAATAAAGTACATGATTACATATTGAACAGATAAGGGTACTTGCTACGCATGTCCCGTTCTGACTCCCAGGTGCACTCTTCCACTGACTGGCTCCTCCACAAAACCTTCACCATAGGGATCTGTTTTGATCTTAGTTGTCTCACTTGGTAGTCCACTATGGCGACAGGTTACTCCTCAAATGTCAAGTTCTCCTTTAATTCCATTACATCCGGCTGTAGTACATGAGAAGGATCGGGAATGTATTTCCTGAGCATGGAGATGTGAAACACGGGATGAACGTGAGAAAGATTGGGAGGTAGCTCCAACCGGTAGGCAACTGCTCCAACTCTATCAGTAACCTCAAAAGGTCCAATATACCGAGGTGCCAACTTGCCCTTCTTTCCAAATCTCATGACTCCCTTCATTGGAGAAACCTTCAAGAATACATAGTCGCCTACTGTAAACTCCACATCCCTCCGTCTGGGGTCTGCATAACTCTTCTGCCTACTGAAAGCTGTTTTCAATCGTTCCCTGATTAAGGGAACCATCTCTGAAGTGTACTGCACTAGGTCTACATCATGCACCTTCGCTTCTCCCATTTTCGTCCAACACAGAGGAGACCTACACTTTCTTCCATATAGTGCCTCATAGGGTGCCATCCCTATGCTGGAATGATAACTGTTGTTGTAGGCAAACTCCACCAAAGGTAGCTGATCATCCCATTGACCTCCAAAATCCAAAACACTCATGCGAAGCATGTCCTCTAGTGTTTGGATTGTCCTTTCGGACTGTCCGTCTGTCTGAGGGTGGAAAGCAGTACTAAAGTTCAACTGTGTGCCAAGTGCCTCCTGCAACTTTCTCCAAAACTGAGAAGTGAACTGGGACCCTCTGTCAGATATTATGGAAGCAGGAACTCCATGCAATCTGACTATTTCTCGAATGTAGAGTCGGGCGTACTGTGCAACAGAATATGTGATCTTCACTGGCAAGAAGCGAGCTGATTTAGTTAAGCGGTCTACAATTATCCATATGGAATCATATCCTTGCATGGTATGAGGCAACCCAGTCACAAAATCCATAGTAATCATTTCCCACTTCCATTCTAGGATAGGGAGCTCTTGCAGCTTCCCTGACGGTCTCTGGTGTTCAAACTTCACCTTCTGACAAGTCAAGCACTTGAACACAAAGTCTGCGATGTCTCTCTTCATGCCATTCCACCAATAGCTATCTTTCACATCATGGTACATTTTGGTGGAGCCTGGGTGGACATTGTACAGTGTATAGCGTGCCTCTCGCATGATTTCATTTCTGAGATTGTCTACATCGGGCACACATATCCTAGAACCTTGCACTAGGGCGCCATCATTGGCAAATCCAAACTCACCACCTTCACCTTGCTGTACTTTTTCTATGACTTTCTTTAATTGTTGGTCTCTGTGCTGGGAAACTCTAACTCTGTCTCTCAAGTCTGGCCTTATGACACCCCTTAACCGTGTACAGTATATCCGAGTAAGTTATGTCACACGGTGTACCGGCACACTCTATTTTACCTTAATTAATTTTTATCAAAGTTTTGAATATAACTTGTGAAATATTATTTATTTAAGCCATTTATCAAAATTATAATTTATTTGAGGTTCCGAAAATTTTATAGAAAATCCGGCAGAGTACCGGCTAAAAATGGAGAAAACAGTTCTTCGGAACCTGTGAAAAACACTTCCAAAGTCATTTCCAAACAATCCCAACTCCATTTTTATCAACAAAGTCTCAAAATGATTTTCAACAACCTTTCCATTACTCAAACATTCATTTCTCATAGTATTCAAACATAAGCAATAAGTAAGTATTCAAATTTTTCTATTCACAATCACAATTTGCATTATTTACATGAACATCAAAATACATTACATAAGTTCAATTACATATGAGAAAATAAACATTAGTTACAAAATACCAAAATGAAACCTAGTGTCCTACCAATGCACTGTGGATGGTGAGGTGACACGGACACTATGCAGAGCTGCAGGACGGTCTCACCCAGTCTGCGGTCTACTGGGCTCTCGATCAGTATCTCCAGAACCTACGTGTGGCAAAAGCAACGCTCTAAGCAATAATGCTTAGTGGTGCAAATAATAAAATAGAAGGAAATAACAGAAATAAATATGCATTGAATGTATATGTCTTATTTGTTTTGTATTTGTATACCCATTTATTTCGTTAACTTTGTCCACTTTCATTCATTTGGTTGCCCAAGTAACCTATACTGGACGACTGGACTGGATAAACGGGTAAACTGGCACTGGGTATCAAGTACCTCTGGCCGTCACACCATCGGTCACATATGTATCTCCGGTGTGTAATGCAGCTAACAAGTCAGAATAATATTAGGCACGAGGCCAAGTCTCAACACAATGTCAAAATGGCTAAAAGCCATAAAATCACAGAATGGCATAATGCCATGTGCAGTACTGCTAACTGAACCCTATTGGCATGCCAAACTATCCAAACTAATCTTGTTAGGTATACTAGGGCATTTGATACTTTTGAATTCTTCAATTTTTGAATTTCAAGTTTTAGTGTCACTATTCACTTCATTGATCAACAAAAATGTTGACTTTTGGATAGAAAATAGGTACATTGGTTTTAACACTCTCAATGTACCACATTTTGCATTCAAAACTTGTTGGAATTAATCACCAATACCATTTCTAAGCTTAGCACTAAGGGGCAGAATTTTCAGTTTTTCTGCCCTAATTTTACTGTTTCATTAGTGACTGTTACAGTGGAAATTTGAGGAAATGGTAAACATGAAAGTTGTTCCTTATTTTGTCTAGTTGAATTTCTTTTTTTGAATCACTCCATTTGGAGTTTTGTAGCTCCAGATATGGTCCAAAAACCACAGCTGGCCGGATTTCAAAACTGCAGAATTTACCATATCTACAGTGCAGTGAACAGTGACTGCCACTGCCTTGTTGGATAGGTTCTGGTCATAATTTGGGGTAGATTTCTTCATGAAAGTTGTTTGTCTATATCTTATCTTGTTGCTGTAAAAATTTCAGGTCAATTGAGCCATTCTACAGTGAGTTATGGCCAAATGAACAGTTACTATTCATTTGGTCATTCTGCAGAACCTGTTTGCAGGGTATCCGGATTGGGGCCAACTTTTAGTCCTCTTGCTTTGGTCTTTTGGGCATGGTTTCTTCACCAAAATTGTGCCATTATAAGTCTAGTTTCATGTCCAATTGGCCAAACACCAATTGGACCTACACAGCCAAAGATATGGCAGTCCAAACAGGCTGGACTCACAGCCTCCCTGCTGCTGTCACTAGGCAGCCTACCAAAACAGTTTGTAACACTCTAATGCACTTCAAATTATGGTCAAATTACCTCAAATGGTCACTAATTGACCATTAGAATGTTCTTTAACAATTTCATAAGCCAAGTCCAAATTTCACTCCCAAACCCTAGCTCATATTCAAGGTTTACACAAATTACCTTAGTTAACTAACTAATTCATTATCCTTATGTTTATATACTTTAACCATGATTTCTAGTTCACTCCAAGTCCATCAAAAACACTCAATCCTATTCCTTCCTTAGGGCAGCCGAATTCCATGGGGTATATACACATAAATTTCATTCATTTGCTTCACAAATTCTTATTTATTTTAAGTCTTTAACATGGAATAAAAGAGGTATAAGTGTAAATAGGCACTAACCTCTTGTAGGGTAGAATTTTCCCAAGCTTGACTTCACTTTCTTTCCTTTTCTAGGCTGCCAAACACTTCCCAAGAGGTATAGACAAGTTTTTAGTGAATAGAGTAGGAAGGTTTATGGTGAAATGAAGAGGGAAATTGAGCTTTGGATTGAAAATCAATGGAGGGAGAGGGGAGAAGGGTTTCGGCTGGCTGAAGAAGAAGAAGAAGAAGACCAGAATTTTTTGGTCTATTTTGACTCTTTTAAGTGATTTAAGAAAGCTTGTTGGATGGTGATTGGTTGGGAGTAAGATAATGACATCATGTGATGTCATTATCCCTAATTTTCTTTATTTTTCTTTTCTTTTCTTTTCTACTAACTTTAAATTAATTTTTCATCAATATTAATTCATATTTTATGTCATAATAATTATTTACTTAACTGGACAAGTCGGCCAAAAATTGCCTCTGAAGGCGAAATGACCAAAATGCCCTCCGTTTGGCTTAACGGGTCAAAATTGTCTGTACCGATTGAAAAATTTTTCTAGATATTTTCTTGGCATTCTAATGCCATAGGAACCTCAATGACCCTTCTCTGAAGTCCCAAAAATTATTTTATGAATTTTTCCCCGGGTCTAGGGCTCCTAGTTGCGAGAACCGCAACTTCCCTTTGGGTTACCCATCGCTTGGGCACCGGCTCATTTGACTTGGTTGTATTTTATTTCTAAAATTTTTACTAAATTTTTCTTATTAATATTTGAGTTAATTATGGTTCCTGGCTTTAGTTTAAATATTTTTTCGGACGTTCTTGCTGTCCGGACTGACACCGGTCACCGAAACAGTAGAATATACGGAGTTGCTACCGGGAGGGTGTTACAGGCCTCACTGAAAAATGAGCCAATAATACCCCCTCATCTGAAAGATCTAGGATTAAACCTTGATCCATTAACTCATGTACTTCCTGAATCAATAGTCTCTTCTCTGCTGAAATGTGCGCCAAGCTACCAGAAGATTTTCTGCTCAAAGCATCTGCTACTACATTGGCCTTCCCAGGGTGGTACTGGATGGTGCAGTCATAGTCCTTTAGAAGCTCCATCCATCTCCTCTATCTCAAGTTTAAGTCCCTCTGTTGGAAGATATACTTCAAACTCTTATGGTCGGTGTATATCTCGCACACTTCACCATACAGGTAGTGTCTCCAGATTTTTAGTGTAAAGATTATAGCCGCCATTTCCAAGTCATGGGTGGGGTAGTTCTGCTCATGCCTCTTCAGCTGCCTTGAAGCATAAGCCACTACTTTCCCATTCTGCATCAAAACACACCCTAGGCCAACTCTGGAAGCGTCACAATACACGGCGTATCCTTCACCGCTCATAGGTAGTGTCAACATAGGGGCAGTGGTTAGACACTCCTTAAGCTTCTGGAAACTCTCCTCACAATCATCTGTCCAAATGAATGGAACATTCTTCCTAGTCAACTTAGTTAGGGGAGCCGCTATCCTGGAGAAATCTTGCACAAAACGCCTATAGTAGCCAGCTAGACCCAGAAAACTTCGCACCTCAGTAACTGTTGTAGGCCTAAGCCAATCAGTTACAGCTTCAATTTTCTTGGGATCCACTTGAATACCTTCACTAGAAACCACGTGTCCCAAGAATGAGATGCTTTCTAGCCAAAATTCACATTTTAAAAATTTGGCATATAGCTGGTGCTCCCTCAAAGTCTGCAACACCATCCTCAAGTGCCGCACATGTTCTTCCTCGGTCTGAGAGTATACCAAAATGTCATCTATAAATACGATGACAAAAAGGTCCAAAAATGGTTTGAACACCCTGTTCATCAAGTCCATGAAGGCTGCTGGTGCATTAGTGAGTCCAAAAGACATCACCAAGAACTCATAATGACCATATCTTGTTCTGAATGCCGTTTTGGACACATCCTCATTCCTAATCCTCAACTGATGGTAGCCTGATCGCAGGTCTATCTTGGAAAAGAATCTAGCCCCTTGGAGCTGATCAAACAGATCATCGATCCGAGGAAGTGGATACTTGTTCTTCACAGTCACCTTGTTCAGCTGTCTGTAGTCAATACACAACCTCAATGACCCATCTTTCTTTCTCACAAATAGAACAGGAGCACCCCAGGGTGAAGTACTCGGACGTATGAAACCCTTGTCCAAAAGCTCCTGTAGTTGCTCCTTTAGCTCTTTCAATTCTGCCGGTGCCATCCTGTAAGGTGGCATTGAAATGGGGTTCGTACCCGGCACAACATCAATGCAAAACTCTATTTCCCTTCCTGGTGGCAACCCTAGAAGTTCCTCAGGGAAGATATCCATGAATTCTCTGACAACAGGAACATTTTCTATGTTGACACCTTCTACAGATGTATCTCTCACCAATGCCAAATACCCTTGACATCCACGCCTCAACATTTTTCTGGCACTAATTGCTGACACCAAGTTATATGGAGCCACGCTCCTGTCACCATCAAAGCTAAACTCTTCCACACCAGGTATATGGAAATACACCTTTTTGTTCCTGCAGTCTAAAGTGGCATAGTGAGTTGCCAACCAATCCATCCCCAAGATTACATCAAAATCTATCACTGGTAGAGGAACCAAGTCTGCTGGGAGGATCTTTCCATCCACTACTACTGGGCTACCCGGAAAAATCATATCTACATCTATGTTGTCACTAAGCTGGGTAGCTACCGACAAAGGACATTCTAAGGTTGTAGGGTTTCTACCCAATCTCATGGCAAACACAGGGGAGACAAATGAGTGCGTAGCACCTGGATCTATTAAAACACGAGCCTTATTGGAACAGACCAGAAGAATACCTGCCACAACTGCATTTGAAGCCTGAGCATCCTGGTGGGTCAGGGTGAAAACCCGAGCTTGACCCCTACCCTGAGTGGCGTAACCACGACATCGACTTCTACCTCCTCGACCGCCTCCAAATCCACGTCCCCTTGTCCTCGGCCTGGCCATCGAATCGACGCCGCCATGCCTGGAAGCACCAGGATACAATCGCCGAGGAACATTTGCAATGTAACCTTGTGACCCCATCCGTGGCTCGTTGAACACGGCATTCCCTAGCAAAGTGACTGGTTGGCCACACTGAAGCATACTCCTGAACCCATCAAACAAGGTCCTGAATGTCCTCTTCCACACTGTGCACAAGGTGCCAAGGAAGATCTGAACTGCACTAATCGCCAGCATTCTGAACTGTGACCACTGCTGGATCTGTACCCTGGTCTGAATCATCGAGGTTTGTGTCTAAAACCACTCTTCTTGTTCATACTCTTTCCTCTGTAATTACTCTGGCCACCACTATCCGAAGCACCCATGTAGGGAACACCTGAAGAACCCTCTGCTCTGTTTTTCTTCACTCTTCCACTGTCATCCACAGCATAGCTAATCTCAATCTGTCTGGCTCGATCAACCACTATATAAAAAGACTGATCAGACATCATGGCCAGGTTTGCATACCTCCTGTCAAGCCCCTTTAGGAACCTCTTCACCTTCATAGTTTCTGTAGCAACTACTGTAGGGACATACCTGCTCAACTCCAGAAATTCTGTAGCATATTCATCTACAGACCTACCATTCTGTCTTAAGGCCTCAAAGGCCCACTGCTTCTGATCTCTGAAGCTTTCTGGCACAAACCGATTGATGAACAGTTCCACAAACTGAGTCCACGAGGTAATATGTAGTCATTCATCCATTATCTAGGCATAGGCCCCATGACATGCTGCATACACTCTATAAGTCTTCTATCACCAATCAGACTGTTCTCGCCTGTCATAGAATCCAAAACCGATATGCATCGTCGACACATCATAAGTACTGTGCACCAACTTCTTAAAATTGATTATCTGCTTGTAAGATTCCTCTTGGTGCGGTGGACTATCACTTTGTGGAGGGTGGACCATATACTGCGCCATCATATCGATGGTTCTCTGCAACCCAGCTAGAGTAGCTGCCATTGGGTCCATGGGACCCTGTGCGATAAAAGACTGATCCTGTACTGGTGGCAGCTGCTCTTCTACTTGAGCAGCTCTAGGCCTCCTACCCAGCCTCCTCGGGGCAGGCGCCTCATCCTGTGCCGACACCTCGTCAGGCACATCTAGTTCTGGTGCAGTGGCAGCTCTCCTCCTTCTACGCTTTTTCCTGAAATTCAGCAGCATTAGCCCACAAAATTCAAAACTGCACATTACACAGCTCTATAGACTCATATTTATACACAATATATGGAGCAGAAACTAGAAGCAAAGATGACAATGCAAGACAAATGTGAACCCTATTTTCCGCATGTGACTCCTAGTATACTCTTCCCAATACTTTAGACA
This sequence comes from Hevea brasiliensis, assembly GCF_030052815.1. Classification (NCBI taxonomy): domain Eukaryota; kingdom Viridiplantae; phylum Streptophyta; class Magnoliopsida; order Malpighiales; family Euphorbiaceae; genus Hevea; species Hevea brasiliensis. The sequence continues at coordinate 10,456,468 of NC_079506.1, forward strand.
AACATTCCCTAAGAATTTAGAACCAGGCTCTGATACCACATTTGTCACGACCCAATCTATGGCCCGGACCGGCACTAGGACCTGGGCCAGCCTAAAGCCCCTGAGGCCCGTAGTAAGCCTAACTATTCCTTAACCCAACTCTAAGGCCCATTGGGCCTAATTTCAAGAAATCAACCAGACAGAGTCCGACTATAAAATGGACCTTTCAACGGGGAGTTTTTGACTCACCCGACCTGTAAACACAATAAATAATCAATTTGGGAGCTCAGCTCACCCTCCACATACTCATATCATCATAAAAATAAATGGGAGCTCAGCTCCCTCATCCAGTCCATCAAATATGCATGTGATAATAATTTTACAGGTCCAAACTAACAATTTATATTACAGACCCAAATTAATTAAATACTTCTAACACATGCGAAAATTCTAGGAGTAAATAAAATTACACAAATATTGATAAACAACCTGCGAGGGAGAAAAGCAGGTTAACCACAATAAAATCCTCCTGTAGCCTGAAAAAAATATTGAACAGGAGTGAGCGTTCGACTCAGAGAGTAAAATATCAATTTTAACCATAATCTCTATAACTATCTAAAACTAATGCACCCTGTAGAGTGAAATGCAACATCAACAACATTTTCACATCATAACATCAAAAAGGTAATTTGGAGCACTCACGCACCCTGTAACATCAATCATAATATATGGGAGCTGATCCCCTATACAGCCCTCTTAAATCCAACCTGGTGCCAGCGAAGAACTCAAGCCGGACTTTCGCTTAATAAACCAAATCGGTCCCAAATGAAGAACTCAAGCCGTGACTACCCCCGAAGGATCGGGTCCCAGCGAAGAACTCAAGCCGTGACTACCCCCGAAGGATCGGGTCCCAGCGAAGAACTCAAGCCGTGACTACCCGTCCTGTCCATAGTCCACACCACATCACGCGCCAACGCACGCACACTGCTCTAAATTACCACAACAACATCCATGGCACGTTAACAGTTATGAATGCAACATAAATCGTGCCTAGAGTTTAACTACATAAATATATGCATATAAGTGATGCATGGGCATGCTTGAACATATAATAATATCGAAATTACAATTAAAATTAATATTTTACTCACAGACTTGACAACAGTCATTGTGGCGGCTGGGCGGAGGAATAAGGCTGTCCCGGCTCACCTGACAATTACATTACAATTATTTAATACAAATGACTCAATACAAATCAAGAAAAGACCAAATACGTCCTAAGTTGTGCCGAAAATCCGGCAGAGTCTCCCCTATACCTAGGACCTACCCAACCTGCAAAAGGGCTCAAAACACACTTCTATATCCACAATCCATATATCCACGACTCAATCACATCACACAGCCACTCCTGGGCCCATCAAATCAATCATCCATCACAACATGTAAAATTTCAATTTAGTCCTTATAATTGATCATTTTTGCAAAAACTGCCCAAACAAGCTCTAAAAATTTTAAAAATTTGCCCCACGGTCCCTAGCAATATTACTAGGCTATTTCAAAAAGAATCATAATTTTCTAAGCTACCACGAATATTTTATAGATTTTTAATCCTATTTAAGCACTAGAAAATTATGAAAAAGCAAGGTTCGGGTTTACCTTTGCTGATTCCGATTTCGGGGACGCGCTCGGGACGTCTGACAATGGGGGGGTAGCCAAAACCTCAATCCAATTCGGAGACTTTTCCGATGAAGTGCATCTGGCGGAAATTCACTGCACCGGACAACTGTCGAATTTCCGCGAATTGAGGATACCTACACGAAGCCCATAACACGGGGGTTAGCACATAAATTTTTTAGAATTTTCTAAGCTCATTTAATGCTCAGAAAAACACTGCGAAGTTCCGTGGGACCCACCGAAAAACGGTATAGGAAAAATTCGAAATTTATGTCGCCGCGAAGCTCTCGACGAGTAGAGTACTTTGGTACTCTCGGTTTTCTGGTGGGGTTTACGGTTTGTGAGAAATCTAGCCCAAAAGTCAAAATGGGCTAAAACTTCCCGGGCAAAAATTGGACAAACCGCTCGATGGATTTCGGTGTTCTTGGTGTCTATGGAAAGCTCTCGACGAGTAGATGAGTTTAGACACAAGACCCGGTTCGATTGGTGGCCGGATCTGCCGGATTTTGGCCGGGAAGTCCAAGAGTCGCGCGCGTAAGGGAGGGGCGTTCGCGGGCGTTTTCCAGCCGTTTGGGGCGGCGCGCCGGCCGTGGGGGAGGGGTGGGGCGGCGCGCCGGTGAGCTGGGGTGGCGGGGAGGTGGCTAGCAGCAGGCTGGGGCCGAAGGAGAGAGAAAACGGGAGAAAGAGAGAAGGAGGAGGAGACGCGCGCGGAAGGAGGAAGAAAAAGAAGAAGACCGGTCCGATTCGACGGGTCCAATCCGGTCCGGTTCGATTCGGCCGGTTCGATTCAGAATAGAAAATTTTGAATTTTTTACTCTGCCTCGGGACCGAAAACGAGGTCCAAAAATTTCGAAAAAAATTCCAGAAAATTCAGAAAAATTCGTAGACTTCAAATATATTTTTAGTTTTGTCACGTGATCTTTAAATAAAATTTTAAAAATCATCAAAGTTTATATTTTTAAAAAATCAAACCCGATTTCTAAAATCCAAAAAATCTCAAATAAATTCTTAAAATTTAAATAAAATTAAAATATCAATATTACTCATAAAATAATAAAATTTAAAATTTTTGGGGTGTTACAGGTCTACCCCTTTTTTTCTTTCTATCCTCTAACTTAATGTGCTCTATTTATCTAACTGGAGCCTCCATATGTCTACGCTTCACATAACCAAACCTCTTCAATCTCCCTTCTCTCAACTTATCCTTAATTGACACCACTCCTACCTTTTCTGTAATACTCTCATTACGGACTTATCTAGTCTAGTATGGCCACTCATTCACCTTAACATTCTCTTCTCTGCAACTCTTATCTTAGACGCATACGACTTCTTCAGTGCCTAACACTCACTACCATATAACATAGCCAATCGTATGACTGTACAGTAAAATTTTCCTTTCAACTTATTGGGAATCTTGCGATCATATAAAACTCTCATGGCACGTCTCTACTTCAACCATCCGGCTTTAATCCTATGACTAACATCCTCCTCACATCCCCCACATCTACATGAAGGACTGAGCCGAGATATTTAAAGTGATTACTTTGGGACAATACCACTTCATCCAAACTAACTCATTCCCTATCACCAGTTTGGCCTTAACTGAACCTGCAATGCATGTATTCTGTCTTTATTCTACTTAACTTAAAGCCCTTTGACTCTATAGTACTTCTCCAAAGCTCTAGCTTTCTATTGACTCCTTCTCGCGTCTCATCTATCAGAACAATATCATCCGCAAACATCATACACTAAGGAATACTCTCTTATATATGTTTCGTCAATTCATCTTAAACTAATGTAAAAAGGTAAGGGCTTATAGCTGATCCTTGGTGTAATCCAATTGAGATCGAAAAATTTCTTGTGTCCCCTCCCACTGTGCGCATAATAGTACTTGCTCTTTCATATATATCTTTAAACACTTGTATGTACTTAATAGATACCCTCTTTTGTTCTAACACACTCCATAAGACATCTCTTGGAACACTATCATAAGTCTTCTTCAAATTAATAAAAACCATGTGTATATCTTTCTTCACATCTCTATATTTCTCCATCAAACTTCTAATGAGAAAGATCGCTTCCATAATTGAACGACCGGGCATGAAGCCAAATTGATTGAGAGAGATAGAAGTATCATGACATAGTCGATGCTCCACAACTCTCTCCCACAACTTCATAGTATGGCTCATGAATTTAATTCCCCTATAGTTTGAGCAACTCTGTATGTCTCCCTTATTTTTAAAAATAGGTACTAAAATACTCATCCTCCATTTATAAGGCATTTTCTTTGAGTTTAGAATCTTATTAAATAATTTAGTTAAATAATAAGTACTAAATAACTAAATAATTTATTTAGTTAAATAGATTAAATATAATGATAAAAAATTAATAAAAATAAAATTAATGGTTAATTATTAATAAAATTAAAATAATATATTTATAGTTTAGTTCTCTTTATTATTTTTCTTTAACAATATTTTAAATAGGAATTTTAACTAAATACATAATAAACAACTTTTATTTATTAACAATAAATTTTTATTTTACTAGTGAACATGTAAATTACTTTTTAAGAACAGTAATTTCAAATAAAAATAGCAGAATTAAACAGCAACACTAAATAGATCTTAATTCAATTCGTTAATTTCTCTAAAAGGAAAAATTTTAAAAATTATTTCAACTATTATTAAACTGAAATCATTTTTTAAAGTTAGAATCATAATTGTTGAGAACTAAAATTTAATTATCCGATTCAAATTTATCCTAACCATACCTCGAAATGGCCAGACCCGATTCAGAAATAGGCCGTGGTGAGGTCTAGCATGTAGGATTCATAAGAGGCATATTATAATTCATGTGAGATAGAGATCAAAATCATATTCTATAGAATGATTGTTGAACATCAGATATTGTATCCAATAAAATAAAAGTAAATTAATTAATAAGTGATTAAATTATTGGATTGATACTGATTAAAGCACAATATAGTAAGTCTATATTTGTGGATCCACCACTAGAGTTCATCATTCTCTGTGTCTTGGAATATTAAACGCCTATTTTCCATGTTTTCTTGGTCGAACATAAAAATATCCAGACAAAATTAGATCTTAGTACACACAAAATAGTAACCCCAGTTACATGTTCCACCAATTGAATCCGTTTTGCAATAATAAAAAAATGTTCTAATATAGTTGCAATTTTTTTTTATGAGAAATTTATTTAAAAAATAATATATAACATTTATAACGAAAATTATTTTAAATCTAAAGTATTACAGACTAATCTATAATATTTATTAGATCATTAAATTTAAATAATTTTTTGTAATCCTTATTTTTTTATTCTTCCTTTTCTAATAAAATTTCATAATTCTTTAATAAAAATCATAAAATAAATAAATTTATTAGTTTAAAATTTATATTTCTCATTATTTAAATAAAATTTTCAACGGTTTAAAATAAAATACGAATCATTGATTTTTTTTAATTATAGACTTTGAATTTTTAAATACAGGTAATAATTTTTTATGTATAAAATTTATACTTATTTTATTTTATACTTATGAAATTATTCTGTACTTATCTAAATAAAGCAAAATAATCTTCTGGGTAAATTTTTCATTTTCAGAAATTTGTTTTTCCGTTATCTATAAATGAGATTAAATCAGCAAATTTCAATGAAAAATAAGCTACACTATCAAATTTCATTTATAAAATATTATTACCTGTACTTAAAAATTCAAAATTTTATAATTAAAAAAAATCAATGATTCGTATTTTATTTCAAACCGTTGAAAAATTTATTTAAATAATGAGAAATATAAATTTTAAACTAATAATCTACTTGCAAGTTCAGCTTGTGACACTTTCATATTGATATTCTAAATGAAAGACTTTCAAAATTTGAGCAAAGTAAGTTATAACTTGTTTAGATCAATTTTATGGTAAATTTTATTTTATTTATAAATGAATTTTATAATAGAATTTATTTATAAATGAATTTTTTTATTTGGTATATTTTATATTAAATATAGAATTTATTTTCAATGAAATAAATTTTATATTTAAAATAAACAAAATAATATATAATAATAAGATAATTATATATGATTTTAAATTTAAAATTCATATATAAATTCTATCAATTTTGATAGAATTTGATGTAATTATAATAAATTTCATGGAATTGATTATTAAAAATTTTAAATAAATTTTTATTTAAATATTAGATTTATAAGTGAATTTCATAAAATTTTATAAAATTTATTTATATCAAACGCTATCTTAAAATAAATTCAATTTTAAGTTGTTCATTTATAAACAAATTTGAGTATTTCATTGATTTAGTTTATTTAATTTAAATTTAATAAAATAAAATAATTCATTTTAATTCGTGGGCTTTTAATTAATGAGAGTTATTAAAAAGAGATGGCTACTTCCTTAACCGAAGCATCCCTCAATTTGACTTGAAACCATCACATGGGAACATGCCAATGTTGGAGCCTTCATTTAGGAAATCCCACGTGCTAATATTAATAATAATAATAATAATAATAAGATTAAGAACAATAGTTAACTACAGTTAACTATCAATTATTAAGTATTAGCTATTAATTGTATTCAATAATTAAATTAATTAAAAACTTAATCCCTATTTCTTAATCTTGAATGGTTTAAGTTTCTAGTCTAACGTCGGCACAAGTCTTGGAAAGAATTTATACACCAGTTACCACCTTCGCCAAAAGCTCGTCAATTTTAGTATAGTTATGATCTCATGATTTCAAAAATAATTTTAATATTATTAAAATACTGGGGTCCTAAAATATTTAATTAATTATTCTTTAATTTTTATAAACATGTATAATAAAAAATAATATAAACACTAGACAGATGGGGGAGTACGACCCTAGGCAAGTTTATAGATCATAACCCCCAGTTGCTAGCAGATTCAAGTATTTGCTGGAGAGACTTATGCAGAGAGCAATTAATTGCAACGCATTCAATGCAGATAGATTTGGTTGACCTTTACCGGTCATTGGTTTTGTAATACGGTGTATATAAAAAAATTTAACATAAATCACTCACATAAAATATAATAATATTTATATTAATTTAAAAAAATTGATCTTAACAGAATATTTAAATTAATTATTTAATAAAAAATATATTTTATTTTATATTAATTTATTATTATTCGGTCCGCCTGATTTTAGTTTAATAGCAAAGATAAAATGAACCTGGGACTACATTCCCGATTCAATTCTCCTCCCTATGTATCTATCGATAAAAAAAAAATTTATTATTATTTGATTTTATAATTTTTTTACGTATTCGATTTGAAAGTTATTAAATTTTTTTATTTATATTTCTCATTATAGGAAAAAAATAATAGCAAGGATGAAATATATATATTAAATATATGATATTAATAATTTTAGTGTATTTAAAGTGTCGGCTATTCTATTTAGCAATATATGTTTTCACCATAAGTGCATTGCCAATTTATTAAGTGGTTGGCTCTATGGAAGCTTGGAGGGTTCGATCTTCGTGAGATTTTAAAATAAATTTCTTGGGGCCAATTTTCCAAAGCTACATCATGAGTATCGGTAGGGGTATACATGGGTCGTTCGGTATATTTTATCAAATTAAATTAAAAAAAATTAATTTTAATAATATTTAAATTAAAATTAATAAATTAAATTATAAAATCACATATATTTAATTTTCACATTAAGCGATTAAGTGAGTTATTTAGGCAGTTTTTACTTATTTAATATTTTTTTAATTTTTATAATTCAACTATTATTAAATTTTTTTATATACATATTATATATATATTAATTAAAAATAAATATTAATTTAAGAGATATTATTTAATAAAAATAAATAAGAATAAAAAAATAAAATAAAATAAAATTATTTTATATATATATTTGATTTGAGTTTAATTTTATTGTGTCAATTCGAAACCTAAATAAAAAGTTTCGTTTGTAATTATTTTCAAATTGTAATTAATATTTAAATATAAAAAATTATGATTTAAATTTATTTAAATTAATCAAATTAATTGATTTATCGATTTATTTATACACCCTTAGGTATTAGATTAACTACTTTTGTAAGTAAGTTGAATGGGCACAATCCTTAATTATAAATAGTAATGTCTATAAAATAGTAAAAAATTAAGAATATTTAAATTTCAAAGTTTATAATAAAAAGAAATATATATTTGTATAAAATAATTAATTAAAAGTTAATTACAATATTCAATGAAAATATCAAAATTATAATTATTTAAAATTAAAATAAAATTATAAAAATAAAATTAAAGCCTGGTATATTATTATTGTTAGCAGTGTTGGAATTTCAATTTGATAAGCCAATGTGAAGCGAAAGTGATATCTTATCACAAAACAAAAGGAAAATGCCAAATGTCCTTTTCTGATAAGTCAAAACAATAATGTACGATATCTTTGTTTGGTAGGTGTGAATCTCCACACCTGATAAAGTCCTGTCACATTGTTTCACGTGGCTGTGGGATCCACTTGATGTGGGAACCATCCATGTGAAATAAATTCTTACAGATTTTTCCAGCTGTCTAATGAGCATGGATGATGTGGAGGCTGTAACTGTCCGTACTTCTTCCTTTTTTATTTCTTGTCATAATTAATGTGATGAAGTGGCTTTTTTCTTGAATCAGAAGTAAATATAAAAATAATATTAAAAAAATGAAAAATCTTCTTTCCTAGACATGACGTGTTAGATCCTCAACCACACATTTCTTTCTAATCAATAAATGAACCTTTTTTTTTTCAAATAATAATTGTTAATTAAAAATTTCTTTATGTTAAAATTTATAGTTGATAGCGATATACGAGAGTAAAATTTTAATGCAACCATTTAATTTAATTTAATTTATTTTTATTTTTTTTAAATAATTTATAAATTTAATTTTTTTAATTTAAATTAAAAATTAAAAAGTTTAATCTGTTGATTTTAAGATTAAATTTTTTGATTTATAGATTTAAATTTAAAAATTAATAAATTTAATTTATTATTATTTTTTTAAATTTTGATTAAATTTAACTTATTGGAAATTTTAAAACTAAATTGAAAAAAAGGTATAAAATGAATTAAATTGTTCTTTTCTATTAAATATGGGAATATAATTGAGTTTTGAACAGATATAAAAGTCTTGTTATAAATTTATGTCAGATATTCTGTAGGATTTCATTTCACCTGCCCTATAAATCATATTTAGATTTTAAAATATTCTATTTCAATTTAATCAATTTAATGATTTAAAATTTTACAATATTTTTTTTTTACTTTTTTTATATAATTGGCATGAAATTTTAATTACTTATAAAATAAATTTAATTTCACACATAATGTGCATCAAAGAATTGAGTATTGTAGGTGTTAATTTAATTAATTTCACTCTATCATGGGCTTAGATTAAAATCTTTAAATTTTTTAGGTTTCAATTTGTAATTTTTTAACATTAAAACTACAACCGAAATTGACTCTATAAAATAATTACACCTAACCCCTTGATTTTTGGGGATTATATCAAATCGAACACCATGATTTATAATTTTTAAATATTATTCACCAAATATCAAATTCAAACTATTATTGGTTAACAAATCTTCTAATGCCAATATAAATAGTCTGCTTTTAATCAAGTTGGAGAGAGATAAACAAGTCTCATTTGAAATTTAGATGAGAAAAAAAAAAAAATATATATATATATATATATATATATATTATTAATTTAAAAATTGAGTCCATGAAGAAAGAAAATTACAAGCATATAATAATGATAATAAAAGTAAAATTAGAAAAGAGTGGAAATAATTATCATTAAATCCTCCTTAATCCAAAACTAAAATAAGGTAAATTTTAAAAGAAAAGTGAATAAAGGGTTAAAATTCAGAATTTGTCAAACCAAATTTATGTGAGAAAGTGTCCTATTAAAATTGATTAGAGAGGGTATTTAATATTGATGCATATGAATTAATATAAATATATATTTTTAATATTAATTCAAAAATAATTTTTTATATTAAATAAAAATTAATAATACCCTAATGTTATTTGGGCATGTTGTGCATGTTATATATAATAATTTTTAGATGAAATTAAAATTTAATTTAGAAATAATATATTTGGATTGAAAAATCATAGCACAAAGGCATTGGATTCCATTGAATGAAGGTTGCAACAAATGATAGAATCTTGATGAAAGATGCAATAAGGGGGTTGCTTCTGCTAATGCCAATTTGTGATTAGTTGGGGTCAAAGTCAACCTTAATATTCAAATAATTTATTATTAAAAAATGGCATATGTATATAAGAAGAAATCATGAAAATAATATAAAAATGTTTCCTTAACATGATGAAATTTACCATTTTCATTTCTAAGATTGAAGCCAAGTCGGAGATAGATTGTTTTTATTAAATATATACATTGTGCGATCAAATTAGAATCGTGTAAGTTATCATTTTTACACGGTTTCACAATTTATTTATTTATTTATTATTTTTTATTATTACATTTATTTAATTCACAACATGCCAAATTTTAAAATAAATGTTTAAAAATTATAATCAAGAATTACAAAATAGTTATTTATATGTGATTGAAATTTTGTTGAGAATTCTTGTTCCACATAAAAAAATATATAAAATGGAAGGGTAAAATATTTATACGTATTACATATATTTACATCTTATTATATATAGATAAATTTTAATTATTTCAATGATGAAATTTTTATTAAAAAGTTTGAGGGTTAAAAAGTAATAAAAATAAAATATAAAATATTAATAAAAAATTTTAAACATTATATTATTTTTATATATTAAAATTAAAAGAAAATATATAATTAAAATTAGTAATAACTACGTGCGTTAGCACAGATAATTTCTTAATTTAACATATATAGTATCAGAGTCTGGTTTACTATCTAATTGTCAACTTATAACTATATGGTTAAATTTAACGAGAAATACTTATCAGACATGAAAAAATATAAAATAAAAGGGTAAAATATAAATAATTGAGTTATAATATTAAATAATTAATTATTTATACAAGCTCATATTAAAAATAAATTAAATTTTAATATACCCAACACTCTTCAAACTTCATAAATTTAGATTATAAATAAATAAAATCAAGCATATTTAATATTAATTATATATATATATATATATATATTATTTTTCATTATTGAAAGTATTTTTTTTTCTCATGGTAAATGCTAATAATAATAATAATAATAATAATTTTATATTTAAGAATATTTTCAATCAATATTCACGGGTCAATAAAGATAGTATTTTTCTTTAAATAAATTTAAGAGCGAGTGCTAAATTTAATTTATGTGTTTTTTTAATTATTTTATAAAAGTTTATTTTTGAAGTTTACTCTAATTAATAAAATAAAATGTAAACTATTTGTTGGGATTTAATCTTTAAATGAGTCATAGCTTCGATTCCTTGCTTGAAAGTTATATAATTTATATCTTAATTTAAATATCAAATAAAATTATTTAAATAAAATGAGCATCACAATCTTCACATATAATGAGCAAAGTTATATAATTTGTTCTAGAGCTTTTATAATTAAAATAAAAAATTTAAAATTTATTTTAAATTATTTTTAATCACATTTTGCTTTAAATCAAATATTTTACTCATCTCCAATTCCAAAATAGACTTCATCCATGATTTTCTACTTTCTTCTATGAACCTTATTAATTACTTGAGAGTAATGTTGTTTAATATTTGGGGCAACTTCAATAGGGTTTTCCATTTTCTTGTTAAACCTAATTGTTTATTATATTTAGAAGGTGTAGCCTTTAACTTAATAGTTTAAACAAATGGAAAACCATTCAACATTTAAATTTGTGATGTGGACACCATGAACAGTGAACAAAAATTTCCCCTTTCAATTTTACCATAGTTTCTTACAAACCAAACACCTTATTTACATAAAAGAAAAAGACTGAAGGGCACAGAAAAATATATACTAATTAGGGTTTGTTCTATAAACTATTCTTAAGAAAAATATTTTTTTCAAAAAAAATATTTAAGTAATTAAAGGACATAAAAAAAATTTAAAAATTTTTTAAAACTGTTTTTGCAATAATATTTAAAATGATATTTTTTTGAAAAGTAAAATTTTTTCCTTTGAAATGTAATACCAAATAGGAAGTGTAAATACAAAAAAAATATAAAGGATATTCATTAGTAATAGGTGAGTATTATTTGATTTGAGTTGAATAAATTAATTAAATTAATTTAATTTATAAAGTGATTCAATTCAGTTTTAATTTTTAAAATTTTTGATTATTTTATCTTGATTTGATTTTATAGAAAATTATAATAAAATCGAATCAAATTAAATGAAAATCAAGCCTAAATCAAGAATACTAAAAACTCAAACCCATTAATTCAAACTAATTTGATTTGAATCACATAATCAGCCGTAATAATTATTGATCCACATTCATGTATTCAGATCGTAAATAAAACAAAAAAGGGAGAATATAAATAAAAAAAAAAAAGAAAACGAAAATCATGTGCACATATAAGAATCAGCCTGTCGTGTAGTCTATGTGGCTAGATAAGATCATCACGCTATAGCTTGTCTATATAAAAACCTCACCTTTGAGTGCATACTTACAACAATATTTGGTGAAAGGAGGAGACTTTTAGAGAGAGAGAGAGAGAGAGAGATGGGAAGTTTAGGAGAAATTGAGGAAATAGAGAAGTGGGTTTCACCAGCTGCAACCAAAAGAACAATGCCTATTCTGTCATTAAACCACGTCTCATTTGTTTGCAAGTCTGTTCCTGAGTCTGTCAGGTTCTACCAAGATGTTTTGGGATTTGTTCTCATCAAAAGACCTTCTTCTTTCAATTTTGAAGGAGCTTGGTATGCCCATTTCTTCCTTTTGCTCTCTTTCTCTCTCTTCTCTCTCTCTCTATTTTTCATTGTTGTGGTTTAAGGATAGTTGGGTATCCAATATGTTTTGTCATCATGTTTCTTTTTGGGTTTTCCTTCGGAATTTTTTGTTTCCCTTCAAACCCCATTTATGAACATGGGAAAATCATGAAATTTATCCATGTTTTCACGCTGAAGAAAGCTTCACTCCAAGATTAGATTTTCAAATTTCAAGATTTATAATGCTATTTCACAGTGTCCTTAGCTATAATCAAACCATCTCAAAACGTTGGTCTTCATAAAATTTTCTAGGCTAGTAGCATAAAAATAACAATTGAATCTTCTTTTTTTTTTAGAGTGAAATTTATAATTTAGTCCCTAAATTTTATCTTATATTATATTTTAATTTTTAAATTTTAAAAAATTAATTATTTAGTATATGTGTTTTATATTATATTACACTTTACTTTTGAATTTTGGGAATGAAGTATTTAGTTTCTTTAATTTTAGTAAATAGAATAATTTAATTTTCATAATTTTAATATTTATAATAATTTTATCATCGAGAATAATTAAATTATTTTATATATTAAAATTATAAATATTAAAATATGTTATAACGTAAAATTTAGACTAGATAAATAAATATTTAAAATATAAGGACATTGAATATATATTATGAAGTTTACTTAAGATTCTCTCTTTTCCATCTCCATCATTAATTTTTCAGGGAATATTTAAATTCTTTAATATTTTGCTCAATCCATTTCGAGGGCAAATTTGGAAATTAGAACTTATGTTAAGGAATTTATAGCAATTATGCATGCTATGCTATTGACCCATCTCATTAGTTATGATTTTTTTATTGGTCCCCACAAATTCACATAATTGTAATTAAGAAACTAAACTTTCCATTTATTTATGTTTATTGCATTTAGATTTTTCTTTTATTTAAAATTATATGTCGTATTTAGAAAATTAAAAAATATTAACTATTTTTTTAATTTTACTCTTTATTTTTATTAAATACAATAAAAAATTTTATAAATTTGTAAGTGAGATAAAAAATAATTTAGTTAATTATTAATATATTTTATAAAAAAAATAAGATTATTTAATTATTTTTTTTTAATTACCATGCAAAATCTAAATGTGATAAATAAAAATAGACAATTTCAATTATTGCTAAGGCGTGCCTTTAGATGAGATTCATCTTTATTTCTTATGCATTTAATAAAAATGAAAAAAATATTTAACCTCTGAAAAAAATTTTATAAAATAATGAGAGATTTTTAAAATTTTAAATATATATTTGAGAGAATCTGTCATTTTTTAAAAAATAAAATTTTATAAGTTTTCAAAAACATGTTTCCTTTTTTTTTTTTTTTTAAATTGATTTCTTTAACATTTTGGGGAAAAAAAAGACCATTTGTATTTATCTATTACAATAATAGAGCTCATTTTTATAAGATAATGGACAAAGATTTTAATGATTAAAAATGCACAGGCAGAATAGAACAATATTTCACTATTTCCTTTTCTCAGACCATGCCATCACCCGACTGGGGTTTATAATTACTATGCTATCTCTTGCCCTGTTTGACCATCCACCACCCATCCAGAAACGATTATTGGTTGGGTGGCTTGCTTTATGGGATTTTTCTTAGCTGCATCGGGTTTATCATGAATGATACAAGATATACAGTGGAGTCTATCTATTAAATATATGAATTCAACATAGTTATAGTCTTTTTTATTTAGGAAATTATTATTTAGAGTCGATTTATCATGAATTTAAAACATAATATGTATGATGAGATTTCTCTATTAAATGAGTCTAAACATATATTGTTGTTTATTAAATTTACAGTGAGTCGAATTTAAAAAAAAAAAAAAAAGAAAAAAGTTTTTTACCCTGAGGTTTCACCAAGAAAATGCAGTTTTTATAATGGTACAATTTGGATTATCATTGATAAGGATTTATGTGTTTTATGTGTTGTAATTCACATAATGGTGACACATGTGATTGTGAAAATTCTGAAAAATTAGAATTTTCATGATAGGACAAAATGTCAGCTCAATCATTTTCTTCTCTATGGATTGGTTCATTGGAAAAGTTAGCAATGTAGTTGTCACTTGAAAAGGAGACCTCACCTACTTGATCTTTGTCACATGCGGTCTCTGATGAATTTTGCATACGCAACTCAACTTCAACCCCATTTACCCTAATGTACAATTCCTCATATCAGTCCTCCTCATGGCCTATTAGAAGTTAACAACTGAAATGGGTGCTTTGCAGGTTGTTCAACTATGGTGTTGGGATCCATTTGCTTGAATCAGATAGAGTCCTATCAAAGAAAGGTAAAATAAATCCAAAAGATAACCACATTTCCTTCCAATGCTCAGACATGGATCTTGTTGTTAAAAAACTAGAGGAGAAGAACATTGAGTATGTGACAGCAGTTGTGGAAGAAGGTGGCATTACAGTTGATCAGCTCTTCTTCCATGACCCAGATGGCTACATGGTTGAGATCTGTAATTGTCAAAATCTCCCGGTTCTTCCCCTTTCTTCATGCCCTTTCAAGCTACCTAAAGCCAATGGAAGCCTTACATCATCACCAACATATTATGGTATGTATTAAATTCATTCTAGATTTTGTCTAAATTAAAACTGTCAAAAACTGGATTATAACATTTTTGAATGAAAATGCAGGGAAGAGAAGCTGGGAGATGGCTTGTTCCGTAGGTGTTGCGTCTCTGATGATGGATAACTTGGTGGTGGACATGATGGACATTTCGATCTAAGGGATTGGAAGGGTGACCAATGCAAGTTTTGATTCAGTACTCTGAAAAAATTGTTTTGTATACATTTGTGTAAAGAAATAATGTGAGAAAAATTGAAGTGGTGGGGTTAGCTTTTGGTTTTGTTTGTTAAGGAGTTTCTCAAGTTCCATTGAAACAGTATGCTTCTTAAATTTGTTTGATCTGTGTCTACTCCATCTCTCTCTATCTCTCTTTTTCTCTCTCACTATCTCTTCCACCCTTTTTGTTCTTATTTTTTTCATCCCCTTTTGCGGTGTTGTGAACAATGAACTTGAGAATACAAGTTACAAGAAAAAGAAAACATAAAATTATGGAATTGATGAAGAGTTGTAATGCAGTATGGCAACATAATTCTATTTGGGAAATTAACAATTGGGGAACTAATGAGGAATACTGCCAAAGGCCTGTCATTTGAACATGATCAACTCATTTTTCAGTTCACAGTACTATATTACAATTGTACAAAACATGCTTCACAGAGTCAAATTTGAAAGTTTGTGATCTACAAGTAACCATCTCTTTTGGTCAAAATATTTTCAGAATATTTTTTTTCAATTACAACTGGCCATGTACGTACAAGGGAGGTTGGGAGAGAATTTTTGTAGAGTTGGATAGAATATAAAGAAAAGACCTAATAGATGCTATGATACCAGAAACCATCAATTGTTTACAGTCATTCACCCAAGCAGATGACAACAAAAACATCATCAAGGGGCCATTTTCTTGGTTTTGACTTCTCTGGAGGGTTAATTATCACATGATCTGCATTTGAAAGGCGATACCAAATCACAATTTCGTTTCTTTGACGTCCCCTGATTATTGTTTTGTAAAAAGAAAGCTCTTCCTAGTCAAATAGATCGAATTCTGCAGGTTTAATACACATCTCATTCCCCTGCAAATGAAAAACCAATAACGTATACATGTAAAATTTAATTTTATGCCTAGTTGTGTGAGATCTGAAAGGGGCATAAAACAGGGAGAAAAAAGGTGGACAGGAGGAGCAAGAAAAACAAGTCTAGGAATGAACAGTACCTCCACAGCAACGAATTATCTAGAACACGATTTTTTTGCTCGTCTTCAGCCAACATTGCCAGTGCCATACTCACCAGTTCATTTGGTAACACAATCATTGATTCTGGCCACTGAGACCAGGTTTCCAGTCCAAGAATCCAGGATTTCACCAATGATTATTGATTTGTCAGAAGCTTGCTGCATTTCACCAATCCAAGAGCTATGAGAGAACCCAGAAAGATTTAAAGACGTTGACTTTGTATAATCTCTATAAGGGAGACGCTTTGACTGCAATCCATGAGGTAGGAAGAGAAGGCTCTTATCAATAATCAGATTACTAAACATACACATGCAATAGAACTGATTCTAAAATCTAAAAGCAAATTCACTTTTGCCACAGTTACGGAGATGCGTGGCAAAAAACAGAAACAAAATTCTCTTGGTACTTGTACATTTCCAACCTTAATATCCCCTGTGTCCTATGACACCTTATCGCAAGTACTTTCATCAGTTTCAACATAGGCGTGCACATGACAAAATAAGTAGCTCAAAATAGTTATGATGTTGCAGGTGTTTCATGGTTAAGCGGACATTTCAACATTTTTAACATATGGAATACTAGAGGGAAGTAGCTTTCTGTAATGAAGCTTCAGCATTACACATTTAATGCTTGGATTTCAGATATGACCGTTTGCAACTAAGGTGAGTACTCTAAAACAAGAGGTATGGTCAGAGCTTTTATTTGAACAGTGGCATGAAAGGATACTTCTGAACAAAATTCCTTGAGCTTTATTGAACTAATTACCAACCAGTGAACACTGGCATTAAAAAGTATTTCAGGTCCATCCTCTGGGCTGCCCTAGCCAATGCTACTTTCATTTGGTGTCCCTTTTGCCAATAGGTACTCTCAAATGGTAAAACAAGGAGTGCTCTTCTTTGTCTGGGGGAAGAAAAGAGAGAGTGGGGGAGCTAAGGGGATTCTTGTTTGGAAGAAAGTGCTAATGATAATGTATTATAAGGGAGATAGTGAATTATTCTTGTTTAGCTGGCACACAAATTTTATCCACAATCAGTTCAGTCAATTGACCCCCGTATCTACTGAAGCTTATTTCCTTCCAAATACTTTCTGTGACCTAACATGGGATTCAGTGACTTCTATTGAAGAGTAATCTTTATCTGGCAAGACCTCCTAAATTGTAGCTATTGTTTGAGATCCTAATTTGATCATCTCTAATCTCATGGTAAACTAAAGTAAAAGAAATGATGGTGATGAGACTTACAGAATTAAAAGTCTCTAGAGAAAGACTCTCCAAATGTCATCTGATGACAGCATTTTCCTTGCGTTGAAGAAGTTTTATGCTCTACAATCCATGAATATCAAGTCCACTATCAGTAAGCTTCTTTCGTCTTTCTTTTTCTAAGACCACTATCATGCAAATGACATCAATTAGCCACTTTCAAATCCATTGAACAGAAATTGACATGAAGGTAATATTAGAACAGCATACTGCATACCATTATCATTCACCTAAGGAGATGACAATAAAAACATCATCAAGGGACCATTTTCTTGGTTTTGACTTCTCTGAAGGGTTAATTATTGCAAGATATGCATTTGCAAGGCGATACCCAATCACAATTTCATCTCTTTGATGTCCCCTAATCATTATTTCATAAAAACAAAAGCTCTTCCGGGTGAAATAGGTAGAATTTACAGGTTTAATACACATCTATTTCCCTACAAATGCCAGCCAATTAGATGCACATAAAAAATCTAATATTAAGCCTTGGAATCTGAAACAATAAACCAGTTGATCTGCAAGATCTGAAAGGGGCAGAAAAATGGGAAATAAAAAGGTGGACAGGAGGAACGAATAAACAGTACCTCCTCAGCAAAGAGTCCCTCTAGATCACGATTTATTTGCTTTTCTTCAGCAACCATTGCCAGTACCATACTCACCAATTCATTTGACTGATTCTGGACACAGAGACCAGGTTTCTAGTCCTAGCATCCAGGTTTTCACTAATGATTATTGGTTTGTCAGAAGCTTGCTGCATTTCACGAATCCAAGAGCTAGTACAGAACCCAGAAAGATGTAAAGATGTTGACTTTGTATCTCTACAAGGGAGATGCTCTGGCTGAAATCCATGAGATAGGAAGAAAAGGCTCTCATCAATAATCAGATTACTAAACTATAAACATACACAGACCATAGAACTGATTCTAAATCTAAAAGAAAATTCACTGCTACCTCAATTACAGAGGTGCATGGCAAAAGCAGATGCAAAATTCTATCGGTACTTGTACATTTTAAGCCTAAATATCCTCCATGCTTATAAAACCTTATCCCACTAAGTGCATCAGTTTCAAAATAGGCATGCGCATGACTTGGAACAGAAATTTCTTCAGTTCTCTAATTATATAATGCAAAATTTTGCACCCAATGATTTTTCTGCACAATCAGTTGGGTAAATTGACCTCTGTACCTAGTAAAGCTTATTTCCTTATGTAGCCTGACATAGGATTCGCTGACATCTATTGGAGTCTTAATCTTTATATGGCAAGTCCTTCTAAATTCTAGCTGTTGTTTGAGATCTTAATTTGATCATCTTTAATCTCATGGTGAACTGAAGTAAAGAAATGATGGTGATGCCACTTACAGAATCAAAAGTAAAAGTCTCTACAGGAAGACTCTCCTAATGTTGTCTGATGACAGCATTTTCCTCACAGTGAACAAGTTTTATGCTCTCCAATCCACAAATATCAAGTCCACCATCAGTAAGCTTCTTTTCCCTTTCTTTTTCTGGGAGCTCATTGAACATCCAGAGTTCAGAACCTGGACCAAGGAATGCCTCTAGAACCTGAGAAATGACAGAAAAAACAAAAATAATCTACAGTGACGTAATATTTAACCATTTCTTTTGTTTCTTAGTCATGCAAATCACATCAATTAAGCCACTTTCAAATCCATTGAACAGAAAGGGACATGCAAACTTCAATGCTTTTATTACCAACATCATCTCTGTTGCTACAAAGTTTTATGAGGGTTAATATTGTATTCCTTCAATTAAAAATCCATATTTACGAAAATTAGAACACAAACTACATATATCTGTGTTTAGTGACCATGCTGACTGTGACCAAGTAAATGCTCAACTCAGCTAAACAATTGCACACAGCTTTTTTCACATTTTCTTCCTCCGATCTTTCTAACCTTCAAAGTATTCCAGCATTGACATTTATTAACTTTTCCATTTCAATTCTAATTTATATTCCAGCAACCAGAATAAAATTGTTTCAAGCATTTGAACACAAATTGAATGCACCCTAAAACCTTTGTAAATTATAGAACATACCTCTAGTTGTCTGACTCTACTCCCCAGGTGATTTGAATAAGATACAGATGATATACAAATGCAAATTACCTGCAACAGAAGATTAGCAACAAAATCATTAGCAACACAATATACATTCAAACAATTCAATTCAATTCTTACATTATATATACCCAAAAAAAAAAAAACTGTTAGAACGTACAAAATAAAAGCCCAAAGAATGTCTCAATCTCCGACTGCTCCCGGAACCAGACTGAGTCACAGAACTCGGCCAGTCACCAAAACTTGACTCGCCGCCGTTTTCACTTCCTTCTCTACCTTTAGTTTCTCCTCTTTCACTTTCACTGAAACACTCGAGACACTTCCAGGTCCCTTCTTCTCCTCCACCAGCTTCTCCTTACTGTTACCGCCACTACCACGCTGACCCTTCACTGTTACCCTAGACCCCGCCACATGAGGTCCCAGAAACGAAAGGTACACCCAGTCCCGACCAGAGAAGCTACTATCGCTAATGCTACTACCATTACTATGAGCTGAAGACGCATCGTCGTTGCCGAAGGAGATGCAGAGATTGGGAAATGGAGAGCGGAGGGGAGGGAAAGGGAGCGCAGCAGAGATCCGGCCGGGGAAGTGAGTAGGGTTTGATTGGAAACCTCCTCTTCCTTTTCTTTTTCCTCATAATTTATTCTTCTTCTCTTAATGTTGTTATCCTTTTCTTCTTCCAATCTTTGAAAAGCTGGTTGGTGTTCCTCGTCATCCTGATGCTCTTCATTTCCGCTCCTCTTTCTACTATATATAGGATGGATCCCACACTTAATTATCTCCACGCTATCTATGGAGTAAAATGAGGCCTCAACAAAACACTTTTCATCAACAGATTCGAATTTTTTATTATCGAGCCAAAGCCACATGTGTTCTGATGAAATGTTAAATCGATCGAGTGATGAATTTCTGGGCAAGAAATCATAGCCATGCCTATGTCCAGATTCGTCTATGAAATCCACTCTACATGTAAGAAATTGATGACAAGAATAATTTTTGGGAGGAAGAATAGCGCAGAAAGACAAGGCAATTAAGTGACGAAGGTCGAGTTTGAATGAAAGCGAGGATCCAATTTTATTCTTATATCTCATCCATTCTGGTACTTCACCTCCCACCACACATAATCCAACATCCTGACCCAACAGATGCGTTTTAATAACATCCTCAATAACTTTCTTCTCATCCACCAATTTTAAGCAATTAGCAAACTGAAGAAGTTTCGATTTCCAAAATCCACCATCACGATCTTCGAGAAGGAATGAAGTTGATGCTGATTTCAGAGAGGTGCAATTTGATGCCATTAATTCTTTTAAGGATGATGGGAGGTCTGGTAAACATTCAAGTCTCTCGCAACCACTTAAATCAAGAGTTTCCAACTTCGATACTTGTTTGATGCTTTCTGGAAGACTCGTTAAATTTGAGCATCCAGCGAGATCGAGTGTTATAAGACATTTCAACTCGCTTATGCCGCTTGGAATACTAACGAGTCTTTTACATCCTTGCAAGGACAAACGGTCAAGTTGAGTCAGATGCTCAATTGACGAGGGCAGTTGTTCTATTCCAGTTCCCTCTAAAGTTAGAAACTTTATACTACAAGGAAGCTCCGGACAATATGTGACTTCCCAGCACCAGTCTAACCATAGTTTAGTAAGCTTGCTCAGATTTTGAAGAGATGGAATCTCAGTCAGCCTTCGACATCCACTCAACCTTAAAACCTCAAGATTTGGGGCAGTTTTAGGTAAGTCTGGAATCCTGATCAGGTCTTCAGAGCCGACGAGTTCAAGTAATACCAAATTTCCAAGATGCTGTAACAAATAGAAAATATCAATAAATCAGAAGATACTTTATAAAGTAGCACGAAAAATTCTATATACGATATTACCGTATATTGGATTTAAAGAATCTTAAATATTCATAAAATGATTTTTTTTAAAAAAATATATTATATTACAATTAAAATTGAAATTCAAAATTTCAAGAATTTAAGGCTATTTTAATATGATTGAACTAAAATTAATTGTATTGTTTTATTTATTGAATAAAACACAAATTTTATATATATGTTTCAAAATTTTCATATAACGAAATCCCTAAAACACAGTATAATATGATGGTTTTGAAATCTTGGATTTACTGTATAAAAAACACAATCACTATGAGATCGAACCATATATTTGATATGATTCTAATCTAGTATCATCAAATTTTCAAGGGGCTGTAACAAATAGAAAATATCAATAAATTAGAAGATAATTTACAAACTGTAATTATAATTTTATAAAGTAGCACAAAAAATTGTACCGCATCTCCATTCCATAGTTGCCTGAGTTTGCTATTGCTCATTTGAAGTTCTACGAGATTCTTTGGGCAAAAATTTGATGGCCAAAATGTCGAAGGGTAAAAATCCCATTCAAGATATCTTAGCTCTTGTGGAAGAAATTCAAGGTTGTTAGGAAGGAGCACTTGTCCTGTAAAATTTTCATACGATCTGAATATGAGCATTCTAAGCTTGCACATCTTCGTGAAGGCCGTGCGACTTAGCTTCAAATCATCTTTTATAAAATACGGATCAAGAACTATGGCTTCAACACTTTCAGTTCCCTAATAAAAAAACAATAAAAAAGACTATTGATTAATAGTTTATTTGTCATGAGAGCTACAATTCTTATAAAATTCAAATATGATAATGAAAGAGGTTTCATTGCCTAGTTTACCGTATTTGTTGCAAATACATGATAAATATCTTCATTATTCCACAACCTACTGCGTCCTCCAGGCTGTTTGCATTCCTCAATGATTATATCTTTGCCCATTTGTTGTAGCAAGTCATGCACTTCTATGTCCCCATATGGAATACTTATGAGAGATTTTTTAATTAGGCGATGTATTGCACCTTTTGGATGGAAACCACATGCTTCTAATATTCTCTCTACACGATCTCTTCTTTCACGATTGAAGAAACATGCAATATCAAGAAATATTTCCTTTTCATCCCTCTCTAGCCCATCATAACTTATTTTCAAAACGTCTTGAATTTTCTTCAAAGATTGGCCGTTCAATTTTTTCAATTCACCTTTCCATTCTTCTATCCCCATACCAAATAAATGAGATCCCAAAACTTTAAGAGCTAATGGATTGCCATCAGCATAGGTTATTGCCTCCTGTGATAGCTCCATGAATTCTTCATTTGGATGATTTTGCTTGAAGGCATGCAAGCTAAAGAGTTCCAAATCTTCGGGATAAGTTAATTTCTCAACCTCATATATGCATTCCTTTGGACAAAAATTTTCAAGTACTTGCTGATCTCTGCTAGTTACAACGATTCTACTTCCCACACCGTATAAATCATGCTCTCCTACTAAATTTTTTAACTGATCTGCATCATCTACATCATCAAAAACAATCAATATCTTCTTCCCCTTGAGCCTGCTCCTAATAAAAGGACCCCAAAACAATGTGTCTTCAAGTAATTTTTTTACTCTTAATAATTGACGAATGATAATTTTTCGCAGTTGTTTTATGGTTTTTTCCCTAACCTTATCAAGAAAGCAATGACCATCAAATTTCATCATGTTTCGACGAAATACTTCTTGTGCAATAGTTGTTTTACCAATGCCTGCCATCCCCCAAAGTCCTACAACTGTCTTATCATTTAACAATTGTTCCACTTTTTTCACACGTGATTCAATTCCAACCAAGTTACGATCGTAAGAATCATCACTTGAAAACATACCACTAAATTTCTTCAAAACATCATTGACGATTTCCTCAACTAATTTGGACTCAGGCCTAGTCACATATGAATAACAAACGCTAGTAAGTAATGATAGAAATTTCTTCAATTTGGTTCGAATCATTGGTTATATACTAGAAATTTTCTCTTTTAATCAACATTGCTTAGAACAAAAGAAAAAAAATTTGTAGGAAACTAACAAAAAGAAAAAAAGATTTGAACATCAATTCTAGTATCAAATGAACAACACAACATGAATTGAAATTTTAAAATAACAATTGCAAGCTAACAACAATTCTCTTCGAACAAATCACATCCCAAAAGCAATGAAGCACAAAAATTTTCAGATAAGCACAGAAGCAAAATAAAAAATAAATCAAAAACATTCGAGCTCCACCATATCACATGCCTTTAACAATAGCAACGCTGGTCTGCACCTTCTTAATTTCTCAGCCTGAGGAAGAAGAGAGATAGGACATGGGTAGATCAACAAGAAAGGAGGCGGAATATCATGAGTTATTTGTTCTTATGCCATGAGTGAGATGGCTCATGGGTAGATCAACAAGAACAAATAGTGGCAGAGATACTATGAGTGAGGAAGAAGAGAGACGAAGCCAATGAAAGGGAAGGAAGGCCTACTAACCATGATGAAAAATCCCTCTCAAACGAGAATGAAAAGTGACGTTTCCAAGATGATAAACAACGATGAAGGAGAAGGAGTGAGGAGAGAAGGCAACTGTGTAGGATAAAAGAGGAAGAGGCTAGGATTTTGTTAAAGATGACTATATATACAAGAATATTAATGGTTGAGTTCATCTACAACCGATTACTGGAATTTAATTGGAGTTTAAGTTAAAGGAAAACAAAAACCTAGAGGTCAATATCAAACACATAACCACTAGATGTTATTCAAGCACCTTACCACTAAGCTATAAATAACCTAGATGTTACAAGACTTCTAAATTTTTATATATTCAATTTTATTTGGTTCAATCGAATTTTTTCTTTCTAAAATAGAATCGAACCAAAATAATTAAAATTTTTAAAAAATAAAAACTAAATCAAATAGAATTACCGAATTAAAATGATTCGTTTCAATTTATTTAATTTAAACCGAATAGTATTTATCCCTATTTATAACTAAAATTATTAAGAAAATATAGAAAAATTAAAGATAACGTTAGGTTTATCTATATAACAATTTTAAATGCATATAAATATATAATTACATTGAATTTATATAATATATCTAAAAAAATCATAGAAAAAACATATATATAAAATCAACTCTTAGTTTAGTATGAATCTGGTACGATTTTTAATGAAAAATCAAAATTGAACCAAAATATTGAAATAAGTTAACCAAAATATTGAAATAAGTTTAGTCAATATGGTTCTTATCAGTCTAGTGTAATTTTTTGGTTCAGTTCAGAATATTGAGAGCCGTGCACAACTCTAATTAAAAGTGTCTATATTTTGATGAACTTTTTTAAAATTGAGACTTAGAAAAACTATGGTAAAGAGTAATTAAAAAGTAATTAACTTACATGATATTCCGTGAATCCCAGCCTGCCACTTTGCTTACTTCCATCAAAGCACGCTTCCATCTGTCAACCTTGGGTATACAGTCTTGAACGTGTTCTCCATGCACAACAGTAGCAAATGCCTGCTGAAAATTCACTCTTAGCACTTCCGTCAAAGCATGCTTCCATTTGTGTAAACAGCCTTTAACTTGTTCTCCACGCTTAGCAATAGCAAATGCCTTCCCAAAATTCCCTGTCAGGTCTTGAACATCAGTTGGATCTACATGGTAAAAAACTGGTAGGACTAATCGTCCTAAAGTTTCCTTGCATTCAAGTATCTTCACAAGCTCATCCAAGCACCATGGAGAATTTGCATAATTTTCAGAGAAAATGACAATTGAGACAATGGATTCTTCAATTATTTTTAAGAGAGCTGATGAGATCTCTTCTCCTTTACGAAGTTCTTCATCCAAGAAAGCATTGATTTGTTTTTGCTGCAAAGCATTATAGAGATGAGAGAGAAAACCATGACGGATATCTTTGCCTCTAAAACTAATAAAAACACCATATTTGCAGGGAGGGGTTGATGAAGAAGCAGAAGCCATGATAAGTGGTAAGGGACGACACTTGTGCAAATGAGTTTGAACAAGGTAATTAGTGAGAGCAAAATACAAGATATGTATATTTTGTGAGCGTGTGGTAAACTATTCTAAGACAAGAAATTTATAAACACTAGATTTAGAAATGAAGGGGAAAAAGGAGGAAGATGGGTGGAAACACCACGTTCACCTTCTACGAAGGAA
The DNA here is from genome assembly GCF_030052815.1 of Hevea brasiliensis. Taxonomy (NCBI): domain Eukaryota; kingdom Viridiplantae; phylum Streptophyta; class Magnoliopsida; order Malpighiales; family Euphorbiaceae; genus Hevea; species Hevea brasiliensis. The sequence goes on from NC_079506.1 coordinate 10,482,345, forward strand.
CACGGACTTAGCTCTAGTCCAAGTAGAAATCATTTAGTGTGAACGTCCAAAGTACATTTTTAATGGAAAAATTCTTACCTAATTCGACCAATAAAAAGCTATCACCATATATATTTATGTAGAATTTATTATGATTTTAATTAAAATGACAGTCATTAATTTATTGGATGTGTACATCCGTTGTAGCTAGGACGTCATTAATCTAATGTATTTACTTGTGTACGTAATTAAGTTTCAATTTTTCTTTTGTTCAATTAATTTTGATTTTTTATGAAATTATTGATTTAATTAAATTGTTACATAAATAACTGGAAAATTCATATTAAAGAAAGCTAGAGAATAGCATGTATGTAATTAACTTTGTAACTTTGTATTAAAGACAGTTGACCCCTTGACTTGAATGCATATTTTCAAGGAAAATTTAAGAACTTTAATTGTAAGTATAATTCTATTTTATATTATATATTTTTATTGTTGAATTTTAAAAAGAAATTTATGAAACGATGAAAATCACTTATTCTGATTTTTTTCAAGTTTTTTTTTAAGACTGATTTTCCTAAAATACAACAATCCATTTCATTTATTTTAAAACACTTAAAAATCATCTCAAAAGAAAATAAAGAAATAAAAATTGTTTATTTATATATAAATTTATTTAACATTTAAATCATAAAAATAAAAATAAAATGATTACCAAATTATTTATATGTCCTTTATATTATGCCTCAATTATACCATCATTTTAATTGATACCACAAAAAAATTATACCATCATGTTAAAAAAAATAATAATTTTTTTAAATTAAATAATAATAATCATAATTTCACGCTTTTGTAAATAATTATTTAATTTTTAAATAATTAATTTTAAAATTATAATTAAAATAATAATGATAAAATTTTAATTTGAATATATTTTAAATTTTAAAACATACTATAAACAATAAAGATTAAACTTCAATAGTATAAATGAACAGTTTTTAATTTTTTTTAACTAAAATGCAATACATATGTAATAAATACTTAAAATAATATAAATCAATAAATGTCACATTATTCATGTTTTTCTAGGAAGGAACATATTGCTAATGAAAAGTTAAAGGAATGGCTACCATTCAATCAGCAAAGTAAACGCAAATAGCCATAAACAAAGTCATTGGAAATTTCAATTTTTTTTCCTTGTTTCTTCTTTGCACATGCAATCCTACCCCACCATATATATGTAAAGGTGACCTATTTCATTGTAGGCCAAGCTTTTAATTAAATTTCTCTCATGAATTTGTTATTTTTTTTTTATAAACATTATATGTTTTCTATTGTTATTTAGATACGAGTGCAATGATAGAAAATATAATTTTTTTTATGAGAATATCAAAATTTGATGGTTTCAGATTAAGTTCATAGAAAAAATTACAAAGCCAAACAATGGTAAATTACAATCGAGTGGAGCGTATTTCCCATCAAATAAATAAATCAAATGTTTTATCAACATGATAAGATCTTTCAAATTAAGATAATTACTATTATATTTTATATAAGTAGTAATATATCTTAAATTTTTTAATGTAAAATTATAATGTAGTATTATTCTATCTTTTTTCTTTTATTTAATGAAAGCTTTATCTTTTATTTTTAAAAAAATAATGAAATAATATAAAGCAATACATGTCAAATTATGCATGCATATCTTCTAGGAAGGAACATAATTCTTACTAGTGATCAATTAAAGGAACGGCTACCGTTTAGTCAACAAAGTAAATGCAAAAAGCTAAAAACAAAGTCATTAGAAATTTCAATTTCTTTTCTTGTTTCTTCTTTGCATATGCAATCCTACCCCACCATATATATGTAAAGGTGACTTATTTCATTGTAGGCCAAGCTTTTAATTAAATTTCAAGCAATTCTTGATTATTAATGATCTTTCCTATATATGACGATAATCAAGTTGATTTTTTTAATTAAATTTCATTATTACAATAATTAAGTCTCAATATAAAAGAAAACTAATGAAATCAATCATCATAGAAAAAAAAAAAAAAAAAAAAACACTTGAATGGCTTATATGAAAGAATGTAGTTGAGACTTTTGAGTTTAACTTGACACATTACAAAGGAAAAATATATAGTGCTAGTTTTTATTAAATTTGGAATGATTTGAATTTGTAATTTTGTAGTTTTGAAACTCAATCAGCTACATCTCGTATTTTATAAAAGTTAAAAGCGATATAATTTTATGTAAGAGTCACCTTATCCAACTTCCTGATGTTAAAATACATTTTAATTAGGCTTGGATAATTATAATAAAAAAATAAAAAAAAAACTAATTCAAGTATTATTAAATTAAAATCGAATCATAAATAATTCTAAAAAAATATTCGAGAACTTAATAATTCCTAAGGAAATAAAAGTTTATAAATCATGAACCAACCCATGATTGATGCTACTTACCATTATCCCACTTGTCCGAAGGGCGTTCATCCATGGGTCATTCCCCCAACAGAAGGCGTTCGCCCCTAGGTAACTCACCCAATAGATATAAGAGGCTATCGCCCCTAGATAGTTCGCCCAACATGTGTGAATGTTTGTCCATGGTTATTCTCTTGAACTATGATCACCCAATTATTACAAGGGGAGTTTGGACATGCAAGATCTCTCCCTCCTAAGATAGGATTCCAAAATACTTGCATGACAAATTAGAATCCTAATAAAGAGAATGATTCCTATACCAACATGAATTTTATTAACAGGATAGTCCAAGAGATACACAGGTTTGGATCTTGATTCTCTCAACTCTACTTTCGTTCTTCAAATTCTCAATGGTAACTTAAGCATCAGAGTGGTAGTCAACCAATCAGCTTGTGATTTCTTACTTTGCAAATCCATACTTGTGGAAATTTCTATGATGGCATCAATGTTATACCCTAGGACTGGGACTAGAATATGGAGATTTGCTTGTTATCTTGCAAAAATAATTTACACAAATCCCTTAAATTCAAAAGGCGCAAACTTTAATTTTAAGTATAATTCTATTTTTTTTAATTTTTATTGTCTAATTTTAAAAGAAATTTATCAAAAGAGAAAATTACTTTCCTGATTTTTCTAAGTGACAAGAATTGATTTCTTTTATTTTAAAGCACTAAAAAAAATCATCTCAAAAGAAAATAAAGAAATAAAATTGTTTATTTACATATAAATTTATTTAATAATTAAATTGTAAAAATTAAAAATAAAATGAATACCCAAATTATTTAGGATACATGTCCTTTAAATTATGCCTCAGTTATACTTTAGTTTTTTTTTTTTAATAGAACAATTATACCTTTATTTTAACACTAAAAAAATCAAACCTTCATGTTAAAAAAACAAAATCATAATTTCACGTTTTGCCCAGTCTTCGTGAATATAATTATTTAATTTCTAAATAATTGATTTTAAAATTACAATTAAACTATAATAATAAAATTATAAATTGAATATGTTTTAAATTTCAATGTATCCTATAAGGATTTTTACTTCAATAGTAAAATTGCACAGTTTTTAAAATATAAAATATCATTTTTTTTTTCTAAAATGCAATACATATAATAAATACTTAAAATAATATAAAGCAATACTAGGAAAGTGATAAGTTCCATGAAAATGTAATTTCCAGAAACTTTCTAAGAAGTAGAGCATTTTGAATTAAATGAAGTCTGGATATTCTTCTAGGAAGGAACATAGCAATTACTAATGAACAATTAATAATATTTTTTTAATAATAATAATAATAATAATAATAATAATTTCACGCTTTTGTGAATAATTATTTAATTTTTAAATAATTGATTTTAAAATTATAATTAAAATAATAATGATAAAATTTTAATTTGAATATATTTTAAATTTCAAAACATACTATAAACTATAGAGATTAAACTTCAATAGTATAAATGCACAGTTTTTAAATTTTTTTTTTTTCTAAAATGCAATACATATGTAATAAATACTTAAAATAATATAAATCAATGCATGTCAAATTATTCATATTCTTCTAGGAAGGAACATATCAATAAAGGAATGGCTACCATTCAGTCAGCAAAGTAAACGCAAAGACCATAAACAAAGTCATTAGAAATTTCAAATTTTTTCCTTGTTTCTTCTTTGCACATGCAATCCTACCCCACCATATATATGTAAAGGTGACCTATTTCATTGTAGGCCAAGCTTTTAATTAAATTTCTCTCGTGAATTTGTTAGTTTTTTTTTTTATAAACATTATATGTTTTCTTTTGTTATTTAGATACGAGTGCAATGATAGAAAATATAAAATTTTTTTCATGAGAATATCAAAATTTGATGGTTTCAATTCAAGTTCATAGAAAAAATTATAAAGTCAAACAATGGTAAATTACAATCGAGTGGAGCGTATTTCCTATCAAATAAATAAATCAAATGTTTTATCAACATGATAAGATCTTTTAAATTAAGATAATTACTATTGTATTTTATATAAGTAGTAATCTATCTTAAATTTTTTTATGTAAAATTATAGTGTATTATTATTCTATCTTTTTTCTTTTATTTAATGAAAGCTTTATCTTTTATTTTAAAAAAAAAATTATGAAATAATATAAAGCAATACATGTCAAATTATGCATGCATATCTTCTAGGAAGGAACATAATTCTTACTAGTGATCAAGTAAAGGAACGGCTACCGTTTAGTCAACAAAGTAAATGCAAAAAGCTAAAAACAAAGTCATTAGAAATTTCAATTTCTTTCCTTGTTTCTTCTTTGCATATGCAATCCTACCCCACCATATATATGTAAAGGTGACTTATTTCATCGTAGGCCAAGCTTTTAATTAAATTTCAAGCAGTTCTTGATTATTAATGATCTTTCCTGTATATGACTATAATCAAGTTGATTTTTTTAATTAAATTTCATTATTACAATAATTAAGTCTCAATATAAAAGAAAACTAATGAAATCAATCATCATAGAAAAAAAAAAAAAAACACTTGAATGGCTTATATGAAAGAATGTAGTTGAGACTTTTGAGTTTAACTTGACACATTACAAAGGAAAAATATATAGTGCTAGATTTTATTAAATTTGGAATTATTTGAATTTGTAATTTTGTAGTTTTGAAACTCAATCAGCTACATCTCGTATTTTATAAAAGTTAAAAGTGATATAATTTTACGTAAGAGTCACCTTATCCAACTTCCTGATGTTAAAATACATTTTAATTAGGCTTGGATAATTATAAATAAAATTGTTTATTTACATATAAATTTATTTAATAATTAAATTGTAAAAATTAAAAATAAAATGAATACCCAAATTATTTAGGATACATGTCCTTCATATTATGCCTCAGTTATACTTTAGTTTTTTTTTTTTTTTTGATAGAACAATTATACCTTGATTTTAACACTACAAAAATCAAACCTTCATGTTAAAAAAACAAAATCATAATTTCACGCTTTGCCCAGTCTTCGTGAATATAATTGTTTAATCTCTAAATAATTGATTTTAAAATTACAATTAAACTATAATAATAAAATTATAAATTGAATATGTTTTAAATTTCAATGTATCCTATAAGGATTTTTACTTCAATAGTAAAATTGCACAGTTTTTAAAATATAAAATATCACTTTTTTTCTTCTAAAATGCAATACATATAATAAATACTTAAAATAACATAAAGCAATACTAGGAAAGTGATAAGTTCCATGAAAGTGTAATTTCCAGAAACTTTCTAAGAAGTAGAGCATTTTGAATTAAATGAAGTCTGGATATTCTTCTAGGAAGGAACACAGCAATTACTAATGAACAATTAATAATATTTTTTTAATAATAATAATAATAATAATAATAATAATAATTTCAAGCTTTTGTGAATAATTATTTAATTTTTAAATAATTGATTTTAAAATTATAATTAAAATAATAATGATAAAATTTTAATTTGAATATATTTTAAATTTAATATATGCTATAAGGATTAATCTTCAATAGTATAAATGCACGGTTTTTAAATTTTTTCTAAAATGCATACATATTTAATAAATACTTAAAATAATATAAAGCAATACATGTCAAATTATGCATTCATATTCTTCTAGGAAGGAACAATAATAATTACTAATGAACAATATAAGAAACTACTACTATTTAGTGCCTATTTGGTATTGTATTTAAAAGTTGAAATTATTTTTTTAAATAAAAATATTATTTTAAATGCTATTAAAAAAGTAATTGAAAAAAATTTATTTTATTACTTTTAGTATTTTTATGATTAAAATTTATCAAATTAAAATTTAAATTATTTTTTTAATATTCTCTAATTATTATATTTAAAAAAAGTAATTTTTTTCAATAATAATCTTAACAGCAATGTTAAACAGACCCTTCAAAGTAAATACAAAAAGCTATAAATAAAGTCATATGAAATTTCAATTTCTTTCCTTGTGTCTTCTTTGCATATGCAATCCTACCCCACCCCATACATGTAAATTTGACTAATTCATTGCAGGCCAAGCTTTTAATTAAAATTCAAGCAATTATTGATTATTGATGCTCTTGTCTATATATGATGATCAAAGTAAATAAAAAAAGCTATAAATAAAGTCATCTGAAATTTCAATTTCTTTCCTTGTGTCTTCTTTGCATATGCAATCCTACCCCAACCCATACATGTAAATTTGACTAATTCATTGCAGGCCAAGCTTTTAATTAAAATTCAAGCAATTATTGATTATTGATGCTCTTGTCTATATATGATGATAACAAAGTTGATTTTTTTGCCCACATTGTTTGTATTTGGCAGTGTTCTCTAGTTCTATTTATGATGCTTTGAATAAATTTCAGGTAAAAATCATGTACGTAATTAAGTTTTTATTTTTCTTTTTTTTCAACTAACTATAATTTTATAATGCAATCTTAAATTTCTAATTATAATATTAAAACAACAATAAAAATAATGACACTAACATTAAAATAATAATATTAATATAAGGAATATGTTTTTTAATAAGAATATAATATTATCTTTTATATATTTCTTAATTATATAAAAATACATATATAATGAAGAATTTAAAAAAAATATTATATTCCTAACATGTGATTTAGTCATATAATTAAGGATCTAAGATAATTTAATGTATTTAAAATTAAAATACACACACATATTAAAATCTTATTAATAAAAAAAAATTAAAAAAATGTATGCATAAAATTTGTTCCTCATTTTAGTATGGTTTCAGCTCAATTCTTAATAAAGAACTAGAATCAAACCAAAACAATCGATATAAATTTGATTCGATTCTTACAATAATGATTTTTTTTATTTTTTTTTATTTTTTATTTTTTAGTTTTGATACAATCTGATACAGTTCTTCGATTCAATTTGGGATCTCAGAAAGTAAGCGTTGCCCTACAAATAACAAACATGGCAACCTATACATTCCCCACGCAGTTTGGTAATTACTTAGATACTTACTCTTTGGCCTATTAGAGCAAAGTCAAGTAAACGAGTGTTATAATATGAATAAAAATCTGATCTAAATAGAATGGGGTTCGAGTCTTGGAAACTAAGACCACGGTTTGTCTGGACATGTCATGAGGTGTTCGGTTAAGACACCAACTGTGCGAGCAAATAATGAGGTGTTTGGATAAAACAAGATATCAAGGGTGGTCAGAATGAATATGTCATCGGATAACGAAGGAGTGATTGGATAAGAGAGAAATAAGATAAAAGCATGTCCTATGCTGAAGCTGGGAATTAGTTAGCACTTTCATAAAAAGTGAAATAGGCTAATATAAAATCCTGATTAATCCAAAAAAGGCTATTTTCTACTCTATAAGTAAGGGTCACGACAATATTGAAGATACAAAATCTTTCTACTTTTTTTTTAATGGTATTTGCTTTTTTGGTATTTACTGACTTGAACGTTGGAGTGGCATAACTCAGGCCATCGACTTCATCTTTTCTCTTAATTTCAAGCACTATCTAATAGATTCTAACCCAAGGATTTCAGGCAACATCAACGAGTAATAATAAATTAGTGATAAAAGAAGGAAGATGAGTGGAAACAACATATTCTTCTTCTAGGAAGGAACATAGTAAGTGCTAAAGGCTAGCACTTAGTCAGCAAAGAAAATGCAAAAATTAAAGCTGCAAACAAAGTCATTAGAAATTTCAAAGCCCTTCCCTTGTAAATGTGACTTATTTCATTGTAAGCTAAGCTTTTCATGTTCCAGCAATTCCTTTTCTATATATGCTGGTACCAAGTTGGTTTATACATATGATACATTTTGGTTTTGATTGGAATTCAATAGTTGTAGAGATGAATATGAATTTTTTATGTCTATTTAATACATTTAAAAGTACTATTCTTGTATTCAGCTAGCATAATCAAGGATGATCAGCTTGGAGTTTCCTGGCCTAGATTACTGTCCTTTTAATGTGTTTTTTTTTTTTTTTTCCCGCGCAAAATGCCCTTCCTTGTTTAATTAGAAAAGAAAAATAAAAATATTCTCTTAATCTAGCGAAATACTAGCTAGTGAAAGAAGATTGCCAGAAGCAAGACACAATAATTATGTCTAAGCTGCAGAAGCAAATTTGGACACTAGAATGAGCGAGAAACAGTAAATTACCACAAGTTATTTGCAGTGATCCCCTCATAATAAGCTAGGTGTCCTCCATGCCGTGTGGTAGCAAGGATAATGTTCTCATTTGCCCTAAAGTAAATCAAACAAAATCAGTTTCATATAAAATTGAAAAGTAGTAGAAAGTAAAGTAGTAATATTATCAGCTTTGCAAAATATGGAATATTACTTGGCATAAAAGGTACAAACTATGCCAATTAATGAAAATATAAACATAAATTTGGCATGATATTGTATGAGTATTTTTAAATTTTTCAACATGCATAAACATGCCTCAGCATACTCCAAAATATTGCGGTAAGCATCAGCATCGAAGATCTGCTGTAGTGCTAGTACTAGGGCATCTGTTGCTCATCAACTGATACATCCATAAGTTTTGATAGCAAGTACACCCAAATGTTACTTTAGATATAAAAATATCCCTCAAGGCTGATTGATCTTTCTCACGAGAAGTGTAGGTCAGCAGGTGTAACATTATAATGTTGGCGGACAAAACTTGGACCGTGGAGCAAATCTCTACTTGTGCTGAAACTTACTTCAGGTTAAAACCATTCTTACTTGGACCCTTCCCTTTAGCCCATAACGGTACTCAAACATTCATATGACACTTTGGCACATCAAATTTGTTGAAGCAATTATCAACATTCAAAAAGTAGGCAAGTCTGGCTCCCAGAAATATGTTCCTATCCAATCCTAGCACCCAAGTCCAAGTGACACAGGTTAGAACTAAAGTTTAGGAAAGAAGGTTTCTGGGGCATGCCTTTTTGTGCCTAAAAACTTTTGGTGTGGGAGCGTGACTTGTATGCCTCAGGTGAATTTTTCAGTCAAAAGTTAAAAAGCTATTGGTGCTAAAGCTTAATGCTTGTGCCTTGGATACGCATAGGGCCTAAGGCACATTTTAACAGCTCCAAGTAGTGGAATAAAGCACTTCGAGTTTTCTTCAAGTAATGGCACACATATTGAAAAAAGCGCATAGAGCCGAACGAGGTGCGGCGAACAGTAAGGATGCTGACTACTGACTCCTTACCTACATTCATCCCATAGGATGGCTTCCCTTGTACAAACTGGATCATCAAGAGCACTCACACAAAGAAGAGGCAGTGACACATTTCCCACCAAATTTACACAACTAGAACGCCTGTAGTAGGTATCCACAGTCTGAAAAACAGGAGAATCCTTTTAGTTAATCAGGGGATGAAAACATCGACCACTTTTTATGTGGAGAATTAGAAAAAGAGCTTTTACCTCAAACTTCGCAAGAACTCGGGTAGCATGCTTGTCGAAGTCTCTAACTGAACGTGACTGTCAAAGGGAAAATAAGATCTTATCTAAAGGAATATACAGATTAGAAGCAGAAGATTTGACCGGTCTATAAAATCTTTAATTTATTATCTTCATCTATACATATGAACAAATACATATGAATTTTAAGATGTAAAACCTGATTGTGGAATTTGTTGACAACGTAAACTAAATGACATGTAAATGTTAAAAGACAAAGGAGATCCATAGTTTACTTGTGCATATATGCTGTTTTCAACATGGGCATACTTCAAAAGCAATAGTGTCCATGATCCACTATCTTACATTTATTTTGCACTATTTGCACTATTTGATCAACCAGCAACAAAATCATGAGTACATGATCATTTCGGGTTAATGGGAGGCTTTAGAAACATGCAATTTAGAAGCCTAGAAAGAACACGATATAACCTAAAACCATATTTAAGCATGGAGAACATTGCACACCTACATTTATAACATCAAGCCTCTAACCATCACAATTATTTATGCCAGTGATTAGAAAAAATAATAATAATAATAATAATAAAACTGGGATGAAACGCTACTCAGTTTTCAATTGAGGTGTATATTAAATGTTAATGTTTTATAGAGAATAAAAAGGAATTTCGATCAGTACAAAAGCTCGTCTAAGTGGTCTCTTCACCCTCCTCCAATAAGTTATCTCATTGACAAATAGTCTTAATTGTTTTCACAACCCAGAGATTTGGTTAATATTCACTTGTGGTCACACAATTGGTGGAGTTCAAGAAATAAAGAGAATCAAAGTACCAGTTTGACACTGTCCCATTCTATTAGACGAGACAAGATAGATTGATGCCTGCAGGAAAGTACAAATTAACTGTAAAAATTAACTCTACAGAGAGTTGACACAACTAAACAAAGTAGAAATCAAGTGAATTTTCTATAGAATCACTGTGCTATACACCACCGCTATAATGAGAGATTCAATGTCAAGAAACAAAGCAGAAGTAATTTAGACATACAATTGCGCATAACCTTGTAGGCCAATAGCTAGCACTTTATTATAGAACTTCTGCACAAGCCGGCGGTTGATGAACCTGTCACATATCTGTAAAGTGACCAATATATTTTTCAAATTGGTATACCATTCTCACGGAGATTGCAACTCTAGTGATAGACAAAAATCTTAAAACTCCCAATAACCAAAGAATTGAAAACAAAGATACTGACACTTTATTGACTTTTTTATTTACCATTATTGGACAATGCTACTTCTTTAGTTTTCATTTTTTTTGTTCTTTCCTTTTCTTTGTAAATATCAGAGGATATCTTATCCTACACAAATTTCCTTCTTCAAAAAAAACAAAAATGAAAGATCCCATTATCTCAATAAGGAAGGAATGTGCTGAGTTTCTGATTTGCTCATCTAGATTGCTTATGATTAAACATTTTCACAGCAGTTACTCCCCTAAAACAGTGATGTAGAACCAAGTAAAGATAAAGAAAAACACAGAACCAATTTTCTGAAAACTTAATTCTTGTTAATCAATCAATAGTGTCGTAATAACTAGAGCCTAATCAGGGAAACTTCCGATAGGAACTAAAAGAATAAAAAGACAGGAAAGCCTAATCCTAATAAGAACAAAATAAAGTTTTACGATCTTATGCATACTCTTCACATAAAATTATAATAAAAAAATAAAATAAAAAGATAAGTTTAGTTGATAATTTAAGAAAAAGAAATAACAAAGCTCAGATCATCTTCACATAATTCCAGGCCAATCAGGCTCAGGCATTGTTAGGGAGTTGCCTAGAATGCTACTTGTGATGCATTGCTTTAAGCTCAACCATGTTTTTGACATTGCTAAGCTTGAGCTCACAGCCACAACTAAGCCAAATCATCTTACCAACTCATACATTTTTCATCATGCTCATGCATTTTTGTGCAGGAGACCAAGGGAAGAAAACACAGATAAATATTTTTTTTTCTTGGCGCGAAAGGCTAGCCTTTTCCACTCCCTTTAACAATCATTGAAATGGATATTGGGAATGGGAACCTACTACATCACAAATCACAATCAGCCTTTCATATATTCAACTTGCAATATATGACTTTATTGTTTGGGTACGAGATGAAAAGATCTTATTATGCTTATATGGAAGATTTCAGCCCTTAAAAAGTGAAAAGAATCAAGAGATGCATATCAAAACAACAATAGTGTTGTGCAAACCATTTCTGTCTGACAGAACATAGATGCAAAAGCCGTAAGTAATTTTGTGATAACATAGCTCAATATAAAGGTGATTGGCATTCAATCACATCATACAGATGCAAATACTAACCAAAAGGTCCCAAGGAGAGCAGACAGCAGCAGCACCAGTAAGAGGAATAGTAACCCCTTGTTCTCCAAGATATTTTACCTACAATAAGTACTCCATCTTAATAAGAAAGTAAAAATATATACACATTAAGTGCTTTAAATTTCCTCTCATACATAAAGCAATAGTGAAATGTTATCACTTAGACCATAAGAATGACAAGGCAGATTCCAATTTCCTCTTTCTATTTTGGCTTGAACAGATCCTTTATATTTTTAAACTTTAAAAGCCATAGAAATTATGTTTAAAAATTTTTGTTGTTAACAAAAGATGCTAGAAAGCTTCCTTCTTGCAAGTCTTATTTGCTATATCATAGATTAGAAAATTGGCCCTCATACGCACTCAAGTAAATGGTTGTAATTAGGAATAAATGGTAAAATGAAGAGAAAAAAGCAGTCATGCAAATCAAGTGCATGCCTCAAATCCCTTGCACCATAGAGTAAGTTAGTTCATTGAGATGATTCATGATTGTGACTTGCACTTTCATACTCAAAATTACACTAACAAGTTTGAATAAACAGGAAGAGAGAAAAAGATGGCGCAATTCATTTACCAGAATATTGGCACCAATGCTAGTGCCAACCGCATATAGAGGAGCTTCTGGATATTCACGGTGAATATGATCAATGATACTCCGAACGTCCTCTGTCCACCCAGCATTATAGAAGCAATCAGACTGACCATAATTATTTATAACAAGACACCTAGTTAGTCAACAATTATGACAATACACCAATAAAATCCAGACTCCAGAAAATCATTGGACGTATAAATGAATAGCCATGAAAGAGAATTTTAAATTAACAAACAAACAAACAAAAATCTTTTCAAGCAACTTAAAATGTTAGACAGTTTATTGCACAGTTTGATAATAATGAATATGCTCAAAATGATGATAAGATGCTCATGAAGCACATTATCCCCTACAAATTTTATTCATGCATAAAATCACCTCTGGCTAGAGAAAGGGCAATATATGGTGTAAGCATTGAGCAAGCCTATAAATCAACAAGTTCAAACAACATCCAATGATGAAACACTACTTATCATGTTTATTATGATGACTTTTTCTACTAATGTGAATTCTTATGCAAAATATTTGAGAGAGAGAGAAAGAGAGAGAGAGAGAGAGAGAGAATAAAGACATATGCTCCATGGAGAGTGAAAAGTAATATGTTACTTTATGAGAAATCAAAGGCTGGTTGTGAATATTTCATACTCACAGTTATTGACATGCCTCCCAATCCCCGATGATTGCATACAACAACATTCCAACCCTGCCTTGCCATCGTGAGAGCAAGATGCTTGATATACTGTTGCAGAGCACATTTCTATTAGATACTAAAAGAAGAGAGAGATGGTGTAATTACCACTAATGAAAGGTAAGTATCACCATAAAAGAACATGTTTTGTGTCAAGTGATAAGGAAAATTAACATGAAGTTGAGTTTAACCTCAAATTTCACACAGCAAAATAAGAATTAATAAATAGAACTTTGAGATTTTAACAATTCTTAAGGATTTGCTTGATAAAATGCAGTTGCAAGGAGATAATAAGGGATTCATTGCTCTGGATGTTGCTATAGTTGAAATCACTCCTTACAATTTTACAATCCATGTCAATATCAACATTTAATACATTGTCCTCAAAAAGAAGACTTCACATTCAGATTATTTTGAGTGGGGCAGACAAAACAGAATAATCTGCTCTGACTACGAACCTCCATATGATATAAAAAGACAATTCAATGTCATTTGAGCAGTGCACACATAAATAACAATAAATCTTGGAATACATCACAGACATTACAGAAAATGAAAGGAACTTACAGCAGAGGCAGAGTCACTAGTTAAGCCAGGAATCACTATTACAATTGGAGCTTTATCATCCCGTAGAACAGCATCATTATTGCAGCAGACACCTTGTTCAACTGTAGAATCACAGCGATCAGAGCCAAATAATTAATTAATGGATGTCACTGGAAGGTCATACGGCTTCAAATTAGTTTTTACTTTCTACTGGATTGTTGTCAATCAAAAAGAATGATGTCAATTTGCCATGATTTATTCCATGCAGAGTATTTTTCTTTGCTATTTTGTACTAAAATATTCCTTTTCTGCCACTGCGTGTATATACATAAATATGGCAGTATGAACATTATTTCTGGAGCTGCCATTTCAAATTGAAGTTGCCAACAATAAACCACATCTACATCCATGGATTCAATGTTGCACCAAGCAAAATTTCTTCTTCTCTCTACTAACCAAGCATTATTTGGTTTTTCTATATATGTGGTGCTATTCATCTAATGTTATGCATGTTCTTCTCGGTCCTTGATTATATGATTGAGACGCATACCATTGTGGAGCAAGCATAATATTTTGATTTCAGTAACTACTGAGCTAATTTGAGAATGTACAGTTCCAGTAAATGCATAAACTTTTATTCAATTTTTATCTTAAGCTAAGGCCATGTATTCTATATACCATGCTTAATTATTTGTCAGGCGCGGTTAATTATCAGTGATAAAAACTAGTGATAGCTAAAGGGCATACTTTTATCAATTTCATTGCAAGTAAGGCATTCAGATAAAAGGGTTACTACTGATACTGACCATCAGTGGACATTAGCCAATCCAAAGCAATTGTTCCTCCATCATTAGCATGGAATATATGCCTGAGCCCAACAGATGCATTACCCCACTTAATTAAAAAAATTAAAAGAAGAAGAAGTAAATATTGGTCCACGCCAAGTGTAAAATGATAGTACTAACCTTCTATAGGAAAAATTAGGAGAATTCCCAAAAAGACTCAAGAAAGCTGTTTGGAGATGAGGACTAGATAACCATGGTGTAGGAGAAAACCTTCAGAAAATGAAAAAGAAGCAAACTTTGAATTGCTATAGTGACAATTCCAAAACAAGAATTCTGGAAAACTAACTGATGATCAAATTATCTATATGAAAAGGTTAACCTTCCGTGAAGAATCCGACACTTGGAAGCGACGGACTGGTAGAGCTCAGAGGAGGAACTGCAAGTGAGTAACACAGGATCGCCTCTAAATCCAGTAACCAGATCTTGAAGGAAATGAATCTCGAGGAAATTGTAGAGGAAAAGGAGAAGTATCAATAGGAGGCCTAAGAGAAAGTGAGAGATGGGAATTAGAGATAGAGCTTTGAAGATAAGCTCATAAGGAGAGACCGGCGATGAGTCTAGCGATAGTACTGTGAAATCGTCCATTGGAGAAAGCGAGTTTGAAATTTGGCGCAGAAGGAGGGAGTTTCTAGGAGAGAATGGTGACAGATGTGGCTGTGGTGGTGGCGAAGGAACAAGGAGGACTAATTTCATTGGTTGGTTAGGTTTTCCAGAAACGGTGCCGTTTCACTTATTAAATTAAATATTTATATTTAAATTAATAAAATAAATAATTTTTTATTTTTTAATTATTCTTCTAATTTTATAATAATTTTTATGTTTTTTAATCATGTGATATTTAGCTATTAAATAAAATAGTAATTATATTTTGATTTAAAATTTATATAAAATTTATTTAATAAAAAATTTAATATTACAAAATTTTGTTCTGAATTATAATTTTAAATAATTTTTTTATTTGAAATTACAATAAGTAAAATGCTACTTTTAAAAATTAAGGTACACAATATATATTGTTCTAACTTTAATAATTACCCTTCTTCCGCGCTTCTCCGCTGCCGAGAACCACAGCTAGCCTTCTATTCAAGGCTTTAGCCGCCGGCGACAATTGACACATATGCGTCTCTACGGGGCCAAATTCCCACTCCAGCTCCATCACCACCGTACCTTCATAGCTGCCAAGGTTAAATGGGTCCGCGACCCGTATCTAGATAAAGCAGTCTCCAAAGAAAAAGACCTTAAACAAGCCATTTCTGTCAAGAACCAAATCCTCTCCTCTCCTTCAAAATCTCTTCCTCTTTCCTCCATCTCCGTCCTCAAACCCCTCCTAAACCTTCCCACCACTGCCCTTAAGTTCTTCCAAAAATACCCAACTCTTTTTACCCAGTTCCAGCCCTCTGCTTCGCTCCCTCTCCACGTCAAGCTCACCCCTCAGGCTCTCTCAATCCACAAAGAAGAACAAGAGATCCATAATTCTCCAAATCATAGAGATGATGCAGTTAAAAGGTTAGCTAAGCTTTTAATGCTCACTAGGGCAACCAGATTGCCTTTGCATATTATTGACAGGCTGAAGTTTGATCTGGGATTGCCACATAATTATATCACAGCCCTTTTATCAGATTATCCTGAATATTTTCAGGTTTGTGAGGCTCAAGATTGTTTTAGTGATAAAGAAACGCTTCATTTAGAGCTGGTGTCTTGGAGAGATGAATTAGCTTTGTCTGAAATGGAGAAAAGAGTGGCTCATGGGGATATGACAAATGTCAAGAAAGGGGAGCGTATTGGGTTTTCTTTAAGTTACCCGAATGGTTTTGATTTGAAGAAGAAGGTGAAAGATTGGGTTTTTGAATGGCAAGGTTTGCCATACATATCACCTTATGAAAATGCCTTGCATTTAAACCCCAATGGTGATCAAGCTGAGAAGTGGGTCGTGGCTGTGTTACATGAGCTGTTATGGTTGCTAGTGTCGAAGAAGACAGAGAAGGAGAACGTGTTAATTTTGGGAGATTATTTGGGGTTTGGAAATAGGTTTAAGAAGGCTTTGGTGCATCATCCGGGAATCTTTTATGTTTCTAATAAGATTAGGACCCAAACTGTAATGCTTAGGGAGGCATATAGGAAGGATTTCTTGGTAATAAAACATCCTTTGATGGGTATGAGGTTTAGGTATATTCATCTTATGAATAAAGCTATTGAAAAGCCAAGAAAAGCAGCTGGTGGAGCTTTACGTTCTTGGTCGAAAAGGCGGGCTGCATCATCCATCAATAAAGGGGAAGAAAGAACTGTAAGAGATAAAAGTTGGAAAAGAGAGGAAGATAAGTCAAGTAGCTCTTCTGATTCTGAATTTGAGGATTTGGACTATTCAGCGTCTGAAGTTGAGGATGCAAGTAATGATGAGGCAAATGAAATTGGATTTGTGAATTGATATGGTAATAATTGGTGACATGTGAACAAGGAGGCAAAAGTTGATACAGAACATTGGAATTCTGCTCGAAAAGGCCCTATTGGAAGACACAGTCAGTTTGACAAAATTCTGGGGAAATAAGAAATTAAGGGACTGATAAGAGAAGATTAACCAGAGAAATAAAAAAGGCAGATTGTTAATTGAAATATGCAGTGAAGGGATCAGGTTCTTTGCTTGCAGCTTATTGGATGGTGAATTAACTTCTTCCTCTGTTTTTTATTCGTTTTAATCTGGAAAACCTGTCCATTGAGCCATCTTTTTGAGACGTTTATTTAACGATGAATGCATAAGTAGTTTCCTTACAGAAGAGATATATTTGATAGCATCATGTTTATAGTAATTGATACATGAGCCATCTTTTTATTTGTTTTAATCTGAGAGGTGGGTTGTGGCTGTGTTACATGAGCTTTTATGGTTGTTAGTGTCAAAGAGGACTGAGAAGGAGAATGTGTTAATTTGGGGAGATTATTTGGGGTTTGGAAATAGGTTTAAGAAGGCTTTGGTGCATCATCGACGAATTCTTTTATGTTTCTAATAAGATTAGGACCCAAACTGTAGTGCTTAGAGAGGCATATAGGAAGGATTTCTTGGTAATAAAACATCCTTTGATGGGTATGAGGTTTATGTATGTTCATCTTATGAATAAAAGCTAATGAAGGCCAAGAAAAGCAGCTAGTGGAGCTTTAGGTTCTTGGTCGAAAAGGTGGGTTGCCTCATCCATCAAGGGAAAGAAAGAACAGTAAGAGATAAAAGTTGTAAAAGGGAGGAAGATAAGTCAAAAGGCTCTTGTGATGCTGAATTTGAGGATTTGGACTATTCAGAGTCTGAAGTGAGGATGCAGGTAATGATGAGGCAGTGAAATTGGATTTGTGAATTGATATGATGATAATTGGTGACAAATGAACAAGGAGGGAAAAGGTTGACATCAGAAAATTGGAATTTTGTTCGAAAAGGCCCTTTGACAAAATTCTGGGGACATAAGAAATTAAGAGATTGATAGAAGAAGATCCAGGGGATCAAATAGAAAAGGGCAGATTGTTATTTGAAATATGCATTGAAGGGATCAGGTTCTTTGCTTGAAGCTTCTTTGATGGTGAATTACCTTCTTCCTCTGCTTTTTATTTGTTTTAATCTTGGCAACCCTGTCAATTGAGCCATCCGTTTGAGATGTTCATTTAACCACAAATACATATGTAGTTTCCTTGCACAAGAGATATATTTGACAGCTTCGTGCTGTGCAAAGTTCACATGTTAAGCATGACTGATATAATATGTTATTGTAAAATGGACTTGGAGGAATTTCACTTTGGATTTTGGATAACGGGATCATTTCACTGGATCCATCATTTCTCGACATGCCCTCTTGGCATTTGCAAAACAGACTTGTTTGAAAAATTATGGTGGAATTTGAATTAAATTTTATCTATGATCTTTTTTAGCAGTCTGGGTAGAATTTTTGTTGGTATTGAAGGAAGCATTATGAATTTATTATTGCAACCAGGTTTATAGGCATCATAATGTTGCGTCAACATGCTCAGTTTGTAGTTGAATACTCTAGTCGTTTCTGATTTTCTTATATAATGGAGGTGTTTATTCCATTCCTGTTATCTAATGTGACATAGATTGAGTGTTAAAAGTAGTACATGAAGGTTTCTTCTTCTTGTCATAACATAAGCAGCATGGAGGTCAGTCTCATATGTGGCCCAAGTTTCCATTGGCTCAGGTTTAATTATGAAAATTGCTAAAGGTTAATGACACAGAGCATTAAAGCCAAAGAAAGGTAAAAGTTTTCTCCTTTCCTAAGAATAACCTCTTTTAATTTCACTGTTGATTTACTCCTTTACCATTGAATTTCTGATATGATATGCATTGTATTCCCTAATTTTCAGCTTAATTTCTAACTTCATTTCTTATCAAATGATTGTCATATATTTTAATTTCTTTGATATATAGGTCTTTAAATCAAAGAAGATTTGCTTTGAACATGAAGAAATTCATCCTTGTTATTGGTGACCAGAGGTTTGGAAAGTTATTGTGAAGCTCAGATTGAGAGATGAGCAAGGGATGACTTTTGCATGTTTGCATGCGTAGATGACAAACTTAAAAACCTCAAAAAGGAATATATGCATTATGCATTAGGCTTTAGGCATGCAGCTTGAATATTACATTGTTTGCTCCAGAGCTGCACGCTTCATCTTACCTTTTTTGACCTGTACATTTTGGAATTGAACAGCCTTGTTTATTTTCTGTATGATTGTAGCTTGGCATAAAGAGTAAATGCTGTGTTTTACAGCCCTTTTTGTGTTTTACAAGTTGGTGATGTTCTTTCGGATGTTAAATGTGAACTTAAAGGATGTGCATTATAGCATGAAATTCTTGTGAATACACAATCAACATAATGACAGGTACCATAACTTCTTTGGTAAAAAATTGTCCTTGGTGGGTCTCTGTTTGATCTTTGCCTCCATTGCTTGCTCTCTTCCTCGAGGGCAGCTTCTCTAGTCATATTTCTGAAGTGCAAGTAAACAAATGCACAAGGTGCAATGCTCCCTCATTCACAAAAATATATAAGCGTTCCATGATTTAAGGAGAGTGGATCCTGCAGAATTATATAGGTATTTCATGATTTAAAGAGAGTAGAACTTACTATTAGTTACTATTGTATCGATGCAAAGATGTCCCTAGCACTTATTATGAAAATTTTAAATTATTATTATTATCCGATTCAAATTTATCCTAACCATACCTCGAAATGGCCAGACCCGATTCAGAAATAGGCCGTGGGTTAGGTCCAGGATGTAGGATTCATAAGAGGCATATTATAATTCATGTGAGATAGAGATCAAAATCATATTCTATAGAATTATTGTTGAACATCAGATATTGTATCAAATAAAATAAAAGTAAATTAATTAATAAGTGATTAAATTATTGGATTGATACTGATTAAAGCACAATATAGTAAGTCTATATTTGTGGATCCACCACTAGAGTTCATCATTCTCTGTGTCTTGGAATATTAAACGCCTATTTCCATGTTTTCTTGGTCGAACATAAAAATATCCAGACAAAATTAGATCTTAGTACACACAAAATAGTAACCCCAGTTACATGTTCCACCAATTGAATCCGTTTTGCAATAATAAAAAAAAATGTTCTAATATAGTTGCAATTTTTTTTTATGATAAATTTGTTTAAAAAATAATATATAACATTTATAACGAAAATTATTTTAAATCTAAAGTATTACAGACTAATCTTTAATATTTATTAGATCATTAAATTTAAATAATTTTTTTGTAATCCTTTTTTTTTTCCTTTTCTAATAAAATATCATAATTCTTTAATAAAAATCATAAAATAAGTACAGAATAATTTTTTTCATAAGAGAAAAAAATATATATAAATGTAGACAATTTAAACCTTCTAATAAAAAAATCTGGATAAAGCAAAATAATTTTCTGAGTAACTTTTTCATTTTGGACAATAAAAAAACTTTTTACAATACAGACATTTCAGAAATTTGTTACTTTCGTGATATGCAAATGAGATTAAACCAGCAAATTTCAATGAAAAATAAGCCACATTATCAAATTTTATTAATAAAAAATTATTACTTGTACTTGAAAATTTAAAGTCTACAACAAAAAAAAATCAATGATTCATATTTTATTTCAAATTATTAAAAATTTTATTTAAATAATGAGAAATATAAATTTAATTATAATAAATTTCATGAAATTTAATTATTAATAATTTTAAATAAATTTTCATTTAAATTAAATATTTAAATATTAGATTTATAAGTGAATTTCGTAAAATTTTGTAAAATTTATTTATATCAAACGCTATCTTAAAATAAATTCAATTTTAAGTTCTTCATTTATAAATAAATTTGAGTATTTTATTGATTTAGTTTATTTAATTTAAATTTAATAAAATAAAATAATTCATTTTAATTCGGGGGCTTTTAATTAATGAGAGTTATTAAAAAGAGATGGCTGCTTCCTTAACTGAAGCATCCCTCAATTTGACTTGAAACCATCACATGGGAACATGCCAATGTTGGAGCCTTCATTTAGGAAATCCCACGTGCTAATATTAATAATAATAATAATAATAAGATTAAGAACAATATTAATCAAATTTGATTAATTATTTAATCAATTAATTACAATTTAATTTTGCATAGTGCTTTGAGGAATGAAGCCTTCACCTTCGGCCATATCTGAAGTTTAGCACTAAAAATTTTCTAAAAAATTAATAATATAACTTTATTAAATTCTTATAATATATTAACTACAATTAATTATCAATTATTAAGTATTAACTATTAATTATATTCAACAGTTAAATCAATTGAATTCTTAATCCCTATCCCTTAATCTTTAATGGTTTAAGTTTCTAGTCTAACGTCGGCACGAGTCTTGGAAAGAATTTATACACCAGTTACCACCTTCGCCAAAGGCTCGCCAATTTTAGTATAGTTATGATCTCATGATTTCAAAAATAATTTTAATATTATTAAAATATTGAAGTCCTAAAATATTTAATTAATTATTCTTTAATTTTTATAAACATGTATAATAAAAAATAATATAAACAGTAGACAGACGGGGGAGTACGACCCTAGGCAAGTTTATAGATCATAACCCCCAGTTGCTAGCAGATTCAAGTATTTGCGGGAGAGACTTATGTAGAGAGCAATTAATTGCAACGCATTCAATGCAAATAGATTTGGTTGACCTAACCGGTCAATGGTTTTGTAATATGGAACATAAAAAAAAATCTAATATAAATCACTCACATAAAATATAATAATACTTATATTAATTTAAAAAAATTGATCATCTTAATAAAGCATTTAAATTAATTATTTAATAAAAGTGTATTTTATTTAATATTAATTTATTATTATTCAGTTCGCCTGGCTTTAATCTAATAGCAAGGGTAAAATGAACCTAGGACTACATCCCCAATTCGATTCTCCTCCTCATGTAACTATCAATAAAAAAAATTACTATTATTTGATTTTATAATTTTTCTACGTATTCAATTTAAAAGTTATTAAATTTTTCTATTTATGTTTCTCATTATAGGAAAAAAGAAAAGAAAAGAAAAGATGAAATATACATATTAAATATATGATATTAATAATTTTAGTTAATTTAAAGTGTCGGCTATCCTATTTAGCAATATATGTTTTCACCATAAGTGCATTGCCAATTTATTAAGTGGTTGGCTCTATGGAAATTTGGAGGGTTCGATCTTCGTGAGATTTTAAAATAAATTTCTTGGGGCCAATTTTCCAAAGCTACATCATGAGTATTGGTAGGGGTATACATGGGTCGTTCGATATAATTTATCAAATTAAATTAAAAAAGTCGATTTTAATAATATTTAAATTAAAATTAATAAATTAAATTATAAAATTACATATATTTAATTTTCATATTAAATAATTATGCTTCGTTTGGGTAATTTTTATTTATTTAATATTTTTTTAATTTTTATAATTCAACTATTATTAAATTATATATATATTATATATATTAATTAAAAAATAAAATATTAATTTAAGAGATATTATTCACTAAAAATAAATAAGAATCTAAAAATAAAATAAGATTATTTTATATACATATTTGATTTGAGTTTAATTTTATTGTGTCAATTTGAAACTTAAACAAAAAATTTCGTTTGTAATTATTTTCAAATTATAATTAATATTTAAATATAAAAAATTATGATTTAAATTTATTTAAATTAATCAAATTAATTGATTTATCGATTTATTTATACACCCTTAGGTATTAGATTAACTACTTTCGTAAGTAAGTTGAATGGGCACAATCCTTAATTATAAATAGTAATGTCTATAAAATAGTAAAAAATTAAGAATATCTAAATTTCAAAGTTTATAATAAAAAAAAATATATATTTGTATAAAATAATTAATTAAAAGTTAATTACAATATTCAATGAAAATATCAAAATTATAATTATTTAAAATTAAAATAAAATTTTAAAAATAAAATTAAGGCCTGATATATTATTATTGTTAGCAGTTTTGGAATTTCAATATGATAAGCCAGTGTGAAGCGAAAGTGATATCTTATCACAAAACAAAAGGAAAATGCCAAATGTCCGATATCTTTGTTTGGTAGGTGTGAATCTCCACACCTGATAAAGCCCTGTCACATTGTTTCACGTGGCTGTGGGATCCACTTGATGTGGGAACCATCCATGTGAAATAAATTCATACAGGTTTTTCCAGCTGTCTAATGAGCACGGATGATGTGGAGGCTGTAACTGTCCGTACTTCTTCCTTTTTTATTTCTTTTCATAATTAATGTGATGAAGTGGCTTTTTTCTTGAATCAGAAGTAAATATAAAAATAATATTAAAAAAATGAAAAATCTTCTTTCCGATACATGACGTGTTAGATCCTCAACCACACATTTCTTTCTAATCAATAAATGAACTTTTTTTTTTTCAAATAATAATTGTTAATTAAAAATTTATTTATGTTAAAATTTCTTGTTGATAACGATATACAAGAGTAAAATTTTAATGCAACCGTTTAATTTAATATATTTTTAATTTTTTTAAATAATTTAAAATTTTTATTTTAAATTTAATTTAATTTAACAATTAAAATTTATAAATTTATTTTTTTTAATTTAAATTAAAAATTAAAAAGTTTAATCTGGTAATTTTAAGATTAAATTTTTTGATTTATAGATTTAAATTTAAAAATTAATAAATTTAATTTATTATTTTTTTAATTTTTGATTAAATTTAACTTATTGAAAATTTTAAAACTAAATTGAAAAAAAAAGTCTTGCTATAAATTTATGTAATTTTAAATTTTTTTAAATAGAAAGAGATTTTATAAAGAAAATTTATTTTTTAATCAATATTTAAATATATAAAATTATAAAAAATAAAATAAAAATACATATTTTTATCTCAAATTTTCTTAATTTAATTTACAATTTATTTTAAGTTTTTATTTGAAAATTACATTTTATTTATAGCTAATATTTTATAATTTTAAATCTAGTAAATGTCAGATATTCAAGTGATGTAAGATTTCATTTCACGTGCCCTATAAATCATATTTAGATTTTAAAATATTATATTTCAATTTAATCAATTTAATTATTTAAAATTTTACAATATTTTTTTTTTACTTTTTTTATATAATTGGCATGAAATTTTAATTACTTAAAAAATAAATTTAATTTCACACATAATGTGCATCAAAGAATTGAGTATTATAGGTTTTAATTTAATTAATTTCACTCTATCATGGGCTTAGATTAAAATCTTTAAATTTTGTAGGTTTCAATTTGTAATTTTTTAACATTAAAACTACAACCGAAATTGACTCTACAATATAATTACACCTAACCCCTTGATTTTTGGGGATTATAGCAAATCGAACTCCATGATTTATAATTTTTAAATATTGTTCACCAAATATCAAATTAAAACTATTATTGGTTAACAAATCTTCTAATGCCAATATAAATAGTCTGCTTTTAATCAAATTGGAGAGAGATAAACAAGTCTCATTTGAAATTTAGATGAGAAATAAAAAAATATATATATATTATGAATAATCATCATCTGGTTTGAATTTTAGATTTTTTTAATAAGTTTGAATTATGGTTTGATTTGAAACATTTACGGTGTAATTTAGATAAAATATTTAATTTATAAATCTAGTGTTTTTTTTAGTGTGTGTTTATTATAATAAAAAAAATATTTTTTAAAAGTGCTATTTTAAATATTAAAAAAATTTATTTATTTTTAAAATAATTTTAATTAATACGTTTAATAATGCATTTTTTAATAATAACTTAAAATATAACCTTAATATAATATATGAAAATTGATAATGTGATATCACTTGCTATAATAAAATAAATCAATTTGAGCAATTATATAATACCAAATCAATTTGGCTTGTTGCAACTAACAACAAGATTATATCTTCAATCAACCACAATCTCACTGTTATATACATCACAAATATATATATATATATATATATTATTAATTTAAAAATTGAGTCCATGAAGAACGAAAATTAAAAGCATATAATAATGATAATAAAAGTAAAATTAGAAAAAGTGGAAATAATTATCATTAAATCCTCCTTAATCCAAAACTAAAATAAGGTAAATTTTAAAAGAAAAGTGAATAAAGGGTTAAAATTCAGAATTTGTCAAATCAATTTTATGTGAGAAAGTGTCCTATTAAAATTGATTAGAGAGGGCATTTAATATTGATGCATATGAATTAATATAAATATATATTTATAATATTAATTCAAAAATAATTTTTTATATTAAATAAGAATTAATAATACCCTAATGTTATTTGGGCATGTTGTGCATGTTATATATAATAATTTTTAGATGAAATTAAAATTTAATTTAGAAAAAATATATTTGGATTGAAAAATCATAGCACAAAGGCATTGGATTCCATTGAATGAAGGTTGCAACAAATGATAGAATCTTGATGAAAGATGCAGTAAGGGGGTTGCTTCTGCTAATGACAATTTGTGATTAGTGGGGCTCAAAGTCAACCTTAATATTCAAATAATTTATTATTAAAAAATGGCATATGTATATAAGAAGAAATCATGAAAATAATATAAAAATGTTTCCTTAACATGATGAAATTTACCATTTTCATTTGTAAGATTTAAAAAATATAATCAAGAATTACAACTATTGCATGATGTATAAGATAATTATTTATATGTGAATGAAATTTTGTTGAGAATTCTTGTTCCACATAAAAAAATATATAAAATAAAAAGGTAATATATAAAGGGTAAAATATCTATACGTATTACATATATTTACATCTTATTATATATAGATAAATTTTAATTATTTCAATGATGAAATTTTTATTAAAAAGTTTGAGGGTTAAAAAGTAATAAAAATAAAATATAAAATATTAATAAAAAATTTTAAATATTATATTATTTTTATATATTAAAATTAAAAAATATATATAATTAAAATTATTAATTTAGCACAAATAATTCTTTAATTTAACATATATAGTATTAGAGTCTGGTTTAGTACCTAATTGTCAACTTATTTATACAAGCTCATATTAAAAATGAATTAAATTTTAATATACCCAACACTCTTCAAGTTTCATAAATTTAGATTATAAATAAATAAAATCAAGCATATTTAATATTAATTATATATATATATATATATATATATATATATATATATTATTTTTCATTATTGAAAGTTTTTTTTTTCTCATAGTAAATGCTAATAATAATAATAATAATAATAATAATAATAATTTTATATTTATGAATATTTTCAATCAATATTCACTGGTCAATAAAGATAGTATTTTTCTTTAAATAAATTTAAGAGCGAATGCTAAATTTAATTTATGTGTTTTTTTAATTATTTTATAAAAGTTTATTTTTGAAGTTTACTCTAATTAATAAAATAAAATGTAAACTATTTGTTGAGATTTAATCTTAAATGAGTCATAGATTCGATTCTTTGCTTGAAAGTTATATAATTTATATCTTAATTTAAATATCAAATAAAATTATTTAAATAAAATGAGCATCACAATCTTCACATATAATAACTAATTTTTATTATTTAAAAAATAATATTATAAAAAAATATCTTACCAAATAAAAAAAATTAATATAATAATTAAAAAAAAAATGGAAGCATATGTTACCTTTTCATCGTGAAAGCCAGCGAATGGGTTTCAGTTAATAGTAAAATTTAAAATACACATATATTAATTTATTTATTTAATAAATTAATTTTATTATATATTATATATTAAATTAATGATAAATCAAATTTAAGAAATAATTTCCCCTCCAACTTATGTTTAGATATTTCTATTTTGTTTTTAAATTTTATTTTCTTTAAACAAATTAATTGATTTGTTTATTAGCAATTTCATATAAGATATATAAATTCTCATGTATTAAAATATATGACCAGTAAGTTCTCAATTCCACCTATAGGGCAAAACCGTGAGACTAATGGCCAAAGTGGACAATTTCTCTAATGGTTGGAGCCCGATCGTTACAAAATTAATATTCATTAATAAATTAAATGAATTTTTCCCTTTTCACTTTATTAATTATTTTTTTTTTCATAAAATTATAAAATTTTTAATTTCAATATAAGTGATTTGAAAATACAAATTTTAATTGTTTCTTTATTATAATAATCGGTGAGTAGAATTCGATTTAAACAAAAAAATCAATAAAATTGATATAATTTAGAAATTTGATTATTTTAATAAATTAATTAAGTTATATATATATATATATATATATATATATAATATTTAATAAAAAATATCATAATTAGTAAATCTTGGAAAAGAAAATACTTAACATCGTGCAGTTGAAAATGTGTCTATCATACTTTAGAATATATGATGACATATTTTAAACTCATCAATGTTAGAGGTCACTTTCCCATTCAATTCAATTTAAATATTATTATAAGTGATACCTAAATCTAAATCTATCAGATAAGTATATTATTTTTAATTATTAAACTAAATTAAATAAAAAAAAATTGATATATTAAAGGTTAATCTCAATACTCTATTAATTGCATTT
Organism: Hevea brasiliensis; assembly: GCF_030052815.1. Taxonomy (NCBI): domain Eukaryota; kingdom Viridiplantae; phylum Streptophyta; class Magnoliopsida; order Malpighiales; family Euphorbiaceae; genus Hevea; species Hevea brasiliensis. The sequence continues at coordinate 10,510,426 of NC_079506.1, forward strand.
TGCTCTGGAGCTTTTATAATTAAAATAAAAATTTTGAAATTTATTTTAAATTATTTTTAATCACATTTTGCTTTAAATCAAATATTTTACTCATCTCCAATTCCAAAGTAGACTTCATCCATGATATTCTACTTTCTTCTATGAACCTAATTAATTACTTGAGATTAATGTTGTTTAATATTTGGGGCAACTTCAATTTGGTTTTCCATTTTCTTGTTAAACCTAATTGTGCTAATTGTTTATTATATTGAGAAGGTGTAGTCTTCAACTTAATAGTTTAAACAAATGGAAAACCATTCAACATTTAAATTTGTGATGTGGACACCATGAACAGTGAACGAAAATTTCCCCTTTCAATTTTACCATAGTTTCTTACAAACCAAACACCTTATTTACGTAAAGAAAAGGACTGAAGGGCCCAGAAAAATATATACTAATTAGGGTTTGTTCTATAAACTATTGTTAAGAAAAATATTTTTTTTAAAAAAAATATTTAAGTAATTAAAGGACATAAAGAAAATTTAAAAAATTTTTTAAACTGTTTTTGCAATGATATTTAAAATGATATTTTTTTGAAAAGTAAAATTTTTTCCTTTGAAATGTAATACCAAATAGGAAGTGTAAATACAAAAAAAATATAAAGGATATTCATTAGTAATAGGTGAGTATTATTTGATTTGAGTTGAATAAATTAATTAAATTAATTTAATTTATAAAGTGATTCAATTCAGTTTTAATTTTTAAAATTTTTGATTATTTTATCTTGATTTGATTTTATAGAAAATTATAATAAAATCGAATCAAATTAAATGAAAATCAAGCCTAAATCAAGAATACTAAAAACTCAAACCCATTAATTCAAACTAATTTGATTTGAATCACATAATCAGCCGTAATAATTATTGATCCACATTCATGTATTCAGATCGTAAATAAAACAAAAAAGGGAGAATATAAATAAAAAAAAAAAAGAAAACGAAAATCATGTGCACATATAAGAATCAGCCTGTCGTGTAGTCTATGTGGCTAGATAAGATCATCACGCTATAGCTTGTCTATATAAAAACCTCACCTTTGAGTGCATACTTACAACAATATTTGGTGAAAGGAGGAGACTTTTAGAGAGAGAGAGAGAGAGAGAGATGGGAAGTTTAGGAGAAATTGAGGAAATAGAGAAGTGGGTTTCACCAGCTGCAACCAAAAGAACAATGCCTATTCTGTCATTAAACCACGTCTCATTTGTTTGCAAGTCTGTTCCTGAGTCTGTCAGGTTCTACCAAGATGTTTTGGGATTTGTTCTCATCAAAAGACCTTCTTCTTTCAATTTTGAAGGAGCTTGGTATGCCCATTTCTTCCTTTTGCTCTCTTTCTCTCTCTTCTCTCTCTCTCTCTATTTTCATTGTTGTGGTTTAAGGATAGTTGGGTATCCAATATGTTTTGTCATCATGTTTCTTTTTGGGTTTTCCCTTGGAATTTTTTGGTTCCCTTCAAACCCCATTTATGAACATGGGAAATCATGAAATTTATCCATGTTTTCACGCTGAAGAAAGCTTCACTCCAAGATTAGATTTTCAAATTTCAAGATTTATAATGCTATTTCACAGTGGCCTTAGCTATAATCAAACCATCTCAAAACGTTGGTCTTCATAAAATTTTCTAGGCAACTAGCATAAAAATAACAATTGAATCTTCTTTTTGAGAGTGAAATTTACAATTTAGCCCCTAAATTTTACCCAATATTATATTTTAATTTTTAAATTTTAAAAAATTAATTATTTAGTGCATGTGTTTTATATTATATTATACTTTACTTTTCAATTTTGAGAATGAAGTATTTAGTTTCTTTAATTTTAATAAATAGAATAATTTAATTCTCATAATTTTAATATTTATAATAATTTTATTATTGAGAATAATTAAATTATTTTATATATTAAAATTATAGATATTAAAGTGTGTTGTAACGTAAAATTTAGAGAATAAATAAATAAATATTTAAAATCTAAGGACTATAGTATAATACAGAGTAAAATTTAAGTATTAAATAATTAATTTTTTAAAATTTAAGAATTAAATTATAATATAAGGTAAAATTTAGTGATTAAATTATAAATTTTCCTCTTTCAGATTTGTGAAAAATATTAGGTAAATTATAAAACCAAAATCCAGAAGTGATTGAAATGGTTTTCGCTGAAATAACATTTTAAAACAAATTTAAAATTTTCAAGTAACTTTTTGGTCTCTCAATTTTAAATTTTTAGATTTTTAAAAATAAAAAATTATTTTTTTTCATTTAATTTTAATTTAATACTATTGAAATAATATTAATTTTATTTTTAAAATTATTAAAAGGAACAAAGGAATTAAAAATAATTAATGGAAATATCGCATGGTTTTCAATGCTATTTCTGTTATAAAAATGTAAATAAAATTTTGTACGCTCTAATCTTATTTTATATTATTTTTTAATATAAATGTATTTTATGATTACTTAATTTAAAATAAAAAATTATTTTATTATGAAAAATAAAATAATTTTCCGAAATTTTATAATTTATTTTATTAAAATTTTATAAAATAGTATATTTTTATTTGTAAAATAGTCGATAATGAAAAATTTATTAATTTAATAAAAAATAAGTTTTTTAAATAATTTTTTAATATTTTAAATTATATTTTTTTACATCATTTTAAATTTTAATTAAAATAATAATTCTTAAATACAAAATATTAAATAAATATATCTTATGTAATTTTATTTATGATATTTTTAGCATTATTACATAAATATTATATAAATATTCTTTTATGTGTAGAAATTTTATTTTTTCTATTATGTTAATAAATTATTTTATAAAAAAAATATCATTTTATAAAAATTTGATAAAGTGAATTATAAAATTTTATTAAATCACTTTTTTTAATAAAATAATATTTATTTTATTTTAAATTAAATAATCAAAAAATACACACTGAATATATATTATGAAGTTTACTTAAGATTCTCTCTTTTCCATCTCCATCATTAATTTTGCAGGGAATATTTAAATTCTTTAATATTTTGCTCAATCCATTTCGAGGGCAAATTTGGAAATTAGAACTCATGTTAAAGAACTATAGGCTGTTGAATTTATAGCAATTATGCATGCTATGCTATTGACCCATTTGTATTTATCTATTACAATAATAGAGCTCATTTTTATAAGATAATATAGAGGATGCATTATCAATGGACAAAGATTTTAATGATTAAAAATGTGCAGGCAGAATAGAACAATATTTCACCATTTCCTTTTCTCAGACCATGCCATCACCCGACTGGGGTTTATAATTATTATACTATCTCTTGCCCTGTTTGACCATCCACCACCCATCCAGAAACGATTATTGGTATCGGGTTTATCATGAATGATACAAGATATATAATGGAGTCTATCTATTAAATATATGAATTCAATATAGTTATAATCTTTTTTATTTAGGAAATTATTATTTAGAGTAGATTTATCATAAATTTAAAACATAATATGTATGATGAGATTTCTCTATTAAATGAGTCTAAACATATATAGTTGTTTATTAAATTTACAGTGAATCAAATTTAAAAAAAAAAAAAAAAGTTTTTCACCCTGAGGTTTCACAAAGAAAATGCAGTTTTTATAATGGTACAATTTGGATTATCATTGATAAGGATTTATGTGTTTTATGTGTTGTAATTCACATAATGGTGACACATGTGATTGTGAAAATTCTGAAAAATTAGAATTTTCAGGATAGGACAAAATGTCAGCTCAATCATTTTCTTCTCTATGGATTGGTTCATTGGAAAAATTAGTAATGTAGTTGTCACTTGAAAAGGAGACCTCACCTACTTGATCTTTGTCACATGCTGTATGATGAATTTTGCATACGCAACTCAACTTCAACCTCATTTACCCTAATGTACAGTTCCTCTTATCAGTCCTCCTCATGGCCTGTTAGAAGTTTACAACTGAAATGGGTGCTTTGCAGGTTGTTCAACTATGGTGTTGGGATCCATTTGCTTGAATCAGATAGAGTCCTATCAAAGAAAGGTAAAATAAATCCAAAAGATAACCACATTTCCTTCCAATGCTCAGACATGGATCTTGTTGTTAAAAAACTAGAGGAGAAGAACATTGAGTATGTGACAGCAGTTGTGGAAGAAGGTGGCATTACAGTTGATCAGCTCTTCTTCCATGACCCAGATGGCTACATGGTTGAGATCTGTAATTGTCAAAATCTCCCAGTTCTTCCCCTTTCTTCATGCCCTTTCAAGCTACCTAAAGCCAATGGAAGCCTTACATCATCACCAACATATTATGGTATGTATTAAATTCATTCTAGATTTTGTCTAAATTAAAACTGTCAAAAGCTGGATTATAACATTTTTGAATGAAAATACAGGGAAGAGAAGCTGGGAGATGGCTTGTTCCGGAGGTGTTGCGTCTCTGATGATGGATAACTTGGTGATGGACATGATGGACATTTCGATCTAAGGGATTGGAAGGGTGACCAATGCAAGTTTTGATTCAGTACTCTGAAAAAATTGTTTTGTATACATTTGTGTAAAGAAATAATGTGAGAAAAATTGAAGTGCTGGGGTTAGCTTTTGCTTTTGTTTGATAAGGAGTTTCTCAAGTTCCATTGAAACAGTATGCTTCTTAAATTTGTTTGATCTGTGTCTACTCCTCTGTTTCTCTCTCTCTCTCTTTCTCTCACACTATCTCTTCCACCCTTTTTGTTCTTATTTTTTCCATCCCCTTTTGCGGTGTTGTGAACAATGAACTTGAGAATACAAGTTATAAGAAAAAGAAAACATAAAATTATGGAATTGATGAAGAGTTGTAATGCAGTATGGCAAGATAATTCTATTTGGGAATTAACAATTGGGGAACTAATGAGGAATACTGAAAGGTCTGTCATTTGAACATGATCAACTCATTTTTCAGTTCACAGTACTATGTTATAATTGTACAAAACATACTTTACAGAGTCAAATTTGAAAGTTTGTGATCTACAAGTAAAGATAAATTTTGACAACCGTCTCTGAACTTATCTAGTATAACATTATAGTCCTTCAGCTTAAAAATGTAACATAAAACCTCTTCAGCTTTCAAATTTTGCACAGTAAAATCACTCTAACATTTAATTGTCGATTTTTCAGTTAGACGCTGACCTGAACAGTTTTAGCGTGGAGTTTAATCAATATTTCTCTTTTCTCTCTCAAGTTATGTGCAAATTGAATCATTTTTCTCACTGTAAACAGAATGATTTTTCAGATGTAGAGAAAATAATTTTACAATTAGAATAAGAGAGGAGAGAGAAATGTTGACTGAGAGCCATATGGGAGCTGTTCACATCAGTATTCAACCGAAAAATCAGTAATTGAAAGTTAGAGAATTTTACTATGCAAAATTTGAAAGTTTAGGGAGTTTTATGTTACGTTTTAAAGTTTAAGAACTGTAGTGTTATAACTATATAAGTTCAAGGATAGTTATTGAAATTTACCCCTACAAGTAACCATCTCTTTTGGTCAAAATATTTTCAGAATATTTTTTTCAGTTACAACTGGCCATGTACCTACAAGGGAGGTTGAAGCATGGGGAGAGAATTTTTGTAGAGTTGGATAAAATATAAAGAAAAGACTAATAGATGCTATGATACCAGAAACCATCAATTGTTTACAGTCATTCACCCAAGGAGATGACAACAAAAACATCATCAAGGGGCCATTTTCTTGGTTTTGACTTCTCTGGAGGGTTAATTATCACATGATTTGCATTTGAAAGGCGATACCAAATCACAATTTCGTTTCTTTGACGTCCCCTGATTATTGTTTCGTAAAAAGAAAGCTCTTCCTAGTCAAATAGATCGAATTCTGCAGGTTTAATACACATCTCATTCCCCTGCAAATGAAAAACCAATAACGTATACATGTAAAATTTAATGTTATGCCTAGTTGTGTGAGATCTGAAAGGGGCATAAAACAGGGAGAAAAAAGGTGGACAGGAGGAGCAAGAAAAACAATTCTAGGAATGAACAGTACCTCCACAGCAACGAATTATCTAGAACACGATTTTCTTGCTTGCCTTCAGCCAACATTGCCAGTGCCATACTCACCAGTTGATTTGGTAACACAATCATTGATTCTGGACACTGAGACCAGGTTTCCAGTCCAAGAATCCAGGATTTCACCAATGATTATTGATTTGTCAGAAGCTTGCTCCATTTCACCGATCCAAGAGCTATGAGAGAACCCAGAAAGATTTAAAGATGTTGACTTTGTATAATCTCTATAAGGGAGACGCTTTGACTGCAATCCATGAGGTAGGAAGAGAAGGCTCTTATCAATAATCAGATCACTAAACATACACATGCAATAGAACTGATTCTAAATCTAAAAGCAAATTCACTTTTGCCACAGTTACGGAGATGCGTGGCAAAAACAGAAACAAAATTCTCTTGGTACTTGTACATTTCCAACCTTAATATCCCCCGTGTCCTATAACACCTTATCGCAAGTACTTTCATCAGTTTCAACATAGGCGTGCACATGACAAAATAAGTAGCTCAAAATAGTTATGATGTTGCAGGTGTTTCATGGTTAAGCGGACATTTCAACATTGTTAACATATGGAATACTAGAGGGAAGTAGCTTTCTGTAATGAAGCTTCAGCATTACACATTTAATGCTTGGATTTCAGATATGACTGTTTGCAACTAAGATGAGTACTCTAAAACAAGAGGTAAGGTCAGAGCTTTTATTTGAACAATGGCATGAAAGGATACTTCCCAACAAAATTCCTTGAGCTTTATTGAACTAATTACCAACCAGTGACCACTGGCATTAAAAAGTATTTCAGGTCCATCCTCTGGGCTGCCCTAGCCAATGCTACTGTCATTTGGTGTCCCTTTTGCCAATAGGTACTCTCAAATGGTAAAACAAGGAGTGCTCTTCTTTGTCTGGGGGAAGAAAAGAGAGAGTGGGGGAGCTAAGGGGATTCTTGTTTGGAAGAAACTGCTAATGATAATGTATTATAAGGGAGATAGTGAATTATTCTTGTTTAGCTGCCACACAAATTTTATCCACAATCAGTTCAGTCAATTGACCCCCGTATTTACTAAAGCTTATTTCCTTCCAAATACTTTCTGTAACCTAACATGGGATTCAGTGACTTCTATTGAAGAGTAATCTTCATCTGGCAAGACCTCCTAAATTGTAGCTATTGTTTGAGATCCTAATTTGATCATCTCTAGAGAAAGACTCTCCAAATGTCATCTGATGACAGCATTTTCCTTGCGTTGAAGAAGTTTTATGCTCTACAATCCACGAATATCAAGTCCACTATCAGTAAGCTTCTTTCGTCTTTCTTTTTCTAAGACCACTATCATGCAAATGACATCAATTAAGTCACTTTCACAGAAATTGACATGAAGGTAATATTAGAACAGCATACTGCATACCATTATCACTCACCTAAGGAGATGACAATAAAAACATCATCAAGGGACCATTTTCTTGGTTTTGACTTATCTGAAGGGTTAATTATTGCAAGATATGCATTTGCAAGGCGATACCCAATCACAATTTCATTTCTTTGATGTCCCCTAATCATTATTTCATAAAAACAAAAGCTCTTCCGGGTCAAATAGGTAGAATTTGCAGGTTTAATACACATCTATTTCCCTACAAATGCCAGCCAATTAGATACACATAAAAAATCTAATATTAAGCCTTGGAATCTGAAACAGTAAACCAGTTGATCTGCAAGATCTGAAAGAGGCAGAAAAATGGGAAATAAAAAGGTGGACAGGAGGAACGAATAAACAGTACCTCCTCAGCAAAGAGTACCTCTAGATCATGATTTATTTGCTTTTCTTCAGCAACCATTGCCAGTACCATACTCACCAATTCATTTGACTGATTCTGGACACAGAGACCAGGTTTCTAGTCCTAGCATCCAGGTTTTCACTAATGATTATTGGTTTGTCAGAAGCTTGCTGCATTTCACGAATCCAAGAGCTATTACAGAACCCAGAAAGATGTAAAGATGTTGACTTTGTATCTCTACAAGGGAGATGCTCTGGCTGAAATCCATGAGATAGGAAGAAAAGGCTCTCATCAATAATCAGATTACTAAACTATAAACATACACAGACCATAGAACTGATTCTAAATCTAAAAGAAAATTCACTGCTACCTCAATTACAGAGGTGCCTGGCAAAAGCAGATGCAAAATTCTATCGGTACTTGTACATTTTAAGCCTAAATATCCTCCATGCTTATAAAACCTTATCGCACTAAGTACATCAGTTTCAAAATAGGCATGCGCATGACTTGGAACAGAAATTTCTTCAGTTCTCTAAATTATATAATGCAAAATTTTGCACCCAATGATTTTTCTGCACAATCAGTTGGGTCAATTGACCTCTGTACCTAGTAAAGCTTATTTCCTTATGTAGCCTGACATAGGATTCGGTGACATCTATTGGAGTCTTAATCTTTATATGGCAAGTCCTTCTAAATTCTAGCTGTTGTTTGAGATCTTAATTTGATCATCTTTAATCTCATGGTGAACTGAAGTAAAGAAATGATGGTGATGCCACTTACAGAATCAAAAGTAAAAGTCTCTACAGGAAGACTCTCCTAATGTTGTCTGATGACAGCATTTTCCTCACAGTGAACAAGTTTTATGCTCTCCAATCCACAAATATCAAGTCCACCATCAGTAAGCTTCTTTTCCCTTTCTTTTTCTGGGAGCTCATTGAACATCCAGAGTTCAGAACCTGGACCAAGGAATGCCTCTAGAACCTGAGAAATGACAGAAAAAACAAAAATAATCTACAGTGACGTAATATTTAACCATTTCTTTTGTTTCTTAGTCATGCAAATCACATCAATTAAGCCACTTTCAAATCCATTGAACAGAAAGGGACATGCAAACTTCAATGCTTTTATTACCAACATCATCTCTGTTGCTAGAAAGTTTTATGAAGGTTAATATTGTATTCCTTCAATTAAAAATCCATATTTACGAAAATTAGAACACAAACTACATATATCTGTGTTTAGTGACCATGCTGACTGTGACCAAGTAAATGCTCAACTCAGCTAAACAATTGCACACAGCTTTTTTCACATTTTCTTCCTCCGATCTTTCTAACCTTCAAAGTATTCCAGCATTGACATTTATTAACTTTTCCATTTCAATTCTAATTTATATTCCAGCAACCAGAATAAAATTGTTTCAAGCATTTGAACACAAATTGAATGCACCCTAAAACCTTTGTAAATTATAGAACATACCTCTAGTTGTCTGACTTTACTCCCCAGGTGATTTGAATAAGATACAGATGATATACAAATGCAAATTACCTGCAACAGAAGATTAGCAACACAATATACATTCAAACAATTCAATTCAATTCTTACATTGTATATACCCAAAAAAAAAAAAAAACTGCTAGAACGTACAAAATAAAAGCCCAAAGAATGTCTCAATCTCCGACTGCTCCCGGAACCAGACTGAGTCACAGAACTCGGCCAGTCACCAAAACTTGACTCGCCGCCGTTTTCACTTCCTTCTCTATCTTTAGTTTCTCCTCTTTCACTTTCACTGAAACACTCGAGACACTTCCAGGTCCCTTCTTCTCCTCCACCAGCTTCTCCTTACTGTTACCGCCACTACCACGCTGACCCTTCACTGTTACCCAAGTCCCCGCCACATAAGGTCCGAGAAACGACCGGTACACCCAGTCGCGACCAGAGAAGCTACTATCGCTAATGCTACTACCACTACTATGAGCTGAAGACTCATCGTCGTTGCCGAAGGAGATGCAGAGATTGGGAAATGGAGAGCGGAGGGGAGGGAAAGGGAGCGCAGCAGAGATCCGGCCGGGGAAGTGAGTAGGGTTTGATTGGAAACCTCCTCTTCCTTTTATTTTTCCTCATAATTTATTCTTCTTCTCTTAATGTTGTTATCCTTTTCTTCTTCCAATCTTTGAAAAGCTGGTTGGTGTTCCTCGTCATCCTGATGCTCTTCATTTCTGCTCCTCTTTCTACTATATATAGGATGGATCCCACACTTAATTATCTCCACTCTTTCCTTGGAGTAAAATGAGGCCTCAACAAAACACTTTTCATCAACCGATTCGAATTTTTTATTATCGAGCCAAAGCGACATGTGTTCTGATGAAAAGCAAATTTGATGGTATAAATCTATGGTTGTTAAAAATAAGCTATGCGAGAAATCATAGCGATGCCTATGTCCAGATTCGTCTATGAAATCCACTCTACATGTAAAAGATTGCTGAACATAATCTTGGATATGAAAAATAGCGCAGAAAGAGAAGGCAATTAAGTGACGAAGGTCAAGTTCGAATGAAAGCGAGGATCCAATTTTATTCTTATATCTCATCCTTTCTGGTACTTCACCTCCCACCACACATAATCCAACATCCTGACCCAACAGATGCGTTTCAATAACATCCTCAATAACTTTCTTCTTATCCTCCAAAGTGAAGCAATTATCAAACTGAAGAAGTTTCGAATTAAAAAATCCACGAGCATGATCTTCGAGAAGGAATGAAGTTGATGCTGACTTCAGAGAGGTGCACTTTGATGCGCTTAATGTTTTTAAGGATGATGGGAGGTCTGGTAAACGTTTAAGTCTCTCGCAACCATTTAAATCAAGAGATTCCAACTTCGATACTTGTTTGATGCTTTCTGGAAGACTCGTTAAATTTGAGCATTCACCGAGAACGAGTGTTATAAGACATTTCAACTCGCTTATGCCGCTTGGAATACTAACGAGTCTTTTACATCCTTCCAAGGGCAAATGGTCAAGTTGAGTCAGATGCTCAATTGACGAGGGCAGTTGTTCTATTCCAGTTCCCTCTAAAGTTAGAAACTTTATACTACAAGGAAGCTCCGGACAATATGTGACTTCACAGCACCCGTTTAACCATAGTTGAGTAAGCTTGCTCAGATTTTGAAGAGATGGGATCTCAGTCAGACTACGACAGTAACTCAACTTTAAAACCTCAAGATTTGGGGCAGTTTTAGGTAAGTCTGGAATCCTGATCAGGTCTTCAGAGCCGAAGAGATCAAGTGATATCAAATTTTCAAGATGCTGTGACAAATAGAAAATATCAATAAATTAGAAGATACTTTATAAAGTAGCACAAAAATTTCTATATATGATATTACCGTATATTGGATTTAAAGAATCTTAAATATTCATAAAATGATTTTTTTAAAAAAAATATATTTTATTACAATTAAGATTGAAATTCGAAATTTCAAGAATTTAAGGCTATTTTAATATGATTGAACTAAAATTAATTGTATTGTTTTATTTATTGAATAAAACACAAATTTTATATATATGTTTCAAAATTTTCATATAACGAAATCCCTGAAACACAGTATAATATGATGATTTTGAAATCTTGGATTTTATATATGAAGTCAAATTTACTGTATAAAAAACACAATCACTATGAGATCGAACCATATATTTGATATGATTCCAATCCAGTATCATCAAATTTTCAAGGGGCTGTAACAAATAGAAAATATCAATAAATTAGAAGATAATTTACAAACTGTAATTATAATTTTATAAAGTAGCACAAAAAATTGTACCTCATCTCCATTCCATAGTTGCCTGAGTTTGCTACTGCTTATTTGAAGTTCTACGAGATTCTTTGGGCAAAAATTTGATGGCCAAAATGTCCAAGGGTAATAATCCCATTCAAGATATCTTAGCTCTTGTGGAAGAAATTCAAGGTTGTTAGGAAGGGGCACTTGTCCTTCAAAATCTTCATAATTGACTATGAGCATTCTAAGCTTGCACATCTTCGTGAAGGCCGTGGGACTTGGCTTGAAATAATCTATTGTAGAATACGGATCAAGAACTATGGCTTCAACACTTTCAGTTCCCTAATAAAAAAATAATAAAAAAGACTATTGATTAATAGTTTATTTGTCATGAGAGCTACAATTCTTATAAAATTCAAATATGATAATGAAAGAGGCTTCATTGCTTAGTTTACCGTATTTGTTGTAAATACATGATCAATATCTTCATAATTCCACAACCTACTGCGTCCTCCAGGCTGTTTGCATTCCTCAATGATTATATCTTTGCCCATTTGTCGTAGCAAGTCATGCACTTCTATGCACTCATGTGAAATACTTATGAGAGATTTTTTAATTAGGCGATGTATTGCACCTTTTGGATGGAAACCACATGCTTCTAATATTCTCTCTACACAATCTCTTCTTTTACCCTCGAAGAAACATGCAATATCAAGAAATATTTCCTTTTCATCCCTCTCTAGCCCATCATAACTTATTTTCAAAACGTCTTGAATTTTCTTCAAAGATTGGCCTTTCAATTTTTCCAACTCACCTTCCCATTCTTCTATCCCCATACCAAATAAATGAGATCCCAAAACTTTAAGAGCTAATGGATTGCCACCAGCATAGGTTATTGCCTCCTGTGATAGCTTCATGTATCCTTCATTTGGATGATTTTGCTTGAAGGCATGCAAGCTAAAGAGTTCCAAATCTTCAGGATAAGTTAATTTCTCAACCTCATATATGCATTCCTTTGGACAAAAATTTTCAAGTACTTGCCGATCTCTGCTAGTTACAACGATTCTACTTCCCACACCGTACAAATCATGCTCTCCTACTAAATTTTTTAACTGATCTGCATCATCTACATCATCAAAAAAAAATCAATATCTTCTTCCCCTTGAGCCTCCTCCTAATAAAAGGACCCCAAAACAATGTGTCTTCAAGTAATTTTTTTTCTCTTAATAATTGACAAATGATAATATTTTGCAGTTGTTTTATGGTTTTTTCCCTAACCTTATCAAGAAAGCAATGACCGTCAAATTTCATCATGTTTCGATGAAATACTTCTTGTGCAATAGTTGTTTTACCAATGCCTGCCATCCCCCAAAGTCCCACAACTGTCTTATCATTTAACAATTGTTCCACTTTTTTCACACGTGATTCAATTCCAACCAAGTTACGATCATAAGAATCATCACTTGAAAACATACCACTAAATTTCTTCAAAACATCATTGACGATTTCCTCAACTAATTTGGACTCAGGCCTAGTCACATATGAATAACAAACACTAGTAAGTAATGATAGAAATTTCTTCAATTTGGTTCGAATCATTGGTTATATGCTAGAAATTTTCTCTGTTAATCAACATTGCTTAGAACAAAAGAAAAAAAATTTGTAGGAAACTAACAAAAAGAAAAAAAGAATTGAACATCAATTCCAGTATCAAATGAACAACATAACATGAATTGAAATTTTAAAATAACAATTGCAAGCTAACAACAATTCTCTTCGAACAAATCACATCCCAAAAGCAATGAAGCACAAAAATTTTCAGATAAGCACAGAAGCAAAATAAAAAATAAATCAAAACCATTCGAGCTCCACCATATCACATGCCTTTAACAATAGCAACGCTGGTCTGCACCTTCTTAATTTCTCAGCCTGAGGAAGAAGAGAGATAGGACATGGGTAGATCAACAAGAAAGGAGGCGGAATATCATGAGTTATTTGTTCTTATACCATGAGTGAGATGGCTCATGGGTAGATCAACAAGAACAAATAGTGGCAGAGATACTATGAGTGAGGAAGAAGAGAGACGAAGCCAATGAAGGGAAGGAAGGCCTACTGACCAAGATGAAAAATCCCTCTCAAACGAGAATGAAAAGTGACGTTTCCAAGATGATAAACAACGATGAAGGACAAGGAGTGAGGAGGGAAGGCAACAGTATAGGATAAAAGTGGAAGAGGCTAGGATTTTGTTAAAGATGTCTGTATATACAAGAATATTAATGGTTGAGTTCATCTACAACCGATGACTGGAATTTAATTGGAGTTTAAGTTAAAGGAAAACAAAAACCTAGAGGTCAATATCAAACACATAACCACTAGATGATATTCAAGCACCCTACCACTAAGCTATAAATAACCCAGATGTTACAAGACTTCTAAATTTTTATATATTCAATTTTGTTTGGTTCAATTGAATTTTTTCTTTTTAAAATAGAATCGAATCAAAATAATTGAAATTTTTAAAAAATGAAAACTAAATCAAATAGAATTACCAAATTAGGATGATTCATTTCAATTTATTTAATTTAAACCGAATAGTATTTATCCTTATTTATAACTTAAATTATTAAGAAAATATAGAAAAATTAAAGATAACGTTAAGTTTATCTATATAACAATTTTAAATGCATATAAATATATAATTATATCGAATTTATATAATATATCTAAAAAAGTCATAGAAAAAACATATATATAAAATTAATTCTCAGTTTAGTACGAATTCGGTATGATTTTTAATGAAAAATCAAAATTAATTCTTATCAGTCTAGTATAGTTTTTTGGTTCAGTTCGAAATATTGAGAGCTGTTCACAACTCTAATTAAAAGTGTCTATATTTTGATGAACTTTTTTAAAATTGATACTTAGAAAAACTATGGTAAAGAGTAATTAAAAAGTAATGAACTTACATGATAGTCCGTGAATCCCAGCCTGCCACTTTGCTTACTTCCATCAAAGCACGCTTCCATCTGTCAACCTTGGGTATACAGTCTTGAACATGTTCTCCATTCACAACAATAGCAAATGCGTGATGAAAATTCACTCTTAGCACTTCCGTCAAAGCATGCTTCCATTTGTGTAAACAGCCTTTAACTTGTTCTCCACGCTTAGCAATAGCAAATGCCTTCCCAAAATTCCCTGTCAGGTCTTGAACATCAGTTGGATCTACATGGTAAAAAACTGGTAGGACTAATCGTCCTAAAGTTTCCTTGCATTCAAGTATCTTCACAAGCTCATCCAAGCACCATGGAGAATTTGCATAATTTTCAGAGAAAATGACAATTGAGACAATGGATTCTTCAATTATTTTTAAGAGAGCTGATGAGATCTCTTCTCCTTTACGAAGTTCTTCATCCAAGAAAGCATTGATTTGTTTTTGCTGCAAAGCATTATAGAGATGAGAGAGAAAACCATGACGGATATCTTTGCCTCTAAAACTAATAAAAACACCATATTTGCAGGGAGAGGTTGATGAAGAAGCAGAAGCCATGATAAGTGGTAAGGGACGACACTTGTGCAAATGAGTTTGAACAAGGTAATTAGTGAGAGCAAAATACAAGATATGTATATTTTGTGAGCGTGTGGTAAACTATTCTAAGACAAGAAATTTATAAACACTAGATTTAGAAATGAAGGGGAAAAAGGAGGAAGATGTGTGGAAACACCACGTTCACCTTCTACGAAGGAACACAGACTTAGCTCTAGTCCAAGTAGACATCATTTAGTGTGAACATCCAAAGTACGTTTTTAATGGAAAAACTCTTACCTAATTCGACCAATAAAAAATTATCACCATTTATTATTTATGTAGAATTTATTATTATTTTAATTAAAATGACAGTCATTAATTTATTGGATATGTACATCCGTTGTAGCTAGGCCGACATTAATCTAATATATTTACTTGTGTACGTAATTAAGTTTCAATTTTTCTTTTGTTCAATTAATTTTGATTTTTTATGAAATTATTGATTTAATTAAATTGTTACATAAATAACTGGAAAATTCATATTAAAGAAAGCTAGAGAATAGCATGTATGTAATTAACTTTGTAACTTTGTATTAAAGACAGTTGACCACTTGACTTGAATACATATTTTCAAGGAAAATTTAAGAACTTTAATTTTAAGTATAATTCTATTTTGTATTATATATTTTTATTGTTCAATTTTAAAAAGAAATTTATGAAAAGATGAAAATCACTTATTCTGATTTTTCAAGTTTTTATTTAAGACTGATTTTCCTAAACTACAACAATCCATTTCATTTATTTTAAAACACTTAAAAATCATCTCAAAAGAAAATAAAGAAATAAAAATTGTTTATTTATATATAAATTTATTTAACATTTAAATCATAAAAATAAAAATAAAATGATTACCAAATTATTTATATGTCCTTTATATTATGCCTCAATTATACCATCATTTTAATTGATACTACAAAAAAATTATACCATCATGTTAAAAAAAAAATAATTTTTTTATATTAAATAATAATAATCATAATTTCACGCTTTTGTAAATAATTATTTAATTTTTAAATAATTAATTTTAAAATTATAATTAAAATAATAATGATAAAATTTTAATTTGAATATATTTTAAATTTTAAAACATACTATAAACAATAAAGATTAAACTTCAATAGTATAAATGCACAGTTTTTAATTTTTTTTGCTAAAATGCAATACATATGTAATAAATACTTAAAATAATATAAATCAATAAATGTCAAATTATTCATGTTCTTCTAGGAAGGAACATATTGCTAATGAAAAGTTAAACGAATGGCTACCATTCAGTCAGCAAAGTAAACGCAAATAGCCATAAACAAAGTCATTGGAAATTTCAATTTTTTTTCCTTGTTTCTTCTTTGCACATGCAATCCTACCCCACCATATATATGTAAAGGTGACCTATTTCATTGTAGGCCAAGCTTTTAATTAAATTTCTGTCATGAATTTGTTAGTTTTTTTTTTTTTTTTTTTATAAACATTATATGTTTTCTTTTGTTATTTAGATACAAGTGCAATGATAGAAAATATAAATTTTTTTTATGAGAATATCAAAATTTGATGGTTTCAAATCAAGTTCATAGAAAAAATTGTAAAGTCAAACAATGGTAAATTACAATCGAGTGGAGCGTATTTCCCATCAAATAAATAAATCAAATGTTTTATCAACATGATAAGATCTTTCAAATTAAGATAATTACTATTATATTTTATATAAGTAGTAATCTATCTTAAATTTTCTTATGCAAAATTATAGTGTGGTATTATTCTATATTTTTTCTTTTATTTAATGAAAGCTTTATCTTTTATTTAAAAAAAAAACTATAAAATAATATAAAGCAATACATGTCAAATTATGCATGCATATCTTCTTGGAAGGAACATAATTCTTACTAGTGATCAAGTAAAGGAACGGCTACCGTTTAGTCAACAAAGTAAATGCAAAAAGCTAAAAACAAAGTCATTAGAAATTTCAATTTCTTTCCTTGTTTCTTCTTTGCATATGCAATCCTACCCCACCATATATATGTAAAGGTGACTTATTTCATCGTAGGCCAAGCTTTTAATTAAATTTCAAGCAGTTCTTGATTATTAATGATCTTTCCTGTATATGACTATAATCAAGTTGATTTTTTTAATTAAATTTCATTATTGCAATAATTAATTCTTAATATAAAAGAAAACTAATGAAATCAATCATCATAGAAAAAAAAAAAAAAACACTTGAATGGCTTATATGAAAGAATGTAGTTGAGACTTTTGAGTTTAACTTGACACATTACAAAGGAAAAGTATATAGTGCTAGTTTTATTGAATTTGGAATGATTTGAATTTGTAATTTTGCAGTTTTGAAATTCAATCAGCTACATCTCGTACTCTATAAAAGTTAAAAGCAATATAATTTTATATAAGAGTCACCTTATCCAACTTCCTGATGTTAAAATACATTTTAATTAGGCTTGGATAATTATAATAAAAAAATAAAAAAAAAACTAATTCAAGTATTATTAAATTAATATCGAATCATAAATAATTCTAAAAAAATATTCGAGAACTTAATAATTCCTAAAGAAATAAAAGTTTATATATCATGAACCAACCCATGATTGATGCTACTCACCATTATCCCACTTGTGCGAAGGGCGTTCATCCATGGGTCATTCCCTCAACAGATGTAAGAGGTGTTCGCCTCTGGGTCATTCACCCAATAGATATAAGAGGCGTTCGCCCATAGAAAGTTTGCCCAACAGGTACGAATGTTTGTCCATGGTTATTCTCTTTAACTATGATCACCCAAGTGTTACAAGGGGAGTTTGGACATGCAATATCTCTCTCTCCTAAGATAGGATTTCAAAATACTCGCGTGACTAATTAAATACTAATAAGAGAATAATTCCTATACTAATATGTATTTTATTAATAGAATAGTTTAAGAGATATACAGGTTTGGACCTTGATTCTCTCAATTCTACTTTCGTTCTTCAAATTCTAAACAGTAACTGAAGCATCAGAGCGGTAAGCGATTTCTTACTTTGCAAATCCATACTTATGAAAATTTCTGTGATAGCATCAATGTTATACCCTAGGACTGGGACTAGAATATGGAGATTTGCTTGTTATCTTGCAAAAATAATTTGCACAAGCCCTTGAAATTCAAAAGGCACAAACTTTAATTTTAAGTATAATTCTTTTTTTTTTTATTTTTATTGTCTAATTTTAAAAGAAATTTATCAAAAGAGAAAATTACTTTTCTGATTTTTCTAAGTTACAAGAATTGATTTCTTTTATTTTAAAGCACTAAAAAAAATATCTCAAAAGAAAATAAAGAAATAAAATTGTTTATTTACATATAAATTTATTTAATAATTAAATTGTAAAAGTTAAAAATAAAATGGATACCCGAATTATTTAGGATACATGTCTTTTATATTATGTCTCAGTTATACTTTAGTTTTTTTTTTTTTTTTATAGAACAATTATACCTTGATTTTAACACTAAAAAAATCAAACCTTCATGTTAAAAAAAAAAATCATAATTTCACGCTTTGCCCAGTCCTGGTGAATATAATTATTTAATTTCTAAATAATTGATTTTAAAATTATAATTAAAGTAATAATAAAATTATAAATTGAATATATTTTAAATTTCAATGTATATAATAAGGATTTTTACTTCAATAGTAAAATTGCACAGTTTTTAAAATACAAAATATCATTTTTTTTTCTAAAATGCATACATATAATAAATACTTAAAATAATATAAAACAATACTAGGAAAGTAATAAGTTCCATGAAAGTGTAATTTCCAGAAACTTTCTAAGAAGTAGAGCATTTTGAATCTTCTAGGAAGGAACATAGTAATTACAATTGAACAATTAAATGAATGGCTAGCATTTAGTCAGCAAATTAAATGAAGAAAACTACAAAGTCATCAGAAATATAATTTCAATTCCAAACTTAATGTGGAAGGCAACGTATAATCATAGAAACTGACAAAAGCTTTTAGTTAAATTGACAGCAATTCTTGATTATTAATGCTCTTCTTGGCTGGTAATTTGTGTTCAAGAACAGGTCGTGTCAATTTACATGTATAATAGAAAAAATTACTGATCTAAATACAACTTGTTTAATTAATTGTGTCAAAATACTTAAACCTAATAAGAATATATTTATTACATAGATTACATAATATAACTTGTGTAACCTGTTTAAATTAATAAGTTATTACAAATCTCATATGATATGACACGTTTAACCTATATGACATGTTTAACTTGTTTAATATAATAAGACAAATATTAAGCGACAAAATCAAAATAGATAAAAATCACCTAAATATTCACAAATCATCCAAATAAAATTAGATGAGATTATTAGGATTTTGTTTAGCTCTTTATATTTGTGTCCTATGAATGAAACTACCAGTTTTAATATGTAAATGACACAGGTCATAATAGATTTAAATAGGTCAAAGTAAACTTGTTAACCTATTAATTCTATTAAAGAAACAGATTATTTCGTGCTTTATCAAATTAAGTAGATCAAACAATTAAATTGTTATTTTTAAAGTGTAATAAATAAATTTATGCTAAACTGAAACCTGTTAATTATGTGTAAAGTTGATTTTTTTTTTTTTAAATCATTGTTTGTATTTGGCATGTTGTCTAGTTCTGTTTAAGATGCTTTCATTAAATTTCAGGTTAAGAACTGTGTACGTAATTAAGTTTTTATTTTTCTTTCATTCAACTGACTGTAATTTTTTATCATCAAATTATTGACTTAATTAATAATTAAATTGCTATATAAAATCTATATTTATATACATTATAAAATCTACCTTAGAAATTAAATTTCGTTATTACAATAATTAATTCTTAATATAAATTAGAGAACTAATGAAGCAAATTATTGTTCGAGTTCATGAATAATTATTTAATTTTTTTTAATAATTGATTTTAAGATTATAATCTATCCATATATTTATCTATATTAAAGCTAAAGTAAAGAGAATGAGGCCCTCTTTTTGTTTGGTATTTTTATTTATCTTTTTTTAGGAATTTTGAGTTTTTTTTTTATAATTTTTCTACATTTTGATTAGACTAATTAATATATTTTTAAATTTAAAATAAATATTTTAATATAATTATTAATTATGATATTAAAAATATAACTATATTGATTATATTTGTATACTACTACTTTTGTATTTTGTGGTTCCTAGTTATTGAATACAATGAAATATTGATTTATGAATTTTTGTTTCTATTTATTTTTTTCGTGAATTTTGAGGAATTTAAAATTAATATTTCTGTACAATGGTTTATTATGAGATTAGAAATATAACTACATTGATTATATTCACTATATATTATTATTTTTCTATTTTATAGTCTTTAATATTTAAAATTTTTAATTATTAGTTACAATGAAAAAGAAAAATTCTTTAGAAATTTTTAGTTCTTTTATTTTAATTGGATCAAAGATATTTTTTAAGTTTAAAAGTTAATATTTAGTTATAATTAACTATGAATTTGGAAATCTAATCATATTTAACCATATTATTAACTATTAAAAATTCATTATATATTACTATTTTTCTATTCTGTGATTTTTAATATCTAAATTAAATTTCATAAATTGTTGCATTATTTTATTTTTTGAAACTTCTGAGTTTTTTCTTTATTTTTTATATTTTAATTGAATAAATTAAGATATTTTTAAGTTTAAAAGTTAATATTTATTATAATTAATTACAACTTTGGAAAATCAGTAATGTAATCATATCATTAAGTATTGAAAATCTATTGTATATTATATTTTTTTTATTTTATAATTTTTAATATTTAAAATTTTAATTATTATCTTATTTATAGTATTGCATTACAAGAGATTTTGTATTCATGCACTATTTATGAACACTTAAAAATGATTATTATATAATTGCAATTCTTTCATCGGAGGTTATTATGAATGCGTTCCATTAAAATCTGTTGGATATATTGTAAAAAAAAAAAAAAAAAATTTATTGGATATTATATAAGTTTGCAAATGTTTCTCAAAATTAAATTTTAACAAACAAAATGAATTGCAATACAACATATAAAGCACAATGTTTGTTGATATCAAAGCAGTTGTATTTAAAAAAAAAAAATGAAAGATAAAATTTAAAATAAGTAAAAAAAAAAGTAAAATTAAAAAGTAAAAGTTCTTTGTGCATTTTAAAAAAGTTCTTTGAGCATTTAAAGTGTGGAAAAAGATAATAAAATACTTAATAAATGTACTATATGTCCTATTTAACAGAAATATTTAACTATCTCTATCCTTTATGTCTGATCTTATTTTATATTTATATTCAGTATTAATTAGGAGTGAGCACTATTAAATTTGAATCGAATAAATTAAATTAAATATTTTAATTCAATCATTTAGTTTAATTTTTAAGATAATTTAGTTCAGTTTAGTTTTACATTTTAAGAATTTCAGTTCAATTTGATTTTAAAGAGAAAAAATTGATTGGACCGAACCAAACTGAATTGTTTTATTATTTTTAAATTGAGTTATTTTTATAAAAAATTTATGAATTATATATAATTTTATATATATAAATTGTTTAATTTCATTGATTAATAATTATTAAGTTCAAATTAAGGTCAAAATCAGACTAAATAATTTAAAAATGAAGTCTAAATTAAAAAAAAAATAAAAACTCAAAACTAACCAGTTCGAATCAAATCGAACTAAAATAGAGCGGTTCGGTTCAATTTTATTTTTCATTCATTTTGATTCGATTTGATTTCTAAAATACAATAATTCGATTAATTTGAATTTTAATGATTCGGTTCAATTTAATTCGATTTAAACCGAATGCTCAAACATAGTATTAATAAATATACATTCATTAAAATATAAAATAAAATTATTATATTCTTAAATATTTATTAAATAATCTAACAATATAATTTTTATAATTATTCGCGCATTGCATGAAAATTCGATTAGTTAAAATAATAATAAAATTTTAGTTTGAATATATTTTAAATTTAATATATGCTATAAGAATTAATCTTCAATAACATAAACGCACAGTTTTTAAATTTTTTCTAAAATGCACGACATGTAATAAAAACCTAAAATAATATAAAGCAATACATGTGAAATTATGCATGCATATTCTTCTAGAAGGAACATATTAATTACTAATGAAAAATTAAAGAAATTGGTGCCATTTAGTATCTGTTTGGCATTGTGTTTGGAGATTAAAATTGTATTAAATTGTATAATTTTAAATGCTATTAAAAAAATAATTGAAAAAAAAATTATTTTATTATTTTAGTATTCTATTACTAAAATTTATTAAATTTAATTTTAAATTATTTTTTAATACTCACTAATTAATATATTTAAAAAAATAAAATTTTTAATAATAATTCTAATTCAAACAGGACTTAGTCAGCAAAATAAAAGCAAAAAGCTATAAACAAAGTCATCTGAAATTTCAATTTCTTTCCCTGTGTCTTCTTTGCATATGCAACCCCACCCCACCCTATACATGTAAATTTGACTTATTTCGCTGTAGGCCAAGCCTTTAATTAAATTCAAGCAATTCTTGATTATTAATGCTCTTGTCTATATATGATGATAACAAAGTTGATTTTTTTTTAATCATTGTTTGTACTTGGCAGTGTTCTCTAGTTCTATTTATGATGCTTTGAATAAATTTCAGGTAAAAACTGCGTACGTAATTAAGTTTTTATTTTTCTTTTATTCAACTACCTATAATTTTTTTTTATTATCAAATTATAGACTTAATTAACAATTAAATTGATATATAAAATTTTGGTTTCAGTTTTATTATAGGCAATTTCAGTATGGTTCCTAGTCTAATTTCCGTTTTATCCCAAAAATTATAACATTTTTTTGTTTATTTTAAAATCGAGAATGCAATCTTAAATTTCTAATATGAAAACAATAATAAAAAATAATAATACTTGTCACGACCCAACCTATGGGCCGGACTGGCACTAGGACCTGGGCTAGCCTAAAGCCCCCGAGTTAATTTTGACAAATAAAATTTATATTTTTTAAAAAAATAATATATATACACGTTAAAGCTTGTATAATATATATATTTCATGCAATGAAATGTTAAATGAGGGTAAGTAGCTCGACTGGCATAGATTCTTTATATATGTATATATATATTTTCGTTGATTTAAAAAGTGGATGAGGGCTAATAGTCCGATTGGCACATGCTCCCAAGCATAAGATAGAGGTTTTAGGGTTCGATCCCTCCATTTGTCTCTTTTTTTTTTCTTTTGTGATTCTTTATAATTATTTTCATTCCAAAATATAATATTAAATTATGATGATTGTAAGTATTTTTAAATCCTAATTAACATTTTTCCTTAAAATTATAATATAACAAATTTTTAGATTTAAAATTATAAGATATATAAAAATCATTTATTTATATATTCCTAGTTTTACAGTATTAACACCACTTCACTACTATTAGAATAATCACCTATACAACGATCAATCGTTAAATCAACATCACTGCTACAATCACCACGTATACAATATTATCACGATTATCATCACTAAATCATTGTTTTTAATTTAAATATAGAGGGAGCTAGTTAAAGATATTTAGAGAATGATAGAAATAAAAAGAGCTATAGACAGAGATATTAAGATTATCATATATATAAAGATAAATAAAGGGAGAGAGATATATATAAATGTATAAATCAATATGTGTTGATTTTGAAATGTATAAATCAATATGTATTGATTTTGAAATAACTCTTGTGTGTGTGTGTGTGTGTGTGTGTATACAAAAATTTATCGGATGAGAGCTAATAGTCCGATTGGCATATGCTCCCAAGCATAAGGTAGAGGGTTTAGGATTCAATCCCTCCATTTGTCCCTTTTTTTTTTTTCTCTTTTGTGATTCTTTATAATTCTTTTCATTAAAAAATATAATATTAAACTATAATAATTGTAAGTATTTTTAAACCCTAATTAACACATTTCCTTAAAATTATAATATAACAAATATTTAAATTTAAAATTATAAGATATATTTATATATATAAATCATTTACTTATATACATCTAGTTTTATAGTATTGACAACACTTCACTACTATTAGAATAGTCACATATACAACTATCAATAGTTAAATCAGCACCACCGCTATAATCACCACGTGTACAATATTACCACCATTATCATCATTAAATCATTGCTTTTAATTTAAATATAGAGGGAAATAGTCAAAGATATTTAGAGAATGATAGAAATAAAATGGGTTTTAGATAGATATATTAAGATTATCATATATATAAAAATAAATAGAGGGAGAGAGATAAAGATGTGGAGAGAGAGATATAGAAATGCATAAATCAATAAATCAACACATATTAATTTATGCATTTCTATATATTTCTCTCTACATCTTTATCTCTCTCTTCCTCTATTTATCTTTATAGATATGATATATAGGAATGTATAAATCAATATATGTGTTGATTTTGAAATCAACACATATATTGATTTATGCATTTCTATATATCTCTCTCCACATCTTTATCTCTCTTTCCCTCTATTTATCTTTATATATATATATGATAATCTTAATATCTCCATCTATAATTTATTTTATTTCTATCATTCTCTAAATATCTTTGACTATCTCCCTCTATATTTAAATTAAAAACAATGATTTAATGATAATAATTGTGGTAATATTGTACACCTGGTGATTATAGCGGTGGTACTGATTTAACTATTGATCGTTGTATAAGTGATTATTCTAATAGTAGTGAAGTGATGTTAATACTATAAAACTAGATGTATATAAGTAAATGATTTATATGTATCTTATAATTTTAAATCTAAACATTTGTTATATTATAATTTTAAGGAAAAGTGTTAATTAGAGTTTAAAAATACTTCCAATTATTACAGTTTAATATTATATTTTTTAATGAAAAGAATAATAAAGAATCATAAATAAAAAAAAAGGGCAAAGGAAATATTCAAACCCTGAACCCTCTACCTTATGCTTTGGAGCATGTGCAATCGGGCTATTAGCCCTCATCGTCTTTTCAAATCAACGAAAATATATATATATACATATATAAAGAATGTATTGTGTTAAGTGTGCTTATAAATGGAAAAAAAAATAATATCTAATATAGAGATGGCTCAAACCTTGAACAACGTTGAGATGCATGCTTCTATGCCAATCAGGCTACTTGTCCTCATCCAACATTTTATTGCATTAAATATATATATTATACAAGCTATAATGTGTGTGTTTGTATATATATATATAATATTTTTTTCAAAAATATAAATATTATTTGTTAAAAGTGTATATCATGTCAAGTAATATTTATTTTTACATTTATATCTATCTATATCCATATAATTTGTAAGTAAATGATTTAAATAACGATAATAGATAATAGTGGTGATTGTAAACCGTGGTGATTTGAGTGTTTATGGAGTATATATGATTTAAAATATATATAGTGAAATTTATATCATATTTTAATATTTTATATACTGAAAAAATATAAATATAAATAGTTGACCGTCACCCTACCTACACTAATCAACCACCGCCATCATTATCACTGTAACACCACTATCAAATTTCAAACCAATTTTAATATATATGATACTTACTTTAATATCAATATTTATTGTTATAATATTTAATTTCATTTTTGAAATGCTATTTACTTCATTTCAATTAATATATATCAAATTTATATCATATTTCAAGTTAAAAAAAATAAATATAACTTATAGGATAACTTATCATTAAAAATCAATATATCTTATCTTATAACAAATATATTATATGTAATAACTTATAGTATACAATATCTCTAAATTTGTATGTTTCCCATAGCATTAATTTTTAGAGTTCCAACAGCTACTAGCATCTTAATTTGACATTGGAAAATATTGTTTGGTGAGTAGATATTAAATGAAGAGATTTTATAGTCAAGTGGCTTATAAATGAGCTAAATGGCTCACAAGTCACCATAAATGGCTCATTTATTAAAAGGGTAAAACAATAATGAATTTTAATTTAATTACTAATATACCATTTTGAGCTTGCTCAATTTGAGCCGTGTAGTATTTTTGTAATTAAAATTTAATTTTGCATAGTGCTTTGAGTAATGAAGCCTGCACCTTCGGCCATATCTGAAGTTTGGCACTAAAAATTTTCTAAAAAATTAATAATATAACTTTATTAAATTCTTATTATTAACTACAGTTAACTATCAATTATCAATTATTAACTATTAATTGTATTCAACGGTTAAACTAATTAGATTCTTAATCCCTATCCCTTAATCTTTAATGGTTTAAGTTTCTAGTCTAACGTCGGCACAAGTCTTGGGAAGAATTTATACTCCAGTTACCACCTTCGCCAAAGGCTCGCCAATTTTTTAATATTATTAAAATGCTGCAGTCCTCAAATATTTAATTAATTATTCTTTAATTTTTATAAACATGTATAATAAAAAATAATATAAACAGTAGACAGATGGGGGAGTACGACCCTAGGCAAGTTTATAGATCATAACCCCCAGTTGCTAGCAGATTCAAGTATTTGCTGGAGAGACTTATGTAGAGAGCAATTAATTGCAACGCATTCAATGCAAATAGATTTGGTTGACCTTTACTGGTCAATGGTTTTGTAATATGGAATATAAAAAAAAATCCACCATAAATCACTCACATAGGATATAATAATATTTATATTAATTTAAAAAAATCGGTCATCTTAAGAAAGCATTTAAATGAATCATTTAATAAAAAAATATATTTTATTTTATATTAATTTATTTTTATTTGGTCCGCTGGCTTTAATCCAATAGCAAAGACAAAATAAATCTGGGGCTATATCCCCAATTCTATTCTCCTCTCCATATACCTATCGACAAAACAAAAAATTTTACTATTATTCGATTTTATAATTTTTCTACATATTCGATTTGAAAGTTATTAAATTTTTCTATTTATATTTCTCATTATAGAAAAAAAAAATAGCAAGGATGAAATATATATATTAAATATATGATATTAATAATTTTAGTTAATTTAAAGTGTCGGCTATTCTATTTAGCAATATATGTTTTCACCATAAGTGCATTGCCAATGTATTAATTGGTTGGCTCTATGGAAGTTTGGAGGGTTCGATCTTCGTGAGATTTTAAAATAAATTTCTTGGGGCCAATTTTCCAAAGCTACATCATGAGTATGGGTAGGGGTATAGATGGGTCGTTTCATATATTTTATTAAATTAAATTAAAAAAATTAATTTTAATAATATTTAAATTAAAATTAATAAATTAAATTATAAAATCACATATATTTAATTTTCACATTAACCGATTATGCTTAATTTAGACAGTTTTTACTTAATTTAATATTTTTTTAATTTTTATAATTCAACTATTATTAAATTATATATATTATATATATATATATATTAATTAAAAAATAAAATATTAATTTAAGAGATATTATTCAATAAAAATAAATAAAAATCTAAAAATAAAATAAGATTATTTTAAAATTTACAACGTTGTGCATGTTATATATAATAATTTTTAGATGAAATTAAAATTTAATTTAAAAATAATATATCTGTATTGAAAAATCATAGCACAAAGGCATTGGATTCCATTGAATGAAGGTTGCAACAAATGACAGAATCTTGATGAAAGATGCAATAAGGGGGTTGCTTCTGCTAATGCCAATTTGTGATTAGTTGGGCTCAAAGTCAACCTTAATATTCAAATAATTTATTATTAAAAAATGGCATATGTATATAAGAAGAAATCATGAAAATAATATAAAAATGTTTCCTTAACATGATGAAATTTACCATTTTCATTTCTAAGATTGAAGCCAAGTCGGAGATAGATTGTTTTTATTAAATATATACATTGTGCGATCAAATTAGAATCGTGTAAGTCATCATTTTTATACGGTTTCACAATTTATTTATTTATTTATTATTTTTTATTATTACATTTATTTAATTCACAAATTACCAAATTTTAAAATAAATGTTTAAAAAATGTAGTCAAGAATTACAACTATTGCATGACGTATAAAATAAATTATTTATATGTGATTGAAATTTTGTTGAGAATTCTTGTTCCACATAAAAAAATATATAAAATGAAAGGGTAAAATATAAAGGGTAAAATATCTATACGTATTACATATATTCACATCTTATTATATATAGATAAATTTTAATTATTTCAATAATGAAATTTTTATTAAAAAGTTTGAGAGTTAAAAAGTAATAAAAATAAAATATAAAATATTAATAAAAAATTTTAAATATTATATTATTTTTATATATTAAAATTAAAAAATATATATAATTAAAATTATTAATTACTATGTGCATTAGCACAGATAATTAGGGCTGAGCATAATTTGATTCAAACCGAAAAATCGAATCGAACCGAGTCAATTCGTTTCAATTGGTTTGATTTTAAAATTTAATCGGTTCGGTTCGGTTCGGTTCGGTTTTATATTATAAAAATTTCGATTATTTCAGTTCGGTTTGATTTTAAAGAGAAAAAAATCGGTAAAACCGAATCGAACCGAATTGTAATTTATATACTTAAATCAAACTAAATCGAACCGAATCGATTTTTGAATTGATTTATTTTTTATGGAAAATTTAGGAATTATAT
The DNA here is from genome assembly GCF_030052815.1 of Hevea brasiliensis. Lineage (NCBI taxonomy): Eukaryota > Viridiplantae > Streptophyta > Magnoliopsida > Malpighiales > Euphorbiaceae > Hevea > Hevea brasiliensis. The sequence continues at coordinate 10,539,373 of NC_079506.1, forward strand.
TTAATTTTATATATATTAATTGTTTAATTTCATTGATTAATGGTTATTAGGTTCAAACCAAAGTTAAAATCATACCAAATAACTTGAAAATCATGTCTAAATTAAAAAATCAATAAAAAATCAAACCGATCGGTTTAAACCGAAATGAATCGAAATATAGCGATTCGGTTCAATTCGATTTTTCAATAGGGGCAGGTGGAGTTGGGCTAATATTGAGCACATCACAATCACCTAGATCAAGACTTGGAAACAACTTTTTGGAGGAGTCAGTGAAAAATAGAGAGTCAGTATTGACAGAGTGATGAAATTTGGAAAGAGAAGAGAACATAGTATTGTCCTAAAATGTAACATGATGAGAGATGCGTAACTTATTAGAAACAGGATCCCAACAACGATACCCTTTGTGTTCAATGCCATAACCAAGAAAACAACATAGACGAGCACGGGGTTCTAATTTGGTATGTTCATGAGGTTGTAAAAGAATAAAAGAAATACATCCAAAAGGTTTAAGGATGGAATAGTCAGGAGGTTGTCCAAAAACTTTTCAAAAGGAGATAAATTATGAAGAACGTTAATAATATAAACAGCATGAAGAGCTGCTTCTCCCCAAAATTTTTCTGGACATGAGGCAGAAAGAAGAAGAGTACGTACAGAATCAAGAATATGGCGATGCTTGCGTTCAGCTCGCCCATTCTGTTGAGAGGTGTGAGGACAAAAACGTTGAATAACGGTGCCTTATTGACTAAGAAACTGAAGTAAAGAAGAATCCCGATATTCCATGGCATTGTTTGTTCGGAGAATTTTAATGTCACAAGAGAACTGAGTTTTAATCATTTTTGCAAATGTGATGTAAATTTATCTATTACAATAATAGAGTTCATTTTTATAAGATAATATAGAGGATGCATTATCAATGGACAAAGATTTTAATGATTAAAAATGTGCAGGCAGAATAGAACAATATTTCACTATTTCCTTTTCTCAGACCATGCCATCACCCGACTGGGGTTTATAATTACTATACTATCTCTTGCCCTTTTTGACCATCCACCACCCATCCAGAAAACGATTATTGGTTGGGTGGCTTGCTTTATGGGATTTTTCTTAGCTGCATCGGGTTTATCATGAATGATACAAGATATACAATGGAGTCTATCTATTAAATATATGAATTCAACATAGTTATAATCTTTTTTATTTAGGTTAAAATCGATTTATCATGAATTTAAAATATAATATGTATGATGAGATTTCTCTATTAAATGAGTCTAAACATATATTGTTGTTTATTAAATTTACAGTGAATCAAATTTAAAAAAAACAAAAAACAAAAAAGTTTTTCACCCTGAGGTTTCACCAAGAAAATGCAGTTTTTATAATGGTACAATTTGGATTATCATTGATAAGGATTTATGTGTTTTATGTGTTGTAATTCACATAATGGTGACACATGTGATTGTGAAAATTCTGAAAAATTAGAATTTTCATGATAGGACAAAATGTCAGCTCAATCATTTTCTTCTCTATGGATTGGTTCATTGGAAAAATTAGTAATGTAGTTGTCACTTGAAAAGGAGACCTCACCTACTTGATCTTTGTCACATGCTGTATGATGAATTTTGCATACGCAACTCAACTTCAACCTCATTTACCCTAATGTACAATTCCTCTTATCAGTCCTCCTCATGGCCTGTTAGAAGTTTACAACTGAAATGGGTGCTTTGCAGGTTGTTCAACTATGGTGTTGGGATCCATTTGCTTGAATCAGATAGAGTCTTATCAAAGAAAGGTAAAATAAATCCAAAAGATAACCACATTTCCTTCCAATGCTCAGACATGGATCTTGTTGTTAAAAAACTAGAGGAGAAGAACATTGAGTATGTGACAGCAGTTGTGGAAGAAGGTGGCATTACAGTTGATCAGCTCTTCTTCCATGACCCAGATGGCTACATGGTTGAGATCTGTAATTGTCAAAATCTCCCAGTTCTTCCCCTTTCTTCATGCCCTTTCAAGCTACCTAAAGCCAATGGAAGCCTTACATCATCACCAACATATTATGGTATGTATTAAATTCATTCTAGATTTTGTCTAAATTAAAACTGTCAAAAACTGGATTATAACATTTTTGAATGAAAATGCAGGGAAGAGAAGCTGGGAGATGGCTTGTTCCGGAGGTGTTGCGTCTCTGATGATGGATAACTTGGTGGTGGACATGATGGACATTTCGATCTAAGGGATTGGAAGGGTGACCAATGCAAGTTTTGATTCAGTACTCTGAAAAAATTGTTTTGTATACATTTGTGTAAAGAAATAATGTGAGAAAAATTGAAGTGGTGGGGTTAGCTTTTGGTTTTGTTTGTTAAGGAGTTTCTCAAGTTCCATTGAAACAGTATGCTTCTTAAATTTGTTTGATCTGTGTCTACTCCATCTCTCTCTATCTCTCTTTTTCTCTCACACTATCTCTTCCACCCTTTTTGTTCTTATTTTTTTCATCCCCTTTTGCAGTGTTGTGAACAATGAACTTGAGAATACAAGTTACAAGAAAAAGAAAATATAAAATTATGGAATTGATGAAGAGTTGTAATGCAGTATGGCAAGATAATTCTATTTGGGAAATTAACAATTGGGGAACTAATGAGGAATACTGCCAAAGGCCTGTCATTTGAACATGATCAACTCATTTTTCAGTTCACAGTACTATATTACAATTGTACAAAACATGCTTGACAGAGTCAAATTTGAAAGTTTGTGATCTACAAGTAACCATCTCTTTTGGTCAAAATATTTTCAGAATATTTTTTTTCAATTACAACTGGCCATGTACGTACAAGGGAGGTTGGGAGAGAATTTTTGTAGAGTTGGATAGAATATAAAGAAAAGACTTAATAGATGCTATGATACCAGAAACCATCAATTGTTTACAGTCATTCACCCAAGGAGATGACAACAAAAACATCATCAAGGGGCCATTTTCTTGGTTTTGACTTCTCTGGAGGGTTAATTATCACATGATCTGCATTTGAAAGGCGATACCAAATCACAATTTCGTTTCTTTGACGTCCCCTGATTATTGTTTCGTAAAAAGAAAGCTCTTCCTAGTCAAATAGATCGAATTCTGCAGGTTTAATACACATCTCATTCCCCTGCAAATGAAAAACCAATAACGTATACATGTAAAATTTAATGTTATGCCTAGTTGTGTAAGATCTGAAAGGGGCATAAAACAGGGAGAAAAAAGGTGGTCAGGAGGAGCAAGAAAAACAAGTCTGGGAATGAACAGTACCTCCACAGCAACGAATTGTCTAGAACACGATTTTTTTGCTTGTCTTCAGCCAACATTGCCAGTGCCATACTCACCAGTTGATTTGGTAACACAATCATTGATTCTGGACACTGAGACCAGGTTTCCAGTCCAAGAATCCAGGATTTCGCCAATGATTATTGATTTGTCAGAAGCTTGCTCCATTTCACCGATCCAAGAGCTATGAGAGAACCCAGAAAGATTTAAAGATGTTGACTTTGTATAATCTCTATAAGGGAGACGCTTTGACTGCAATCCATGAGGTAGGAAGAGAAGGCTCTTATCAATAATCAGATTACTAAACATACACATGCAATAGAACTGATTCTAAATCTAAAAGCAAATTCACTTTTGCCACAGTTACGGAGATGTGTGGCAAAAACAGAAACAAAATTCTTTTGGTACTTGTACATTTCCAACCTTAATATCCCCCGTGTTCTATGACACCTTATCGCAAGTACTTTCATCAGTTTCAACATAGGCGTGCACATGACAAAATAAGTAGCTCAAAATAGTTATGATGTTGCAGGTGTTTCATGGTTAAGCGAACATTTCAACATTGTTAACATATGGAATACTGGAGGGAAGTAGCTTTCTGTAATGAAGCTTCAGCATTACACATTTAATGCTTGGATTTCAGATATGACCGTTTGCAACTAAGGTGAGTACTCTAAAACAAGAGGTATGGTCAGAGCTTTTATTTGAACAGTGGCATGAAAGGATACTTCTGAACAAAATTCCTTGAGCTTTATTGAACTAATTACCAACCAGTGACCACTGGCATTAAAAAGTATTTCAGGTCCATCCTCTGGGCTGCCCTAGGCAATGCTACTTTCATTTGGTGTCCCTTTTGCCAATAGGTACTCTCAAATGGTAAAACAAGGAGTGCTCTTCTTTGTCTGGGGGAAGAAAAGAGAGAGTGGGGGAGCTAAGGGGATTCTTGTTTGGAAGAAAGTGCTAATGATAATGTATTATAAGGGAGATAGTGAATTATTCTTGTTTAGCTGGCACACAAATTTTATCCACAATCAGTTCAGTCAATTGACCCCCGTATCTACTGAAGCTTATTTCCTTCCAAATACTTCCTGTGACCTAACATGGGATTCAGTGACTTCTATTGAAGAGTAATCTTTATCTGGCAAGACCTCCTAAATTGTAGCTATTGTTTGAGATCCTAATTTGATCATCTCTAATCTCATGGTAAACTAAAGTAAAAGAAATGATGGTGATGAGACTTACAGAATTAAAAGTCTCTAGAGAAAGACTCTCCAAATGTCATCTGATGACAGCATTTTCCTTGCGTTGAAGAAGTTTTATGCTCTACAATCCATGCATATCAAGTCCACTATCAGTAAGCTTCTTTCGTCTTTCTTTTTCTAAGACCACTATCATGCAAATGACATCAATTAGCCACTTTCAAATCCATTGAACAGAAATTGACATGAAGGTAATATTAGAACAGCATACTGCATACCATTATCATTCACCTAAGGAGATGACAATAAAAACATCATCAAGGGACCATTTTCTTGGTTTTGACTTCTCTGAAGGGTTAATTATTGCAAGATATGCATTTGCAACACGATACCCAATCACAATTTCATCTCTTTGATGTCCCCTAATCATTATTTCATAAAAACAAAAGCTCTTCCGGGTGAAATAGGTAGAATTTGCAGGTTTAATACACATCTATTTCCCTACAAATGCCAGCCAATTAGATACACATAAAAAATCTAATATTAAGCCTTGGAATCTGAAACAATAAACCAGTTGATCTGCAAGATCTGAAAGGGGCAGAAAAATGGGAAATAAAAAGGTGGACAGGAGGAACGAATAAACAGTACCTCCTCAGCAAAGAGTCCCTCTAGATCACGATTTATTTGCTTTTCTTCAGCAACCATTGCCAGTACCATACTCACCAATTCATTTGACTGATTCTGGACACAGAGACCAGGTTTCTAGTCCTAGCATCCAGGTTTTCACTAATGATTATTGGTTTGTCAGAAGCTTGCTGCATTTCACGAATCCAAGAGCTAGTACAGAACCCAGAAAGATGTAAAGATGTTGACTTTGTATCTCTACAAGGGAGATGCTCTGGCTGAAATCCATGAGATAGGAAGAAAAGGCTCTCATCAATAATCAGATTACTAAACTATAAACATACACAGACCATAGAACTGATTCTAAATCTAAAAGAAAATTCACTGCTACCCCAATTACAGAGGTGCATGGCAAAAGCAGATGCAAAATTCTATCGGTACTTGTACATTTTAAGCCTAAATATCCTCCATGCTTATAAAACCTTATCCCACTAAGTGCATCAGTTTCAAAATAGGCATGCGCATGACTTGGAACAGAAATTTCTTCAGTTCTCTAATTATATAATGCAAAATTTTGCACCCAATGATTTTTCTGCACAATCAATTGGGTCAATTGACCTCTGTACCTAGTAAAGCTTATTTCCTTATGTAGCCTGACATAGGATTCGGTGACATCTATTGGAGTCTTAATCTTCATATGGCAAGTCCTTCTAAATTCTAGCTGTTGTTTGAGATCTTAATTTGATCATCTTTAATCTCATGGTGAACTGAAGTAAAGAAATGATGGTGATGCCACTTACAGAATCAAAAGTAAAAGTCTCTACAGGAAGACTCTCCTAATGTTGTCTGATGACAGCATTTTCCTCACAGTGAACAAGTTTTATGCTCTCCAATCCACAAATATCAAGTCCACCATCAGTAAGCTTCTTTTCCCTTTCTTTTTCTGGGAGCTCATTGAACATCCAGAGTTCAGAACCTGGACCAAGGAATGCCTCTAGAACCTGAGAAATGACAGAAAAAACAAAAATAATCTATAGTGACGTAATATTTAACCATTTCTTTTGTTTCTTAGTCATGCAAATCACATCAATTAAGCCACTTTCAAATCCATTGAACAGAAAGGGACATGCAAACTTCAATGCTTTTATTACCAACATCATCTCTGTTGCTACAAAGTTTTATGAAGGTTAATATTGTATTCCTTCAATTAAAAATCCATATTTACGAAAATTAGAACACAAACTACATATATCTGTGTTTAGTGACCATGCTGACTGTGACCAAGTAAATGCTCAACTCAGCTAAACAATTGCACACAGCTTTTTTCACATTTTCTTCCTCCGATCTTTCTAACCTTCAAAGTATTCCAGCATTGACATTTATTAACTTTTCCATTTCAATTCTAATTTATATTCCAGCAACCAGAATAAAATTGTTTCAAGCATTTGAACACAAATTGAATGCACCCTAAAACCTTTGTAAATTATAGAACATACCTCTAGTTGTCTGACTTTACTCCCCAGGTGATTTGAATAAGATACAGATGATATACAAATGCAAATTACCTGCAACAGAAGATTAGCAACAAAATCATTAGCAACACAATATACATTCAAACAATTCAATTCAATTCTTACATTATATATACCCAAAAAAAAAAAAACTGTTAGAACGTACAAAATAAAAGCCCAAAGAATGTCTCAATCTCCGACTGCTCCCGGAACCAGACTGAGTCACAGAACTCGGCCAGTCACCAAAACTTGACTCGCCGCCGTTTTCACTTCCTTCTCTACCTTTAGTTTCTCCTCTTTCACTTTCACTGAAATACTCGAGACACTTCCAGGTCCCTTCTTCTCCTCCACCAGCTTCTCCTTACTATTACCGCCACTACCACGCCGACCCTTCACTGTTACCCGAGTCCCCGCCACATAAGGTCCGAGAAACGACCGGTACACCCAGTCCCGACCAGAGAAGCTACTATCGCTAATGCTACTACCACTAATATGAGCTGAAGACTCATCGTCGTTGCCGACAAAGATGCAGAGATTGGGAAATGGAGAGCGGAGGGGAGGGAAAGGGAACGCAGCAGAGATCCGGCCGGGGAAGTGAGTAGGGTTTGGTTGCAAGCCTCCTCTTCCTTTTCTTCTTCCTTATAATTTATCCTTCTTCTCTTAATGTTGTTATCCTTTTCTTCTTCCAATCTTTGAAAAGCCGGTTGGTGTTCCTCGTCATCCTGATGCTCTTCATTTCTGCTCCTCTTTCTACTATATATAGGATGGATCCCACACTTAATTATCTTCACCCTATATTCTCCGTAGTGAAATGAGGTCTTCACCCTATCTTCTCCGTAGTGAAATGAGGCCTCAACTATACACTTTTCATCAACAGATTCGAATTTTTTATTATCGAGCCAAAGCGACATGTGTTCTGATGAAAAGTCAAATCGATGCAATGAATTTATGGTTGATAAAAGATAGCGATGCGAGAAATCATAGCGATGCCTATGTCCAGATTCGTCTATGAAATCCACTCTACATGTAAAAGATTGCTGAATATCATTTTTGGGATGAACAATAGCGCAGAAAGAGAAGGCAATTAAGTGACGAAGGTCAAGTTCGAATGAAAGCGAGGATCCAATTTTATTCTTATATCTCATCCATTCTGGTACTTCACCTCCCACCATAAATAATCCAACATCCTGACCCAACAGATGCGTTTCAATAACATCCTCAATAACTTTCTTCTTATCCTCCAAATTGAAGCAATTATCAAACTGAAGAAGTTTCGATTTCAAAAATCCACGAGCATGATCTTCGAAAAGGAATGAAGTTGATGCTGACTTCAGAGAGGTGCACTCTGATGCCCTTAATTCTTTTAAGGATGATGGGAGGTCTGGTAAACGTTCAAGTCTCTCGCAACCACTTAAATCAAGAGATTCCAACTTCGATACTTGTTTGATGCTTTCTGGAAGACTCGTTAAATTTGAGCATCTAAGGAGATCGAGTGTTATAAGACATTTCAACTCGCTTATGCCGCTTGGAATACTAACGAGTCTTTTACATCCTCGCAAGGACAAATCTTCAAGTTGAGTCCGATGCTCAATTGACGAGGGCAGTTGTTCTATTCCAGTTCCCCCTAAATTTAGAAACCTTATACTACAAGGAATCTCCGGACAACATGTGACTTTATGGCACCCGTCTAACTGTAGTTTAGTAAGCTTGCTCAGATTTTGAAGAGATGGGATCTCAGTCAGACTACGACATCCACTCAAATCTAAAACCTCAAGATTTGGGGCAGTATTAGATAAGTCTGGAATCCTGATCAGGTCTTTAGAGCCGAAGAGTTCAAGTGATATCAAATTTTCAAAATGCTGTGACAAATAGAAAATATCAATAAATTAGAAGATACTTTACAAAGTAGCACAAAAAATTCTATATATGATATTACTGTATATTGGATTTAAAGAATTTTAAATATTCATAAAATGATTTTTTTAAAAAAAATATATTTTATTACAATTAAAATTGAAATTCGAAATTTCAAGAATTTAAGGCTATTTTAATATGATTGAACTAAAATTAATTGTATTGTTTTATTTATTGAATAAAACACAAATTTTATATATATGTTTCAAAATTTTCATATAACGAAATCCCTAAAACATAGTATAATATGATGGTTTTGAAATCTTGAATTTTATATATGAAGTCAAATTTACTGTATAAAAAACACAATCACTATGAGATCGAACCATATATTTGATATGATTCCAATCTAGTATCATCAAATTTTCAAAGGGCTATAACAAATAGAAAATATCAATAAATTAGAAGATAATTTACAAACTGTAATTATAATTTTATAAAGTAGAGCAAAAAATTGTACCTTATCTCCATGCCATAGTTGCCTGAGTTTGCTACCAGTCATATGAAGTTCTACGAGATTCTTTGGGCAAAAATTTGATGGCAAAGATGTCAAAGGGTAATAATCCCATTCAAGATATCTTAGCTCTTGTGGAAGAAATTCAAGGTTGTTAGGAAGGAGCACTTGTCCTTTCAAATATTCAGACGATCTGACTATGAGCATTCTAAGCTTGCACATCTTCGTGAAGGCCGTGGGACTTAGCTTCAAATCATCTATTGTAGAATACACATCAAGAACTATGGCTTCAACACTTTCAGTTCCCTAATAAAAAAACAATAAAAAAGACTATTGATTAATAGTTTATTTGTCATGAGAGCTACAATTCTTATAAAATTCAAATATGATAATGAAAGAGGTTTCATTGCTTAGTTTACCGTATTTGTTGTAAATACATGATCAATATCTTCATAATTCCACAACCTACTGCGTCCTCCAGGCTGTTTGCATTCCTCAATGATTATATCTTTGCCCATTTGTCGTAGCAAGTCATGCACTTCTATGCGCTCACGTGAAATACTTATGAGAGATTTTTTAATTAGGCGATGTATTGCACCTTTTGGATGGAAACCACATGCTTCTAATATTCTCTCTAAACGATCTCTTCTTTTCAGATTAAAAAAACATGCAATATCAAGAAATATTTCCTTTTCATCCCTCTCTAGCCCATCATAACTTATTTTCAAAACGTCTTGAATTTTCTTCAAAGATTGGCCGTTCAATTTTTTCAATTCACCTTTCCATTCTTCTATCCCCATACCAAATAAATGAGATCCCAAAACTTTAAGAGCTAATGGATTGCCACCAGCATAGGTTATTGCCTTCTGTGATAGCTCCATGTATCCTTCATTTGGATGATTTTGCTTGAAGGCATGCAAGCTAAAGAGTTTCAAATCTTCAGAATAAGTTAATTTCTCAACCTTATATATGCATTCCTTTGGACAAAAATTTTCAAGTACTTGCTGATCTCTGCTAGTTATAACGATTCTACTTCCCACACCTCCCACACGGTGCAAATCATACTCTCCTATTAATTTTTTTAAAAGATCCTTTAAATGATCTGCATCATCTACATCATCAAAAACAATGAATATCTTCTTCATCCCGAGCCTGCTTCTAATAAAAGGACCCCAAAACAATGTGTCTTCAAGTAATTTTTTTTCTCTTAATAATGTGGTTGTTTCCCTAACCTTATCAAGAAAGCAATGACCATCAAATTTGATCTTGTTTCGACGAAATACTACTTGTGCAATAGTTGTTTTACCAATGCCTGGCATCCCCCAAATTCCTACAACTTTATTATCATTTAACAATTGTTCCACTTTTTTCACACGTGATTCAATTCCAACCAAGTTACGATTGTAAGAATCATCACTTGAAGACATACCACTAAATTTCTTCAAAACATCATTGACGATTTCCTCAACTAATTTGGCCTCATGCCTAGTCACATATGAATAACAAACACTAGTAAGTAATGATAGAAATTTCTTCAATTCGGTTCGAATCATTGGTTATATGCTATAAATTTTCTCTGTTAATCAACATTGCTTAGAACAAAAGAAACAAAAATTGTAGGAACCTAACAAAAAAAATGAATTGAACATTAATTCTAGTATCAAATGAACAACACAACATGAATTGAAATTTTAAAATAACAATTGCAAGCTAACAACAATTCTCTTCGAACAAATCACATCCCAAAAGCAATGAAGCACAAAAATTTTCAGATAAGCACAGAAGCAAAATAAAAAATAAATCAAAACCATTCGAGCTCCACCATATCACATGCCTTTAACAATAGCAACGCTGGTCTGCACCTTCTTAATTTCTCAGCCTGAGCAAGAAGAGAGTTAGGACATGGGTAGATCAACAAGAAAGGAGGCGGAATATCATGAGTTATTTGTTCTTATACCATGAGTGAGGTGGCTCATGGGTAGATCAACAAGAACAAATAGTGGCAGAGATACTATGAGTGAGGAAGAAGAGAGACGAAGCCAATGAAAGGGAAGGAAGGCCTACTAACCAAGATGAAAAATCCCTCTCAAACGAGAATGAAAAGTGACGTTTCCAAGATGATAAACAACGATGAAGGAGAAGGAGTGAGGAGGGAAGGCAACTGTATAGGATAAAAGAGGAAGAGGCTAGGATTTTGTTAAAGATGACTATATATACAAGAATATTAATGGTTGAGTTCATCTACAACCGATGACTGGAATTTAATTGGAGTTTAAGTTAAAAGAAAACAAAAACGTAGAGGTCAATATCAAACACATAACCACTAGATGATATTCAAGCACCCTACCACTAAGCTATAAATAACCCAGATGTTACAAGACTTCTAAATTTTTATATATTCAATTTTATTTGGTTCAATCGAATTTTTTCTTTCTAAAATAGAATCGAACCAAAATAATTGAAATTTTTAAAAAATAAAAACTAAATCAAATAGAATTATCGAATTAAAATGATTCGTTTCAATTTATTTAATTTAAACCGAATAGTATTTATCCCTATTTATAACTAAAATTATTAAGAAAATATAGAAAAATTAAAGATAACGTTAGGTTTATCTATATAACAATTTTAAATGCATATAAATATATAATTACATCGAATTTATATAATATATCTAAAAAAATCATAGAAAAAACATATATATAAAATCAACTCTTAGTTTAGTATGAATCTGGTATGATTTTTAATGAAAAATCAAAATTGAACCAAAATAGTGAAATAAGTTAACCAAAATATTGAAATAAGTTTAGTCAATATGGTTCTTATCAGTCTAGTATAATTTTTTGGTTCAGTTTGGAATATTGAGAGCCGTGCACAACTCTAATTAAAAGTGTCTATATTTTGATGAACTTTTTTAAAATTGAGACTTAGAAAAACTATGGTAAAGAGTAATTAAAAAGTAATTAACTTACATGATATTCCGTGAATCCCAGCCTGCCACTTTGCTTACTTCCATCAAAGCACGCTTCCATCTGTCAACCTTGGGTACACAGTCTTGAACATGTTCTCCATGCACAACAATAGCAAATGCCTGCTGAAAATTCACTCTTAGCACTTCCGTCAAAGCATGCTTCCATTTGTGTGAACAGCCTTTAACTTGTTCTCCACGCTTAGCAAGAGCAAATGACTTCCCAAAATTCCCTGTCAGGTCTTGAACATCAGTTGGATCTACATGGTAAAAAACTGGTAGGACTAATTGTCCTAAAGTTTCCTTGCATTCAAGTATCTTCACAAGCTCATCCAAGCACCATGGAGAATCTGCATAATTTTCAGAGAAAATGACAATTGAGACAATGGATTCTTCAATTATTTTTAAGAGAGCTGATGAGATCTCTTCTCCTTTATGAAGTTCTTCATCCAAGAAAGCATTGATTTGTTTTTGCTGCAAAGCAGTACAGAGATGAGAGAGAAAACCAAGACGGACATCTTTGCCTCTAAAACTAATAAAAACATCATATTTGCAGGGACGGGTTGATGAAGAAGCAGAAGCCATGATAAGCGATAAGGGACGACACTTGTGCAAATGAGTTTGAACAAGGTAATTAGTGAGAGCAAAATACAAGATATGTATATTTTGTGAGGGTGTGGTAGACTATTCCAAGACAAGAAATTTATAAACGCTAGATTTAGAAATGAAGGGGAAAGGAAGATGGGTGGAAACACCACGTTCACCTTCTACGAAGGAACACAGACTTAGCTCTAGTCCAAGTAGACATCATTTAGTGTGAACGTCCAAAGTACGTTTTTAATGGAAAATCTCTTACCTAATTCGACCAATAAAAAATTATCACCATTATTATGATTTTAATTAAAATGACAGTCATTAATTTATTGGATATGTACATCCGTTGTAGCTAGGCCGACATTAATCTAATATATTTACTTGTGTACGTAATTAAGTTTCAATTTTTCTTTTATTCAATTAATTTTGATTTTTTAAGAAATTATTGATTTAATTAAATTGTTACATAAATAACTGGAAAATGCATATTAAAGAAAGCTAGAGAATAGCATGTATGTAATTAACTTTGTAACTTTGTATTAAAGACAGTTGACCCCTTGACTTGAATGCATATTTTCAAGGAAAATTTAAGAACTTTAATTTTAAGTATAATTCTATTTTATATTATATATTTTTATTGTTCAATTTTAAAAAGAAATTTATGAAACGATGAAAATCACTTATTCTGATTTTTTCAAGTTTTTTTTTAAGACTGATTTTCCTAAACTACAACAATCCATTTCATTTATTTTAAAACACTTAAAAATCATCTCAAAAGAAAATAAAGAAATAAAAATTGTTTATTTATATATAAATTTATTTAACATTTAAATCATAAAAATAAAAATAAAATGATTACCAAATTATTAATATGTCCTTTATATTATGCCTCAATTATACCATGATTTTAATTAATACTACAAAAAGTTATACCTTCATGTTAGGAAAAATAATAATAATCATTTTTTTTAAATTAAATAGTAATAATAATCATAATTTCACGCTTTTGTGAATAATTATTTAATTTTTAAATAATTGATTTTAAAATTATAATTAAAATAATAATGATAAAATTTTAATTTGAATAATGCACAGTTTTTAATTTTTTTTTTCTAAAATGCAATAGATATGTAATAAATACTTAAAAATAATATAAATCAATACATGTCAAATTATTCATATTCTTCTAGGAAGGAACATATTGCTAATGAATAGTTAAAGGAATGGCTACCATTCAGTCAGCAAAGTAAACGCAAAAAGCTACAAAGAAAGTCATTAGAAATTTCAATTTCTTTACTTGTTTCTTCTTTGCATATGCAATCCTACCCCACCATATGTATGTTAGTTTCTATGATTATAGTTTTCTTCATTTACTTTGCTGACTAAATGCTAGCCATTCCTTTAATTGTTCATTAGCAACTACTATGTTCCTTCCTAGAAGAATATCTAGACTTCATTTAATTCAAAATGCTCTACTTCTTAGAAAGTTTCTGGAAATTACACTTTCATGGAACTTATTACTTTCCTACTATTGCTTTATATTTTTTTAAGTATTTATTATATGTATTGCATTTTAGAAAAAAAAAAGAATGATATTTTATATTTTAAAAACTCTGCAATTTAACTATTGAAGTAAAAATAGGATTATAGGATATATTGAAATTTAAAATATATTCAATTTATAATTTTATTATTACTTTAATTATAATTTTAAAATCAATTATTTAAAATTAAATAATTATATTCACGAAGACTGGGCAAAACGTGAAATTATGATTATTTATTTTTTAACATGAAGATATAATTTTTGTGGTTTTAAAATCAATGTATAATTTTTTTCTACCAAAAAATTAATTAAAGTATAATTGAAGCGTAATATAAAGGATATGTATCCTAAATAATTTGGGTATCCATTTCATTTTTAATTTTTACAATTTAATTATTAAATAAATCTATATATATATATATAATTTTATTTATTTATTTATTATTAATTTCTTGACATTTACTGAATGAGGTGTTGGAGTGACCTAACTCAGCCACAGATTTTATCTTTTTGCTTTGATTTCAAGCACCATTTAATCAGATTCTGGTCCAAGGAATTCGGGCAACATTGACGAGTAATAATAAATTAATTAGGGATAAAAGAAGGAAGAAGAGTGAAAACAACATATTCTTCTTCTAGGAAGGAACATTGTAATTACTATATAAAGGCTAGCACTTACTCAGCAAAGAAAATGCGAAAATTAAAGCAGCAAACAAAGTCATCAGAAATTGTTTAATATAGTGTTTAATTACATATGGATCCGGCACTCTAGATGGCTCCAAGGAAAACCCAGAAAACTTTTGCCGATGAAGTTTCCACCAACTTGTTTAATATAGTGTTTGGTTCAATTCCTTTCTTTCAAAATTTGTGGAATTCTTCATTTGAAATGAATTTTATTATTTTATATGATATAATTTAAAAGAAAAAATTTAATTGAATTTCATAAAATTCAAGTTTGATATAATTCCATAATTAAAATTTATTCGTTTTTATTTCTTAAACTACTCTCTAAAGTAAAATTAAAATAACATAATTTTCTATAGAATTTTTAAAAAAAATATTATAACTTATAAATTTTTAATAGTTAACAAATATATAAACTAACAAATAATATAGTAATAAATATAAAATAAATTTACATGTCTTATAATAAGATATTTATATAATAACATAAATATTAAAAAGTTAAAACAAATACAAATATCTTAAAATAATGATGATCGGAAAAAAAAATCTTATACTAATATAAATTTTAATAAATTAGGTCAGCTTATCTTAAATTTAACTTTGTGTAACTAGCTTCTTAGACACATGTTTCTCTTTGGTTGTTTTAGTTTGTTGAGTTTGTTAGCCTTCCCGCTTTCCTTTCCTGGCTTGTATAGACTTGTCATAAGGACTCGTCAATGAATAATCAGACACTCAGTTCCCCAATTTCAATTCTTATCAGGTGACAGGAAGGAGAGGAAAGGGGAAAAAAAACGATCTTTCATTCGAAATTTTTTCAAGGAGAAAGAATTGCTGTAATGATATATGGCAGCAAACAGCAGGCATCACTTGCATAATATATATACAAATTATTTATGACATTATCAGAAATTTCTTCCCTGTATATATCGCAATGAGAAATTATTGCATACAATTGTTGTGTATATAATGGATAGATTTTGACTATAAATTATGATGGGATTCACCATGTCAATGGTTATATTACAATTGTTTTATGTACAACAATTCCTACGTTTCACCAATAATGGCATAGATGAAATAAGCAAGTGAAGTAATAAAACCCATAAATATGTAATTGGAAGATTTAAGCTTTAACAAATAGAATATGGAGCAGAAAATTGTATAATGTCTGAGCTTTTGAGTGCTTAAGAACCAAAGAATGTGTTGGTAGAGCTGCAAAAGATTGCAAGTATTTGTAAGAGTAAAGCAATTACGAATGCAAGCTAAAACAGCAAATAAGAAATTAATTTTACCTCTTTTTGTTTTTGAGTTTGATTTGGTTAGGCTTAGGCAACCATGAAGAGGAAGAGCTATAAGACAGAGATTTAGAATTTGATAGAGGAGGTTTGGTTCCCCTTCCTTGTCCTCCTCCTTTGATTCAGAAGTCATTTTGTTCAAATCTTTCAAGAGGAGGTTTGCCTTCTTCGCCATCCTCATGTTCATATATAGGATGGACCCCGCACTTACTTTATTATCCACTCGTCACTAGATAATGCCAAGGCGTGAATGTGGAAGTGAAATGAGACTAGAACGAAAGGGTTAATTACCGTACAAGTGTGCCATGGGAAGGAAAATACGAAAAAAGGATTGAAAATCCAAAAATTACGAGAGCGGGGTGAGTTGAAAATACAGACGCGAGTCAAATAGCGTCTTTAGTTGGGACGCTATCAATGATAGCGTGCGGAGGCAAAGCAGTCAGGATGCTATTAAGAACAACGTCCAAATGGGCGGGACACTATCATAGATAGTGTGCAGCAACTATTTGCAGAGATTCTCTGCAGCCCAGTCATGCAGCCCCGTTGCGTCAAGTCAACCTATCAAGTCAGCCAGAATGAACAGAGGACACTTCTTTCACTGGCGTCCCGAGCTCCACCGAACGCCTTCTACATCAGCGTCCAAACTGTGCAATTTAAACCCCACCAACAGCACTTTCTCGTCCCTCTCATTTACAGCACTCTCTCTCGTCCCTTTCTTCTTTTTCCATATCCATCATTGCCTCCCTTCTCCCTTCTCGTGGAACTGCTTGTTGAAGCAGGTGGTGGAGCCGGTTTATGTTCTGTAACACCCTCCCGGTAGCAACTCCGTACATTCTACTGTTCCGGCGATCGGTGTCGGTCCGGACAGCTAGAACGTCCGGAAAAATATTCAAATCAAAGTGAGGGACCATAATTAACTCAAATATTAATGAGAAAAATTTAGTAAAAATTTTAGAAATAAAATACAGTTAAGTCAAATGAGCCGGTGCCCAAGCGATGGGTAACCCGAGGGAAGTTGCGGTTCTCGCAACGAGGAGCCCTAGACCCGGGAAAAATTCATAAAATAATTTTTGGGACTCCAGAGAAGGGTCATTGAGGTTCCTATGGCATTAGAATACCAAGAAAATATTTGGAAAAATTTTTCAATCGGTACAGACAATTTTGGCCCGTTAAGCCAAACGGAGGGCATTTTGGTCATTTCGCCTTCCGAGGTGATTTTTGGCCGACTTGTCCAGTTAAGTAAATAATTATTATGACATAAAATATGAATAAATATTACTAAAAATTGAATTGAAAATGAGTAGAAAAGAAAAGAAAAAAAAATGAATTAAATGGGAATTTATGACATCACATGATGTCATTAGTGTACCTTCACCCAATTATATGGTGACACATGGCTATAACCCATTTAAAATCAATAAAATGGGCAGAAAATGAGAGAAAAATGCAGCTTTCTTCTTCTTCCCAAATTCCATACGTGAACCTTTCTTCCTCCATTAAAATTCATTTCATTTTCTCTCTTCCAAACCTTGAATTCTCACCACTAAACCTTAAATTCTCTTCATTAAAACTTGTCCACTCATCTTGGGAAGGTGTTTGGCAGCCTAGAAAGTGAAGGAAAGGGAAGTTTAAGCTTGGAAAATTTTGCCCTACAAGAGGTTAGTGCTTACTTATGCTAATATTCCTTTATATCCATGTTAAGGACTTGAATTTAGTATGAAATTGTAAGTTAAATGGACTAAATTCATGTGTATACATACCATGGATTTCAGCTGCCCTAAGGAAGGAATAGGATTGAGTGTTGATGATGGACTTAGAATGAATTAGAGCTTATGTTTAAAGTGTATAAACACATATATAATGAATGGAAGTGTGTAACTAAGGTGTATGGGTGAATTGCAATGAGAAATTAGGGTTTTAAGAGTGAAAATTGGACTTGGCATTTGAATTGAGTAATGGACATTTTAGTGGTCAATTAGTGACCATTTTAGGTATGTTGACCATGAATTGGACTGAAAAATAGGATTGCAAAGTGGAGATGTAGGCTGCCCTAGGACAGCAGCAGAGGGACTGAAAATTCAGTCCAATTACACAGCCATAACTTGGGCTGTGTTGGTCCAATTGGTGTTTGGCCAATTGGACATGAAACTAGGCTTATAATGGCACATTTTTGCTGAAGAAACTATGCCCAAAAGACCAAAGCAAGAGGACCAAAACTTGGCCCCAATCCGGATCCCCTGCAACAGCACCTGCAGAAATGACCAAATGAACAGTAACTTTTCATTTGGCCATAACTCACTGTAGATTTGGTCAATTGACCTGAAATTTTTACATCAACAAGTTAAGACATAGACAAACAACTTTCATGAAGAAACCTACCCCAAATTATGACCAGAACCTAACCCAAATGGCTGTCACAGTTACTGTTTTAACCTGCAACTCTGCAGATTTTCATTTGAGCAGTAATGTTTGGATGGCTATAACTCTCTCTAGAAAACTCGGATTTAGGCGATTCTTGAACCGATGGAAACCTAAGGCATAGTAGAACATTTCATATGAAGAAAGTTAGACCAAATTAGGAACTTAACTTGATCAAATTAGTGACCAAAGTTGGATCAAAATCTGCCAGAACCCATGATAGCGAAGCATGAGCGATTGCGTGAGCAAGAAACTTATTTTGGCCATAACTTGAGCTACAAAACTCCAAATGGAGTGATTCAAAAAAAGAAATTCAACTAGACAAAATAAGGAACATTTTCTATGAAGGAAGTTTTGTCAAATTCCAACAGTAAATCGACCAATGAAACAGTGCAACTTCGGAGCACCAAAACCGAAAATTGGCAATTTTGCCAAAATGACCTAAGCTTTGAGAAAGTGACCAAAACCAACAAGTTTTAAATGAAAAATGTAGTATGTTTGAAGTACCAAAGTCAATGTACATATTTTCTATGCAAAAGTCAACATTTTAGTTGACTAATGAAGTGAATAGTGACATGATAACTTGAAATAAGCTTGGAAATGGATTTGGTATTTGATTCCAACAAGTTTTAAATGCAAAATGTGGTACATCGGGAGTGTTAAAACCAATGTACCTATTGTCTATGCAAAAGTCAACGTTTTTGTTGACCAAAGAGGTGAATAGTGACACCAAAACTTGAAATTCAAAATTTGAAATTAGAAATGCATCTAGGGGACTTTAAATTGCAATTGGCAATTAATACTAGCAAATATAAAACTCAAAATGTGGGATCTTGGTGTAATTAGAATTTATATATCCATTAAGTATAAAAAGGTCAACATTTTGGTTGACTAGTATGGTGAATAGTAATCAAAATGATTAGTGAATTAAGATGAAGACCTAGAACCAATTCTAAGCTTAAATGCTTAGAATTGTATGACAAATGTGGACTATGCATCTTAGTCCAAATTGTTAAAAAGGGAATTAAGAGCATAAATTTGAAATCCATGAAATTTTCATGGATTACTTGAAACATGAAAAATAAGTCACCTAATTGATGTGAATAGATAGTTAGGGCTTATATGCCCATCACAAATGGAATTCATAAAATATTAATAACTCAACTTGAAATATAAAATTTGTGACTACATAAGTAGATTCTTAAATGTATAAATGAGAAAGGAAAAATGTTTTGAATACAATGGTACATGTGAACCATTGTTTAGAATTGGGATCAACATGAATAACATAATGAATGGATAAATAAACCATATTAATGTATGAATGAGACATTAGTCCTCATTATTGTAAAGAGGAGAAGTATTTTGAGTACAATGGTATAAAAGGATAATTGATGTGAATTGTGATCATATAAATGATCAAATGAATGTATGAATTATGATTGAAATTTATCATGAAATAATGAAGTCATAAAGCACAATATATTAATATTTTAAAGTATCAAATGCCCTAGTATACCTAACAAGATTGGTTTGGATAGTTTGGCATGCCAATAGGGTATTGTTTTAGCAGTACTGCGAAAGGCTTTATGCCTGTATTCATGGCTTTATACCCGTATTCATGGCTTTTATGCCCGTATTCATGGCTTTTATGCCCGATTATGTGATATCATGGCTTTTTAGCCATACTGACTGCATACATGGTTGACGTTATACGTCCCATGGTATGACGGCCCGAGGCACCGCGGTGTCCAGTGCCAACGACCCGTTATCGATCCGATCGTCTAGTATAGGTTACTTGGCGATCAATTAAAGTATTATTCAATTCGCAGCTAAGTTAAGTTAAGTATAATGAAAATCGATACAATTAAATTAAGTATTGAATGAATAAGCAAAAGAGATTAGCAAAAGAAACATAACAAAAATATAAATTGCGTAACTGCATGCACTTGAAATACAATACGATAGAATAAATTATATACCGCTAGTATTACTGAAAAGTTATAAACTAAGCACTTCCAAAGAGGAACAAACTAGTATATAAGATCGTTGATACTAGAAATACCATACCAAATTAAATTGATTCTTGAGTATCTGAATTATCATTTATTTCTTTCTTTACTTGTATATATTATTTCTGGTTATATTATTGCACCACTAAGCAGAAATGCTTAGCGCGATGGAATTGCTTCCTCGCGCAGTATCAAGGTAAAACCAGATGGTATCGATCGAGATTTTTGGAGTCCAGATCTGCGAAGTGTCGTAAGAGTTCAAGATTGTCACCTCCTCAAGAATGCATGTAGATAGGGCTCATTTTATACATGTTATGTATATTGTTCATTCCTAGCACATTGTAAATTATTTGTATATCTTGTACAAAATAAACTCATGTAATTAACCTATGAATTATGGAAGCTATTCAAAGTAAGTATTTTAGTATGTGAATTGAATTTGAGTTATAATGAGATTATACTTGTGAATATTGAGATGTTGAAAATCTAATGAGATTTCGAGAAACTGGATCTTGTATTGAGATACATTATGTTTGAAAATTTTGAGACTATTAAGTTTGAGAAATTGAGTATATATTGAAATTGTCTTTGGCAGTTCGGAAGAATCATAGTCCAAATTACAGCCGACACTTTGTCGGATTGTCGTTAAAATTTTTGAAATTTCCAATTTAGTTAGATTTTGATAAAAGTAAAAATAGCCTAAATCTTCAATAAAGTTTTTGAATAAATAAATCAAGAACTGTAATGAAATCAGATAAAATAGAGTGCTCCGGCACACTGAGTGGCATAACTTGCTCGGCTACACTGTAGTCGGGTAAGGGGTGTCACATGTTCGGTGGACCAAGAAGCAGAAAAGGATTTGTAGTGGTGGACCAGTGAGAAAAAAAAAGTGTGCTTGTCTTTTGTGATTTTAAAGATATATTGTCCTTTTATAGGTATGTATTTTACTTTCTTAAGAAAATAAATATGTAATATGTTTAAATGTTTGAGTGCTTCATATATTTATGTTTGTAGAAAGTTGATGAAATATTTGTTTAAATGTGCATGCATGTGATAATACGTAGTTTTTGAGTGATATTTTACAAGTGTAAGGTGATATTGTCATATATTAAAAGAAAAATGAGTGATTTATTGTTAATATTTTCAAATGAATTTTTTTGTGTAATATATATTTAATTTTTATAATTTTTAAAATTAAAGGAAATATTTTTAACAATATATATATATATATATATATATATATATATATATATATAAATAAATCAGTAATAGTATAATATTTTGATAAATGGTGAAATTTATTGAAAATATAAAATTTTATATAAAATAATAAATGAATAGGAAATTTAGTTTATAATATATTATATAAAAGAATGAAATGAAAGAGATAAGATAATAGTATATTCTTAATAAAAAGTTTAATTATGGAAGAAAATAAATTTAATGTAAATTAGAAATTTAAGGATAGTAGGTAAAGTTAGTTTAATCTAAAATAGTGGTTTAATTTAAAAAAAAAATTTAGTACTAGGTTAAGATTCGAAAGGAGTATATATATGCGTGTGTGTGTGTGTATATATATATATATATATACTTTGAAAAATTGTAAAAGTTAGTGAAAAAAGAAAAAAAATAATCGGAATTTTTTTTTAAAACGTAAAATAAAGTTCTTAAAAAATATTTTTTTTAAAAAAATATAGTAGTTGAATATGTAGATTAGAAATATTTAATGTAAAAACTATAGAAAGAAGAAAAAATTTCAAGCAAAATAGTGTTTATAATATTTTATAATAAAGAATGAGAGAATATATAATATAAATTTATATTATTAAGTTGATAGTTCAAAAAAAATAAAAAAAAATAAAAGAAATTAAAATAATTGGATATTTGTGGTTAACCCAATCGATTATGAGAATTCAGAAAACCAGAAAATAATTAAATGAATCGAACCAGAAAATCAAATTGGTTACAATCATTTTATTATTTTTTTTCAACACATATAGTTGAATATATAAGGTGAACCAGGCTGTTTATCCGAGTACTTATAGAATTTCTTAAGTGAACCGAATCAAACCGCATCAGCATTAAGTTTGATTTTTTAAAAAATTTTCAGAGTTTAATTAAAATTTAATAGGTTTGGCCGAAATGAAAAACCAAACTGGATCTTTATTTGAATTCCTTTTTTTTTTTTTACAAAGTTAGTCAATACTATTAATTATAATTTTTCTTATGCGTCATTCAAATAACTAGGATTCTTATTTAATTAAAAAAATGTCAATTCCATCGTTTGCTACCTTATATTGGGATGGAGAAATTATTATTGATGGTGAAGGCTACGACTATTGTGGGGGTTCATCAACAGTTATTACCATTGGTAGACGCATGGATTTCAGTACTTTAGGTATGAAAATAGTACATGCAATTGATCTTGAAGCTGGGTGTGAATTTATATCGAATATCTTTTTCAGACAACCCATTGAAGGAGATGGTTCAGTGAAATGAGACTGTATGGGTTTGACTAACGACGATGATGTAAATATTATGTTTAATTTTATTGATGAAATTGGAGGTATGTCATCGATAGAATTATATATTGATATTTTTCGACCGGATGCATCTACAAATGTTGTTGATGAAGCGGGACCATCAAATGTTGGTACTACTGATGCAGATGCTTCCCCAGATGCAACTGATGAGGTAGTTGTATGCTATCAATCGTCTCAACTTGATAGTAGTACGTTTGAGGACAAAGTTTTGGGGGTTATCAATGAATCTGAAGACATTTGTGAACGTCGATGGGTGTACGATTCAAACGAATCAAACTTTTTTGATAGTCATTATTGCCCCAATAATGGTGTCGATGAAGAGGATTCTGATGAACAATGGATTGATAGTGATGAGGTAGACTTCAATCAGGATGTTGAGCATGATAATGAGGTAGTAGTCAACTTGCCTTCAAACTATAACACTCATGTTGCATACCCAATAATGCCTATTATCCATCCTCCACCGTACTGTGAATTAGATTTTTCATTACTAATAGTTGATCCATGGTCAAAACCGCAATATAGTTCAATGTGGGATCCATCGAATGAGTTTGAAGTTGGAATGACATTTCCGTCTAGAGAGGTTGTCCAAAAAGCTGCCAAAGAATATCATTTACTTAGGCACCATGAGTTTTCTTATGATGAGACAAAGAGCAAAACGTATGCTGTAAGGTGCAAATATAGAAACAACAATTGTAAGTAGAGAATGCGTGCGTCTCGTCAGGAAGGATCTAATATATGGAAAATTACTTGATATAACGAACCCCATAGATGTGTTAATCCATCAATCTCACAAGATCATAGGCAATTGGATAGCAAATTTATATCTGATTTCATCCTAGCAATTGTACGAGAATAGCCAAATGTGAAGATATCTGCGTTACAAGCAGAAATCAAAGATAAGGTTGGATATATGCCGAGTTATCGGAAGATGTGGAAGGCTAGACACGATGCAGTTGTTAAGATATTTGGTGGTTGGGAGGAATCTTTTACAAGATTGCGTCAATTCATGCTTGCTTTATGCAAACACAACCCCGATTCTTCATTCTTGATTGAAGATGACCCTCTATTTGTTAATAATAAATTAAAACCCGAGAATCGGGTTTTCGATAGGATGTTTTGGGCGTTCAAACAAATAATTGAAGGTTTCAAGCACTGTCGGCCAATTATTTTCATAGACTCCACATTTTTATATGGAAAGTACAAAGGGTGTTTATTTTGTGCTACGGGACTGGATGGCAATAGCCATGTTTTTCCTATTGCATGGGCAATAGTTGATTGTGAAAATACAAGGAATTGGGATTGGTTCATGTCTTGTTTACGGGTGTTTGTGACTGATCGTTCTGATATTTGTGTTATATCAGACAGGCATATTGCCATAAAAAAAAAAAAAGCAATGCAGCAAGATTGGTGGCAGCCTCCTGATGGTCATCATCGATACTGCTTAAGACACATACTGAGCAATTATAACATGAAGTTTAAAAATCCTGGCATGAAAGAAGCTCTCCGAAAGGTAGGTTAGTTTTTGCCAAAGAATAGTATTTTTGCAAACATTAATTGCATTTTCAATGTGATATAATAAAAAAATTGACATTTTTTTATTAACGGCTCACCAAATTTAGAAAAAAAAAAAATTTATGATGCCATGGACACAATCAAGAGCGAGCATCCAGATATGTTTGAATGGACCAGAAATATACCATTGGAGAAATGGACACGTTCTCATGATGGAGGAAAAAGGTATGGCTCCATGACAACCAATACCGTTGAGTCAGTTAATGGAATGCTTAAGGGGATTCGTGCACTACCAATAACTGTAATGCTAGAGAAAATATTTTTCCAGTGTGTCCAATATTTTGACACACGCCGCACGACCTTCCGCGAACAATTGCAGTTGGGCTTCAACTTAACCCCGGCATGTCATCAAATTTTGATTGAAAATTTGAATGAAGCAAACTCACTTAATGTTCAATTGTTTAATCGCGATTGTGGTGAATTTGAAGTTCGAAAGGGTAGAACTGGGAACAAGCACATTGTCAAACTTGATGAGAGGACATGTACATGCGGGAAGTTTCAAGAGATACGTATTCCATGTTCTCATGTTATAGCAGCATGCCAATCAATGTCAATCAATTATGAGCAATACGTTTCAAATTATTATACATTGAAGCGAACACTTAAGTACTATGAGTGGCAGTTTCATGCACTTGGACATCATGATGAATGGCCAACAGACAATGATCCAATCCTTATACCTGACCCAAATCGGAAAAGGTCTAAAGGAAGACCAACTTCTTTAAGGAAGACGAATGAAATGGATTGTAGGGTGATTCAAAAAGGAGGGGATACATCTAAAATCCATTGAAGGACACTATTTTCAAATACTTTGTATTATTCTCATAAATTGTTGGACACGATTTTCATTATTATGTTTTCATTTTATGTGTATTATTACCCCCGTGTTGTTAGGTTACGTACTTTTCAATTTTATCTTAATCTATATAAATATTGTGACTGTAAGATATTCATAATAGATACATTTAAATATTACTTATTGCATTTTGAGGTGTTTGTTTTTTACTGATAATGGTAACAGTTGTTAGAGCTAATTACCGTAAGTCTGCATTAAAAAAAATTAAAAAAGTTATACTCCTAGCATTATTTAATATAATGGTAATTAGCTCAAATTATTGCATTATTTAATATAATTACTGCATTATGATTTATTTTGTATATATTTATTTATGCTTTCTTTTGTTTATGTCTTAGATAAAATAATGGCTCGTATAATGCGCACTTTAAAAAGAATTGTCAGTCAATATCAGCGGGCAAGAGTACATGGTTTAATTAGGAATTTGATTAATCTATCTATGGAAGTAACACCCTCAACTACAGGAGATTACCTACTCTGCATTGTTAAGCATATGACAAGGGTGAATGGGCTAATTCAACAAATCATATGGGAAGGAGAGCTATTAACAGATAAACCTAGATATTTGGCTTTAAAGCCAGCTTTTAGTTGTGTCCAGGATAAAGGTATACTTGATTGTGTATGGCAAAAATTAGAAGCTAACCGTACCCCATCATATTTACTACTTCTTAAAGGATTTGTCAAAGAATATGCTAGTTGGGTCGCTATAAGGACAATGTGTCGGGCGAGTGGTATAAAAATGCGTGATAGTAACAAACATACTCTGGTAAAGCCCTGTTTACCTAAAATCGACTACACATTGGAGAAAGATCTTTATGACGAGCTAATTAGATCATGTCCTGTAAATCAAATAGTCAGACTGACCTAATTAGTTGATGTAATAAATAATGTTGATGTAGTAAACAATGTTGTACTTCTATCTTTGCATTGACTATTTAATGTAGACTTATTAATTAATGCATTGAATGAGAAATTTTTATTTATACCATTTAATACGTGTATTAAATATTTTTGTTACCATTAATGTATTATTTACTGTATAAGGAAAATATGTGCATTGTTTTACCTGTCAAAATACAAAATGAAATTGTACATTTCATATAATGAATAGGTATGGCTAATCAACAAACAAGAAGATATTACATTGTGCCAGGTCCAATTGATCCAGAGCTTCTACGACTCCAGTCACAACATCGTTCTGCAGGGATTTGGACCGACACAATGGAGCATGAGGTGCTTACATGTAGGAGGCAGGGGAACATATTGCATGCTGACATTGATGACCGAATTGTTTCTCATCTCCATGATTCTCGATTTATTGGAATTGCTAGATTAGGATTTTTTTCCCTTGACTGGCACCTTATTAGTGCCTTTGTAGAGCGATGGCGACCGAAAACTCATACATTTATGATGCCAATTGGGGAGTGCACAATCAGTCTTCAAGATGTTGTCATTATCACCGGATTGCCAATACATGGTTCCGCAGTAACTGGAATGTCACGAGTCAACTAGCCAGAAGTTTGTGAGCTCTTGTTGGAAGCTAGACCACCTCCGGAAATGATTCGAGGACATACATTAAAATTAACATGGCTAACTGATGAGTTTGGAGCTATTCCACATGAAGCTGATGATTTAACAGTGTTATGGCATGCAAGAGCATTCATATTACAACTCATTGGTTTGATATTTCCCGACAAGACAAACTCACGTGTGAACTTGATGTTCCTACCTCTATTAGAAGACTTGAAGGAAGCTGCGATATACAGTTGGGGTGGAGCTTGCTTAGCCTTCCTTATATTGTTATATATGCTAACACATAATAAATAATAATTTAATTTCTTTTAAAATTTAAATTTATTAATTGCTATCAACAAAATAAATTATTCCTAATTATAATAAGAATAAAAATTAATATTAAAGCAACGATTTTTACTTAATTTCTTATTTTTTATATATTACAAATATTTTGTGAAATTATATTTAAACAATTTTAATTTTTTTAACGTGTATTAATTATTATAAATTTTTATGTCTACATGTACGAATATGGCCTCAAGATGCTAATTAAGCTAGCGTGCTGCATACAGAATACTTTTCATTAAATTGTACAACAACATTTAATTTCTTTAAATCTATAAAATTAATTATTCTTTTAATAATTACAATTTAAATTTTTATTCAAAAAATATAGTTCAAATAATATTTTTATTTTATAAAACTCAAATATTTTTTAAAAAAATTATAGTACATATATTTTTTTTATTTTTTGGACATAAAATTTCTAGTCATTTGAAATTGTACAATACCTTTTTACATTTAACATTTAATTTCTTTAAGTATATAAAAATAATTACAATTTAAATTTTTATTCAAATATAATACTTTAATATTTTTATTTTATAAAACTAACATATTTTCTAAAAAAATTATAGTACATATTTTTTGTTAATTTAATACAATTACAATTTTACACTTTAATATTTTAAATTTATAAAACTATTATATTTAAAAAAATACAAAATTACCATGTTTTAAAAATTATAACATATTATTATTATTATACATTATTACTACTGAGCTAATTTGAGAATGTACAGTTCCAGTAAATGCATAAACTTTTATTCAATTTTTATCTTAAGCTAAGGCCATGTATTCGATATACCATGCTTAATTATTTGTCAGGCGCGGTTAATTATCAGTGATAAAAACTAGTGATAGCTAAAGGGCATACTTTCATTGCAAGTAAGGCATTCAGATAAAAGGGTTACTACTGATACTGACCATCAGTGGACATTAGCCAATCCAAAGCAATTGTTCCTCCATCATTAGCATGGAATATATGCCTGAGCCCAACAGATGCATTACCCCACTTAATTAAAAAAATTAAAAGAAGAAGAAGAAGTAAATATTGGTCCACGCCAAGTGTAAAATGATAGTACTAACCTTCTATAGGAAAAATTAGGAGAATTCCCAAAAAGACTCAAGAAAGCTGTTTGGAGATGAGGACTAGATAACCATGGTGTAGGAGAAAACCTTCAGAAAATGAAAAAGAAGCAAACTTTGAATTGCTATAGTGACAATTCCAAAACAAGAATTCTGGAAAACTAACTGATGATCAAATTATCTATATGAAAAGCTTAACCTTCCGTGAAGAATCCGACACTTGGAAGCGACGGACTGGTAGAGCTCAGAGGAGGAACTGCAAGTGAGTAACACAGGATCGCCTCTAAATCCAGTAACCAGATCTTGAAGGAAATGAATCTCGAGGAAATTGTAGAGGAAAAGGAGAAGTATCAATAGGAGGCCTAAGAGAAAGTGAGAGATGGGAATAAGAGATAGAGCTTTGAAGATAAGCTCATAAGGAGAGACCGGCGATGAGTCTAGCGATAGTACTGTGCAATCGTCCATTGGAGAAAGCGAATTTGAAATTTGGCGCAGAAGGAGGGAGTTTCTAGGAGAGAATGGCCACAGAATATTGACAGATGTGGTTGTGGTGGTGGCGAAGGAACAAGGAAGACTAATTTCATTGGTTGGTTGGGTTTCCAGAAACGGTGCCGTTTCATTTATTAAATTAAATATTTATATTTAAATTAATAAAATAAATATTTAGTGTCATATAATGTGAATTATCAATAGGCATTCAATTGATAATTTTTTATTTTTTAATTATTCTTCTGGTTTTATAATAATTTTCATGTTTTTTAATCATGTGATATTTAGCTATTAAATAAAATAGTAGTTATATTTTGATTTAAAATTTATATAAAATTTATTTAATAAAAAATTTAATATTACAAAATTTTGTTCTGAATTATAATTTTAAATAATTTTTTTTTATTTGAAATTAAAATAAGTAAAATGCTACTTTTAAAAATTAAGCTACTCAATATATATTGTTCTAACTTTAATAATTACCCTTCTTCCGCACTTCTCCGCTGCCGAGAACCACAGCCAGCCTTCAATTCAAGGCTTTAGCAGCCGGCGACAATTGACACATATGCGTCTCTACGGGGCCAAATTCCCACTCCAGCTCCATCACCACCGTACCTTCATAGCTGCCAAGGTTAAATGGGTCCGCGACCCGTATCTAGATAAAGCAGTCTCCAAAGAAAAAGACCTTAAACAAGCCATTTCTGTCAAGAACCAAATCCTCTCCTCTCCTTCAAAATCTCTTCCTCTTTCCTCCATCTCCGTCCTCAAACCCCTTCTAAACCTCCTCACCACAGCCCTTAAGTTCTTCCAAAAATACCCAACTCTTTTTACCCAGTTCCAGCCCTCTGCTTCGCTCCCTCTCCACGTCAAGCTCACCCCTCAGGCTCTCTCAATCCACAAAGAAGAACAAGAGATCCATAATTCTCCAAATCATAGAGATGATGCAGTTAAAAGGTTAGCTAAGCTTTTAATGCTCACTAGGGCAACCAGATTGCCTTTGCATATTATTGACAGGCTGAAGTTTGATCTGGGATTGCCACATAATTATATCACAGCTCTTTTATCAGATTATCCTGAATATTTTCAGGTTTGTGAGGCTCAAGATTGTTTTAGTGATAAAGAAACGCTTCATTTAGAGCTGGTGTCTTGGAGAGATGAATTAGCTGTGTCTGAAATGGAGAAAAGAGTGGCTCATGGGGATATGACAAACGTCAAGAAAGGGGAGCGTATTGGGTTTTCTTTAAGTTACCCGAATGGTTTTGATTTGAAGAAGGAGGTGAAAGATTGGGTTTTTGAATGGCAAGGTTTACCATACATATCACCTTATGAAAATGCCTTTCATTTAAACCCCAATGGTGATCAAGCTGAGAAGTGGGTTGTGGCTGTGTTACATGAGCTGTTATGGTTGCTAGTGTCGAAGAAGACAGAGAAGGAGAATGTGTTAATTTTGGGAGATTATTTGGGGTTTGGAAATAGGTTTAAGAAGGCTTTGGTGCATCATCCGGGAATCTTTTATGTTTCTAATAAGATTAGGACCCAAACTGTAATGCTTAGGGAGGCATATAGGAAGGATTTCTTGGTAATAAAACATCCTTTGATGGGTATGAGGTTTAGGTATATTCATCTTATGAATAAAGCTATTGAAAAGCCAAGAAAAGCAGCTGGTGGAGCTTTACGTTCTTGGTCGAAAAGGCGGGCTGCATCATCCATCAATAAAGGGGAAGAAAGAACTGTAAGAGATAAAAGTTGGAAAAGAGAGGAAGATAAGTCAAGTAGCTCTTCTGATTCTGAATTTGAGGATTTGGACTATTCAGCGTCTGAAGTTGAGGATGCGAGTAATGATGAGGCAAATGAAATTGGATTTGTGAATTGATATGGTAATAATTGGTGACATGGAACAAGGAGGCAAAAGTTGATACAGAACATTGGAATTCTGCTCGAAAAGGCCCTATTGGAAGACACTGTCAGTTTGACAAAATTCTGGGGAAATAAGAAATTAAGGGACTGATAAGAGAAGATTAACCAGAGAAATAAAAAAGGCAGATTGTTAATTGAAATATGCAGTGAAGGGATCAGGTTCTTTGCTTGCAGCTTATTGGATGGTGAATTAACTTCTTCTGCTGCTTTTTATTCGTTTTAGTCTGGAAAACCTGTCCATTGAGCCATCTTTTTGAGATGTTTATTTAACGATGAATGCATAAGTAGTTTCCTTGCGGAAGAGATATATTTGATAGCAGCATGTTTATAGTAATTGATATATGAGCCATCTTTTTATTTGTTTTAATCTGAGAGGTGGGTTGTGGCTGTGTTACATGAGCTTTTATGGTTGTTAGTGTCAAAGAGGACTGAGAAGGAGAATGTGTTAATTTGGGGAGATTATTTGAGGTTTGGAAATAGGTTTAAGAAGGCTTTGGTGCATCATCGACAAATTCTTTTATGTTTCTAATAAGATTAGGACCCAAACTGTAGTGCTTAGGGAGGCATATAGGAAGGATTTCTTGGTAATAAAACATCCTTTGATGGGTATGAGGTTTATATATGTTCATCTTATGAATAAAGCTAATGAAAGGCCAAGAAAAGCAGCTAGTGGAGCTTTAGGTTCTTGGTCGAAAAGGTGGGTTGCCTCATTCATCAAGGGAAAGAAAGAACAGTAAGAGATCAAAGTTGTAAAAGGGAGGAAGATAAGTCAAAAGGCTCTTGTGATGCTGAATTTGAGGATTTGGACTATTCAGAGTCTGAAGTGAGGATGCAGGTAATGATGAGGCAGTGAAATTGGATTTGTGAATTGGTAACAAATGAACAAGGAGGGAAAAGGTTGACATCAGAAAATTGGAATTCTGTTCGAAAAGGCCCCATTGGAAGATACAATCATTTTGACAAAATTCTGGGGACATAAGAAATTAAGAGATTGATAGAAGAAGATCCAGGGGATCAAATAGAAAAGGGCAGATTGTTATTTGAAATATGCATTGAAGGGATCAGGTTCTTTGCTTGAAGCTTCTTTGATGGTGAATTACCTTCTTCCTCTTCTTTTTATTTGTTTTAATCTTGGCAACCCTGTCAATTGAGCCATCCTTTTGAGATGTTCATTTAACCACAAATACATATGTAGTTTCCTTGCACAAGAGATATATTTGACAGCATCATGCTGTGCAAAGTTCACATGTTAAGCATGACTGATATAATATGTTATTGTAAAATGGACTTGGAGGAATTTCACTTTGGATTTTGGATAACGGGATCATTTCACTGGATCCATCATTTCTCGACATGCCCTCTTGGCATTTGCAAAACAGACTTGTTTGAAAAATTATGGTGGAATTTGAATTAAATTTTATCTATGATCTTTTTTAGCAGTCTGGGTAGAATTTTTGTTGGTATTGAAGGAAGCATTATGAATTTATTATTGCAACCAAGTTTATAGGCATCATAATGTTGCGTCAACATGCTCAGTTTGTAGTTGAATACTCTAGTCGTTTCTGATTTTCTTATATAATGGAGGTGTTTATTCCATTCCTGTTATCTAATGTGACATAGATTGAGTGTTAAAAGTAGTACATGAAGGTTTCTTCTTCTTGTCATAACATAAGCAGCATGGAGGTCAGTCTCATATGTGGCCCAAGTTTCCATTGGCTCAGGTTTAATTATGAAAATTGCTAAAGGTTAATGACACAGAGCATTAAAGCCAAAGAAAGGTAAAAGTTTTCTCCTTTCCTAAGAATAACCTCATTTAATTTCACTGTTGATTTACTCCTTTACCATTGAATTTCCGATATGATATGCATTGTATTCCCTAATTTTCAGCTTAATTTCTAACTTCATTTCTTATCAAATGATTGTCATATATTTTAATTTCTTTGATATATAGGTCTTTAAATCAAAGAAGATTTTCTTTGAACATGAAGAAATTCATCCTTGTTATTGGTGACCAGAGGTTTGGAAAGTTATTGTGAAGCTCAGATTGAGAGATGAGCAAGGGATGACTTTTGCATGTTTGCATGCGTAGATGACAAACTTGAAAACCTCAAAAAGGAATATATGCATTATGCATTAGGCTTTAGGCATGCAGCTTGAATATTACATTGTTTGCTCCAGAGCTGCACGCTTCATCTTACCTTTTTTGACCTGTACATTTTGGAATTGAACAGCCTTGTTTATTTTCTGTATGATTGTAGCCTGGCATAAAGAGTAAATGCTGTGTTTTACAGGCCTTTTTGTGTTTTACAAGTTGGTGATGTTCTTTCGGATGTTAAATGTGAACTTCAAGGATGTGCATTATAGCATGAAATTCTTGTGAATACACAATCAACATAATGACAGATACCATAACTTCTTTGGTCAAAAATTGTCCTTGGTGGGTCTCTGTTTGATCTTTGCCTCCATTGCTTGCTCTCTTCCTTGAGGGCAGCTTCTCTAGTCATATTTCTGAAGTGCAAGTAAACAAATGCACAAGGTGCAATGCTCCCTCATTCACAAAAATATATAAGTGTTCCATGATTTAAGGAGAGTGGATCCTGCAGAATTATATAGGTATTTCATGATTTAAAGAGAGTAGATGCCACGTGAACGTGAGTAAGTTCTAAGTGAATGTAAAACAAAAACACAAACAGCAGTTTTATTTTTTTGTTAAATAAAAATGTTCCTAACAAATGTTGTTATTTACTATTAGTTACTATTGTATCGATGCAAAGATGTCCCTAGCACTTATTATGAAAATTTTAAATTATTATTATTATTATTGTGATAAATATTTATACTTTATAATTAAGTAAATAAAGTATTAATTTGATAATTATTTTATAAATATAGATAAAAGATTTTATTGATGTTTATTAATAGTTAATAAATAATAAAAATTTTAGATAAAGTATATTTCATTATATAAATTAAATAACTCAACTTAACTAAACTTTTATCCCAAAAATTTGGGGTCAGCTATATTGATCCGTTTTCTCCACTCTAAACGATTTTGGGTTAAATCCTCAGAAATGTGTAATATTTTTAGGTCATGTTGTACTACTATTCTCCAAGTCAATTTAGGTCTACCCCTTTTTTTCTTTCTATCCTCTAACTTAATGTGCTCTATTTATCTAACTGGAGCCTCCATATGTCTACTCTTCACATGACCAAACCACTTCAATCTCACTTCTCTCAACTTATCCTCAATTGACACCACTCCTACCTTTTCTATAATACTCTCATTACGGACTTGTCTAGTCTAGTATGGACACTCATCCACCTTAACATTCTCATCTCTGCAACTCTTATCTTAGACGCATACGACTCCTTCAGTGCCTAACACTCACTACCATATAACACAGCCGATCGTATGGCTGTACAGTAAAATTTTCCTTTCAACTTATTGGAAATCTTGCGATCACATAAAACTCCCGTGGCACGTCTCTACTTCAACCATCCGGCTTTAATCCTATGACTAACATCCTCCTCACATCCCCCACGTCTACATGAAGGACTGAGCCGAGATATTTTAAGTGATTACTTTGGGGACAGTACCATTTCATCCAAATTAACTCATTCCCTATCACCAGTTTGGCCTTCACTGAACTTACAATGCATGTATTCTGTCTTCATTCTACTTAACTTAAAGCCCTTTGACTCTATAGTACTTCTCCAAAACTCTAGCTTTCTATTGACTCCTTCTCGCGTCTCATCTATCAGAATAATATCATCCGCAACTATCATACACTAAGGAATACTCTCTTGTATATGTTTCGTCAATTCATCTAAAACTAATGTAAAAAGGTAAGGGCTTATAGCTGATCCTTGGTGTAATCCAATTGAGATAGAAAAATTTATTGTGTCCCCTCCCACTGTGCGCACAATAGTACTTGTTCCTTCATATATATCTTTAAACACTTGTATGTACTCAATAAATACCCTCTTTTATTCTAACACACTCCATAAGACATCTCTTGGAACACTATCATAAGTCTTCTCCGAATTAATAAAAACCATGTGTAGATCTTTCTTCACATCTCTATATTTCTCCATCAAACTTCTAATGAGAAAGATCGCTTCCATAGTTGAACGACCGGGCATGAAGCCAATTTGATTGAGAGAGATAGAAGTATCATGACATAGTCGATGCTCCACAACTCTCTCCCACAACTTCATAGTATGGCTCATGAATTTAATTCCCCTATAGTTTGAGCAACTCTGTATGTCTCCCTTATTTTTAAAAATAGGTATTAAAATACTCCTCCTCCATTTATCAGGCATTTTCTTTGAGTTTATAATCTTATTAAATAATTTAATTAAATAATAGGTATTAAATAACTAAAAAATTTATTTAGTTAAATAAATTAAATATAATGATAAAAAAATTAATAAAAATAAAATTAATGGTTAATTATTAATAAAATTAAAATAATATATTTATAGTTTAGTCCTCTTTATTATTTTTCTTTAACAATATTTTAAATAGGAATTTTAACTAAATACATAATAAACAACTTTTATTTATTAACAATAAATTTTTATTTTACTAGTGAACATGTAACTTACTTTTTAAGAACAGTAATTTCAAATAAAAATAGCAGAATTAAACAGCAACACTAAATAGATCCTAATTCAATTCGTTAATTTCTCTAAAAGGAAAAATTTTAAAAATTATTTCAACTATTATTAAACTGAAATCATTTTTTAAAGTTAGAATCATAATTGTTGAGAACTAAAATTCAATCATCCGATTCAAATTTATTCTAACCATAACTCGAAATGGCCAGACCCGATTCAGAAATAGGCCGTGGGTTAGGTCCAGCATGTAGGATTCATAAGAGGCATATTATAATTCATGTGAGATAGAGATCAAAATCATATTCTATAGAATGATTGTTGAACATCAGATATTGTATCCAATAAAATAAAAGTAAATTAATTAATAAGTGATTAAATTATTGGATTGATACTGATTAAAGCACAATATAGTAAGTCTATATTTGTGGATCCACCACTAGAGTTCATCATTCTCTGTGTCTCGGAATATTAAACGCCTATTTCCATGTTTTCTTGGTCGAACATTAAAATATCCAGACAAAATTAGATCTTAGTACACACAAAATAGTAACCCCAGTTACATGTTCCACCAATTGAATCCGTTTTGCAATAATTAAAAAATGTTCTAATATAGTTGCAATTTTTTTTTTATGAGAAATTTTTTTAAAAAATAATATATGACATTTATAAAGAAAATTATTTTAAATATAAAGTATTACAGACTAATCTTTAATATTTATTAGATCATTAAATTTAAATAATTTTTTGTAATCCTTATTTTTTTATTCTTCCTTTTCTAATAAAATTTCATAATTCTTTAATAAAAATCATAAAATAAGTACAGAATAATTTTTTTTCATGAGAGAAAATATATATATAAATGTAGACAATTTAAACCTTCTAATAAAAAAATCTGAATAAAGCAAAATAATCTTCTGGGTAACTTTTTCATTTTGGATAATAAAAAAAATTTTATGCAACAATGATATTTCAGAAATTTATTACTTCCGTGATCTGTAGATATTAAATCAGCAAATTTCAATGAAAAATAAGCCACATTATCAAATTTTATTAATAAAAGATTATTTCCTGTACTTAAAAATTTAAAGTCTATAATTAAAAAAAAATCAATGATTCGTATTTTATTTCAAATTGTTGAAAATTTTATTTAAATAATGAGAAATATAAATTTTAAACTAATAATCTACTTGCAAGTTCAGCTTGTGACACTTTCATATTGATATTCTAAATGAAAGACTTTCATAATTTGAGCAAAGTAAGTTATAACTTGTTTAGTTTAATTTTATGGTAAAATTTATTTTATTTACAAATGAATTTTATAATAGAATTATTTATAAATGAATTTTTTTATTTGATATATTTTATATTAAATATAAAATTTATTTTAAATGAAATAAATTTTATATTAAATATAAAATTTATTTTAAATGAAATAAATTTTATATTTAAAATAAACAAAATAATATATAATAATAAGATAATCTTACCGCTTGAAATATATATAATTTAAAATTTAAAATTCATATACAAATTCTATTAATTTTGATAGAATTTGATTTAATTATAATAAATTTCATATAATTGATTATTAAGAATTTCAAATAATTTTTTATTTAAACCAAATATTTAAATATTAAATTTATAAGTGAATTTCATAAAATTTTGTGAAATTTATTTATATCAAAAACAATGTCTTAAAATAAATTCAATTTTAAGTTCTTCATTTATAAATAAATTTGAGTATTTGATTGATTTAGTTTATTTAATTTAAATTTAATAAAATGAAATAATTCATTTTAATTCGTGGGCTTTTAATTAATGAGAGTCATTAAAAAGAGATGGCTACTTCCTTAACCGAAGCATCCCTCAATTTGACTTGAAACCATCACATGGGAACATGCCAATGTTGGAGCCTTCATTTAGGAAATCCCACGTGCTAATAATAATAATAATAATAATAATAAGATTAAGAACAATATTAATCAAATTTGATTAATTATTTAATCAATTAATTAAAGTTTAATTGTGCATAGTGCTTTGAGCAATGAAGCCTTCACCTTCGGCCATATCTGAAGTTTAGTACTAAAAATTTTCTAAAAAATTAATAATATAACTTTATTAAATTCTTATAATATTAACTACAGTTAGCTATCAATTATCAAGTATTAATTATTAATTATATTAAACGATTAAACTAATTAGATTCTTAATCCTTGTCCCTTAATTTTTAATGGTTTAAGTTTCTAGTCTAACGTCGGCACAAGTCTTGGAAAGAATTTATACACCAGTTACCACCTTCGCAAAAAGCTCGTCAATTTTTTAATATTATTAAAATACTGTAGTCCTAAAATATTTAATTAATTATTGTTTAATTTTTATAAATAAGGATAATAAAAAAATAATATAAACAGTAGACAGATGGGGGAGTACGACCCTAGGCAAGTTTATAAATCATAACCCCCAGTTGCTAGCAGATTCAAGTATTTGCTGGAGAGACTTATGCAGAGAGCAATTAATTGCAACACATTCAATGCAGATAGATTTGGTTGACCTTTACCCGTCAATGGTTTTGTAATATGGTATATAAAAAAAATTTAACATAAACCACTCACATAAAATATAATAATATTTATATTAATTTTAAAAAATTAATCTTAACAGGGTATTTAAATTAATTATTTAATAAAAAGTATATTTTATTTTATATTAATTTATTATTATTTGATCCGCCTGGCTTTAGTCTAATAGCAAAGGCAAAATAAATCTGGTGCTATATCCCCGATTCAATTCTCCTCCCTATATATCTATCGACAAAACAAAAAAATTTACTATTATTCAATTTTATAATTTTTTTACGCATTCGATTTGAAAGTTATTAAAATTTTCTATTTATGTTTCTTATTATAGGAAAAAAATGATAGCAAGAATGAAATATACATATTAAATATATGATATTAATAATTTTAGTTAATTTAAAGTGTCGGCTATTCTATTTAGCAATATATGTTTTCACCATAAGTGCATGCCAATTTATTAAGTGGTTGGCTCTATGGAAGTTTGGAGGGTTCCATCTTCGTGAGATTTTAAAATAAATTTCTTGGGACCAATTTTCCAAAGCTACATCATGAGTATTGGTAGGGGTATACATGGGTCGTTCGATATAATTTATCAAATTAAATTAAAAAAAATCGATTTTAATAATATTTAAATTAAAATTAATAAATTAAATTATAAAATCATTAAATGATTATGCTTAGTTTGGGTAATTTTTATTTATTTAATATTTTTTTAATTTTTATAATTTAACTATTATTAAATTATATATATATATTATATATATTAATTAAAAAATAAAATATTAATTTAAGAGATATTATTCACTAAAAATAAATAAGAATCTAAAAATAAAATAAGATTATTTTATATACATATTTGATTTGAGTTTAATTTTATTGTGTCAATTTGAAACTTAAACAAAAAATTTCGTTTGTAATTATTTTCAAATTATAATTAATATTTAAATATAAAAAATTATGATTTAAATTTATTTAAATTAATCAAATTAATTGATTTATCGATTTATTTATACACCCTTAGGTATTAGATTAACTACTTTCGTAAGTAAGTTGAATGGGCACAATCCTTAATTATAAATAGTAATGTCTATAAAATAGTAAAAAATTAAGAATATCTAAATTTCAAAGTTTATAATAAAAAAATATATATATTTGTATAAAATAATTAATTTAAAGTTAATTACAATATTCAATGAAAATATCAAAATTATAATTATTTAAAATTAAAATAAAATTATAAAAATAAAATTAAAGCCTGATATATTATTATTGTTAGTAGCGTTAGAATTTCAATTTGATAAGCCAATGTGAAGCGAAAGTGATATCTTATCACAAAACAAAAGGAAAATGCCAAATGTCCTTTTCTGATAAGTCAAAACAATAATATGTCCGATATCTTTGTTTGGCAGGTGTGAATCTCCACACCTGATAAAGTCCTGTCACATTGTTTCACGTGGCTGTGGGATCCACTTGATGTGGGAACCATCCATGTGAAATAAATTCTTACACGTTTTTCCAGCTGTCCAATGAGCATGGATGATGTGGAGGCTGTAACTGTCCGTATTTCGTCCTTTTTTATTTCTTGTCATAATTAATGTGATGAAGTGGCTTTTTTCTTGAATCAGAAGTAAATATAAAAATAATATTAAAAAAATGAAAAATCTTCTTTCCTAGACATGACGTGTTAGATCCTCAACCACACATTTCTTTCTAATCAATAAATGAACCTTTTTTTTTTCAAATAATAATTGTTAATTAAAAATTTCTTTATGTTAAAATTTCTTGTTGATAGCGATATACA
Source organism: Hevea brasiliensis (assembly GCF_030052815.1). Taxonomy (NCBI): domain Eukaryota; kingdom Viridiplantae; phylum Streptophyta; class Magnoliopsida; order Malpighiales; family Euphorbiaceae; genus Hevea; species Hevea brasiliensis. The sequence continues at coordinate 10,579,213 of NC_079506.1, forward strand.
AGAGTAAAATTTTAATGCAACCATTTATTTTTAATTTATTTTAAATATTTTATAAATTTAATTTTTTTAATTTAAATTAAAAATTAAAAAGTTTAATATGTTAATTTTAAGATTAAATTTTTTGATTTATAGATTTAAATTTAAAAATTAATAAATTTAATTTAATATTTTTTTAATTTTTGATTAAATTTAACTTATTGAAAATTTTAAAACTAAATTGAAAAAAAGGTATAAAATGAATTAAATTGTTCTTTTCTATTAAATATGGGAATATAATTGAGTTTTGAACAGATATAAAAGTCTTGCTATAAATTTATGTAATTTTAAAATTTTTCAAATAAAAAGAGATTTTATAGAGAAAATTTATTTTTTAATTAATACTTAAATATATAAAATTATAAAAAATAAAATAAAAATAAATATTTTTATCTCAAATTTTCTTAATTTAATTTACATTTTATTTTAAATTTTTATTTGAAAATTACATTTTATTTATAGTTAACACTTTGTAATTTTAAGTCCCATGAATGTCAGATATTTTGTAGGATTTCGTTTTACGTGCCCTATAAATCATATTTAGATTTTAAAATATTCTATTTCAATTTAATCAATTTAATCATTTAAAATTTTACAAAAAAATTTTTTGAACTTTTTTTATATAATTGGCATGAAATTTTAATTACTTATAAAATAAAATTAATTTCACACATAATGTGCATCAAAGAATTGAGTATTGTAGGTGTTAATTTAATTAATTTCACTCTATCATGGGCTTAGATTAAAATCTTTAAATTTTGTAGGTTTCAATTTGTAATTTTTTTAACATTAAAACTACAACTGAAATTGACTCTATAATATAATTACACCTAACCCCTTGATTTTTGGGGATTATAGCAAATCGAACACCATGATTTATAATTTTTAAATATTATTCACCAAATATCAAATTCAAACTATTATTGGTTAACAAATCTTCTAATGCCAATATAAATAGTCTGCTTTTAATCAAATTGGAGAGATATAAACAAGTCTCATTTGAAACTTAGATGAGAAATAAAAAAAAATTATTATGAATAATCATAAACTTAGATGAGAAATAAAAAAAATAAATTTTTATATTAAATAAAAAATAATAATACCCTAATGTTATTTGGGCATGTTGTGCATGTTATATATAATAATTTTTGGGTGAAATTAAAATTTAATTTAGAAATAATATATTTGGATTGAAAAATCATAGCACAAAGGCATTGGATTCCATTGAATGAAGGTTGCAACAAATGATAGAATCTTGATGAAAGATGCAATAAGGGGGTTGCTTCTGCTAATGCCAATTTGTGATTAGTTGGGCTCAAAGTCAACCTTAATATTCAAATAATTTATTATTAAAAAATGGCATATCAATAAATAACCATTATTTTATGAGTGCATTATTTTCAGTACTCATCAATATAATATAATTATAAATTTATAATATTAAAATTTATTTAATAATTTTTAATAGATAATTTATAAAGTGAAATTCCAACATTGTTTTATCATGTAAATAATATACTTTTAGTTATTAGAATAAATTTGGTAAGATAAAATTTATTTAATATAATATCTTAGTGATATGTTATCAGTGACTTTTATTCGATTTCTGATATTAATTTACTTATTCGAATTTAATTAGAATTAAATTTTTAAAATGTCTTTTCTAATATTTTTTATTCGGTCTTGTCCAAACTTCTTATGCTCGGTCTTATCTGAATTCATTGTGTTTAATCTCTTTAAGTGAAATTATTGAATCAAATATAGAAGATTTGACCCTCTAAAATTTTATTCGAATTTTGGAGTTATTAGCAATTATATGTTTCCTTAACATGATGAAATTTACCATTTTCATTTCTGAGATTGAAGCCAAGTCGGAGATAGATTGTTTTTATTAAATATATAAATAATTAAATTTACCATTCTTTGCTTGAAAGTTATATAATTTATATCTTAATTTAAATCTCAAATAAAATTATTTAAATAAAATGTGCATCACAATCTTCACATATAATAACTAATTTATATTATTTAAAAAATAATATTATAAAAAAATATCTTCCCAAATAAAAAAATATATAATAATTAAAAAGAGTAAAAAAGAGGAAGCACACGTTGCCTTTTCATCATGAAAGCCAGCCAATGGGTTTCAGTTTTACAAATTACAACTTATCTAAATTTAATTTATCTTGCCTAAATATAATTAATAGTAGAATTTAAAATATAAATATATTCATTTATTTATTTAATAAATTGATTTTATTATATATTATATATTAAATTTATAATAAATCAAATTTCCCCTCCAACTTATGTTTAGATATTTCTATTTTGTTTTTAAATTTTATTTTCTTTAAACAAATTAATTGATTTGTTTATTAGCAATTTCATATAAGATATATAAATTCTCATGTACTAAAATATATGACCAGTGAGATTCTAAGGGTTAGTGCACAATTATTAAACGATTTTTAATTTATTTTTTTAATTAAGATATAAATTTAAAATTTTATAATTTTACAAATATTTTAATATTATTAAATTAATATTCATTAATAAATTAAATGAATTTTTCCCTTTTCACTTTATTAATTAATTTTTTTTTCATAAAATTATAAAATTTTTAATTTCAATATAAGTGATTTGAAAATACAAATTTAAATTGTTTCTTTATTATAATTTTTTTCTTCTCATGTCAGTGCATTCGATTTAACAGAAAAATTAATAAAATTGATCTAATTTAGAAATTTGATTATTTTAATAAATTGGTTAATCTCAATAGTCTATTAATTGCATTTTGTTCTAGAGCTTTTATAATTAAAATAAAAATTTTAAAATTTATTTTAAATTATTTTTAGTCACATTTTGTTTTAAATCAAATATTTTACTCATCTCCAATTCCAAAATAGACTTCATCCATGATTTTCTAATTTCTTCTATGAACCTAATTAATTACTTGAGAGTAATGTTGTTTAATATTTGGGGCAACTTCAATAGGGTTTTCCATTTTCTTGTTAAACCTAATTGTGCTAATTGTTTATTATAATTAGAAGGTGTAGTCTTTAACTTAATAGTTTAAACAAATGGAAAACCATTCAACATTTAAATTTGTGATGTGGACACCATGAATAGTGAACGAAAATTTCCCCTTTCAATTTTACCGTAGTTTCTTACAAACCAAACACCTTATTTACGTAAAGAAAAGGACTGAAGGGCCCAGAAAAATATATACTAATTAGGGTTTGTTTTATAAAATATTGTTAAGAAAACAAAAATATTTTAGTAATTAAAGGACATAAAAAAAGTTTAAAAATTTTTTAAAACTGTTTTTGCAATGATATTTAAAATGATATTTTTTTGAAAAGTGAAAATACAAAAAAAATATAAAGGAAAATCATGAGCACATATCCAAGAATCTGCCTGTCGTGTAGTCTATGTGGCTAGATAAGATCATCGCCCTATAGCTTGCCTTTATAAAAACCTCACCTTTGAGTGCATACTTACAACAATATTTGGTGAAAGGAGGAGACTTTTAGAGAGAGAGAGAGAGAGAGAGATGGGAAGTTTAGGAGAAATTGAGGAAATAGAGAAGTGGGTTTCACCAGCTGCAACCAAAAGAACAATGCCTATTCTGTCATTAAACCACGTCTCATTTGTTTGCAAGTCTGTTCCTGAGTCTGTCAGGTTCTACCAAGATGTTTTGGGATTTGTTCTCATCAAAAGACCTTCTTCTTTCAATTTTGAAGGAGCTTGGTATGCCCATTTCTTCCTTTTGCTCTCTTTCTCTCTCTTCTCTCTCTCTCTATTTTCATTGTTGTGGTTTAAGGATAGTTGGGTATCCAATATGTTTTGTCATCATGTTTCTTTTTGGGTTTTCCTTCGGAATTTTTTGTTTCCCTTCAAACCCCATTTATGAACATGGGAAATCATGAAATTTATCCATGTTTTCACGCTGAAGAAAGCTTCACTCCAAGATTAGATTTTCAAATTTCAAGATTTATAATGCTATTTCACAGTGTCCTTAGCTATAATCAAACCATCTCAAAACGTTGGTCTTCAGAAAATTTTCTAGGCTAGTAGCATAAAAATAACAATTGAATCTTCTTTTTTTAGAGTGAAATTTACAATTTAGTCTCTAAATTTTGTCATATATTATATTTTAATTTTTAAATTTTAAAAAATTAATTATTTATTACATATATTTTATATTATATTACACTTTACTTTTGAATTTTAAAAATAAAGTATTTAGTTTCTTTAATTTTAGTAAATAGAATAATTTAATTCTCATAATTTTAATATTTATAATAATTTCATCATTGAGAATAATTAAATTGTTCTATATATTAAAATTATAAGTATTAAAATATATTATAATGTAAAATTTAGAGATTAAATAAATAAATATTTAAAATTTAAAGACTATAATATAATATAGAGTAAAATTTAAGTATTAAATAATTAATTTTTTAAAATTTAAGAATTAAATTATAATATAAGGTAAAATCTAAGGATCAAATTATAAATTTTCCTATTTCAGATATGTGGAAAATATTAGGTAAATTATAAAACCAAAATCAAGAAGTGATTGAAATGGTTTTGGCTGAGTAAAATTACGATTTATTTACTACTCAAATGAAATAACATTTTAAAACAAATTTAAAATTTTCAAGTAACTTTTTAGTCTCTTAATTTTAAATTTTTAGATTTTTAAAAATAAAAAATTATATTTTTATTTAATTTTAATTTAATACTATTGAAATAATATTAATTTTATTTTTAAAATTATTAAAAGAAACAAAGGAATTAAAAAGAATTAATGGAAATATCGCATGGTTTTCAATGCTATTTCTCTTATAAAAATGTAAATAAAATTTTGTACACTCTAATCGTATTTTATATTAATTTTTAATATAGATGTATTTTATGATTACTTAATTTAAAATAAAAAATTATTTTATTATGAAAAATAAAATGATTTACCGAAATTTTATAATTTATTTCATTAAATTTTTATAAAATAATATATTTTTATTTGTAAAGTAGTCAATAATGAAAATTTTATTAATTTAATAAAAAAATAAGTTTTTTAAATAATTTTTTAATATTTTAAATTATATTTTTTACATCAGTTTAAATTTTAATTAAAATAATAAATCTTAAATACAAAATATTAAATAAATATATCTTATATAATTTTATTTATGATATTTTTAGCATTATTACATAAATATTATATAAATATTCTTTTATGTGTAGAAATTTTATTTTTTCTATTATGTTAATAAATTATTTTATAAAAAAAATATGATTTTATAAAAATTTTATAAAGTGAATTATAAAATTTTATTAAATCACTTTTTTTTAATAAAATAATATTTATTTTATTTTAAATTAAAAAATCATAAAATACACCTTGAATACATATTATGAAGTTTACTTAAAATTCTCTCCCTTCCATCTCCATCATTAATTTTGCAGGGAATATTTAAATTCTTTAATATTTTGCTCAATCCATTTCGAGGGCAAATTTGGAAATTAGAACTTATGTTGAGGAACTACAGGCTGTTGAATTTATAGCAACTATGCATGCTATGCTATTGGCCCATCTCATTAGTTATGATTTTTTTATTGGTCCCCACAAATTCACATAATTGTAATTAAGAAACTAAACTTTCCATTTATTTATGTTTGTTGCATTTACATTTTTCTTTTATTTAAAGTTATATGTCGTATTTATAAAATTAAAAAATATTAACTATTTTTTTCAATTTTACTCTTTATCTTTACTAAATATAATAAAAAATTTTAAAAATTTTTAAGTTGGATAAAAAATAATTTAGTTAATTATTAATATATTTTTATAAAAAAAATAAGATTATCCGGTTATTTTTTTAATTATCATACAAAACCTAAATGTGAGAGATAAAAATAGATGAAATTAGTATTACAATTTCAATTATTGCTGAGGCTTGCCTTTACATGAGATTCATCTTTATTTATTATGCATTTTATAAAAATGAAAAAAATATTTAACCTCTGAAAAAAATTTTATAAAATAATGAGAGATTTTTAAAATTTTAAATATATATTTGAGATAATCTGTCATCTTTTTAAAAATAAAATTTTAAAAGTTTTCAAAAACATGTTTCTTTTTTTTTTTTAAATTGATTTCTTTAACATTTTGGAGAAAAAAAAGACCATTTGTATTTATCTATTACAATAATAGAGCTCATTTTTATAAGATAATATAGAGGATGCATTATCAATGGACAAAGATTTTAATGATTAAAAATGTGCAGGCAGAATAGAACAATATTTCACTATTTCCTTTTCTCAGACCATGCCATCACCCGACTGGGGTTTATAATTACTATACTATCTCTTGCCCTGTTTGACCATCCACCACCCATCCAGAAACGATTATTGGTTGGGTGGCTTGCTTTATGGGATTTTTCTTAGCTGCATCGGGTTTATCATGAATGATACAAGATATACAATGGAGTCTATCTATTAAATATATGAATTCAACATAATTATAATCTTTTTTATTTAGGAAATTATTATTTAGAGTCGATTTAACATAAATTTAAAACATAATATGTATGATGAGATTTCTCTATTAAATGAGTCTAAACATATATTGTTATTTATTAAATTTACAGTGGATCAAATTTAAAAATAAAAAAAAGAAAAAAGTTTTTCACCAAGAAAATGCAGTTTTTATAATGGTACAATTTGGATTATCATTGATAAGGATTTATGTGTTTTATGTGTTGTAATTCACATAATGGTGACACATGTGATTGTGAAAATTCTGAAAAATTAGAATTTTCATGATAGGACAAAATGTCAGCTCAATCATTTTCTTCTCTATGGATTGGTTCATTGGAAAAATTAGTAATGTAGTTGTCACTTGAAAAGGAGACCTCACCTACTTGATCTTTGTCACATGCGGTCTCTGATGAATTTTGCATACGCAACTCAACTTCAACCCCATTTTACCCTAATGTACAATTCCTCATATCAGTCCTCCTCATGGCCTATTAGAAGTTTACAACTGAAATGGGTGCTTTGCAGGTTGTTCAACTATGGTGTTGGGATCCATTTGCTTGAATCAGATAGAGTCCTATCAAAGAAAGGTAAAATAAATCCAAAAGATAACCACATTTCCTTCCAATGCTCAGACATGGATCTTGTTGTTAAAAAACTAGAGGAGAAGAACATTGAGTATGTGACAGCAGTTGTGGAAGAAGGTGGCATTACAGTTGATCAGCTCTTCTTCCATGATCCAGATGGCTACATGGTTGAGATCTGTAATTGTCAAAATCTCCCAGTTCTTCCCCTTTCTTCATGCCCTTTCAAGCTACCTAAAGCCAATGGAAAGCTTACATCATCACCAACATATTATGGTATGTATTAAATTCATTCTAGATTTTGTCTAAATTAAAACTGTCAAAAGCTGGATTATAACATTTTTGAATGAAAATGCAGGGAAGAGAAGCTGGGAGATGGCTTGTTCCGGAGGTGTTGCGTCTCTGATGATGGATAACTTGGTGGTGGACATGATGGACATTTCGATCTAAGGGATTGGAAGGGTGACCAATGCAAGTTTTGATTCACTACTCTGAAAAAATTGTTTTGTATACATTTGTGTAAAGAAATAATGTGAGAAAAATTGAAGTGGTGGGGTTAGCTTTTGCTTTTGTTTGATAAGGAGTTTCTCAAGTTCCATTGAAACAGTATGCTTCTTAAATTTGTTTGATCTGTGTCTACTCCTCTCTCTCTCTCTCTCTCTCTCTCTCTCTCTCTTTCTCTCACACTATCTCTTCCACCCTTTTTGTTCTTATTTTTTCCATCCCCTTTTGCGGTGTTGTGAACAATGAACTTGAGAATACAAGTTATAAGAAAAAGAAAACATAAAATTATGGAATTGATGAAGAGTTGTAATGCAGTATGGCAAGATAATTCTATTTGGGAATTAACAATTGGGGAACTAATGAGGAATACTGAAAGGTCTGTCATTTGAACATGATCAACTCATTTTTCAGTTCACAGTACTATGTTATAATTGTACAAAACATACTTTACAGAGTCAAATTTGAAAGTTTGTGATCTACAAGTAAGGATAAATTTTGACAACCGTCTCTGAACTTATCTAGTATAACATTATAGTCCTTCAACTTAAAAATGTAACATAAAACCTCTTCAGCTTTCAAATTTTGCACAGTAAAATCTCTCTAACATTTAATTGTCGGTTTTTCAGTTAGACGCTGACCTAAACAGTTTTAACGTGGAGTTTAATCAATATTTCTCTTTTCTCTCTCAAGTTATGTGCAAATTGAATCATTTTTCTCACTGTAAACAGAATGATTTTTCAGGTGTAGAGAAAATAATTTTACAATTAAAATAAGAGAGGAGAGAGAAATGTTGACTGAGAGCCATATGGGAGCTGTTTACATCAGTGTTCAACCGAAAAATCAGTAATTGAAAGTTAAAGGATTTTACTATGCAAAATTTGAAAGTTTAGGGAGTTTTATGTTACGTTTTAAAGTTTAAGAACTGTAGTGTTACAACTATATAAGTTCAGGGATAGTTATTGAAATTTACCCCTACAAGTAACCATCTCTTTTGGTCAAAATATTTTCAGAATATTTTTTTCAGTTACAACTGGCCATGTACCTACAAGGGAGGTTGAAGCATGGGGAGAGAATTTTTGTAGAGTTGGATAAAATATAAAGAAAAGACTAATAGATGCTATGATACCATAAACCATCAATTGTTTACAGTCATTCACCCAAGGAGATAACAACAAAAAGCATCATCAAGGGGCCATTTTCTTGGTTTTGACTTCTCTGGAGGGTTAATTATCACATGATCTGCATTTGAAAGGCGATACCAAATCACAATTTCGTTTCTTTGACGTCCCATGATTATTGTTTCGTAAAAAGAAAGCTCTTCCTAGTCAAATAGATCGAATTCTGCAGGTTTAATACACATCTTGTTGACCCCACAAGCTCAAAGGAGCATAGATTTTGATGATACCAAAACTCAACTAGAATCAAACTAACATTATTTTAAGTGTTGTGCTTCTCAAAAGAACAAAAGAAAAAGACACAAGGATTTCATGATGGATTCGTGCTTCTGAAGAAAGGATGATATTCTAAAGATAACACAGGACTAATCAAAGGAGATAAAAGAAGAAAAGGTTACCTTCCAAGGCTGCATTGAAAATTAGATTTGAAGGTACATATAGTATAAGAGATAGTTTTATTTTTTAGGATTGCTTGTGAAAAGAATTGAGGAGTAGAAGTCAATAATACTTATTTTCAATCCCTCAAAAGATTTTCTTTTAAATATCTTTATTGGCCTAAAAATATTTGACTATGATTTGGTGTAAAGTTTTATAGATTTGAAAGTTATGCAGAAAAGTTTTCTTGGTATGCTAACTGGTTTGCTACTTATTTTAGTATGCTAACTGGTTTGCTATTTTCTCAAGTATGCTAACTGTCTCAACTCTGCACAACATCGCAGAAAACGACAAAATAACAGCTATTTTCTTGAAATTCGTATCTGTAACGTTCAAATGAGTTCTCCAACGGTAAAAAACGTTTCAAAGCTATAAATACACCTACCTTTAGCCATTTTGCACTTAATGAAAGTCCCTCTATTGTTCAAAATCATAAAAGCTTTCATTCAAAGTGCTCAAAGTGTTTTATTGCTCATCATTGGCTTATTTACTCGACTATTCTTTATAGATTCTGTTGTATTGAGTTAGAGTGAGTTTTAAACACATTGTTATCATTTATGAGAGGTCATTCAAACACCTATTAAAGCTTGATTGTGAAAAGTATTTGGGATAACACTTGGTAGAAGTGTGAAGCTACTTGTAAAAGCTTTGGTGAGAAGATTTGTAAAGGGCTTTTGTCTCTTGCCTTTAAAAGAGAAGAATAGTGAAGTGAAGACTCAAAGTGGGATCTTTGAGAGAGTGGATGTAGGCTAGTTGAGCCGAACCACTATAAAAATTTCAGTGTTCATTTTCTCAACCCTTGCTCTTTACATTTATGCATTTTAACTTTATGATTGATATGCTTTTGCTGATATGAAAGTTGATATTGTTTGCTGTTAACCTTGCTGCAAACTGAGAAAATTAGTTTACTGCTAAATCTGCTGATATCTGATTTAATCTGCTTGTTGTTTGATCTGCTGTCAGTTAGTATATCTGGTATACTGCTCTGGTTGCTGTGTTAAAAACTTATCCAGATTACTGATATCTCTGCTGAATGCTGATATAATTTGTTAGATCAGTATACTGATTGCATATAGCCTAACTTTGAATCAACTTGTCAATAGAGCTGTATTGTTCATATTTCACATTAGTTAATTGAGTTGAACCTAGCAGCAATTTTCAAAGGTTTTGAGTAAGAACTGAAAATTGTTTTTTAAAGTCCAATTCACCCCCTCTTGGACATATTTTGGGACATCACATCTCATTCCCCAGCAAATGAAAAACCAATAACGTATACATGTAAAATTTAATGTTATGCCTAGTTGTGTGAGATCTGAAAGGGGCATAAAACAGGGAGAAAAAAGGTGGACAGGAGGAGCAAGAAAAACAAGTCTAGGAATGAACAGTACCTCCACAGCAACGAATTATATAGAACACGATTTTTTTGCTTGTCTTCAGCCAACATTGCCAGTGCCACACTCACCAGTTCATTTGGTAACACAATCATTGATTCTGGCCACTGAGACCAGGTTTCCAGTCCAAGAATCCAGGATTTCACCAATGATTATTGATTTGTCAGAAGCTTGCTGCATTTCACCAATCCAAGAGCTATGAGAGAACCCAGAAAGATTTAAAGATGTTGACTTTGTATAATCTCTATAAAGGAGACGCTTTGACTGCAATCCATGAGGTAGGAAGAGAAGGCTCTTATCAATAATCAGATTACTAAACATACACATGCAATAGAACTGATTCTAAAATCTAAAAGCAAATTCACTTTTGCCACAGTTACGGAGATGCGTGGCAAAAAACAGAAACAAAATTCTCTTGGTACTTGTACATTTCCAACCTTAATATCCCCTGTGTCCTATGACACCTTATCGCAAGTACTTTCATCAGTTTCAACATAGGCGTGCACATGACAAAATAAGCAGCTCAAAATAGTTATGATGTTGCAGGTGTTTCATGGTTAAGCGGACATTTCAACATTGTTAACATATGGAATACTAGAGGGAAGTAGCTTTCTGTAATGAAGCTTCAGCATTACACATTTAATGCTTGGATTTCAGATATGACCGTTTGCAACTAAGGTGAGTACTCTAAAACAAGAGGTATGGTCAGAGCTTTTATTTGAACAGTGGCATGAAAGGATACTTCTGAACAAAATTCCTTGAGCTTTATTGAACTAATTACCAACCAGTGAACACTGGCATTAAAAAGTATTTCAGGTCCATCCTCTGGGCTGCCCTAGCCAATGCTACTTTCATTTGGTGTCCCTTTTGCCAATAGGCACTCTCAAATGGTAAAACAAGGAGTGCTCTTCTTTGTCTGGGGGAAGAAAAGAGAGAGTGGGGGAGCTAAGGGGATTCTTGTTTGGAAGAAACTGCTAATGATAATGTATTATAAGGGAGATAGTGAATTATTCTTGTTTAACTGGCACACAAATTTTATCCACAATCAGTTCAGTCAATTGACCCCCGTATCTACTAAAGCTTATTTCCTTCCAAATACTTTCTGTGCCCTAACATGGGATTCAGTGACTTCTATTGAAGAGTAATCTTTATCTGGCAAGACCTCCTAAATTGTAGCTATTGTTTGAGATCCTAATTTGATCATCTCTAATCTCATTGGAAACTAAAGTAAAAGAAATGATGGTGGTGAGACTTACAGAATTAAAAGTCTCTAGAGAAAGACTCTCCAAATGTCATCTAATGACAGCATTTTCCTTGCGTTGAAGAAGTTTTATGCTCTACAATCCACGAACATCAAGTCCACTATCAGTAAGCTTCTTTCGTCTTTTTTTTTCTAAGACCACTATCATGCAAATGACATCAATTAAGCCACTTTCAAATCCATTGAACAGAAATTGACTTGAAGGTAATATTAGAACAGCATACTGCATACCATTATCATTCACCTAAGGAGATGACAATAAAAACATCATCAAGGGACCATTTTCTTGGTTTTGACTTCTCTGAAGGGTTAATTATTGCAATATATGCATTTGCAAGGCGATACCCAATCACAATTTCATCTCTTTGATGTCCCCTAATCATTATTTCATAAAAAAAAAAAAAGCTCTTCCGGGTGAAATAGGTAGAATTTGCAGGTTTAATACACATCTATTTCCCTACAAATGCCAGCCAATTAGATACACATAAAAAATCTAATATTAAGCCTTGGAATCTGAAACAGTAAACCAGTTGATCTGCAAGATCTGAAAGGGGCAGAAAAATGGGAAATAAAAAGGTGGACAGGAGGAACGAATAAACAGTACCTCCTCAGCAAAGAGTCCCTCTAGATCACGATTTATTTGCTTTTCTTCAGCAACCATTGCCAGTACCATACTCACCAATTCATTTGACTGATTCTGGACACAGAGACCAGGTTTCTAGTCCTAGCATCCAGGTTTTCACTAATGATTATTGTTTTGTCAGAAGCTTGCTGCATTTCACGAATCCAAGAGCTATTACAGAACCCAGAAAGATGTAAAGATGTTGACTTTGTATCTCTACAAGGGAGATGCTCTGGCTGAAATCCATGAGATAGGAAGAAAAGGCTCTCATCAATAATCAGATTACTAAACTATAAACATACACAGACCATAGAACTGATTCTAAATCTAAAAGAAAATTCACTGCTACCTCAATTACAGAGGTGCCTGGCAAAAGCAGATGCAAAATTCTATCGGTACTTTTACATTTTAAGCCTAAATATCCTCCATGCTTATAAAACCTTATCGCACTAAGTACATCAGTTTCAAAATAGGCATGCGCATGACTTGGAACAGAAATTTCTTCAGTTCTCTAATTATATAATGCAAAATTTTGCACCCAATGATTTTTCTGCACAATCAGTTGGGTCAATTGACCTCTGGACCTAGTAAAGCTTATTTCCTTATGTAGCCTGACATAGGATTCGGTGACATCTATTGGAGTCTTAATCTTTATATGGCAAGTCCTTCTAAATTCTAGCTGTTGTTTGAGATCTTAATTTGATCATCTTTAATCTCATGGTGAACTGAAGTAAAGAAATGATGGTGATGCCACTTACAGAATCAAAAGTAAAAGTCTCTAGAGGAAGACTCTCCAAATGTCGTCTTATGACAGCATTTTCCTCCCAGTGAACAAGTTTTATGCTCTCCAATCCACAAATATCAAGTCCACCATCAGTAAGCCTCTTTTCCTTTTTTTTTTTTTCTGGGACCTCATTAAACATCCAGAGTTCAGAACCTGGAGCCAGGAATGCCTCTAGAACCCGAGAAATGACAGAAAAAAAACAAAAATAGTCTACAGTAACGTAATATTTAACCATATCTTTTGTTTCTTAGTCATGAAAATCACATCAATTAAGCCACTTTCAAATCCATTGAACAGAAAGGGACATGTAAACTTCAATGCTGTTATTACCAACATCATCTCTGTAGCTACAAGTTTTAAGAAGGTTAATATTGTATCCCTTCAATTAAAAATCCATATTTATGAAAATTAGAACACAAGCCACATACATCTGTGTTTAGTGACCATGCTGACTGTGACCAAGTAAATGCTCAACTCAGCTTAACAATTGCACACAGCTTTTTTCACATTTTCTTCCTCCGATCTTTCTAACCTCCAAAGTATTCCAGCATTGACATTTATTAACTTTTCCCTTTCAATTCTAATTTATATTCCAGCAACCAGAATAAAATTGATTCAAGCATTTGAACACAAATTGAATGCACCCCCAATACCTTTGTAAATTATAGAACATACCTCTAGTTGTCTTACTTTACTCCACAGGTGATTTGAATAAGATACAGATGATATACAAGTGCAAGTTAGCTGCAACAGAAGATTAGCAACAAAATCATTAGCAATACAATATATATTCAAACAATTCAATTCAATTCTTACATTATATATACCATGCAAAAAAAAAAATGTTAGAACGTACAAAATAAAAGACCAAAGAATGTCTCAATCTCCGACCGGTCCCGGAACCAGACTGAGTCACAGAACTCGGCCGAGTCACCAAAAACTTGACTGGCCGCCGTTTTCACTTCCTTCTTTACCTTTAGTTTCTCCTCTTTCACTTTCCCTGAAATACTCGAGACACTTCCAGGTCCCTTTTTCTCCTCCATCAGCTTATCCTTATTATTACCATCACTACCACGCCGACCCTTCACTGTTACCCGAGTCCCCGCCACATGAGGTCCGAGAAACGAAAGGTACACCCAGTCCCGACCAGAGAAGCTACTATCGCTAATGCTACTACCACTACTATGAGCTGAAGACGCATCGTCGTTGCCGAAGGAGATGCAGAGATTGGGAAATGGAGAGCGGAGGGGAGGGAAAGGGAGCGCAGCAGAGATCCGGCCGGGGAAGTGAGTAGGGTTTGATTGGAAACCTCCTCTTCCTTTTATTTTTCCTCATAATTTATTCTTCTTCTCTTAATGTTGTTATCCTTTTCTTCTTCCAATCGTTGAAAAGCTGGTTGGTGTTCCTCGTCATCCTGATGCTCTTCATTTCTGCTCCTCTTTCTACTATATATAGGATGGATCCCACACTTAATTATCTCCACGCTATCATCTTTGAAGTGAAATGAGGCCTCAACGATACACTTTTCATCAACAGATTCGAATTTTTTATTATCGAGCCAAAGCGACATGTGTTCTGATGAAAAGTAAAATCGATGGAATAAATTTATGTGCGATAAAAAATTGCTATGCGAGAAATCATAGCGATGCCTATGTCCAGATTCGTCTATGAAATCCACTCTACATGTAAGAGATTGATGAATATAATTTTTGATATCAACAATAGCGCAGAAAGAGAAGGCAATTAAGTGACGAAGGTCAAGTTTGAATGAAAGCGAGGATCCAATTTTATTCTTATATCTCATCCATTCTGGTACTTCACCTCCCACCACACATAATCCAACATCCTGACCCAACAGATGCGTTTTAATAACATCCTCAATAACTTTCTTCTCATCCACCAATTTTAAGCAATTAGCAAACTGAAGAAGTTTCGATTTCCAAAATCCACCATCACGATCTTCGAGAAGGAATGAAGTTGATGCTGATTTCAGAGAGGTGCAATTTGATGCCATTAATTCTTTTAAGGATGATGGGAGGTCTGGTAAACATTCAAGTCTCTCGCAACCACTTAAATCAAGAGTTTCCAACTTCGATACTTGTTTGATGCTTTCTGGAAGACTCGTTAAATTTGAGCATCCAGCGAGATCGAGTTTTATAAGACATTTCAACTCGCTTATGCCGCTTGGAATACTAACGAGTCTTTTACATCCTAGCAAGGACAAATAGTCAAGTTGAGTCAGATGCTCAATTGACGAGGGCAGTTGTTCTATTCCAGTTCCCTCTAAAGTTAGAAACTTTATACTACAAGGCAGCTCCGGACAATATGTGACTTCACAGCACCCGTCTAACCATAGATGAGTAAGCTTGCTCAGATTTTGAAGAGATGGGATCTCAGTCAGACTACGACACCAAGTCAACCTTAAAACCTCAAGATTTGGGGCAGTTTTAGGTAAGTCTGGAATCCTGATCAGGTCTTCAGAGCCGATGAGATCAAGTGATATCAAATTTTCAAGATGCTGTGACAAATAGAAAATATCAATAAATTAGAAGATACTTTACAAAGTAGCACAAAAAATTCTATATATGATATTACCGTATATTGGATTTAAAGAATCTTTAATATTCATAAAATGATTTTTTTTTAAAAAATATATTCTATTACAATTAAAATTGAAATTCGAAATTTCAAGAATTTAAGGCTATTTTAATATGATTGAACTAAAATTAATTGTATTGTTTTATTTATTGAATAAAACACAAATTTTATATATATGTTTCAAAATTTTCATATAACGAAATCCCTAAAACACAGTATAATATGATAGTTTTGAAATCTTGGATTTTATATATGAAGTCAAATTTACTGTATAAAAAACACAATCACTATGAGATCGAACCATATATTTGATATGATTCCAATCTAGTATCATCAAATTTTCAAGGGGCTGTAACAAATAGAAAATATCAATAAATTAGAAGATAATTTACAAACTGTAATTATAATTTTATAAAGTAGCACAAAAAATTGTACCTCATCTCCATTCCATAGTTGCCTGAGTTTGCTTTTGTTCATATCAAGTTCTACGAGATTCTTTGGGCAAAAATTTGATGGCCAAAATGTCGAAGGGTAAGATTCCCATTCAAGATATCTTAGCTCTTGTGGAAGAAATTCAAGGTTGTTAGGAAGGAGCACTTGTCCTGTAAAATTTCCATACCATCTGAATATGAGCATTCTAAGCTTGCACATCTTCGTGAAGGCCGTGGGACTTAGCTTCAAATTATCTTTTATAAAAAACGAATCAAAAAATATGGCTTCAACACTTTCAGTTCCCTAATAAAAAAACAATAAAAAAGACTATTGATTAATAGTTTATTTGTCATGAGAGCTACAATTCTTATAAAATTCAAATATGATAATGAAAGAGGTTTCATTGCTTAGTTTACCGTATTTGTTGCAAATACATGATCAATATCTTCATAATTCCACAACCTACTGCGTCCTCCAGGCTGTTTGCATTCCTCAATGATTATATCTTTGCCCATTTGTCGTAGCAAGTCATGCACTTTTATGAACTTATGTGAAATACTTAAGAGAGATTTTTTAATTAGGCGATGTATTGCACCTTTTGGATGGAAACCACATGCTTCTAATATTCTCTCTACACGATCTCTTGTTTCAACATAGAAGAAACATGCAATATAAAGAAATATTTCCTTTTCATTCCTCTCTAGCCCATCATAACTTATTTTCAAAACGTCTTGAATTTTCTTCAAAGATTGGCCTTTCAATTTTTCCAACTCACCTTCCCATTCTTCTATCCCCATACCAAATAAATGAGATCCCAAAACTTTAAGAGCTAATGGATTGCCACCAGCATAGGCTATTGCCTCCTGTGATAGCTCCATGTATCCTTCCTTTGGATGATTTTGCTTGAAGGCATGCAAGCTAAAGAGTTTCAAATCTTCAGAATAAGTTAATTTCTCAACCTCATATATGCATTCCTTTGGACAAAAATTTTCAAGTACTTGCTGATCTCTGCTAGTTACAACGATTCTACTTCCCACACCTCCCACACAGTCCAAATCATCCTCTCCTACTAATTTTTTTAAATGATCTGCATCATCTACATCATCAAAAACAATGAATATCTTCTTCCTCTTGAGCCTGCTTCTAATAAAAGGAGCCCAAAACAATGTGTCTTCAAGTAATTTTTTTTCTCTTAATAATGTGGTTGTTTCCCTAACCTTATCAAGAAAGCAATGACCATCAAATTTGATCATGTTTCGACGAAATACTACTTGTGCAATAGTTGTTTTACCAATCCCTGGCATCCCCCAAATTCCTACAACTTTATTATCATTTAACAATTGTTCCACTTTTTTCACACGTGATTCAATTCCAACCAAGTTACGATCGTAAGAATCATCACTTGAGGACATACCACTAAATTTCTTCAAAACATCATTGACGATTTCCTCAACTAATTTGGCCTCATGCCTAGTCACATATGAATAACAAACACTAGTAAGTAATGATAGAAATTTCTTCAATTCGGTTCGAATCATTGGTTATATGCTACAAATTTTCTCTGTTAATCAACATTGCTTAGAACAAAAGAAACAAAAATTGTAGGAACCTAACAAAAAAAATGAATTGAACATCAATTCTAGTATCAAATGAACAACACAACATGAATTGAAATTTTAAAATAACAATTGCAAGCTAACAACAATTCTCTTCGAACAAATCACATCCCAAAAGCAATGAAGCACAAAAATTTTCAGATAAGCACAGAAGCAAAATAAAAAATAAATCAAAACCATTTGAGCTCCACCATATCACATGCCTTTAACAAGAGCAACGCTGGTCTGCACCTTCTTAATTTCTCAGCCTGAGGAAGAAGAGAGATAGGACATGGGTAGATCAACAAGAAAGGAGGCGGAATATCATGAGTTATTTGTTCTTATACCATGAGTGAGATGGCTCATGGGTAGATCAAGAAGAACAAATAGTGGCAGAGATACAATGAGTGAGGAAGAAGAGAGACGAAGCCAATGAAGGGAAGGAAGGCCTACTAACCAAGATGAAAAATCCCTCTCAAACGAGAATGAAAAGTGACGTTTCCAAGATGATAAACAACGATGAAGGAGAAGGAGTGAGGAGGGAAGGCAACTGTATAGGATAAAAGAGGAAGAGGCTAGGATTTTGTTAAAGATGACTATATATACAAGAATATTAATGGTTGAGTTCATCTACAACCGATGACTGGAATTTAATTGGAGTTTAAGTTAAAGGAAAACAAAAACGTAGAGTTCAATATCAAACACATAACCACTAGATGATATTCAAGCACCCTACCACTAAGCTATAAATAACCCAGATGTTACAAGACTTCTAAATTTTTATATATTCAATTTTGTTTAGTTCAATCGAATTTTTTCTTTCTAAAATAGAATCGAACCAAAATAATTGAAATTTTTAAAAAATGAAAACTAAATCAAATAGAATTACCGAATTAGGATGATTCGTTTCAATTTATTTAATTTAAACTGAATAGTATTTATCCCTATTTATAACTAAAATTATTAAGAAAATATAGAAAAATTAAAGATAACGTTAAGTTTATCTATATAACAATTTTAAATGCATATAAATATATATTTACATCGAATTTATATAATATATCTAAAAAAATCATAGAAAAAACATATATATAAAATCAACTCTTAGTTTAGTATGAATCCGGTACGATTTTTAATGAAAAATCAAAATTGAACTAAAATATTGAAATAAGTTAACCAAAATATTGAAATAAGTTTAGTCAATATGATTCTTATCAGTCTAGTATAATTTTTTGGTTCAGTTCGGAATATTGAGAGCCGTGCACAACTCTAATTAAAAGTGTCTATATTTTGATGAACTTTTTTAAAATTGAGACTTAGAAAAACTATGGTAAAGAGTAATTAAAAAGTAATTAACTTACTTGAAATTCCGTGAATCCCAGCCTGCCACTTTGCTTACTTCCATCAAAGCACGCTTCCATCTGTCAACCTTGGGTATACAGTCTTGAACATGTTCTTCATTCACAACAATAGCAAATGCGTGATGAAAATTCGCTCTTAGCACTTCCGTCAAAGCATGCTTCCATTTGTGTAAACAACCTTTAACTTGTTCTCCACGCTTAGCAATAGCAAATGCCTTCCCAAAATTCCCTGTCAGGTCTTGAACATCAGTTGGATTTACATGGTAAAAAACTGGTAGGACTAATCGTCCTAAAGTTTCCTTGCATTCAAGTATCTTCACAAGCTCATCCAAGCACCATGGAGAATTTGCATAATTTTCAGAGAAAATGACAATTGAGACAATGGATTCTTCAATTATTTTTAAGAGAGCTGATGAGATCTCTTCTCCTTTATGAAGTTCTTCATCCAAGAAAGCATTGATTTGTTTTTCCTGCAAAGCAGTACAGAGATGAGAGAGAAAACCAAGACGGACATCTTTGCCTCTAAAACTAATAAAAACATCATATTTGCAGGGAAGGGTTGATGAAGAAGCAGAAGCCATGATAAGTGGTAAGGGACGACACTTGTGCAAATGAGTTTGAACAAGGTAATTAGTGAGAGCAAAATACAAGATATGCATATTTTGTGAGCGTGTGGTAGACTATTCCAAGACAAGAAATTTATAAACGCTAGATTTAGAAATGAAGGGGAAAGGAAGATGGGTGAAAACACCACGTTCACCTTCTATGAAGGAACACAGACTTAGATCTAGTCCAAGTAGACATCATTTAGTGTGAACGTCCAAAGTATGTTTTTAATGGAAAAACTCTTACCTAATTTGACCAATAAAAAATTATCACCATATATTATTTATGTAGAATTTATTATGATTTTAATTAAAATGACAGTCATTAATTTATTGGATATGTACATCCTTTGTAGCTAGGCCGACATTAATCTAATATATTTACTTGTGTATATGCATATGCAATCCTACCCCACCCCATACATGTAAATTTGACTAATTCATTGCAGGCCAAGCTTTTAATTAAAATTCAAGCAATTATTGATTATTGATGCTCTTGTCTATATATGATGATCAAAGTAAATAAAAAAAGCTATAAATAAAGTCATCTGAAATTTCAATTTCTTTCCTTGTGTCTTCTTTGCATATGCAATCCTACCCCACCCCATACATGTAAATTTGACTAATTCATTGCAGGCCAAGCTTTTAATTAAAATTCAAGCAATTATTGATTATTGATGCTCTTGTCTATATATGATGATAACAAAGTTGATTTTTTTGCCCCCATTGTTTGTATTTGGCAGTGTTCTCTAGTTCTATTTATGATGCTTTGAATAAATTTCAGGTAAAAATCATGTACGTAATTAAGTTTTTATTTTTCTTTTTTTTCAACTAACTATAATTTTATAATGCAATCTTAAATTTCTAATTATAATATTAAAACAACAATAAAAATAATAACACTAACATTAAAATAATAATATTAATATAAGGAATATATTTTTTTAATAAGAATATAATATTATCTTTTATATATTTCTTAATTATATAAAAATACATATATAATGAAGAAATTTTAAAAAAAATATTATATGCCTAACATGTGATTTAGTCATATAATTAAGGATCTAAGATAATTTAATGTATTTAAAATTAAAATACACACACATATTAAAATCTTATTAATAAAAAAAAAAAATATATATATATATATATATGCATAAAATTTGTTCCTCATTTTAGTATGGTTTCAGCTCGATTCTTAATAAAGAACTAGAATCAAATCAAAACAATCGATATAAATTCAATTCGATTCTTACAATAATGATTTTTATTTTTAAAAAGTTTTGATACAATATGATACAATTCTTTGATTCAATTTGGGATCCCAGAAAGTATGCGTCGCCCTACAAAGACCAGACATGGCAACCTATGCATTCCCCACGCAGTTTGGTAATTACTTAGATACTTACTCTTTGGCCTATTAGAGCAAAGTCAAGTAAACAAGTGATATAATTTGAATAAAAATCTGATCTAAATAGAATGGGGTTCGAGTCTTGGAAACTCAGACCACATTTTTTCTGGACATGTCATGAGGTGTTCGGTTAAGACACCAACTGTGCGAGCAAATAATGAGGTGTTTGGATAAAACAAGATATCAAAGGTGGTCAGAATGAATATGTGATCGGATAAGGAAGGAGTGATTGGATAAGAGAGAAATAAGATAAAAGCATGTCCTATGCTGAAGATGGGAATTAGTTGGAACTTTCATAAAAAGTGAAATCGGCTGATATAAAGTCCCGATTAATCCAAAAAAGACACTATTTTCTACTCTATAAGTAAGGGTCACGACAATATTGAAGGTACAAAATCCTTCTACTTTTTTTTTTATTGGTATTTGCTTTTTTGGTATTTACTGACTTGAATGTTATAGTGGTATAACTCAAGCCACCGACTTCATCTTTTCTCTTGATTTCAAGCACTATCTAATAGATTCTGACCCAAGAATTTCAGGCGACATCAATGAGTAATAATAAATTAGTGATAAAAGAAGGAAGATGAGTGGAAACAACATATTCTTCTTCTAGGAAGGAACATAGCAAGTGCTAAGGGCTAGCACTTAGTCAGCAAAGAAAATGCAAAAATTAATGCTGCAAACAAAGTCATTAGAAATTTCAAAGCCCTTTCCTTGTAAATGTGACTTATTTCATTGTAAGCCAAGCTTTTCATTTTCCAGCAATTCCTTTTCTATATATGCTGGTACCAAGTTGGTTTATACATATGATACATTTTGGTTTTGATTGGAATTCAATAGTTGTAGAGATGAATATGAATTTTTTATGTCTATTTAATACATTTAAAAGTACTATTCTTGTATTCAGCTAGCATAATCAAATTCTACTCCATAAAAAAATTTCTCATGTTTATCAAATTGGTTGGATAATTTTTTTTTTTTCATGAAATATGAAATTTCATTAAATTTTAAACATTACAGGAGGTGGCTGGAGGCCCAAATCCATTCATAAGAAAACAATGGAAACAAAAAACACTTTAAGCCCAGATTGAAGGATCCGGCCCACTAGATGCTCCAAGGAAACCCAGAAAACTTTTGCCTATGAAGCTTCCATCAGTTTGGTTCAATTCCTTTCTTTAAAATTTTGTGGAAATCTAATTAGAATTCATTGGAAATGAATTTCAAATATAGAATTTAATTGATATGATACAATTTAAAATATAAAATTTAATTGAATTCCATAAAATTTAAGTTTGTTATAATTCTATAATTAAAATTCATTTGTTCATATTTCTTAAACTACCCTAAAAAATAAAATTAAAATATCATAATTTTTTTATAAAATTTTTTAAAGAAATATTATAACTTATAAATTTATAATAGTTAACAAATATATAAACCGACAAACAATATAGTAATGAATATAAAATAAATTTACATTCAGTTTCAGGTAAAAACAGTGCACGTAATTAAGTTTATTCATCTAACTATAATTTTTTATTATCAAATTGTTGACTTAATTAATAATTAAATTGACATATAAAATCTATATTTATCTATAATATACATTATAAAATCTACATTAGATAAAAAATTTCATTATTACAATAATTAACTCTAAATATAAATCAGAGAACTAATGATGTAAATTATCAAAAACTAAATGACCCAAAAATACTTAATTATAAATACAAAATATATAATATTATCTCCCTAATTAACATTCTTTGTTAGCCGACAAATGGAAGAAGTAGCCTAAAGGCAAAAGGAGAGGCGAAAGACTAGAAATGCTGCTATGATGAGCTTTCATCATCTGCTGTTGGCTTAGTTTCCTTATTATGTCCTGCCCTAGGACTAGGACTGGAATATGGAGATTTGCTTGCTATCCTGCAAAATTACACAAACCCATGAAATTGCAAAGGCATGATTAAGGAGAATTTAACTACCTAATTTCCTTGCTTTCCAAAAACAAAGAACTAGAGCTATAATTGTGTTGCTTACGTTTGTAAAAATTAATTAACATACCCTTATATTTTTAATATTTACATGTTTCCTCACGTTTCAATTTCCTATCTTTTTATGAATTGCTATTTTCTTTATCTATTTTTACTTCTCTACATATTAGTATTTCCATCTCTATGGTACCTAGAGATGCTGAATAGAAAATTTTTTACTCACACCAAAATGTGTAAATTAATTTATATGTTCAACTTATTAGAAATTAGAATCCTATATTTATAGGTACGTCTTATCATACTTTTAGATAGAGTCTACAATAATTTTAGATAATGTATTAATTTCATATTGACTGGATGTATAGCTCAAATGCTTATAAGAATTTCCCTGATGAATAGGTTGTTGGACATTGCAAAAGAGAAACATTGTTGCACTCTCCCTGCATTTATGTTGAAGTTAGAGACTAGCATATTCTATGTACTTAAGAGTTATTATAAGACAGAAATGTTTTTAGGAAGTGCCAAGTGCAATTGTGCTTGAGATGAAAGTTAATTTGCTTCTTGAAATTTATGTTTAGGAATAATTGAACTCAAAAATTGTAAAATTGAGTCAATTAAATATAAATTTTAATAAATTAGGTCAGTTTATCTTAAATTTAACTTTGTGTAAAATATGCACTGCAAAGACTGAAAAAAAGCACTTGATATTTTATAATTTGTCCCTCAAAATTACCATATACAAGTAAGGTTGTGAAGGAGAGATGAACTGAGCTGAAGTTAGCAAACAGAGCAATCGCTGATTCTATTTATTCTAAAATTAGCTAGCTAGTTTCTTAACTTAATTAGCTAGTTTCAGCACTAGCTTCTTAGACACATGTTTCTCCTTGGTTGTTTTAGTTTGTTCAGTTTGTTAGCCTTCCCGCTTTCCTTTCCTGCCTTGCATAGACTTGTTATAAAGACTCATCAATGAATAATCAGACACTCAGTTCCCCAATTTCAATTCTCATCAGGTGACAGGAAGGAGAGGAAAGGGGAAAAAACGATCTTTCATTCAAAATTTTTTCCAGGAGAAAGAATTGCTGTAATGATATATGGCAACAAACAGCAGGCATCACTTGCATAATATATATACAAATCATTATGACATTATCAGAACTTTCTTCCCTATATATATCACAATGAGAAATTATTCCATACAATTGTTGTATATATAATGGATAGATTTTGACAATAAATTATGATGGGATTCACCATGGTCAATGGTTATATTATAATTGTTTTATGTACAACAATTCCTACGTGTCACGTAATAATGGCATACATGAAATGAGAAAGTGAAGTAATAAAACCCATAAATGTGTAATTGGAAGATTTAAGCTTTAACAAATAGAATATGGAGCAGCAAATTGTATATTGTCTGAGCTTTTGAGTACTGGAGAACCGAAGAATGTGTTGGTGGAGCTGCAAAAGATTGCAAGTATTTGTAAGAGTAAAGCAATTACGAATGCAAGCTAAAACAGCAAATAAGAAATTAATTTTACCTGTTTTTGGTTTTGCGTTTGCTTTGGTCAGGCTTAGGCAACCATGAAGAGGAAGAGGTATAAGACAGAGATTTAGAATTTGATAGAGGAGGTTTGGTTCCTCTTCCTTGTCCTCCTCCTATGATTCAGAAAGTCATTTTGTTCCAATCTTTCAAGAGGAGGTTTGCCTTCTTCGCCATCCTCATGTTCGTATATAGGATGGACCCCGCACTTAATTATCCACTCGTCACTAGATAATGCCAAGGCCTGAATGTGGAAGTGAAATGCGACCAGAACGAAACCATCTTCATCAAAATAGTTGAAATTATTATGACTGAACCAAAGCCACAAGTGTTCTGATGAATACTGAAAATCCTGCCGATAATCAAAGAAAAAGAATCTATGACTATGCAAATGTCCAGATTTATCTCTGTAATACAACTCACTACTTATAATGTCGTTCGGAAGACGATAAGAATAATTTGTGGGACGAAGAACAGCGCAGAAAGAGAAGGCAATTAAGTGACGAAGGTCAAGTATGAATGTAAGCAAGGATCCACTTTGATTCTTATATCTCATCCTTTCTGGTACTTCACCTCCTGCCATATGTAAAAAAACTGTCTGACCCAACAGATGCGCTTCGAAAACATCCTCCATGACTTTATTCTTTTCAAGATTGACGCAATTATCAAACACAAGATTGTAAAACTTATTATCATCTTGGAAAAGGAATGATGATGCAGATTCCAAAGAGCTGCAATCTGATGCATTTAAGTCTTCTAAGCATGATGGAAGCTCTGGTAAACATTTAAGTCTCTTGCAACCATTTAAATAAAGCAGTTTTAATTCCGAAAGTTGTTTGATGCTTTCTGGAAGACTTGGTAAGCATTCACGGAGATCAAGTTCTTCAAGATGTTTCAAATTGCCAATGCTTCTTGGAAGACTCGCTAGTCTTGTACACCCACGCAAGGACAATTTGACAAGTTTAGACAAATACCCAATAGAGGGCAGTTGTTCTTTTCCAGTTTCATCTAAAATTAGAATCCTTACATCACAGGGAATCTTTGGACAGTCTGTGATTTTATAACACCTATGTAGATATAGCTCAGTAAGCTTGCTTAGATATTGAAGAGATGATGGAATCTCAACCAAACTTCTACATCTACACAAATATAAAAACTCAAGATTTGGGGCAGTACTAGACAAGTCAGAAATCCTGATCAGGTCCTCAGAGCAGCTAAGATCCATTAATTTCAAATTTCCAAGGGGCTGTAATAAAATAGAAAATATCAATAAATTAGGCAATACAAATTAACTTCACAAACAGTAACTATAATTTATAAAGTAGAACAATGAATTGTACCTTATCTACATGCCATAGTTGTATGAGTTTGCTAAAAGGTGTAACACCCAAATTTTTAAATTTATTATTTTGTGGGTAAATATTAATATTTTATTTTAAATTTTAGGAAATTATTTGAAATTTTTCGGATTTTAGAAATCGGTTTGATTTTCCGAAATTATGAAACTTTGATGATTTTTAAAAATTAATTTAAAGACCACATGGCAAAACTAAAAATATATTTGGACTCTACGAATTTTTCTGAGTTTTCTAGAATTTTTTCAGAATTTTTGGGCCTCGTTTTCGGTCCCAAGACAGAATAAAAACTTAAAATTTTGTATCTTGAATCGAACTGGCCGAATCGAATCGGACCGGCCGAATCGAATCGGACCGGTCAAATCGGACAGGCCTTTTCTTTTCTTCTTCTTCGTCCGCTCGTGTTCCCGACCTCTCTTCCTCTCTTTCCCGTTTTCTCTCTCCTCCCTTCTCCCCAAGTCGGGCCGCCGCCACCCAGCCCTCCCCACCTCGTCGGCGCGCCGGCCTAGCCTTCCCCCACCGCCGACCGGCCTTCCAGGCGGCCGAAAACAACGCGCAAAGAGGCGCGACACGCAGCGTGCCTTTTCAGCTTCCCGGTCGAAATCCGGCTGATCCGGCCACCGATTGGGCCAAGTCTTGTGACAAACACTATCTACACCTCAAGAGCTTTCCATAGACACCAAGAACGCCAAAATCTATCGAGCGGTTTGCCCAATTTTTGTCTGGGAAGTTTTAGCCCATTTCGACTTTTGGGCTAGATTTCTCGCAAACCGTGAACCCCACGAGAAAACAGAGGGTACCCGAGCGCTCCACTAGTCGAGAGCTTCACGGCAATATAAATTTCAAAATTTTCTGACACCGTTTTTCGGTGGGTCCCACGAAACTTCATAGTGTTTTTCTGAGCATTAAACGAACTTAGAAAATTTCGTAAAAATTGTATACTAACCCTCATGTTGTGGGCTTCGTGTAGGTACCTTCAATTCGTGGAAATTCGACAATTGCCCAGGTTTGTGAATTTCCGGTCAGACAGACTGGCTACCAAAAAAGTCTTAGAATTGGATCAAGATTTTGGCTACCCCACCGTTGTCAAATGTCCCGAGCGCATCCCCAGAGTCGGAATCAGCATAGGTAAAGCCGAACCTTACTTTTTCATAATTTTCTAGTGCTTGAATAGGATTAAAAATCCATAAAATATTCGTGGTAGCTCAGAAAATTATGATTCCTTTTGCATTAGCTTAGTAATGTTGCTAAGGACCGCAGGGCAAAGTTTTAGAATTTTTAGAACTCATTTGAGTAGTTTTTGCAAGAGGGTTAAATTATAAGGACTAAACTGTAATTTTACATGTTGTGATTGATGACTGTTTGGATGGGCTCAGAAGGGGCTGTGTGATGTGATTGAGTTGTGGGTGTATGACTTGTGAATATAGAAGTGCGTTTTAAGCCCTTTTGCAGGTTGGGTAGGTCCTAAGTATAGGGGAGACTCTACTGGATTTTCGGCACGACTTAGGACATCTTTAGTCTTTTTCTTAATTTGTATTGAGTCAAATGTACTGAATAATTGTAATAAAATTATCAGGTGAGTCGAGACAGCCTTCCTCCTCCGCCCAGCCGCTACAGTGACTACGGTTAAGTCTGTGAGTAAAATATTAATTTTAATTGTAATTTCGATATTATTATATGTTCAAGCATGCCCATGCATCACTTATAAATATGTATCTATGTAGTTAAACTCTAGGCACGTTTTATATTGCATTCACAACTGTTAAAGTGCCATGGATGTTGTTGTGGTAATTTGGAGCAGTGTGCGTGAGTTGGCGTGCGTGTGATATGGTGTTGGCTATGGACAGGACGGGTAGACACGGCATGAGATCTTCGCTAGGACTCGGTCCTTCGGGGTAGACATGGCTTGAGTTCTTCCCTGGGACCCCGATTTGGTTTATTAAGCGAAAGTCCGGCTTGAGTTCTTCGCTAGCACAGGTTTGATTATGAGAGCTGTATAGGGGATCAGCTCTCATATATTTATGGTTTGACATTACCGGGTGTGTGAGTGCTCCAAATTACCTTTTTGCTGTTATTATGTGAAAATATTGACGATATTGCATTTCACTCTACAGGGTGCATTAGCTTTAGATAGCTATAGAGATTATGGTTAAAATTGATATTTTACTCTCTGAGTCAAACGCTCACTCCTGTTCATTATTTTTCCAGGCTACAGGAGGATTATTGTTGTGGTTAACATACTTTTCTTCTTCGCATATCGTTTATTAATGTTTGTATAATTCTGCTAACTCCTAGAATTTTCGCATGTGTTTGAAATATTTATTTGATTTGGTTCTGTAATATAATTTGCCATGTTGGACCTGTAAACTTATTATATGCTTGTATGTTGGACTGGATGAGGGAGCTGAGCTCCCATTTGACTTAATGTTATTATGAGTATGTGGAGGGTGAGCTGAGCTCTCCAATTGATTATATATTGTGTTTACAGGTCAAGTGAGTCAAAAACTCTTCGTTAAAAGGTCCATTTTATGGTCGGACTCTGTCCGGTTGATTTCTTGAAATTGAGCCCAAATGGGCCTTAGAGTTGGGTTGAGCAATAGTTAGACTTACTACGGGCCTCGGGGGCTTTAGACTGGCCCAGGTCCTAGTGCCGGTCCGGCCCATAGGTTGGGTCATGACACAAGGCATATGAAGTTCTACAAGATTCCTTGGGCAAAAATTTAATGGCAAAGATGTCAAAGGGAAACCTTCCCAATAAAGGTACCTTAGCTGTTCTGGAAGAAATTCAAGGTTGTTAGGAAGGAGAACTCGTTCTCTCCCCATATTATATTCGGCTCCGATGAATCTAATATTGTGCATCTCATAGAAGGCCCAACCATTTTTGACTTCGAGGAATCTAAGATTACACATCTTCCTGAAGGCCGTGGAGCTTAGCTCTAAATTATCCTTCCCATACATGTGAAGTAATATGACTTCAATATTTTCAGTTCCCTAATAAAATAACAGTAAAAAGGATTATTAATTGTTAGTACTTAATTCATCATGAGAGCTACAGTTCCTATAAAATTCAAATATGAAAATGGAAAAAACTTCATTGATTAATTTGGTCCTTACCGTATTTGTTGTCAGTGTATGACGAACATCTTCATGATTCCACAACCTACTGCATCCTCCTAATTGTTTGCATTCCTCAATAACAATATCCTTGCCCATTTGTTGCAGCAAATCATGCATACTTACCACATCCACACCATCTAAAATATTTATGAGACATTTATTAATTAGACGAGGTATTGCACTTTTTTGGTGAGAAACCACATGCTTCTAATTTTCTCTCGACACAACCTATGTATTCCCCTTTTAAGAAACATGCAATATCAAGAAATATTTCCTTTTTTTTTTCTCTCTAGCCAATCATACCTTATTCTCAAAATGTCTTGAATTTTTCTAAGAGATTGCCCTTTCAAATTTTCCAATTCACTTTTCCATTCTTCTTTCCCCATTTCAAATAAACGAGATCCCAAAACTGTAAGAGCTAATGGATTGCCTCCGGCATAGGTTATCGCCTTCAACGATAGCTCCATATATCCTTTCTTGGGATAATCTTGTTTGAAAGCATGCAATCCAAAGACTTGAAGTTCTTCATGATAATCTAATTTCTCAACTTCATATATGCATTCATTTGAACAAACATTTTTAAGTACTTGCCGATCTTTGCTAGTTACAATAATTCTACTTCCCTCATGATACAAATCACACTCTCTTACTAATCTTTTTAAATTGTTTGAATCATCTGCATCATCAAAAACAATAAATATCTTCTTACTTTGGAGACTTCTCCTAATAAAAGCGTTGTCTTTAGGCAATATTTTTTCCCTTAGTAATTGACGAATTGATTGTTGCTTTGTCATTGTCTCCCGGTCAACAAAGCAATGATCATCGAATTTTGTCATATTCCGACAAAATACTTATTGTGCAATAGTTGTTTTACTAATACCTCACATCCCCCAAATTCCTACAACTCGCTTATCATTTAACAACTTTTCCATTTTTTCTACACGTGATTCAATTCCAATCAAGTTGTCATCGTGATAATCATCACTCGATGACATATGACTCAATTTCTTCAAAGCATCATTGACGATTTCTTCAACTAATTTGGACTCATCCCTAATCACACATGAGCAACAAACACTAGTAAGTAATGATAGACTCACACTTCTATGTAAATAATAATATAAAATTAATACGTTCTGATTTTAGAATAAGGCATAACAAATATTGATTTCCACATTGCAGTGCCCATATTTGGATTAGTGTTGTCTATCAAGATCATTGTACTCTATTAAAAGTGTCTATATTTTGATTCTCTTTCCTTAAATTGATGAGAAACTACAGTAAAGAGTAATTAAAAAGAGTAATTAACTTACTTATCTCGTGAATCCCATCCAGAAAAGTTGCTTACTTCTATCAAAGCATGCTTCCATTTATCCACCTTTTGTAGACTGCCTTTAACTTGTTCTTCATGCTTAGCAATATCAAATGCCTCCTTAAATTTTCCTCTCGGCTCTTGAACGTCAGTTGGATCTACTTCATAAAAAACTGGTGGGACTATTTGTCCTAAAGTTTCCTTGCATTCAAGTATCTTCACAAGCTCATCCAAATACCATGGAGAATCTGCGTAATTTTCAGAGAAAATGACTATTGAGAGACTTGATTCTTGGATTATTTTCAAGAGAGCGGGTGAAATCTCTTCTCCTTTATCAAGGCTTTCATCCAAGAAGGTTTTGATTTGTTTTCGAACCAAAGAATGAAAGAGATGGGATAGAAAACGCTTGCGGATTTCTTTGCCTCTAAAACTAATAAAAACATCATACTTGCGGGGAGGGGCTGATGAAGAAGTAGAAGCCATGATAAGTGATAAAAGAAGGATATTGTGCAATTGAGTTTGAAGAAGTTAGAGAGAGCAAATTACTAAAGATGAATATTTCGTGAGCGTGTGTAAACTATTCTGCGTCATGAAATTTACGAACAACCAGATTTAGAAATGAACAAGGACACGAAGAAAGCAAAAAAGAAGAGGAAAACACCATGCAGGGGCGAAGCCACGTTGAAGAAATGGAGGGCAATTGCGCCCTCCAATAAAAAAAGTTCACCCCTTTATTATTATTACTTTCAATAAAAATTTAAATGATAAAACTAAAAAACAGAAAAAAATTCATTTTGTTGGGAAGCAACATTTATTATGCGAATCATATCATTAACTCACTTATTTACCTTTAATCTAAATTTACATCATTTTTTTCTAATTTTTTAGTTATTTTTAGCCCCAATAAAATTTTTATAGCTAATGTTATTTGATAAAGAATATTAATTATTGTGGGTCCATATCATATGATCAAATCAAATTTTCATAATATACAAGTTTGATTTTAATAAAATTATGGATAAATATGTGAAATTAATAAATTTTAATATGTGGAGTTGAAGACGTATTTAAATTTATAAGGTCTCAAATTTAAATTTTATTCGAAACTAAAAAAAAAAAAAAAAGGTAAACATGCAATTTAGTTTTAAAAACATTAGTAAGAATTTTTCTTTACAATTTTCTAAAATTAGTTTGTTCATCTTGATAATAATTTATAATCCTTAATTATAAAAAAAAATCATAAACTATAAGTTAATTGAGATTTAAATATTATTATTTAAAATATTAATTGAAATCATAAATAACTATAAACCTTAATTTAAATTTTTGAATAATTTTATTCTCTTAGCATGGTTTTAGATTGTCGAGATTGCTAAATTTAATTGTCAATACAAAAAATTTTAATTTAATATATGAATTACCTTTGATAATTTATAAATTATTATGTAAAAATATTGTTTATAAAAACTTAAGTAATTGTTATCGTCTCATATTGACATCATTATACATAATTTAAATATTAATTATTTTTAAAAAAATTGAATACTTAAATATGCTCAATTTCGGTTTTCTGATTACTTTTATGAATGGCAATATTTTATAAGGAAATTACCAAAAATTCAAGAAAAAAAATTATCTAAGATTTAATTATACTATATTAAATATGATAAATATTGTATTTTAATCATTATATATATATATATATATATATATATTATTTTAAAAATTATTTTTATCTCCTTTATTTAAAAATTCTAGCTTCGCCGACACCATATGTGTCTTCTTGGAAGGAAGGCAGAGCCCTGTTTAGTCAACAAAAGTAAAAGCAAAACAGTAGACATGATGTGAATGATTTTTATATTCGATATAAAATATTAGAGAATCAGCTCCTATGCAGGTCCAACTCAGTTACCGACCTTAAACAGGCCACGCCAAGACGTGAACGAAACCATTTGTGTAGAGATAAAGCAAAAGATCAAATCTTTTGCTCTTCATGTCAATGGTCTCTTTCCAATCTTTTGCTCTTTATGGCAGACATTAATCTTTTTTTTTTTTTTCGGAAGACATTAATCTATTCTAATATTTACATATGTACGTAATTACGCTTTCATTTTTCTTTTATTCAACTAATTATTTTTTATCAAATTATTGATTTAATTAAATTGGTATACATATATATAGATATATAATATACACAAAATATAGGATAAAATCTAATAATTAATTTTTAATATGTAAGATATATAACTAATGAAGTAAATTATCAAAAAAAATTTTAAATAATTAGAAAATGCATATTAAAGAATGGAAAAGTAAAGTAATTATGTGATTCCATATAGGCATATTGTAAGAAATATTTAGCTAATAAAAATTGAATACATATATAAATACAATTCAATTATTTTTTTTTAAGAAAAAGAAAAGAAACTGCATAGTTATTATAATTGTTTGAGATCTACTTATGCATATATGTTTACTTATTACTAGATTACTTTAATATATAATTTCTCATATAATTAACTTTGTAAACTTTGTATTAAATATAGTTGACGACTACAACGTCAATTATAATTTAGTGATAACTGTATATATGTTGATTCTGCGCGACCTGAATTCAACTTTCCTCCCCACTTACGTAATGAAAAAAAGACGGTTGATGACTTGACTTGAACATAATTTTAAGGAAAATTTAGGAGCTTTTAAGTAGGAAGGAACATATTAATTACTAATGAACAATTAAATCAATAATTAGTATTTATCAATGAGTTTTAGTTGAGTGGTAGTATAATTATTTTTAGAGTTGTAAGATTTGAATTAAAATTTCAGTCAAAACCAATTATACTAAAAAAAGGACGATTAACATTTATTTACCAAGCTTAACCTGAGTTGATTTAATTGATGAAAGTATATTACTCTCTTAACAGATTAAGTTCAATCCTCATCCATTCCTCTAATCCTCTTATTAAAAAAAAGGATTTATTTAGCAAAATAAAAGCAAAAATTTAAAGCTAAAAAGTCATCAGAAATATAATTTCAATTCCAAACTGAATGTGGAAGGCAACATATAATCATGGAATCTAAAAAAGGGTTTTCTACTATATGATCTTTCCTTGTAGGAAAAATGATTGCAAGTGCAACTTCTTCCAGCTTGTTTCTTCTTTGCATGACCAATCCTACCTCACCATATGTAAATGTGATTTGCTCTGATTATAAAGAATATAAATTATAATTTAATATTTGAGGTTTGACAAAACTTATTTATCTATGTATTTTTAAAATTAAGTAATTTAATTTTTAAAATTTAATAAAATCTAAAATTTAACTCTTTTGTCTAATTTACTATTAATTATATAAAAAATGACTAAATATACCTTTAACTCTATTTATTTTCTAATTTAAACAGTGTAGCCTTTGAGATTTTGTATTGCAAACAAAATAGTTTAAATCAAGGTACTATTTTATTTATAAAATTTAAATCAATGAAATTTTTGTTTATAATATAAAACTTTATCAAATAAATCGTTTCAATTAGAAAATATAGAGTTAAGGGCATTTTGGTCATTTTTACTATAATTAATAGTCAATTAGACAGAGAGACTAAATTATTTTGTCAAATCTCAAGGACTAAATCACTTAGTTTTACAATTATAGGGACTAAATCATAGATTTTATTAAATATCAATAACTAGACTGCAATTCTTCCAAAACCCAGTTGTCGAACATGAGGAACTAAATTGTCACGATCCAACCTATGGGCTGGACAGGCACTAGAACCTAGGCCAGCCTAAAGCCCCCGAGGCCCGTAGTAAGTCTAACTATTCCTCAACTCAATCCTAAGGCCCATTTGGCCCCAATTTCAAAAATTCAACTGGACAGAGTCCGGCTATAAAATGGATCATTCAACGGAGAGTTTTTAACTCGCCTGTCCTATAAACACAATATAAAATAAATTAGAAAGCTCAGCTCACCCTCCACATGCTCATAATATCAAAAATCCAATGGGAGCTCAGCTCCCTCATCCAATCAAGTCATACATACAGTTAACAATTTCATAGTTCCGACATGACTTTTATAATGCAGGCCCAAAATAAAAATAAGTACTTCTAAGACATGCGGAATCTAAAATTTAACTCAATTGAACAAAATACATTAAATACTATTAATAGACTTACGAAGAAGAAGAGTAAGTTAGCCACAGCAAATAATCATCTTGTAGCCTGGAAAAATAGATGAACAAGAGTAAGCGTTCTACTTAGAGAATAAAATACTAATTTTAACTATAATTTCTATAGCTAACTAAAGCTAATGCATCCTAAGGAATGGAAATGCAATATCATCATTAATTTTGATACAAACTACATCATAGCAGTAAAAAAGCAATTTGGAGCACTCACCCACCCAACACTGCACAAACTGTACATATATGAGAGCTGATCCCCTATACAGCTCTCTTAATCCAACCTCTGCCAGCAAGTGTCTCTCAAGCCGAACTTTCGCTTAATAAACCAAGTGCGGGGTCCCAGCAAGTGTCTCTCAAGCCGTGTCTACCCCGACTTATCCATAAAATATCGGGTCCCAGCGAGTATCTCTCAAACCATGTCTACCCGTCCTGTCCATATCCAATACCATACCATACGCACGCCAACGCACGCACACTACTCCAAATTACCACAAACAACATCCATGGCACTTCATCAATTATGAATGCAATATAAAATGTGCCTAGTGTTTAACTACATAGATATATATTTATAAATGATGCATGGGCATGCTTGAACATATAATAATATCGAAATTATAATTAAAATTAATATTTTACTCACAGACTTAAACCAAAGTCACTGCGGTGGCTGAGCGGAGGAGGAAGGCTATCTTGGCTCACCTGACAAATTTGATTACAATTATTTAATATATTGACTCGATACAAGCTTGGAAAAGATCAAAGACACCCTAGGTTGTGTCGAAAATCCAGCAGAGTCTCCCTTATACCTAGGACCTACCCAACCTTAAAAAGGGTTTAAATTGCACTTCTATATTCATAAGCCACACATCCATAACTCAATCACATCACATGGCCCCTCCTGGGCCCATCCAAACAGTTAACAACCACAATTTGAAAAATTATAATTTAGTCCCTACATTTACTCCTTTTGCAAAAACTATCCAAATGAGCTCTAAAAATTCTAAAACTTTGCCCCGCGGTTCTTAGCAATATTATAGAGCTAATGCAAAAGGAATTATATTTTTCTAACCCACCACGAATATTTTATAGATTTTCAATCGAAATCAGGCACTAGTAAATTAAGAAAAATGAGGGTTCGAGTTTACCTATGCCAATTCTGACCCTGAAAATGTGTTCAGGACATCTGAAAATGGTGGGTAGCCTATAACCTCGACCCAATTCGAAGACTTTTTTAGTAGCCTGTCTGCCCAGCCCAAAATTGTAAATCCGAGCAACTGTTGAATTTCTGTGAATTGAAGTTACCTACGCGAAGCCCACAACACGAGGATTAGTATATAATTTTTACGAAATTTTCTAAGCTCATTTAATGCTCAGAAAAATACTATAAAGTCTTGCGGGACCCACCGAAAAATGGTATCGAAAAAATTTGAAATGCGTATTACCGCGAAGCTCTCGACGAGTGGAGCACTACAGTACTCTTAGATTTTTTATGGGGTTTACGATTTTCAAGAAATCTAGCCCGAAAGTCAAAATGTGCTAAAACTTCCCAGACAAAAATTAGACAAACCGTTAGATGGATTTTGGTGTTCTTGGTGTCTATGGAAAGCTCTCGAGGTGTAGATGGGTTTTGGCACAAGACCCGATCCAATCGGTGGCTGGATCGGCCAGATTTTGGCTGGGAAGACGAAGCGGAGCGCTACGCGGGTAAGCGCCTTTTGGCGCATTTTTCTGGTGCTACAGGCATCGGTTAGCGAGGGGGAAGGGCTAAGATGGTGCGCCGGTGAGCTGGGAAGGCTGGGGAGGCGAGAGGCGGAGGGTGGAGAGAGAAAACGTGAGAGAGAGGGAGGGTGTCGGGGGCGTGCGAAGGAGAAGAAGGAAAAAAGAAAATGGGACAGTCCGATTCGACCGGTCCATTCTGGTCCAGTTCGATTCAAGATACCAAAATTTGAATTTTTACTCTGTCCTGGGACAAAAAACGAGGCCCAAAAATTTTGAAAAAAATTCTAAAAAACTTAAAAAAATTCGTAGAGTCCAAATATATTTTTAGTTTTGCCACGTGGTCTTTAAATTAATTTTTAAAAATCATCAAAGTTTTATATTTTTGGAAAATTGGACCCGATTTCTAAAATCTAAAAAATTTCAAATAATTTTCCAAAATTCAAATAAAATAAAATATTAATATCTACCCATAAAATAATTAATTTAAAAATTAAGAGTGTTACATTCTTCCCCCCTTACAAAAAATTCATCCTCTAATTTTTACACAAGGCAGAATAAAAGAACAGAGTTACATATTGAATAAATAAAGGGTACTTGCTATGCATGTTCCGCTCTGACTCCCAGGTGCATTCTTCCACTGACTGGCTCCTCCACATAATCTTAACCATAGGGATCTGTTTTGATCTTAGCTGCCTCACTTGGTAGTCCACTATGGTTACAGTTTACTCCTCAAACATCAAGTCTTCTTTCAGCTCTACTACATCTAGCTGTAACATATGAGAAGGATTAGGTATGTATTTCCTGAGCATGGAGATGTGAAATACAGGATGAACATGAGAAAGGTTGGGTGGTAACTCCAACCGGTAGGCAACTGCTCCAACTCTATCAGTAACCTTAAAAGTTCTAATATACCGAGGTGCCAACTTGCCCTTATTTCCAAATCTCATGACTCCCTTCATCGGAGAAACCTTCAGGAATACGTAATCGCCTACTGCAAACTCTACATCCCTCCGTTTGGGATCTATATAACTCTTCTGCCTACTGAAAGCTGTTTTCAATCATTTCCTGATTAAAGGAACTATCTCTGAAGTGTACTGTACTAAGTCTACATCATGCACCTTCGCTTCTCCCATTTCCGTCCAACACAGAGGAGACCTACACTTTCTGCCATATAGCGCCTCATAGGGTGCCATCCCGATGCTGGAATGATAACTGTTGTTGTAGGCAAACTCTACCAAGGGTAGCTGATCATCCCATTGGCCTCCAAAATCCAAAACACACATGCGAAGCATGTCTTCCAGTGTTTGGATTGTCCTTTCGGACTGCCCGTCTGTCTGAGGGTGGAAGGCAGTACTAAAGTTTAATTGCGTGCCAAGTGCCTCTTGCAGCTTTCTCCAAAACCTAAAAGTGAACTGGGGCCCTCTATTAGATATTATGGAAGCAGAAACTCCATGCAATCTGACTATTTCTCGAACATAGAGTCAAGCGTACTGTGCAATAGAATATGTGGTTTTCACAAGCAAGAAATGAGCTAATTTAGTCAGACGATCTACAATTACCCATATCGAATCATATCCCTGCGTGGTACGAGGCAACCCAGTTACAAAATCCATAATGATCATTTCCCACTTCCATTCTGGGATAGGGAGCTCTTGCAGCTTCCCTGATGGCCTCTGGTGTTCAAACTTCACCTTCTGACAAGTCAAGCACTTGGACACAAAGTCTGCTATGTCTCTCTTCATGCTATTCCA
This sequence comes from Hevea brasiliensis, assembly GCF_030052815.1. Classification (NCBI taxonomy): domain Eukaryota; kingdom Viridiplantae; phylum Streptophyta; class Magnoliopsida; order Malpighiales; family Euphorbiaceae; genus Hevea; species Hevea brasiliensis. The sequence goes on from NC_079506.1 coordinate 10,617,533, forward strand.
CCAGTAGCTATCTTTCACATCATGGTACATCTTGGTGGAGCCTGGGTGGACATTGTACAGTGTATAGTGTGCCTCTCGTATGATTTCATTTCTGAGATTGTCCACGTTGGGCACACATATTCTGGAACCTTGCATAAGAGCGCCATCATTGGCAAATCCAAACTCACCACCTTCACCCTGCTGTACTCTTTCTATGATTTTCATCAATTGCGGGTCTCTGTGCTGGGAAACTCTGATTTTGTCTCGCAGGTCTGGTCTCACCGAAAAATGGGCCAATAATACTCCCTCATTTGAAAGATCTAAGATCAAACCTTGATCCATCAACTCATGTACTTCCTGAATTAATGGTCTCTTTTCCGCTGATATGTGCGCCAAGCTACCAGAAGATTTTCTGCTCAATTCTACTACTACATTGGCCTTCCCAGGGTGGTACTAGATGGTACAATCATAGTCCTTTAGAAGCTCTATCTATCTCCTCTGTCTCAAATTTAAATCTCTCTGTTGGAAGATGTACTTCAAACTCTTGTGGTCAGTGTATATCTCACACATTTCACCATACAGGTAGTGTTTCCAGATCTTTAGTGCAAAGACTACAACCGCTATTTCCAAATCATGGGTGGGGTAGTTTTGCTCATACCTCTTTAGCTGCCTTGAAGCATAAGCCACTACTTTTCCATTCTGCATCAAAACACACCCTAAGCTAACTCTGGAGGCATCACAGTACATGGTATATCCTTCACCACTCATCGGTAATGTCAACACAGGGGCGGTAGTTAGACATTCCTTAAGCTTCTGGATGCTCTCCTCACAATCATCTGTCCAAATGAACGAAACATTCTTTCGAGTTAACTTAGTTAGGGGAGCTGTTATCCTGGAGAAATCTTATACAAAGTGTCTATAGTAGCCAGCTAGGCCTAGAAAACTTCGCACGTCAGTGACTATTGTAGGCCTAAGCCAATCAGTTACAGCCTCAATTTTCTTGGGATCCACTTGAATGCCTTTACTAGAAACCATGTGTCCCAAGAATGAGATGCTTTCTAGCCAAAATTCACATTTTGAAAATTTGGCATATAGCTGGTGCTCCCTCAAAGTTTGCAACACCATCCTCAAATGCCACACATGTTCTTCCTTGGTCCGAGAGTATACCAAAATGTCATCTATGAATATGATGACAAAACAGTCCAAGAATGGCTTGAACACCCTATTCATCAAGTCTATGAAGGCCGCTGATGCATTAGTAAGTCCAAAAAACATTACCAAGAACTCATAATGACCATATCTTATTCTGAATGTCGTCTTGGACACATCTTCATTCCTGATTCTCAACTGATGATAGCCTGATCGTAGATCTATTTTGGAAAAGAGTCTAGCCCCTTGGAGCTAATCAAACAGATCATCGATCCGAGGAAGTGGATACTTGTTCTTCACAGTCACCTTGTTTAGCTGTCCATAATCAATACACAACTTCAAGGACCCATCTTTCTTTCTCACAAATAGAACAGGAGCGCCCCAAGGTGAAGTGCTCAAACGTATGAAACCCTTGTCCAAAAGCTCCTGTGGTTGCTCCTTTAGCTCTTTCAATTCTGTTGGTGCCATCCTGTAAGGTCGCATTGATAGGGGGTTTGTACCCGGCACAATATCAATGCAGAACTCTATTTCTCTTCCGAGTGGCAACCCTGAAAGCTCCTCAGGGAAAACATCCATAAATTCTCTGACAACAGGAATATTTTCTATGTTAACACCTTCTACAGATGTATCTCTCACCAATGCCAAATACCATTGACATCCACGTCTCAATATTTTTCTAGCACTAATTGTTGACACCAAGTTATACGGAGCCACGCTCCTATCACCATCAAAGCTAAACTCTTCCACACCAGGTATGTGAAAATAAACCTTTTTGTTCCTGCAGTCTAAAGTGGCATAATGAGTTGCCAGCTAATCCATTCCCAAAATCACATCAAAATCCATTACCAGTAAAGGAACCAAGTCTGCTGGGAGGATTCTTCCATTCACTACTACTGGGCTACCCGGAAGAACCATAGCCACATCAATGTTGTCACTAAGTGGGGTAGCTATAGACAATGGGCATTTTAAAGTTGTAAGATTCCTACCCAGTCTCATGGCAAAAACAGGGGAGACAAATGAGTGCGTAGCACCTGGATCTATCAGAACACGAGCCTCATAGGAATAGACTAGAAGAATACCTGCCACAACTGCATTGGAAGCCTGAGCATCGTAGTGGGTCAAGGTGAAAACCCAAGCTTGACCCCTACCCTGCATTGCAGAACCCTGAAATTGACTTCTACCTCCTAACTTGCCTCCAAATCCACATCCTCCTTGTCCTCGGCCCTATTGGCCACTGAACTGACTGCCTGCCATGCTGGAAGCACCAGGATACAATTGACGAGGAACATTTGCAACAGAACCCTATGACCCCATTTGTGGCTCGTTGAACACTGGACATTCTCTAACAAAGTGACCCTACTGGCCACACCGAAAACATACTCCTGAACTCATCATACAAGGTCCTGAATGTCCTCTTCCACACTATGTGCAAGGTGCCAAGGAGGATCCTAAACCAGACCTAGAACTGCTGTAACCCGAACTGTGACCACTGCTAGATCCATACCCTAGTCTGAATCCTCGAGATTTGTATTTAAAACCACCCTTCTTGTTGTTTCTACCCCTTCCTTTGTAGTGACATTGGCCTCCGCTATCCGTGGTACCCATGTAGGGAACACCTGAAGAACCTTCTGATCTATTCTTCTTTGCCCTTCCACTGTCATCTCCTGTATAGCTAATATCAATCTATCGGGCTCGATCAACTACCATATCAAAAGACTGATCAGACATCATGGCTAGGTTTGCATACCTCCTATGCAGCCCTTTTAGGAACCTCTTTACCTTCACACCTTCTGTAGCCACTACTGTGGAGGCATATCTACTCAGTTCTAAAAATTCTGTAGCATATTCATCTACGGATCTGCCATTCTACCTTAAGGCCTCAAAGGCCCACTGCTTTTGATCTCTGAAGCTTTCTGGCACAAACCTGTTGATGAATAGTTCCACAAACTGGTTCCATGATAATCCCTCAATATGAGGTAGCACGTAGTCTGTCATCCACTGTCTTGGCACTGGCCCCAATACATGCTACACACACTTTATAAGCCTCCTATCAGTCAACTGCAACTCCATCCTTGCTTGTTTGTAGGAATCCAAAAATCGATATGCATCATCTGACACATCATAAGTACCAGGCACCAACTTTTTGAAATTAATTATTTGTTTGTAAGGTTCCCCTCTTGGTGCGGTGGGCTGCTGTTGTTGAGGAGGGTGGACCATATATTGTGCCATCATATCGATGGTTCTCTGCAATCTAGTTAAGGTAGCTGCCATTGGGTCCATGGGACCCTAGGCCATAAAAGACTGTTCATGAACTGGTGGTGGCTACTCTTCTACTTGAGCAGCTCTAGGTCTCCTGCCCTGCCTCCTTGGGACAGGCGCCTCATCCTGTGCCGACACCTCGTCTGGTACATTCCGTTCTGGTGCAGTGGTAGCTCTTTTGCTTCTACGCATTTTCCTAAAATTCAGTAGCATTAGCCCTCAAAAATTCAAAATGGCATGTTACATAGCTCTATAGACTCATATTTACACACAATTATATAAAGTAGAAACTAAAAGCAAAGATGACAATGCAAGGACGAATGTGGACCCTATTCTCCGCATGTGACTCCTATTAGACTCTTCCCAATACTTTAAACATATATTCCTTATGAATCTGGAGCCTAAGCTCTGATACCACATTTGTCATGACCCAACCTATCGGCCAGACCGGCACTAGGACCTGGGCCAGCCTAAAGCCGTCGAGGCCCGTAGTAAGCCTAACTATTCCTCAATCCAATCCTAAGGCCCATTTGGGTCCAATTTCAAGAATTTAACCAGACAGAGTCCGGCCATAAAATAGACCATTCAACGGAGAGTTTTTGACTCGCCGGACCTATAAACACAATATAAAATAAATTGGGGAGCTCAGCTCACCCTCCATATGCTCATAATATCAAAAATCCAATGGGAGTTCAGCTCCCTCATCCAATCCAGTCATACATACAGTTAACAATTTCATAGGTCTGACATAACTTTTATAATACAGGCCCAAAATAAAAATAAGTACTTCTAAGACAAGCGGAATCTAAAATTTAACTCAATTGAACAAAATACAATAAATACTATTAATGGACCTGTGAAGAAGAAGAGCAAGTTAGCCACAACAAATAATCCTCCTGTAGCCTAAAAAAATAGATGAACAGGAGTGAACGTTAGACTCAGAGAGTAAACTACTAATTTTAACCACAATTTCTATAGCTAACTAAAGCTAATGCATCCTAAGGAATGGAAATGCAACATCATCATTGATTTTCATACAAACCACATCATAGCAGTAAAAAGGCAATTTGGAGCACTCACCCACCTAACACTATACAAACAGTACATATATGGGAGTTGATCCCCTATACAGCTCTCTTAATTCAACCTCTGCCAGCGAGTGTCTCTCAAGCCAGACTTTTGCTTAATAAACCAAGTACAGGGTCCCAGCGAGTGTCTCTCAAGCTGTGTCTGCCCTGACTTATCCATAAAGGATCGGGTCCTAGCCAGTGTCTCTCAAGCCATGATGTCCATATCCAATACTATACCATACGCACGCCAACGCACGCACACTACTCCAAATTACCACAAACAACATCCATGGCACTTCATCAATTATGAATGCAATATTAAACGTGCCTAGTGTTTAATTACATAGATACATATTTATAAGTGATGCTTGGGCACGCTTAAACATATAATAATATCGAAATTATAATTAAAATTAATATTTTACTCACAGACTTAAACCAAAGTCACTGCGGTGGCTGGGCGGAGGAGAAAGGCTGTCTTGGCTCACCTGAAAAATTTTATTGCAATTATTTAATATATTGACTCGATACAAGCTTGGAAAAGATTAAAGACACCCTAGGTCGTGTCGAAAATCCAGCAGAGTCTCCCTTATACCTAGGACCTACCCAACCTGAAAAAAGGTTCAAATTGCACTTCTATAATACAAGCCACACATCCACAACTCAATCACATCACATGGCCCCTCCTGGGCCCATCCAAACAGTTAACAACCACAATTTAAAAAATTATAATTTAGTCCCTACATTTACCCCTTTTGCAAAAACTACCCAAATGAGCTCTAAAAATTCTAAAACTTTGCCTTGAGGTTCTTAGCAATATTATAGAGCTAACGCAAAAAGAATTATATTTTTCTAACCCACCACGAATATTTTATAAATTTTTAATCGAAATCAGGCACTAGTAAATTAAAAAAAATGAGGGTTCGGGTTTACTTATGCCAATTCTGACCCTGGAGACTCATCCTGGACGTCTGAAAATGGTGGGGTAGCCTATAACCTCGACTCAATTTGAAGACTTTTTCAGTAGCTTGTCTGCCCGGCCTAAAATTACAGACCTGAGCAACTGTTGAATTTTCGCGAATTGAAGGTACCTACGAGAAGCCCACAACACAGAGATTAGTATATAATTTTTACGAAATTTTCTAAGCTCATTTAATGCTTGAAAAAATACTATGAAGTCTCGCGGGACCACCGAAAAATGATATTGGAAAAATTTGAAATGGGTATTACCGCGAAACTCTCGACGAGTGGAGTACTCTGGTACTCTCGGATTTTTTGTGGGGTTTACGGTTTTTGAGAAATCTAGCTCGAAAGTCAAAATATGCTAAAACTTCCCGGATAAAAATTGGACAAACTGTTCGATGGATTTTGGTGTTCTTGGTGTCTATGGAAAGCTCTCGAGGTGTAGATGGGTTTTGGCACAAGACCCGGTCCAATCGGTGGCCGAATCAGCAAAATTTTGGCCGGGAAGATGAAGCTGCGAGCTGCCCTCATAAGCGCCTTTGGGCGCATTTTTTTGGCGCTATAGGCGGCGGTCGACGAGGGGAAAGGGCTGAGGTGGTGTGCCGGCGAGCTGGGAAGGCTGGGGCGGCGAGAGGCTGAGGGAGGAGAGAGAAATCGAGAGAGAGAGGGAGGGTGTCGGGGGCGCGCGAAGGAGAAGAAGAAAAAAAGAAAATGGGCTGGTCCGATTCGATCTGGTCAAGTTTAATTCGGCCAGTTCGATTCAAGATACCAAAAATTGAATTTTTACTTTGCCTTGGGACCAAAAACGATACCCAAAAATTCCGAAAAAAAATTCTAGAAAACTCAAAAAAATTTGGAGAGTCTAAATATATTTTTAGTTTTGCCACGTGGTTTTTAAATTAATTTTTAAAGATCACCAAAGTTTTATATTTTCAAAAAATCGAACCCGATTTCTAAAATCCGAAAAATTTTAAATAATTTCTCAAAATTTAAATAAAATAAAATATTAATATCGACTCATAAAATAATTAATTTAAAAATTAAGTGTGTTATATAAATTGCTTGCTCTCATATTTTTCCTAGTCATTGGTTCTTCTATTTATGAGGTTTAGGTATGCTCTCACATTTTTAATGTTCACAGGGCTCAGGTAGTTGACCTCTTTCATCAGAAACTCTGATTTTCTCTTCATTTTTTGTATGATGATGAAGCTCTTCAGTCGGCTTGATATTGTTTTGGTATAAGTCCCATTTTAGTTTCCTCTATCTTCTCCGCCTTATTATCCACTTTAGCCAATTTGACAACTACCAATAGTGTGTTTATGTATCATTTTTTAAAATTTCTTTTCTCTTATTTTGAAATAATTTAAATTTGTAAAATATTAATTTTTAATCTATATCATTTGATGAAGAATAGATGGTAAGTCGTGATTTGCTACCGATCAAAACTTCATGCATCACTTTGTCATCAAATCCTGTAAGTGAAAATGAATGAAACCCTAAATTGAATGCCAAAGATGCTATGCCTCAAGTCTCAACACATCAATGGCACAAATGAGAAGGGCAAATCTTGAAATGAAAACAGCGATCAAACAGAAGTGTCATGAGGAGAGCTGGCTATATATAGAGCACTTCAAAAGATCCCATTCACAGTAATAGTTATTCACACTTGTATTCTTATTTTCCAAAAATAAATCAAATAACACTTGAATGTAACCAAAGAAAATCATTATATTTTAGCCTCTCATCTCATACAAGTAACAATTTAATCCCTGTTTTAATTTTCAAAAGATTAAAAAAAGTTATTTTATTTAAAAATTAAATAAGTAAAATATTATTAAAAAAAAGAGACTAAAATAAATTATATTTTAATAAAAGAACTTAAGTCAATGACCATTTAATTTATTTAAAAAATATAAACAAGACTTTTTGCAATTCTCTCTAAGAACAATATCCACAGAAGTGGCTGCCTACCATCTTGGGACATATCCCTCAAGAAAAGGGATGGTAGGGTTGTCATCCTAAATCAAGCTAGGGGTTCAACAAGTCAAGTGAGGTTCATGGCTACCCAGCTTCCATAGCCAATGGCCAAAAAGCTGAATTATATAATTCAAAGAATTGATTCTACATAACTCCAATGAAGAAATAAAGCAGAATCAACTATGCCATCAACATTTCAGTGTTCCATCTTCACTTTCCAGTAAGCTTAGGACTATCATCCAATTTGGATGGATCCATATATCTCCAAACGAATCCCAAACTGCTACCCATGATATTCATTATTACAGCAGACATGGCTGGGGGTAATGCAACCATTGGAGAAGTGAAATGGGATGTTGCTAAAACCACACCTAAGGACGAATTTTGCATACCAACCTGTGAAGAAGCATTGCACAACAACAAAATGAAAGCTTCTATTAATTTTTCCTTGTTCTAGCCCTTTACAGATCAAAATTGCCAGATTTTAAACATGAACTGAAAATTCTAGAAAACAAACGAAAGGTTTTTTTTTTATATGTAATTAATAGCATAGTTGAAAATTAAATTTATTTCACAACAGAATTTTCAAACTTCAATTGCATTCTAGATCAGGTAAAAATCCACTGAATCATACCTCAATTGATATAGCTCGCCGTTCACGTTCTGTAAATCCACAAATAGCTGCTGATAGATAACTGCAGATACATAGTTTTACATCTTGATTACTGATACAACTCAGAAGTAAAGTTTTTGGTTCAATCAACTCAAATATACAGGTACAAATGTAGTTATTTGACTATGCATAAAATTTTTAGTAGGCCCACCATCAGGAATAGCTTGTGCAGTGCATTTAAACATCATGCAGAATTCACATATCAAAAGATGAGTAAAGTCTAAAACAGCACTAAAACAAAAACCAAAAATTTACTATTCTACAAATATGAGGGGCCACATTATAGATTTTACTCTAGGCCATCTCATTCAAGAACATTTCCATTTGGACTTAGAAACCATCTTCAACAAACTTACATGCCTTCTCTTCATTTTCTCAAACTTGAACCAATAGGCATGTAAGACTCTCTCTCTCTCTCTCTCTCTCTCTCTCTCTCTCTAAAACTAACTAATGGATGAAGAAATTCTTGGATCCTAACTGCTTTAGTTCACCGAAAATTTTCAAATTGTCTCACTCTGTCTGAACTTTTCATCCACCTACTTTTGTTTCCAAACACACACACACACACACACACACACACACACATTGAATTGACATCATTGATTCAAGAAATATTTATGCCTATAAGTAGTGAGAATGCAATAGCCAAGAGTAATTCAAACACCATCAATTCAATTATAAACCTCACTTCAATTATAAACCTTTTTAACATAAAGAACCATTTCTAGGCCTTGAAAAGTACAAAGAAAGATGTTTGTTCGACTGGGATAGAAGATGGCTGGCTCTCTCACTTAATTGGTTGAAAGAAAAGGCAATCATTTTCATCATTGAAGAGTGCCAAAGGGCAGGGGAGAGAAAGTAAGAACGTAAGACAATGAAAAACAAATGAAAATCATTAGGCATGCGTGTTTCAAGTATATGAGATAAAGCAGATGAGACAAATTTTCTTTCATTTGGGGGGTTTTTGTAGAGAAAATTCTATTCTCTGGTTTACATGATGTAAACATTAAGTCATCTAATAATATGGGATGTACAGAAAACATTACAAAAGAACCAAATTAAAATCAATATGAATGTACGTCAGCTAAATAGATAAAGTCACTTCTTTTCAAATAGCATATGTTGGAGATACAAAAATTTCTTTCATTTGGGGTTTTCGTAGAGAAAACTCTACTTTCTGGATACATGAAAAATTAGTCATTTGATATTATGAAGTGTAGAAAAAACATTTTAGAGTTGGTTTTAGATATCTATTCGTGCAAGTTTGCCCAGATATAACTTAAATCAGAAAACTTTCCCTTGGTCTAATGCCACATGAAAATCATTATTAGACAAAAGATTTATATGTATGCGGTTTTGTGTATATCCATCTTGCATAGCTACTCAACATATCATGATGATTAGGGAAAAAAAAAGGATACATATGTAAAAAAAGATGTAAATATCAGCTCAAAGCATAAGGCAAACATCAAAGAAATGATAATATTACAATAACAATTAAAAGAAGCTCTTACCCCACAAAGAAACCAGCAAAATGTAGCAGCAAAACAGATAGTACTATAATTCCCAGATCTCCAGACACTATTGATTGAATGAAAAGAACTGGAGAGGAACCAGGAGGCAATGAAGCACCAACCATTGAGGATTTAAGACGAACAACATTTTCTGAGAAGACGCTGGACAAAACCCCAGAACCAGAATAAAAAAAAAATAATATGAGGAAGGGACAAAGAATCCAGATGCATTAATTTCACCAAATAAATCAAATGGCAACAACAAAAACCTGCATGCAAGCAGTGATGAAGCCAAGACCGCAAATAGTGGTGCAAAAGGTATCACAGCTTTCACTGCTGCAGGAAATTTGCTCTGCAAATAGGAACCCAACAGAATTGGAGCTACAACCACCTGGACAAGAATTGAAAATGAATAGAACATCAGTAAATATAGGATGTGAAATAACCTGTAGTTAAGCACATATTAAAGTTACCTGAAGGGTGCTGATGGAAAGTTTAAGAGCATCCACAGCAACATAAGTCCCTGCTAGAATCTTTGTCAACATAGGAGTGAGAAGGACTGCACCAAGAGTAGTGCACACCGTCATTGTAATAGATAGTGGAACATCCCCTTGAGCAATTAAGGTCACCTGTAATACTACTTCAGCAGAATAGAAATGAACCAATTTCTCATCCATGTATACATGCTAATATATCAACCTTCTGGAATGTCTATATCAAAAGAAGAACAGCCGTAGTTACTCCTTGAGGCCAAAATTCCCAGTTTTTATGGAGTTTCTATTAGCCTAGTTTTGGGGAACATATCTAATACTTTGTCCAGCTTATGAAAACAACCAGTTTTCTTAAGATCGACTTTGTTTTGAATAATTAAAATAAGTAAAGGACACTTATTAATGGACACAAACATGACAGTAATATCTAGATGTCAAACAGATTATCAGAACGACAAGTACAAAATTTGGTTAAGGGAAGAAAAAAATTTATGCTGCTGTCATTAATTAATAACATTAACCTTACACATTTAACCATTTAGAATTCCAAAAGAACGACAATCAGAGATGCATGAATTTCTTGCCAATCAGAGATGCATGAATTTCTTGACAACAAAATATAGTGCACCCATAAGTTTATAAACATTTCAGGAAGGTGAATTCATGAATGTTGAAAACATCTAGAGATAAGATTCACACTCTCAAGTGTCAAACAATTTTTCACTAGATGGATTCTTGAACAGATAAATACTAAGGGTGGCAATTCGGGTTCATGAGTCGTATTCGTGTCGTGTCAACACGCGACACGAATACGATTAAGGTCGACACGAACACGATAGGATTAACAAATCGTGTTAAAAATTTAAATACAAACACGACCCTTCTATTATACGGGTTACACGACACGACACAATTAATATTAAATTGTATTAGGTATATTCAACACGATACGATTCATTTAACACGAAATAACCAATTTAATACGGTTTGACACGACTTAACCTATTTAACACGCTACATAAGTGGGTTCATGGGTCATAGTAGGTCAAATGGGTTAGTGGATCACTGGTCAACAGGTGACACGAATATTAAATCGTGCCATAAACATGTCAAGTCGGATTAACGAGTTAACCTGTGACACGACACGATTATAACCCTGTCATAAATGGGTCGACACGAACACGAATAAGCCTAACCCAAACCCTATATTTTTATGTCGTGTTCGCGGATCGTGTCCAAAATTGCCATCCCCTAATAAATACCATTTATGTCAAAAAAAATGCCAATGGAATCAACAAAATTCTCGTAAGTAAAATTGTAATCCCAATCCCATTATTAGCAAAGATTCATATTAAGGAACTCTTAGGAAATTGAAGTATCCAAAAAAGGGTATCTAAATAAATTACAATGCACTAAGCATCTATCTCCTAGTTGATATGCTACTCTATATGAGCCAATCATTACCTACAAAATAGGCAAAAAGTCCTTTGCAGTGATGATAATAAGTGATAAATCAACAACAAACAGAGAAAAGGATCAGTTTTCCCTAATTTAGCTATTAATATTTTTCTCAAACATGCTTCTAAGTATGCATAGCATAAAGGATTCTAGACAAGGAAAAAAAAGGGACAAAGCGCTCTTACCACATTAGAGGCAGTACCTCCGGGGCAGCATCCAAGCAATATCAGTCCAACTGAAAGAGAAGGTGAAAGTCCCAAGGATTTGCTAACAATTGCTCCAAACGTTGGCATAATTGTATACTGAGCAGCGCATCCAAATAGTATCTGAGCAAGACATAGCAAACAAGAAACTCAATGACAGGGAATCTTATTTTCAGAACAGCATTTTTGCAATGCAAAATTCACGGAGGTCATTTACAAATCAAAAACTTCAATCACTCCACACTCAATGAATTACAATAACCCACAATGCTTTCCTCAATGTTGTATAAAAAAATCGAAACATCACCACAACCAATCATTGAATTCCACAAACACATAAACCATTGGTTCAAAAGTCAAACCAAAACAAATTTCAAGTTTGAAATTCAAATATAGAATCATACAACTGAATTGCTCAATTTCAAGTCAATTTTTCCCATTGCCAACTAAAAGAACCAAAATGAAGCATGCCCGTTCCAAAATTTTTCCTAAGGAATCAAAATTTCAGGCAATACGGTACTCCAATATCTTAACACCAGAACTATTTACTACCAAATGAGGGGGAAAAAGACTCACAGAGAGAGGCCTTTGCATAAATAAACCAATCAAATCTTTTAGCTCCAAAGTAAGACCCATAGCCAACATGATGAGCCCAAGCGACAAACTATATGAAGCTGGTCCTCTCTGCACAAACCAGGCAAAAGTAGAGGGCTTCAGGCAAGCAACAACCCCTCCTACAGTCACATAGAGAGGATACAAGCTAGCTGCAGTGGACAACACATTTTCCCATCTGGGTTTTGCTGGAGTCACAGGTAAATGCCCAGAATCCTTATGAACCGATCTAACTACAGTGGTTAGGCTCCTGAATTTTGAAGGTGAATAGATGGTAAATCTTTGTTCATATCTCGTGAGAGGGAAATTGGCCAAGTGGGTTTTTTGAGGGGCCGCATAGAAGGGACTGAGAGTGAGAGAGAGAGACATTAATGCTTGGATTAGTTGGCTATGGAGGTAGAGAGTAAGCAGACGAGAGTACTGAGGTCGAAGAAGAAGACGACCACTAGAACTTGAAGTAGTCTACGATGATGTTGATTGAACCTCCATGGTGGGGCCGCGTGCCATATGGGTCCACGTCATCACATGCAATATTGCAATGCGATTTTTGAGGCCACGTAATCTGCCAGCTTCACTGATTGTCTCACTCTCAGCTCGCTGAACCTCGCAACCGGCACCGCCCCCACAACCATCGGTCACGACAGCACCACGCCTCTACCGTCTATCATGGATAATTTCTAATTTGGGTGTATTTATAGGAAAACGGATTTTTTTTATAATTATTAAATTAAATATTTATATTAAATATATATAAAATTAATTAAAACATTATTATATTATAAATATTTTTATTTAAAAAATTCTAAAAATAATATATTATTTAAAATTGTGATATAATCAGAATTTTAAATAATATTTCAGTTAAGTTTCTTCGTAATTTAAAGTTTTTTTTATTGAATTTATTTATTTTTAATCAATTTTACATAATTTAATTAAATTATTAATAAAAAAACGTTATTTAACATAAATAATAGATTTTTAGTTATATAAAATAAAGTTTAAAAAACAAAGAAAGTATTGAAAAGACAGTGTAAAAAAATGTTATTACATTTATTACAGCCACATCTAACCTGGTTATCAGGTGGAATTTGGTGCAATTTTACAATTATTTTTAATTTTTGTTCTTACTTTATGTGCTTTTTTGTTTTTTAATCAACTAAAATTTAAATTTAAATTTCACAATTTTAAATTTTTTTAATATTTTTCTTTATTTTTTTTACTACAATATAGAAATTGCTTTTGTTATTTGAAGTAAAATAAGGTGTAGTTTCATTTTAAGAAAATGACAATGAAATAGATATAATATTAATAATTTCATTGTCTACTTTTTATAACGATATTATTTTTAAGATATTTATTTTTTTTATTATGAACGTGATAGTCTATTAATTAATTTAATAAAATAATTTTATTTCATTTTAATTTAATTTTTTACATTATCAACATGATAACTAAATATTATTTTTATTTATAAATATAATGAAAGACGGCTGTAAATTATTTAATAATTTATTTTATTAGATATCATTTTGAGTTTAATATAAGTTTCTTTCAATGAATTTTTTTATAGAATTAAATTAAATCGAAAACATATAATCGTGAGTCTCAGGTTCAAGGAGAGTTATGATAGCCATAATCTAGAAAGATTCTACTTGAAACAAAAAGCTAGAAAAACATTAGTAATTTATATTTTAACCTATTTAATTTTATGATATTAGTGACACTTGAATCAAATGTCAATAAAATTGTTAAAACTTTACAAAATGAAGTGCAAATTAATAAATTTAAATTATTTTTATTAATTATAATACCAAACGCAATAATTTATTTATGAATGAATTTTATTAATTAATGCAAACGATATTTCCTAAACATTATTATGCCAATATAAAATTTGTTCATTTGTTATCACCAAAACGACATAGCAGCGACAATTACTGATACATGCGTCACTAATGATACAAACAGTAACGGTAGCCTTCTCCAAGTTGCGAAATCCCACTCGTCTCTTACACCAATTAGCGACACTGCGAGGGTACCGACACTACACTTCCGCTCTCATTTCTCAAAGGCCTTGCTTTGAGCCTGTTAGTGGATGATGAAGGCAGCAGCAAATCTCCCTCACCCAACACCCTGGATTCTCTACATTTCTAAGCCCTGATTCCCAATTTTATCCCCAATTCACAAATATAAGGTGCCCATCAAATTTTGTTTTGCTTCCTTTTATCATTCGAAAGACTGATTGCAGTGTTTTTTTTTTTTTTTTTGATAGAAATGAAGCGGAAGCGTGGACGTCCCAAAAAATCTGCTGCGAAAAAGCCTGCTGTGGTGAATGCTGATGAGGAAGCATTTCTGAACTTCGTTGCTAAAAATGTCGATGAAAATTCTTTGCCAGATCGACCTAATGATCATGGGTTTAATCTGTATGATTCTGAAAAGGAGGCTAGTTCGTCTTTGTCTTTGTCTTCTTCTTCAGGCGAAAGTGATGGATTTCATTTCGAGGGAGGAGGTGGTAGTGGTTTTGAGGAACCAGCGATTGATAGTAGGGTGAAAAGATCATCTAACAAACGTGCTCCACCAAAGAAAGGGGAAGCTTCAAGGAAAGGTACAAGTGCTACAGTTACGTCGGGATTGAGATCTTCGAGCAGGAAAGAAGTACCATCGAAGAACCCAGCTCAGGATTCTCTGATTAACAAGAATGAATTGAAAGCTGCCTTAGCGGTACGTTGGGCATTTTTAGTTTATTGGGCTTTTGGCTAAAGTAATTTATGTGATTTTTGTGAATTTAGATTATTGTAGGTCCCAGTTTGCTGGGTTTTGTATCGGAAAAGTTTTGATTTTTTTTTTCTTTTTTTTTTTTTGAAGGTGATTAAGAAGGTTATGGAAATGGATGAGGCTGTACCTTTCAATGCTCCTGTGAATCCTGTTTCTCAGGGAATACCTGTAAGTTTCAATGGCTATTTAGTGCATTATATATGTTGGATGAGTATAAACTCTATCAAAGATTGCATCTTAGGATAGTGCTCGTCTCTAAGAACGTGCGAGACTGTGGGAGTACCTACATTGTACGTGACAAGTCCAGGTTTTAGAATAGAGGCATTGCACATAAAAAAAATGGCAACTTGTTCCTCAGACACTGTAAGTTAACTCATTTGCATTAGTTGAGGCAATGCAGGTAGTTAGTGGAACATTTGTGATAGATGCATGATAGTGTGTGCTTCATTTCAGCTTTAATATTGGAACGATAAGAAAGACACTTGAATTGTTTAGTGGTTTTTCTGTTAACTTAGATTTGGAGATCAGACTAGCCTGATAACTAAATGGCTAAATTTAGACATGCTTAACACCCTTGCAAGCAATTTTGGAGATGGCCAAGAATTCTTGCAATTTCTTATTTTTTACTGTTCATCTTGGACAATTTTGGGGGAGAGACTCTATAAAAAATTGTATCCTATGACTTATGGGTGCAATGCATGTGTCTGTTTGTTTTATTCCACAGCGTAACAGGTCCCCCTTATGCCTTATCTTTTCTTCTCATCACCCTTCATGCGGACAGGAAGAAGAGATTTAGACAAATCATATTGATTATGCCTTTCCACTATGGTGTACTATTTCATGGATTCAAAGTGATTTATGTTCAGTATATTGTGCATTCTTATTCTATCATGCAGTTTGGATTGGATATAAGCAGGCTGTTTTGTGGTAGCCAATGTCTAACATGGACTGATCTCTCTCTCTCTCTCTCTCTCTCTCTCTCTCTCTCTCTCTCACATGTTGAGGGGCTGGGGTCTGTTGTGGTGAGCAGGATTATTTCACTGTCATTGATATGCCTATGGATTTTGGAACAATCTGTAGCAATCTTCAAAATGGTATCAAGTACCTGAATGCAGAAGATGTGTATAAGGATGTGGAGTGCATTTGGGAGAATTGTTATAGGTATAACAAAAAGGGTGACTACATTGTGTACCTTATGAAAAGGGTGAAGAAGAAGTTTATGAAATACTGGACAGCTGCAGGACTACGTAGTGATATTCTGAACAAGCTTGGTGGTATGAATTTCATGATTATGCTTTTTCTTGCTTTGCTTGACTTGGCCAGTACAGTTTTTTGAGCATTCTTGGATAACTATTCTGGATAACAATTGTATGGGATTAGTTCATAGATTTCATGTAAATCCTTAAACCCTACTCCCCATTGTTAAAGGGGCAAGATGTTTAATCGTTGAAGAGATGTTTAATCATTGAAGATCATGTTTGTGGTTATTTGGTAGAAGTAATTAGTTAGGTATATAAGATTAGTTGCAGGGCCTGATTTCCTTCTTCATTACTTTAATTTGTTTAAAAAAATTTCTGAAATTATCCATGAATATGCATTTACACATTTCTGAGGATTTAACCCAAAATCGTTCAGAGTGGAAAAAGCGAATCCATATAGCCGACCCCAAATTTTTTGGGATAAAGGCTTAGTTGAGTTGAGTTGAGTATCCATGAATATGCATTTAACTATTGCCTCATTGTGATGTTTTAATTACTAAATCTACTAAGATTGTCTGATATCTCGTACAGCCTATTAGTTTATGATATAGTGTCAAGACGCCATCTAGTAAATTCTATGCTAACATAGTGAAATTTCATGTGGTATCTACTACTGGCGGAATTGTGGTTTTCTTCTACCTCTTAGTCTCAATATCTCTTTATTTTGCTGCCTATCATCTGCTTCTGAAGTCATTTATTAGCCTTATCATTAGTAATGCTTGTTTGATATATGTCAATCCTTTTTCATTGCTCTGGTTTGCTATAGATAGGTTGCTAAAGGGAGAAAGTGAAGTGTAGACTTGAAGATGCTATCTTAAAGCAAAATTTTTAGTGTTTAACTGATAGCTTTATGTTAATCATAGCGCAAAATACATTTTGGAGTCCGCCTTTAGGTGCTAGGTACATGTTGTAGTCTTTCTGAACTAATATCCCTATACAATGATTTTGAAACGGCTTTGAAAATTAAAGGACTGAAATTATTTAGGGATAGTGATTTTTCAATGAAGTCCTCAGACTTCTTTCTTCCCAGATAAGTCGTTGAATTTTTTGAAAATGCTTCATGAATTAACATGTTCATGCGGCCTGGTAGTGTGGTGCATGTGGCACAGGTGGATTCATTTTAGACTACTTTGAAGTATGAACCTATTTTGAAAGTGCAAGGGTTTGATTGAGAAATTAAAAAAGGTTTTGAGGCTTAATAGAGATTTCACTGTGATGTAAAGGACTTCTTGTGTATTTATCGTAATTAGACATGGTAGTATATAGACCTGTTAATTTCAAGTAATGGTAAGAAAGAGTAATGAATTATACTTTTTAGTCTATCCATAATGGAATATACTCTTTTTGTCTATCTATCTATGTCTATTTTGGTCCTGGATTCTAGAAGTTAGATGTTAGTTGTCAAGTTAGTCATCTTTCTGTTTACTTTTTTCATCTTGGGCTCCATATGATTATGGAAAATCTCTTTTCCTATAGAAAGTGTTTTCTATAGATTTTTTTTTAAACAAGCTTTTTTCTATTTTTCACTCAACTAGAAGTTATTTTTTGGCATTGGATGATTTTTTATTTATTTAATAGAGGTGAAAATTATACCAAAAGAAAAAAGAGAAGGAAATGCAATTGCTTACTGCAATTGAGAACAATCAGTGGTGTTTGGTTACGTACTGCTTAGGTTGTTCTCTTGCAAGTTTCTTCCTTTTTGGTGAGTTTGTAGAAGTTCAAAAAAAAAAAGAAAAAAAAAAGAAAAGGGAAATCGTTTTCCTTGAAAATGTCTTGTAGCTTTTCTTTGGGTCATGAAACACGCTTGACTAATTTTCTCATTTAATTCAAATGTTGAAAATCTAGAAAATCTTTTTTTTTTTTAGTCAATAGCTAAAGTACTAGGATTTAGGAACTCATATCAATTTACATATTTATGATATTTTCACTATTCATCCAATGAATTGAGAAGTGGATTTTTTTTTTTAATGATTTGTAGGTGCCCTTCAATCTATTATTTTAAAATGTATTATTTGATCACTTATAGAAGAAGAAAGAATAATTGCACCATCTTCATTTCATTTAAAAGTCTCTTCTTTGGTTAATCAATTACAATAAAATATTGTAGTTCCTTAATTTCTAAAATGTGGATGTAAGGTGCTTTTTAATTTAATGAGCTTGTAGTACAATACTTCTGTAATGGTAACATGGCTTTGAATACTTTTCAGTTATATTTTATAGTTAATAGAATCCTTCATTGTAGTAATAACTTTTTTAAGCCATTACAGTTTCACTTTATCAATTATTGTTAAATGAAGTAGGTTAATAATCTGAATCACATTGTGTTTGTCCTCGTGCGTGTATACAGTAGGCTAACCAATACTAAGACCTTTTAATATGTCTTTTCATCTGTGTTTGCTTATTTATATAGGATATCTCTTGATCTTTTAATCATGCATGCATGCATGCATCATAATATATTGTATTTTTGAATCATTATTTATTTACATGCTTTTTTAGGACACTCTCACTTGGCACCTTCAAGTGATCGGGCTGTGGTGAACCGAATGGTAAGTAACCCCAGTCAGATGCAGCATGATTCTTTTGGCACTGGCCAGCCCCAGACTCAAATACCCCAACCAAGCTACACACAGCCTTATCAGTCTCATCAGTGTCAGCCAAGTACCACCCGAGTGCCACAATTTTCCCAGTTACCTACTGGTGTGGATAGTATTTATGCAGGTAAATTGTGTGCCTCAATAATAACAATGGAGGTTCATGCTTATGGAGGTCTTGCATGTGTATCAAATGATTGTGTATATTTCTGCTGCAATAATGGCCACCTTTTAGTTTAGCTATTTATCAACTTTAATTTAGAGTTTCATCTAACGTAGCTTCCTTGTATTGTGTATTCATATATTACTATTTATCCATCTGTTATTGTTGTTGTTGTTGTTGTTGTTCAAGCATTTAACGTAAGTTCTTAGATACTTTCTTCCTCTTTCCCCTTTTGAGTGTTATTTTTAAAAATTATCCATCTAGCATTGAAATTCATATGCAATATTGTCAGTTTTTTTTTTTTTCTTCATTTGCTAAATTGAAATATGAACACAGGCCTTCAGAGTAATTCAATGGACATAAAGACATATGTTAGGTAGACCAAGTAACGCAAACCCACGGTGAATTATTTCAGATTTCAATTTTCAATTTATGTGCTCATGTTGAGTTCCAATGTAATTCTGTGGAGATAGCCCTTCTGTGGAGACAACCTGTTAGTAATTGCTATTATTATCATTTTTCTTAGTGTGGCTATTCTCTAACTTATTAACTGTGATTGGTGAATTTGATGGTTTTCATATCATGAGGTCTTGTATCCTATTTCATGTTACAAGAAAGAAAAAGATACAACATAAAACAGTTTTTGCTGACCATAAAGTGAAAATTTTTGTTATCATATAAAGATTCAGTTCTTTTTCTTGTATCCTAGACTTGTTTGATCTTCATCTTCAATATGAGACTTGTACTTTCCTTAAAACTGGCTGAGACAAGATAAAGCTTTCAACACTATGCAATTGATTGATTTTGCTATTAAAGCTTGAAGCTTGGATCATAGCAAGGAAATTCAGAGGGGAGAGGTTCAACCAAACCTTTCAGTTGTGGAGTTTGAGAGTGTAGTGGGGGCATTGGTTTGAATGACTTTCCTGAGTTGGTGTTTGGCAGGTCTTGGTTTAAATATCTTGTAGTCGTTTTCAGACAGTTTGATTTGAGATCATTTAAAGGGAAGAAGATTTCATGGTGCATCATGTTGTTGTAGCAAGGGGCATTCCCTATATCAAGGTGGAAATGGATGTAAGCAGAAATGCTACCTGCCTTTTGCCCATCTATCAAGGTTGGTCAGGAGTTTTTGGCAGTTGTTGGAAGCTTTGATGGTGATATTTGGCAATCCTCTTCCCTCCACCACCTGTGTCTTTTCCTTCTCTCTTTGCCATTTTACGAAAAAAGTGTTGATCCCTTGAAATGCTTCAATACTTAATGTAGCAGGAGGAGATCTTGTTAATTTGTTAGTATCAGAGATATATAAAATAAGTAACAAATTTTCTGTGGATTTCTAATGAAATTAGTGAAGAAGAAAAGTTTGTCATGTGGCCAAAGTACAAGATGGATTTTTGTAGTAAGTTTATGGATTCAAAGTGCAATTGCTTCTCTAATCTATTGCAGCTGTCTATCAGATTCTATTTTTTTGGGTCTTTAGTTTCTCACTAATGCATGCATTATAAGAAATGTATATTTCTTGATTGAAAATAGTGGGTCATACATATTTGGAGTTCTCTTATGTAATTTGGACCCGTTAAAACCAAATTAAAAGGATGAACTTGTCTCTACAAGTTATTGCTTTCATCTGCAACTGCAATGAAACCTTTTAAATATTTCTCTTGTAGGACATTCATGCATACCAGGGCCACCTGTTACAGTCCTTCCCATGGGGGTGGAAAAACAAACCCGCAAGCATTCAGTTGTCCCTATGATGAGTGGCTCAACACATTCCCAGCAACAACAGCACCAACTAAGCTCATGTTATTTGTGGCAGCCACAGCAGAGCACTGGCCAGCCACAGCCATCTCATTTGCATAGTGGTGCAGATATTAATAACACAGGTATAATTTGTATGCATTCTCATATTTGCTGGAGAAACAGCCCTTTTTGCTTATTATTTTTCTATAGAGATATTTCAGTTATGTGAGCTCTCTTAATGATTACCTGCTGACCTCTGATTATTTTGTTGGCCATCTGCACTTACTTCCTCTTGTGGATTGCAATATGATGCACAATGGATTTGTACCTGGTTGTTCAGTGGATCACATGCTTAGCAGCATGAGCCAACCTCAACCGAGCCACTGCCAAGCAAGTGAATCAAATCAGCCTCGGGCAGGCATTGGGCAGCCTCAGCCGTCTCAGCCAAGTGTAGGTGTTTCTGGTGCAGGTATGCTATCCTTGAAAGTTTATAATACTGTAGATAAAAATATTTTCTGGATTTTGATATGTAGTAATAATAATAATAATAATAATAATAATAATAATTAAAAGTGACAAAAACAAAAGCAACAATACATCAATCACTCTAACACAAATGCATAGGTCTTACATATATGATATATCATTTTAGGTGAAGTTAATCATTTTCCATTTTTCTAACCTACCCCGCTTTTATTTGTTGGTATTTTATGTGGGATGATCAGGCATGCCACGTGTGAAGGCTAGGAGGGGGGGACGAAGACATATGCAGAGGTGCTCTACTGGCCCTTTGGCCTCTACTGGCCCTTTGGCCAAAATCCCATTGGTCTCGGGCCATTCTGTGCCTCAACAGCCATCTGGGAGCCACAGCCACCCACATAGGTCACAACACTCCACAATTGAGAGAAAGAGGAGGGGTCGAGGCCCCACTCGATGCCGTTTCATGTTGGACTTGCCTGACGGTGAGCGAATATTCATCCCTATCAACATGCTGGGACAGCCTGTTGGTCCTGAAGCATCAAAGCTGGCTTCCTTCCTGGGCACTCTAGCACGAAATGGTGAGATGGCGCCACTTAATTTTCTGGAATGGTCAGGAATGCCAGATGCAATCAAAGAGGATATGTGGCAGTTTGTGCAGGTATCAAGAAACCACATTCTGTTCTATGTGGCAAAAGGATAGGGTGGGAGCTGATATTGAAAGAGCAAATGAAAATGTCCTTTATCTTCTTGAATAGTGTTCTTTCAAATATTTTATTGCCTTCTTGTTTCTTGACTACTTCCTTTCTTTTTTGTAATGTAGACAAAGTTTGACATTGACCCCACATGCAAAACTTGGGTTATGAAGTCCCTTGCATCAAAATGGAGGAACTGGAAAGCTCAGTTGAAGGCTGACCATTATAACCCTCATACAACTGATGAGGAACGTTTGAAGGACTGTAACAAAAGAGTCCTTCCTGATCAATGGGCGGCCCTTGTATCCTATTGGAACTCTGAAGAGGTGCAGGTATGTGCTAGCTATGGCTATGACAATTTACAAGTTATTGTTTATATATTCTTATGGAAACTCAAATTGTGATACTTACCTATGGCATTGTAGTTGCGTTGTGCTAAAAATAAGGCCAACCGTGCAAAGCAGAAGAGTGCCCATGCTGCGGGCTCAAAGAGCTTTGCAAGGATACGTGAGGAAGAGGTAACCCAAACTTTTTGGAACTTATATATGCACATTGGTATATATACAACATGTCAATTTATTGTTGCTTATGTGATGATAGCGTGCAAAGAGGGCTGATGGAGCGGAACTTACTAGAGGAGAACTATACATACTAACCCGTACGCGTAAGGATGGACAACCTGTGGATAAAGTAGCAGCAGAAGTAATAGTATGTTTCAATTAACTAGACTGCAAATTCATTACTCATCTTATTATTCAACATATTTTCATTTATTCAGTACTTAAACCTTATAAATTGAATAATTGAATCTTCATTGCAGACAAAACTCCATGAACTAGAAGCTCAAAAACAGCAGACTTCACATGGCAGCGATGACCATGAGGACAGCTACTCCCAAGTAATGGGAAAAGAAAAAGGTGGCCATGTGCGCATGGTTGGGATGGGTCCCAGTCCTGCTGATATCTGGGCCCGAAAACCTAGCCGTTTGAGTCTTGTGAGGATAGGCTTGGAGGCCAAGAGATTAGCAAATGAGGAGGTAAGCAAGATGTTAAACAAAATGGAGGCCATGGAGCAAAAGTACGCATCCTTGGAAGCCCAAATAGCTAGGATGACTTCAAATATGGAGAATCTGATTGGCAAGATGGGTGCCTTGGGTTCAAAACAGGTATCTATAGGTATTCTTGAATTAGATTTTAAAGTATGTAGCATTTTGCTTTGCATGACAATACTTGTCATTGCTGATAGGTTCCTAATAATGCTCCTGAAGATTCACCGCAGGCACAAGCACAGTCCTCGGCAAGTCATGCAGTTCAATCTGATGAGGTGATGATACTTTTTCTCATGGGGTTTCTTTTTCAATTTCCTTTTGCACTTTAGTTGTTTCTCTTTCTCTCTTTCTCTCTCTTTTTTCTTCAAAGAGGGCTTTATTTTTTAACTTTGAATTTGGAAATTATTTGGACCTCTGTTTTTGTAACTTAGATTTTCTTCTTCTTCCTCTTTTTTTTTTTTTTTTTTTTTTTTTCTAGTTCTCTTCCAAACTGGAATATTTGCTCATTGCTTTGTGATGAAAGTTGTATTGGGAACAGTAAACTGAACAAATTCAACTGATATGAATCTAATTGTTTATGATAGCTCACTTTTCCTTAAACTACTTCTAATGTTATCACTAGCTTCTTTGGTTTGTGCATTTCTTGCTGAAATAACCTATCAAATAAGAAGACAGAAGGCTGTTATGTAACAGGTTTTCAATCAAAGAAAAAAAATAGAGAATAGAGAGAAATTAGAGAGAGAAAGGGAAGAAGGAATAGAAGAAGAGAGAAAAGAAGAAATCTTCATTGTTATTGATTCTGGAATGCCCCAATTACAAGTACCAACTGCAATAAGATGACAGCCCTGTTGACAGAATAACTGCCCTCCTTTTCCCTTCAACTCCTATTCTTGAATCCCCCCCTATTCTACCTTCCTCCATACCATCTCAATATCTCATCCCATCTCCTTATTAGTCATAACAAAGGCCAGCGTAAGATAGAAATGGCGTGTAAACATAGAAATGGCATGTAAACACTGAAGTGATCTAGTTTAATTGTGAATTGTATTACATAATTTGTACTGCCCTGGGTCCCTGGCTTAACCATTTGTTCTGTATTATCATGGTTTTAGCATTTTTGTTGTTTCTATTAATCTTAGGTGCTAGAGGTTAAAAATTTGAACCGCATGGTTGACTAGATTATTGATGAGATTAAAAATGTCTACCTTTTTTTTTTTTGTGGGGTGGGGATGGGATGGGGGGGTGTTTAGTCAGCTTGAACTGGACAGCGTGGGGATACAGAACTTCATTAGTACGACCTGTCCTGCAAAATGCCTTCATCCTTCAAATTTATCCTCTGTTTGTCAGGCCCTATCCCTATAACTTGGATGAAGTCAACCTATCAAATGGGTCAGAAGTGTAAGTTTATGGCTGTTGAGAAGGGAATATCAAAAAATTTGTCACACTATACATGTACGCTAACCCAACTGCTATAGTGGAGTTGGTTTGTCCATCTCCATGGAGCCTTCAAGCTCCAAGTTGGAATTAGTTCCTTAGTCAGGTGATGATCACTAATCTAATCAAGTGGAGGATTGAAAATCATAATCTCCCTTGCTGGATTATATGATGCAATGTTCCTATTTTTTGTCATAATTGTTGCAAAACCTCTTTTTTTTTTTTTAACATAGCTAATCCAAGTGAATGTTACAAAGTTATTTGTGAATATCAACATTTCACTGTTGATAATATTAGCTAATTTTAAAATAATAGGGAATGTATATTAGGGCCAAACCTCAGATTGTTTAATAGTTTACTCTTAACTATTCTGGGGGTCCTCAATGAATATAGTCTAGAAATACATTTGTGACTATTCTATATGTTCACAATAAACAAAATTTTAGTACTAGATTGCCTTTATTACTGTTTAATTTGTCATATGCTGAGTACTCTATTGGCACACACACAGGGCTTTTGAGTCTAGAGTAGAAGATGAATGTGCTAGATTCTTGCCTTCACTATTTGTTGAGACTTGACAAGGAGATAGTATAACCTATAATTGAGAGAAAGGAATGGGGTTAATGAAAGGTTATGCTAATAAGAAGTAAATATCCTGGTAGGAGTGGGTCGGGTGCCCTTAATCCTGCCTCTATCCCAAGCCATTCTGATTTTGTTAAGAAAACCTTGACCATTATAGCGGGTCCTTCCATTTGAGGTGCAGTTGGCTAGTTTGCTGCCCTACTGATGCATCTTACATAAACTTTTAATTTGGGATATGTGCACATTATGATCATTGACCTCCATTGAGACTTAAATACATAAATTCTAACTTATTGTTGTGTTCTTACTTTGCATGCAGGATGACTAGAGACTATAGAGGGGCATGATCTTCACATCACAGGACTCGTCAATATGTGTTTTGGATTCTCTCTCCCCCCTCTTTAAATATTTGTTTGTGTTGGTGCATGATGTTATTGCTAGGCTTGGTGGACTGGACCTGTCTTTTTTGATTGGACATGCAACCACTACTGCTAGATAAGGTTTATGTTTTTTAGCATGTATTGTTCATAACTGGAACAGTCCTCTCGTGAATTTTGTTGCTCGTAATAAGAGTTTCGTATTATTTGGTTTGGTGTGATCCCTGATCATGGTTGGTATTCTTTATCTTGATGGATGGATGAAAGCGACATTGAGAATGGTAAAAGGAATCTGCAGAGATTTTTGGGCTTTTTCCTCTGATTAAGATTGCTGGTTTGATATTGTTGTTAATAACTAATGTAATTGGTGTAGTTCTTTATGTTCAAACGATGCTTTTGTAATTTTCAAATTTTCTCCTTTTTAAAAGAAAACAAATTTGATTTTGATAAGAAATAAGACCAAATTAATCAATTTAAATCAAATTGATTTACCTTCAAATCAGACCATGGCCAAGAATACGTCATATCTTGGTTCTATATGAACCCCTTTTATTAATTGCAGAATTGGCAAAGAGGATTCATCATCCAAGTTAGAGTATCTATTTCCAAAGAGAATGGCAGCAGGTGGAAGATCATCTGCTAGAGCTCTTGGTTATATTACTCCTTTTAACACAGCAAGCTTAAGCTGCCATTCCTAAAGGAAAGGCATCATCAGCATAAAACATTCAAACAAAATAAGAGAAATAGGCTTTTAGAAAATTAAAATTATTCACCAATAAATTTTAATTCAATATTATTGAAGATCTTTTCAGATTATAAAGTGTCAATTTTGAATTTTCAATTAAAATTAAATAAAATAAAAAATAAAATAAAAGAAATTATTTAAGACTCGTCATAAATTTAATTAATATCTGAATACTTCTTATAATTCAAGAAATAAAAAGTAAATTAAACTTATTTTTTTATTTTATATACATACTTATTTTCTTTCAAATAAAAATATAATTAAGTTGCTATCAAAACGACGCCGGTTTGTGCCGTTTGAGTCCTTTTTTTTAGTTGAAAGGTTCTCAATTGAACTGGAACTGGAAGCTCAGAACGTCAATAACAGAGCTCTGTCTCTGTCTTTATCTCCTCCGAATCTGTTATCAGCTCGAATTTCTCCTTCAACTGGAAGAAGATGTGGTGCTATTTATCAACCGGTAATTTACGCTTTTTCTTTTTATCCAGGTTGATTCTAGGGTTTTGCTGGTTAGGGAAGATTGAAGTGTACTCGTGTTATCCGTTTTTTGGGTCTTGCTTGTAAATTTTCTTTGAAGCTTCATATTTTCGATAATTGAATGGGAAATTTTCAATTTTTATATTCAATGTACTATTTTTCCTTTTGGTGTAAAGCAATGGGCTTGGAAATTAATTGTAACTGATTGGGATCTTCTGAAAATGTGTGAATTGTAGATTTATGAGATTCTTTTGTGATTGTTTTGTTTTGGCATTCTGTGTAGTGTGTAATATGAAACGAAAGGGAGGGAACAAGAAAGGTAAGCAAAAGGGCCCTTCTGTGGCTGCCACAAATGAGGCAGCTGTAAATTTAGTCAGTTTGGATGGGGAAGATAATTCTGCTGCAGATGATGACGATGATCATAATAATAATAATAA
This sequence comes from Hevea brasiliensis, assembly GCF_030052815.1. NCBI lineage: Eukaryota > Viridiplantae > Streptophyta > Magnoliopsida > Malpighiales > Euphorbiaceae > Hevea > Hevea brasiliensis. The sequence continues at coordinate 10,644,675 of NC_079506.1, forward strand.
TAATGATAATAATAATAATAATAATAATCATAGTCATAATAATGAAGAATATGAATCTGGAATGGATATTGATACGCCTTCTTCCACTGGTACAGACCAACCATTGAATCTTGCTAGTATCAAACCTGATGGTTCCATCGACAAGACCGCAGGAAAGTCAGTTGGGTGTGTTAAGGTTAAGCTCAAGACTTCAAAGTTGTTAGAATTGCAGAGTGATACTGATAAGGGCAGCCCACAACTGGCTTTGGAGAAACAAGGTGGGGTTAGTGATAAAATTGAAGACACTGGCAACTCCCTATCTGAAATCAAAACTGGTGTTCCTGGAAATGTGTCAACGAAACCTGGCAGTATAAAGATTAAGTCCTCAAAGGTGCTTGGTGGATTGAGTGTGCAGAAGAGTGGTAGCACTGTAATGGTGCATGATGAGAGTTTACAACAAAAGGAACCGGAGACACCTCATCAGGAATCTCAATATAACAAGCAAGAGTTAGATTCTGCTTTGTTGGTATGTTAGAAGTTTCAAGTGGGATGCCCTTGTTTTTATTGACTACATGATTGTCAAGTTTGTCATTGCAGTGTGGTTGAAATGTGATTTTTGTTTATTTTTATCCTTTCAGGTGATTAAGAAGGTAATGAAAATGGATGCTGCTGAACCCTTCAATGTTCCTGTGAATCCTGAAGCTCTAGGAATACCTGTAAGTAGAAATACTTACTGTTTGGGGTGCTTAATGACATTACATCCATGGTCCTTATAGCACAATGCTTTTAATACCACACCACCCAAACAACCACCACCACCACCCCCCCAAAAACCTCTTCCCGCCTTTTTTTTTTTTCTCTCTCATTTTGCATGGATTGGTGACTTTGAATGTTACAGCTCCTTAGAGAGAATTGCCAAGATCAATGAAGCTTTTGCAATTAATTTGGTGTTGACCGCTACTTGTCTTTGATGAGTGTGGATCAATAAATGCTTAGGCGCCATAGTCTCTCGTTTATGATTGCCGGCTCATTATTATTCTCTGCATTTCTCTCTATTTAATGACCACCCTCAGGTATACCATAGGAATCTCATCTGTCTTCTTCATGTCATATCAATCACCACCTATATACAACAAGAAAGAACATATTGTCCATCGCTGAGCACTCAGTATTTCTTTATGCAAGATGAATAGAAAATGTGGAAGTACTAGGTTTGTTCTGATAACAGTCCTGTATTTTTATGCCAGAATGCTTGATATGTTTATTTCTTTCCATAAAGTTATTTCTTTCCATAAAGTAACTTTTTTTTTTTTGTGGGATTATTTAAAACCAGGATTATTTTGACATCATTGATGAACCAATGGACTTTGGAACAATATGCAGAAATCTTGAAAAGGATGATAAATATATGAACTCAGAGGATGTCTATAAAGATGTTCAATTCATTTGGGACAACTGTTATAAGTATGAATACTAGGTCTTACTTATCCAAGGCCTTTTTTTATTGTTATAAATCATAGCATCAAAAATGGAGGAATAGCTATTATTTTAGGACTTGATAACAATATAAAAAAATGAATTTCAGTGCTTTTGGCAATATAGCTTTACTTTTTTTTTTGTATGAAAATATATCAGTACTTTTAATCTTGTCAATTCAGATCAAATTTTAATTTGTGATACAATTATATCCTTCATCAGTTTTCATTTAAAATTATCATTAGCTTACTTACATCGGTCTTAAGCAGGAGTTGCTGGGGCCAAACTATGCCAAGAAATAACTAATGTGGCAGGGTATCAATTTCCTGAAATATATATATGGCTACAATTCGGATGAACCATCGCCATAAGATTTTTAGTGCCAAATCATATATGGTATCAGAGGTAGAGTCAGTGTTATTAAGGCGAAAGGCTACACTAAGGCGATAGGCTACTTTATGGCCTTAGGCGAGAGGCGAGAGGCGAGAGGCGAGAGCCTTTTTGAAGCAAGGCGCTATAACCTAAATTGCCTAAATTATATATATACATACTTTTAATATAAAAATTCATACCTTTTAACAAGTTTAAGAAGTAAAAAAAACATATTAAAAAGCATATCACACCTCCAATTAATAGAACATTAACTATTTAAAAATAAGTAACCATTTACAAATACATAACACACCTCAATCTAACATATTACAATACCCATTTAATAAAAAAACATATCACAATTGACAATTATTCACGCTCCAAGTCTCCAATTAATAGTACCTAATTTCAAAATTAAATAATCATTTGCAAATACACACCTCAATCTAACGTATCACAATACTCATTTAATAAAAAGCATATCAAAATTGACAATATCCATCTAAAAATACATATCACAATGCCCATATAATAAACAATGAAACAATAAATTAAAAAAGAAAAAAAAAGCGGCTGCTGGGTAATTAAAAATGGCATGACTGTGAGAGAAGAAAGCATAGAAGAAGAGAGGAGGAGGAGAGGAGAAAAAAAAAAGTTAAAAGGAAAAAAGAATGTAGGAAAATAAGTGTTGCAGACTTGCAGTTGGATTAAAAATGGCGTGACTATGAGAGAAGAAAGCATAGAAGAAGAGAGAGGAGAGAAGAGAAGAAAAAAAAAGTAAAAAGGGAGAAAGAACGCAGGAAAATAAGTGTTGCAGTTGGATTAAAAATGGCGTGACTATGAGAGAAGAAAGCATAGAAGAAGAGAGGAGGAGAGAAGAGAAGAAAAAAAAAGTAAAAAGGGAGAAAGAATGCAGGAAAATAAATGCTGCAGAATCGCAGATTGATTAAAAACGGCGTGACTGTGAGAGAAGAAAGAATAGAAGAAGAGAAAAGAAGGAGGAGAGGAGAAAAAAAAAGTTAAAAAGAAAAGAAGAAAAACATGGGTGTTGCGACAGACTTGAGAGAAGGGAAGAATTGAAAAAGCGAGGAGAGGAGAGAGAGGAAGGAAGAAGCAGAGGAGAGAAAGAGAGGAAGGATGAGAGAGAGAGACATACCTTACTCCTTGGGTTGTTCTTCTTTCCCTTTTTCAAGCAGCCGTAGAGTCATGGGTTGAAATTAGAGTCTCCTCTTTAGGGTTTTTAACACTTGCAGTTTAAAGAATGAATTAAAAAAAAAAAAAAAACATTATGTAACAGAGAAGTCGCCTCCTTCGCCTCACGCCCTGCGCCTCTCTCTCCCAGGCGTTCGCCTCATGCAAACCAGGCCAGGCGGAGCCAGGCGAGGCGCTTGAGGGTCGCCTCGCCTCGCCTAGCGCCTCGCCCGACGCCTCAGAGCGCCTTTAATAACACTGGGTAGAGTTCATGATTGCTACCACAAAGTAACCCCTCTTTCATCCCAAAACATCATAAGTTAACCCTGATTCATTCTGATCCTTTATCAATTGGTAAGTACAGGAATTTGTTCGTAGTGGGGTTTGCTGACAACTGAAACAGCTGTTTCATATGTTCATGGTTTGTCTGTGTTTGATAGTTTAGGAAAATTTTCTTGCTTCTTGTTTATTGGAAAATGCTAGGCTCCATTGGTTTAAGGCTGTTTGGCTGCATTTTACTGTGGTAGCCTAAGCAATATTCATTTTCGTTGTGCTAGGTGTTGAAGGCTCTCAAGGGGAGAACATTGGAGCATCAAGTCAAGGACATGGTATAAGCGGTTAATTGAAACAAAAGACAAAAAAGCGTCATGGGTATGTGATATGAACCTGCCTAACTCCACTTCAAAAACTAGCTCACAATGAGAGATTTACAAACCCATATATATAACACCCAAGACCTCCCTATAGAACTGATGTGGGACGCATCATTCCTGACCCCTTTAGACTGAACGTCCTCGTAAGGCAACTTGGGTCATGACTCGTTCACCCCGACCTCTACAAAAGAACGTCAGGGAACCTTTGTACATGGCCCGCCGACCCATACAAAGTGAGGCACTGATACCAAATGATATGAACCTGCTTAACTCACCTCAAAAGTTAGCTCATAATAGGAGGTTTACAAACCCATATATATAACACCCAAGACCTCCCTGCAAAACCGATGTGGGACGCATCGGTATGTCTCTCTATGGGTTCATTCTTTTTCTGTTAATGCATAGTATATACAATTTTCCTCCACTGTTCTAGACATATTTTGGGAATTCTTTAAATTAAATGGTAATTCCTGGATTCTGAATATCCAACTTTTAGATGTCTCATCGAGGTTATCTGGTAAATCTACATTGGCAGCTGATAAATTCAGCAGGTAATGATGAATGGTCATACAATTAGCAGAGGACAATTTTTTTATCGTTCTTTTTTCCCATCCCTCTGTTTGTTGTTTTTATACTCAATTTTCTACTGGTCCTGTGAGATATTTTGGATGATTAAATCTTATAGTTGCGAAATTTATTCAGTGTAGTCCAGTTGTTAACTGGTGTTAAGAAACTTGGATAAAATCTAATGTAAACATCAAACAGACTGCATGTGGCCCATGCTTTTGCTTTGTTCTCACATGTTAGAATGTCTTAGATTGTACAAGATATTTTATCATAATCTTTCTCTGTTTTAAATAACATAGCTAGTTCTAATTTGCAGAAGGCGCCATAAACTTGATTGTCTATGTGCCATATGTGTTCTAAAGCGCTGTAGAAGAGAGTGTGAGGAGAATGCTAGACTTGCTAAGGGTCAGATTGGAGGTGCTGATAACAAACTTGCTCAGGAGTTAAAGCAAGAGGTGCATCTATATTTTCTTACTAATGAAATGGTCATCACGTTCAAACTTCATTGATTAAGTAGATCTCAAGTTGATTTGATAATATGTGGTTGATAACAATATCCAATTTGACAAGATCTTGGTTACATACCCAATATTCCTTATATTTACTGAAATTTTGAAATAGATCTTTTTGAATTTGATAGAAGTATCTCATAGTTTGGTTACAGGTGGAACCTTAGTGTGCAACCCTTTTTGTTCTTAGCAGTTACCGTAGAAAAAAATTGCACTAAAGTGGAAAACCAGCTAGTTCAATCACAATAGTCAATGCCTGTGGAATGTTGCTCATAAACTGTTCATGTAAATTATAAATATACATATGTGTGCACATGATTATTTACTTCTATATGTTGATTGAGTGTAATAAATGGTTACATACTGATTTCTCTGTTAATTTGTCCCCAAGATAGTTGTTGTCTTGTGTTTCAGCAAAAAGACAATTATTGCCCTTGCTAATGCGGTAAAATTCAGCAGTAGAATCCCTGTTTTATATGAATATTGAATTACAAGGAAATAAGGGAATCTAATGCCAAATCAATTAGTGCGGTGGTTATCTGGAGGGTCCCACTTAATGGCATCGGCTTTTCCTTTAAATTATGAAATGTAAATATTGACTGACTAGATTGTGCATGACTGTTTAAAAAGTGTGCTTTTTGAGGTTCAATCTTGTTGATTGTAGTCCCCTTTTCTATAATGAATTGGTTTGTGATGTCACCACATAAGGGGAGAAAGAAGAGGTTTGAGTCTTATCCCAATAACTGTTTCTGGGATTTTTGCCTTTGAGCAAGAAGTATAGCTGTCATGGGCTTCTTTGATTTTGTCTTGTAAATAATTTTACAAATGTATTAGGTTTGGCACCACCTTGGTTCCCTTTATAGTATTCTTTTCTTTGCTTAGTGCTCACAAAAAGAATAATATTAAAATGTCATGTTATAAAGTGAATAATAATAATAATAATAATAATAATAATAACAATAATGCCTGTTTGGTCTCTCTCTCTCTCTCTCACTTCTTGAAGGGATCTTCACTTCTAGAAAGTCCAGGAGGTCAAGGAGAAGCATGAGGAGGACGATAATGATGAGGAAGAAGAGAAGGAGAATGAGATGGAAATTCAAAAGAAAGGGAAGGTTGAAACGTCAGAGCAATCAGTGTTTGCTGATAGATCAGGAGAGAAGCCTAATCAACAATCTCAGCCTGTACTAGCAGAGAATGCAGGTGCAGTGGGCCAAATGCATATTGAGAAGGGACATGCAATAGGGCATCATGAGGAAGAAACTCAAAAAGTTCAGCAAAATAAGAATAAGGTAATTACCTTAATAAATTTTAGGTGATGTTTGTGTGTGGGCTTGTCAAACAAGTTTGCTTAGCATAATGATGACATAGGAAGCCTAGCATGTGGGTGGGTGGATTTTTTGTCATTAGACATTTTGTCAATAAAATAATATTAATTCATCCTTGTCACCATACCGCATTGGAAGATGCACACACACCATGTCGCAATACGTTTCTATGATGTTAGGTTTTTTATCTGGTACACTGGCTCCATGATTTTACACAGTTACAGGAATCACAAGAAAGACAGCAGAAGGCTATAATGTTTGAGAAGTTCCATTCTGAAAATCCCTTGCTTCTAAGTCTGTGCAGAACTCTCTTCTCTGACAACCATAAGTCTGTCTGCAGTGGACCTCACTCACTGGTTCAGCATGAAGGTTCTGGTCACTCACTGGTTCAGCATGTAGGTTCTGGTCATACAAGTTCTATTCATGCTGCTATTGAAACTTTGATGAAGTAGGTACTTTTTGATTACTTCAGTTTGCCACTACAAAGGATCTGAAGCAATCTTTTGCTTTGCCTTGATCAAATATAATGTTATAGTGTGGCATGTTTGACATATTGCTTACATGCAAATGGAATGTCTGGTAGTTGGTGGTTCTTCTCAGCTGAGGATGGTAATTTGCTCTGGTGTTGTCTTGATTTACAATCCTTAGTCAGCATTTGTTTTGATATTTCTCATTGTGAAAACACTTAGTGCCTGTAATGATTTAATATTGAGCAAAGATTCTTTGCTGTGTTTTTGCAGGAAACAATAACTTGTAAAACTGTGAATGGTTGATCCTTTTTTTTTCCACACATCTATTTCTTTTTCATTTCTAAATGAACAGCAGCATTTAAGGTGGAAGCCTGGGAAATTCTGTTCAGGTGTGTCGAGGACAAAATCCTAACCATTCCCCAAAAGGATTAATTTAAAAATATGGCAGGAGCCTCTTCATGAACTGAAACCAAAGTTACAATTGCGAACATTCCATGCTTGGTTAGATATATTTTTTTTTCTAGAATAGACGTTTGTCTAATAGACAATGTCTATAGCCTGAAAAAAAAAAAAATAAAATAAAAAAGGGGGGTTAACATGGGAAGCTGGAAGAAGGGATAAAAGGATGTTTTGGCCAAGAAGTAATGGACATAACTCGAGTCGGCCATCGCCACCCATTAAGATTAATCTTCCAGGGATAGCACAAGGGCTTGAAGACAACGAAATCAGATCTTTACTCGGCGATCAGCAGAGAGAGTTGATAGGCAAAACTCAAACAATAACTTTGCCTTCAGGGTTAGGCGGTCATCAGATCATGTCGGCTATCAGACCCTTGAGGTCCAACAATAAAAGACACCCTTACGTGGGATAACCCAAAGTACTAGACCAAGCCGATGAAAACACACCAATGCAGGTTTAGTAGAAAAAATCCTCGCCAAAACATGTAATCTATAACAAACAAAAAGAGAAGATATTTGCAGCCCAACCCAAAGGTCGGAAGGGAGTATTCCACACCTTGGGTCGGAGAAGAGCCTTCTCTTGCTCGAGAATGCCCAAAACGACTATGTTTCCTATGAAATTGATTTTATTCAATTCACACGTGTCAAAAACACGTATAGCCTTTCCTCATGTGTGAAATGGATTGTAGGCGTGCTATGGACGCTTATGTGTGAAACAAATGTGCGCTGATTTGACTTCTAAACCAAACGATTGGTGGAAATGAAAGGACCTAATTTTCACTTCGGTTTTCTAACTCTACTAGGATGCACTTCATTAGGATTTCTATTCGTTAAACTTTTGTGAAAATGGAAGAGAATTTGATCAACTCCGCCTAAGTAGTTTGCGCTTAGCCGGTCCCAATCTCGGATAAAGGAGGAGGGTTGCGGTAGGTGACAACCAGCGTAAAAATTTCGTCACACCTTATGATATGGATTCAAATGATATAAACGTTGAGACGTCCTCTACTTACGACGCGCTACATCGGAGCCCTGGTGTAGTGAGATATATGTAAGGGTGTAGGGCGTTCACCGAAAGCGATGTGCCATGCCGGTGCTCGGGTGTGGTGTTAAATGAGCAAGGGTTCCCACATCATGGACGGGCGTGGGTAAAGAAGTTAATCCATAGGACAGATAGTAGAACAGATAGTGGAACAGAACACAAGATAGGCATAGAGAACAATAGAAGATATCATAGAAGGAGATCAATTAGGAAGAAACAGGATAGGAGGAGGATTAGGATTGGTACTTGGAATATTGGATCACTTACAGGAAAATTAATGGAGCTTGTGGATACCTTGGAAAGGAGAAGGGTGAATATTGCTTGCATTCAAGAGACAAAATGGGTAGGAGAGAAAAGCAAGAAAGTGGATAATTCATGGTACAAATTGTGGTTTACCGAAAAGGAGAGAAATAAGAACGGAGTGGGCATAATCATAGACAGAACATTGAAAGACGCTGTAATAGCGGTGAAAAGAGTAGGGGATAGAATTATACTCGTAAAGCTAGTACTAGAAAGAGAAATAATAAATATAGTTAGTGCTTATGCCCCACAAATAGGACTAGATCGTAAGAGTAAACAAAGGTTTTTAAAAGATATGGATGATCTAATACAAAGCATACCGAATGAAGAGAATGTTTTCATTGGTGGAGATTTGAATGGACATGTAGGAAGTGATAGGCAAGATTATGAGAATGTTCATGGAGGTTTTGGTTTTAGCAGTAGAAATGAGGAGGGAAAAAGCATCCTGGATTTTGCTATGGCATATGACATTGTTAGAAGAAAGAATACAAGTAATGAATGAAAGGATTGTATATTTGTCTGTGTCTCATTTACAGAGATATTACATCTATTTATACATAAGAATATGAACTAATTTGGACAAGAATAATGAATGCTATAATTATGCTACACAAATCTCCTATAATCATGCTAATTGCTGTAATTATGCTACACAAATCTCCTATAATCATGCTAATTGCTGTAATTATGCTAACAACATGGCCAGTATGTGTGATGTTCATTTTAGTACCATTTGCAGTATGGATTGGTGGTAAGGAAGATACAGGTTTTGAAGAAGACAAGAATTTAAGATTAGTGGTCATATGATTACAACATGCAGAGTCAAAAAGCCAATAAGAATTACCCGGAGTGACAGACATGGCAGCAGGAGAATTAGAAGAGATAACCTGTTTGAATAGTGCCTCAAGATCACTCATGGTGATGGCAGTAGAGCCCTCAGTAGCAGTAACAGCAGTGACAGAGGAAGATCCAGGCTTTGAGACATTCTTGAATTTAGAATGCCCTCCTTTTGGTCTTGGAGGACGTGTGGGACAATGTTCAAGAATATGACCGTAACCATGACAATATTTGCATTCTATAGTAGGACAATATGCAAAAGCATGACCAATTTGATTACAATTCTTACAGAGTTGATTGCCAGATTTCTGATGTGAGGATCGAGTAGTTGCAAGAGCAGCTTCAAATTGAGGAGTTTTATCCAAACTGAGACGAGTCTCTTCAAAAATAATCTCTTGAATAGCAGTTTCCAATGATGGGAGTGGATTCGATGTAGTAGGGACGCTCGAACGGCCTCATATTCTGATCGAAGAGCCATTAGAACTTGAATGAGATGAAGATGATCTTCACTGATTTTGGCCTGAGATATTTGATTCCAAATAGGTTGGACCTGGGCAAGAAAATCATTCACAGATTGACCTGCTTCTTGTTTCAGATTATGAAGAGTAGTCCACAACTGATAATAGTGGGCAAGTCCAGTGGTCTGATATCGATTAGCCAAAAAATCCCAGATTTCTTTTGCAGAGTCATAATTAGCAAACTGGATGTGAATGGACGAGACAGAGGTATTGCGAAACCAGGTGATGATCTGATGATTTTTACTATCCCAATCCTCAAGACGGTTAGCAAATTTTGCATCAGTTCCATTGTTCTCTCTTGTCGGTGTAGTGATATCTCCGGTAACAATACGCCAAAGCTTGCGACCTATCAAAAAACTTTTCATTCCTTGAACCCAAAGATTATAGTTGGAACCAGTCAGAACTGTTGTAATAGGTTTTGAAATATCAGATTTCTCCATTGATAACAAGATGAGGAGAAAAAAAAATGATATAATAATAGGTATGAAAGAATGAACCAGAACAGGTTGTAGAGAGAGCAGAGAGACCCAAAAAACTAGAAATAAAAGCTTTATGGCTCTGATACCATGTTAGAAGAAAGAATACAAGTAATGAAGGAAAGGATTGTATATTTGTCTGTGTCTCATTTACAGAGATATTACGTCTATTTATACATGAGAATATGAACTAATTTGGACAAGAATAATGATTGCTATAATTATGCTACACAAATCTCCTATAATCATGCTAATTGCTGTAATTATGCTACACAAATCTCCTATAATCATGCTAATTGTTGTAATTATGCTAACAGACCTAATTCTAGTAAATACTTACTTTATAAAAAGAGAGTCACATTTAGTGACTTTCAAAAGTAGGCAACATAGAAGCCAAATTGACCTCCTCTTAACTAGGAAAACAAATAGAACTCTATGCAAGGATTGCAAGGTCATTCCAGGAGAGGCTTTAACAAGACAACATCGATTAGTGGTCTTAGATGTCAAGTTTAGAAACAATTCAAGTAAGGTCAGAAGAAATAGGGTAGCTCGAACAAAGTGGTGGAAGTTCAAAGGAGTAAAGCAAGAGAAGTTCAAAAATGAGCTTCTCAAGTCCAAAGCATAGAAGTTGGATATAGAGGCTAATGATATGTGGATACAGATGGCATCAAAGATTAGAGAAGTAGCTAGAAAAGTACTTAGAGAGTCTAGAGGACATGGTTCACCCTCAAAAGAGAGATGGTGGTGGAATGAGGAAATATAAAAGACAGTAAAGAGAAAGAGGGAATGGTATAAGAAATTACCTAAAAGTGATATAATTAGGCATGTGAATGGTACAAGATAACAAAGAAAGAGGCAAAAAAGGCAGTTAGTCAAGTAAGATTGCAGGCCTTTGAAAAGTTATATGAGAAACTTGGAACTAAAGAAGGGAAGAAAGATATTTATAGATTAGCAAGGAGGAGAGAAAAGAAATGTCAAGATCTCAATCAAGTTAGGTGCATTAAGGATAAAGAAGGAAAAGTGTTGGTGAAAGATGAGGACATTAAAGAAAGATGGAGAAATTATTTTAATGATCTCTTTAATAATAGTCAAAATCGTAATAGCGTGAATATAGACCACAGAACAATAGAAAAGAATGTAAATTATACTATAAGGATTAAATCTTTAGAAGTAAATAAAGTACATAGGAGAATGAAAGTGGGTAAAGCTTGTGGACCCGATGAAATACCAATTGAAGTGTGGAAGTATTTGGGAGATATTAGAGTGGCATGGTTAACTAAATTATTTAATAAGATTCTAAACTCAAAGAAAATGCCTGATGAATGGAGGAGGAGTATTTTAGTACATATTTTTAAAAATAAGGAAGACGTACATAGTTGCTCAAACTATAGGGGAATTAAACTCATGAGCCATACTATGAAGTTGTGGGAGAGAGTTGTGGAGCATCGACTACGTTATAATACTTCTATCTCTTCAAATCAATTTGACTTCATGCCTGGTCGTTCAACTATGAAAGCGATCTTTCTCATTAGAAGCTTGATGGAGAAATATAGAGATGTGAAGAAAGATTTACACATAGTTTTTATTGATTTAGAGAAGACTTATGATAGTATTCCAAGATGTGTCTTATGGAGAATGTTAGAATAAAAGAGGATATCTATTAGGTACATACAAGTGTTGAAAGATATGTATGAAGGAGCAACTACTATTATGCGCACAATGGGAGGAGACACAAGAGATTTCCAGATCTCTTGTGGATTACACCAAGGATCAGCTGTAAGCCCTTACCTTTTTACATTAGTTTTAGATGAATTGACGAAACATATACAAGAGAGTATCCCTTAGTGCATGATATTTGCAGATGATATAGTTCTGATAGATGAGACACGAGAAGGAGTCAATAGAAAGCTAAAACTTTGGAGAAGTACTTTAGAGTCAAAGGGATTTAAGTTAAGTAGAACGAAGACAGAATACATGCATTGCAAGTTCAGTGAAGGCCAAACTGGTGATAGGGAATGAGTTAGTTTGGATGGAGTGGTATTGTCCCAAAGTAATCACTTTAAATATCTCGGCTCAATCCTTCAAGTAGATGGGGGATGTGAGGAGGATGTTAGTCATCCGATTAAAGCCAGATGGTTGAAGTGGAGACGTGCCACGGGAGTTTTATATGATCTCAAGATTCCCAATAAGTTGAAAGAAAAATTTTACTGTACAGCCATACGACCGGCCATATTATATGGTAGTGAGTATTGGGCACTGAACGAGTTGTATGTGTCTAAAATAAGAGTTGCAGATATGAGAATGTTAAGGTAGATGAGTGGCCATATTAGACTAGATAAAGTCCGTAATGAGAGTATTAGAGAAAAGGTAGGAGTAGTGTCAATTGAGGATAAGTTAAGAGAATGGAGATTGAGGTGGTTTGGTCATGTAAAGCGTAGACATAGGGAGGCTTCAGTTAGACAAGTAAAGCACATTAAGTTAGAAGATAGAAAGAAAAGAAGGGGTAAACCTAAACTGACTTGGAGGAGAGTAGTACATCATAACCTAGAAGCACTACACATTTCTGAAGATTTAACCTAAAATCGTTTAGAGTGGAGAAAGCGAATCCATATAGCCAACCTCAAATATTTGGGATAAAGGCTTAGTTGAGTTGAGTTGAGTTGGAAGAGAATTTGATCGCTTGAAAAAACTTGAAATGAGGCTTGTGCATTGAAAAGTAAAATTGTGTGCTTGAAAAGTAAATTGCATTGCGAAAAAATGTAAAGATTGAGTTGAAAAAGTACATTGAGCTCTTGAATGTAAATTAACTATGTGCATTGAAAAAGTAAATTGATCGTTTTACAGAAAAGTAATTATTCGCTTGAAAAATGTAAATTGATTGCTTTGTAGAAAAGTAAAAATATCACTTGGAAAAGTAAATACGTGCTTGAAAAGTAAATGATCGCTTGGTAGGAAATTAAATCATTGTTTGAAAAGTAAATTGTGCAGTGAGATTGGTTGTTAATTCATTTTGCAAGCGATTAATAAATTGATTGTTATTAGCAATCGAAAATTTGTTGCAAATAGCAACAGCAACTGAACCGATTACTAAATTAATTAATTTAAAAAATAAATTTTTTGATAAAAAATCGGCTGTTACTAGCAATTATTTTAGCAACCGAAATCCGTTGCTAATAGTTACCGATATATAGTCAGTTGCAAATTTTTGGTGTCTTCAATTTTGTAAACGTTTTGTAAATTAGTTGCCATTTACAATTGATTTAACAACCAAATTTTCATTGCTAATTTAAAAATATATATAAAAAAATTAAATTTCCAAAAAAAAACTTCACATAAATAAAATTTTCAAAAAGTTACTAAAATAATAAATTATTGACAAAAAATTAGCACTTAAAAATTAATATAAAATATTATAAAAACAAATTACTAATAATAATTAATAACCAAAATATAAAAATTTCCATATATATTATATAACAAAAAATAATTATTACAAAAAATTACAACTACAAATAAATTACTAACAGAAAAAAAAAACATTTTTACTATAATTTTTATTTTATGACTAGCAAAAAAAAAATAAATTAAAAAATCAAAAAGAAAAAAAAATTAAAGAAAGATGAGAAAAAAATGATAAAGAAAATAGATGAAATACAAAATTAATTAGTTTATATAAATGAATTAGCAACCGAATCAATTGGTTACTAATTTTTTAACAATTGGTAGGAATTTTCCCTTGGACAATTAGCAACCGATTCGTAAAGCTGTTGCAAATTGAAAAAAAAAAGAAGAATTATCGAAAAAATTGGTGGTTTTTTTGCCTCCTAAATTTATCAATCGATTTGCAATTGGTTGAGTAACCGATATTAGTCGGTTTCAGAAATCAGCTGCTAATAGCAGCTGATTGGGAATCAATTGCAAAATTATAAAGCCAATTTAAAAAAAAAACTTTATAATTTAACAATTGATTCACAATTGGTTACTAAATTTAACAATTGATTTAATAATCAGTTAGTATTAGTAATTAATTTATGAATCAGTTGCCAATCGTATATTCAAGATTCTTATAATGTTGATTTACAACTGATTTAATAATTAATTATATTTTGATTACTAAAATTTTTGCTATCCGCTATTTTCTTAAAAAAAAAAAAGCAAAAGTCATAAATTGATTGTAAAATCGGTTGCAAATCCACTTGTTTTATCAAGTTTATGTGCTCATTTCACACTTTGATCATTCAATGATATGCCTAATCAATTATAATAACTAAACTAATAATATAATGACACTATTAATTAAATTATAATGATCTAAAGTATATATATAATTTTATAATTATTCATAATTATATATAAATAGATTGATTTATATCAAGTTTGGTGCTAGACTTGTAAAATAAATTAGGTTTTTGCCCGTGTTGCGTGAGCATAATTATTATTAATATATTATTTAATTTAATGAATATATAGCTATATAGCATTTCCTATATATTTATATTTAATTTATTTAAAATGTTTTAAGAAAAGTTATGAAAAGGACTATAAAGTATATATAAAAAAATAAATATAAAGAAAAAACATAAATTAAAAATAATATAAACAAATAAATTAACAAAAAAATATATAAATAAATTCTTATAATATGAAGATTATCTTACTATCTTCTTCTAATGCCATAATTACTAAAATATTATTTCGTAAGTTTGAGAGAAAAATTTTCCTACTATTAATTAAATTGTAAATATTGTCATAATTTTTTTTATTATAAGAAATTAAATACATGATTTTACAATTGTAGTAAACAAGGAAAAGGTAGCTTGTGGGTTTATATTTTGAAAGTCAATAGTTTGATATAATATGTAATTTAATTTTAGTTTATAATAAAATGATAATTTGTTGTAACCATCAAGTGACTCCAAAAAGTATAAAGTGAATTATATTGGTGTTAAAGTTGTGGCCTAAATAAAAAGAAAAAGCACTAAAATAATAAAAAAAAAATGTGATGGGAGATTTATGAGCGTCAAAATAAGGGAAAATATAGTAAATGATCGGGTGACAAATAAATAAAATGTCACTTATCATTTTTTAGTGAAATTATTTTTAAGACAAACTTTACGATATTTATATAAATATAAATAGATAAGTGGAGTTCTGTATAAGCAAAAGCAGAAACAAACAGGAAGGAGCACAATGGAAGAGTGTAAAATAAAGGGCAATGATTGCTTTTGTTAGATACAACTTTTTTCTATAATTGGACACCACAAGCTTTTTTGTAGTCTTCCATATTTTTGGATATGGTCTTTACAAAGATATAATTAATCTTATGGTCAACTGACTCAAGACTGAGTGTGGTGGGGCAAGGTAAAGAAACAAAATGGAACGAGCCTAGTGGGGGGTAATTTGCAATTGTGGTCCTTAAATTTTAGGGATATTTCATGTCAATTTTTCAATTTGTTACCAAAACAACTTTAAAAGTTTAGTTTTAGTATCACAAAATCTCTCGTTATTTGTTTTACTTGTTGCAGTAGATTTTCAATTGCTAAAAGTTTAAATTACCTAAATACATTCTCCTAATATCTCTTAATTTTCTTTATTTTTTAATGTATATCATTAACACTTTATAAATATTAATAATATAACTAAATTGCATTGAAAATTAAAGAGATCACTTACAGGAATTGCAATATATGCAAATAAAATGTAAATTGGTCGCTCGAATTGAAAATAAAATGTGTTTGGTGGATTGAGTGTGCAGAAGAATGGTAGCACTGTAATGGTGCATGATGAGAGTTTACAACAAAAGGAACCGAAGACACCTCATCAGGAATCTCAATATAACAAGCAAGAGTTAGATTCTGCCTTGTTGGTATGTTAGAAGTTTCCAGTGGGATGCCCTTGTTTTTATTGACTACATGATTGTCAATTTTGTCATTGCAGTGTGGTTGAAATGTGATTTTTGTTTATTTTTATCCTTTCAGGTGATTAAGAAGGTAATGAAAATGGATGCAGCTGAACCTTCAATGTTCCTGTGAATCCTGAAGCTCTAGGAATACCTGTAAGTAGAAATACTTACTGTTTGGGGTGCTTAATGACGTTATATCCATGGTCCTTATAGCACAATGCTTTTAATACCACACCACCCAAACAACCACCACCCCTTCCCCCTTCCCCTTCCCCTCCCCAAACCCTTCCCACCACCCCCCCAACCCCAACCCGCGACAACCACCACCCCCCCCCCCCTTCCTTTTTTTTTTTTTTTTTTTTTTTTTTTTTTTTTTTTTCTCTCATTTTGCATAGATTGGTGACTTTGAATGTTACAGCTCCTTAGAGAGAATTGCCAAGATCAAAGAAGCTTTTGCAATTAATTTGGTGTTGACTGCTACTTGTCTTTGATGAGTGTGGATCAATAAATGCTTAGGAGCCATAGTCTCTCGTTTTATGATTGCTGGCTCATTATTATTCTCTGCATTTCTCTCTATTTAATGACCACCCTCAGGTATACCATAGGAATCTCATCTGTCTTCTTCATGTCATATTAATCACCACCTATATACAACAAGAAAGAAAATATTGCCCATCGCTGAGCACTCAGTATTTCTTTATGCAAGATGAATAGAAAATGTGGAAGTACTAGGTTTGTTCTGATAACAGTCCTATATTTTTATGCCAGAATGCTTGATATGTTTATTTCTTTCCATAAAGTAACTTTTTTTTCTGTGGGATTATTTAAAACCAGGATTATTTTGACGTCATTGATGCACCAATGGACTTTGGAACCATAGTTAATAAAGGCTCAAGGCGCACTAAGGCGCGAAGAGGTCCTGGAGCGAAGGCGCAAGGCGCAAGGGGAAGGCGCACGCCTGAGTGAGATGAGGCTAGAAAAAAAAAAATGAATATTCCATCAAACTTCAAATAACATAAAACTAAAAATAATAATAACAAATAAGCATTTAAGTACTAAATTATTAAAACTTTAATAGTCTTTTAATCTTTCATAAGTAAAGTTAAGAAATTATAAAGTAACTATATCTTCTTCATCTTTTTGTACACCTTCATTCTCTTAATATTCATCTTCAAAATCAATATCTTCATCATTTCCCCCACCTTTAAGAACTAAAGGAGTATTAACTTTTTTTTTTTGAAAAAGATAATGAGTGGTAGTGTTGAAAATGAAAATATGAGAGGTTTGTAATCCTGAGTATGTTAGTTTGATGAGATTTTGGTGACTAGTTATTACTAATGATACTAATTTTGAAAACTTCTAGATCAATAAATTTCGAGTTAGGTGATAGTGCTTTTTGTCAATGGAAGTACTCGCCGAATGTAGAAATAAAAAGGTGCGCGCGCCTTTCTAGCCTTGCGCCTAGAACAAGGCGCACGCTTAGAACAAGGCGAATGTTGCCTGCCTTTCTCCTGTAGAGATGCTAGGACTGGAGCCTGGTGAGCCTGGAGCCTGAGACGCGCATTTAATAACTATGTTTGGAACAATATGTAGAAATCTTGAAAAAGATGATAAATATATGAACTCAAAGGATGTCTATAAAGATATTCAATTCATTTGGGACAACTGTTATAAGTATAATAGTAAAGGTGACTATATATTGACCTCATGAGAAGCGGTGAAGAAGAATTTTATGAAGTATTGGACTGCAGCTGGTTTATTCACTGAACAATCAAGAGGTTCCAGTGGTATTTGTTTTATGGTCGTGTCCTTAATCAAATCATTTTTATTTGTCTGCTAAGGCTCATTTGGTAAACTTGTCTTTCTCTCTCTCTCTTTTTTTTTTTTTTTTCAAAATAACCAAAAGAAAAAGCAAAATGAACCAATCATTTTTATCATTTTGACACTAATATAGCCTTTTATTGGTTGGCACGCGAAAACATTGCCACCATATGAATACTAGGTCTTACTTATCCTAGGCCTTTTTTTATTGTTATAAATCATAGCATCAAAAATGGAGGAATAGCTATTATTTTAGGACTTGATAACAATATAAAAAAATGAATTTCAGTGCTTTTGGCAATATAGCAATACTTTTTTTACTTTTACTCTTATCAATTCAGATCAAATTTTAATTTGTGATACAATTATATCCTTCATCAGTTTTCATTTAAAATTATCATTAGCTTAATTACATGGGTCTTAAGCAGGAGTTGCTGGGGCCAAACTATGCCAAGAAATAACTAATGTGGCAGGGTATCAATTTCCTGAAATATATATGGCTACAAATCGGATGAACGGTCACCATAAGATTTTTAGTGCCAAATCATATATGGTATCAGAGGTAGACTTCATGATTGCTACCACAAAGTAACTCTTCTTTCATCCCAAAACATCATAAGTTAACCCTGATTCATTCTGATCCTTTATCAGTTGGTAAGTACAGGAATTTGTTCATAGTGGGGTTTGCTGACAGCTGAAACAGCTGATTCTTACGTTCATGGCTTTGTCTGTGTTAGATAGTTTAGGAAAATTTTCTTGCTGCTTGTTTATTGGAAAATGCTGGGCTCCATTGGTTTAAGGCTGTTTGGCTGCATTTTACTGTGGTAGCCTAAGCATTATTCATTTTCATTGTGCTAGGTGCTGAAGGCTCTCAAGGGGAGGACATTGGAGCATCAAGTCAAGGACATGGTATAAGCAGTTAATTGAAACAGTAGACAAAAAAATATCATGGGTATGTGATATGAATCTACTTAACTCCACTTCAAAAGTTAGCTCACAATGGGAGGTTTATAAACCCATATATATAACACCCAAGACCTCCTTGTAGAACCGATGTGGGATGCATCATTCTCGACCCCTTTAGACTAAAGATCCTCGTAAGGCAACTTGGGTCATTACTCGTTCACCCCGACCTCTACCGAAGAATGTCAAGGAACCTTTGTACATGGCCCACCGACCCATACAAAGTGAGGCTCTGATACCAAATAATATGAACCTGCCTAACTCCACTTCAAAAGTTAGCTCACAAGGGAAGGTTTACAAACCCGTATATATAACACCTAAGACCTCCCCACAAAACTGATATGGGACGCATCAGTATGTCTCTCTATGGGTTAATTCTTTTTCTGTTAATGCATAGCATATACAAACTTCCTCCACTGTTCTAGACATTGATGCATACATTTTGCATAATCATTTAGGTTTAATTTCATAGCCATTTTATTTGATTATTAGTCACTTTTAGCTAATTTCATTAGTTATTTAGTTAGTTTTTCATAATTGTCAATTTTGGATTAATTTGTAATTTTTACTTTGTTTTGTAGGAAAAATAGTGTTTTTGAAGGACCGAAGAGAAATTTTGCCATTGAGGAGTGACTTCTACAGCCAAAGATGTCAAAAACAAGTTTTCAAGTTGAAATATGCATTGACCAAATTGTGCATAACTTGCCGCATAAGCTATGCAGATCTGCATAAGGAGAAAAATCATTGTTTCAATACCGAAATGTGCATAAGGAGACTGCATAGCTTATGCACATTCACGCCTCCCTTATGCACTCTCACGGAATTGTGCATAACCTATGCACCAAGTCATGCAGTTTCGCATAAGTGAACCAGAATCAGCCGAAAACTGCATAAGGGACTGCATAACTTATGCAGTCCCATAAAGAGTTCATTAATGAGCTGGCAGAAGATTCCCTCAGATAATTCCTCCTAGAACATACCATTTTAGGGCTCCATGTCAGAAAAATGCTATAAATAGTCTCATTTTCCCATTTTAGAAGAAGGAGAGAAGGAGCAGAAAAGGAAAGGAGAAGGAAGGCAGAATTTGAAGAGTCACTTTCACCTTCCACACCATTTTCAACCAAGATTTGCAGATTTCTTTCTTCCCTTATATTTTTCTACACTTCTAGTGTTTAATTTCTTATTCCTTAGCTTAGATTAAAGCTTTATTTCCATTTAAACTCAATATATCTTGTAAGCATTATGGATAGTGAGTAGTTTTACTTTGATTCTGGAGTAAGGGTTATAATATTTGAGATATTTTGTAGATTTTGATTGGGTAATCCATATTTTGTGGTCTTAATGAGTTTTATTCATTTCTTGTGTGCTTAATGACATGCTTAGTGTAGGATCCCATTAAGTAATGTTCTTAATCCATGGTTGAAGCACCGAAAGGAGAAGGCCTTGTGATAGATAATCAAGAAATTGGACTTAATTAACTTAAACCTAGAAATAGGCTAAGGATTAAGAGGATTCACAGATTAATTAAAGAACTTAATGGGTCTTAATTAACTCTAAGTCCACGAAAGTAGGATTAGATTGATTAAGGCACTCTTTGTCTCACTCGAAAGGGAATTCAAAGGATTTAAGAATTAATCTCCTTAAAACCCATTAGTTTCACAAGATTGGATAACCAATTTAAAATCCCAAAATAGCTCGGATATGAAATTCCGAACTCCGGAATCGCCTTTTTACCATTGTTAATTTCTAATCGAATTTAATTACTTGCCATTTTGAATATTGCCATATTTGAACTTGCTTATTTCAATTTGATGCAATTTTAGTTTAATTAATACATTGTTGAATAGAATATTAATTTTGCACATTTAGATTTCATACTCCATTACCCATCAATTCATTGCTTTAATTTCATAAATACTTCAATTTAGTCAACTTTTATATCAAAAATTCAATCATTAACTCAACTCCTCGTGGGAATGATATCTTTACTGTATTACTTGTACGACCCGTGCACTTGCGGTTGGGCCACATCAAGTTTTTAGCGTCGTTGCCGGGGAGTTATTTGTTTAAGATTGAATTCTTGATTATTTTAGTTGTTTATAGTTTTATTTTTGTTATCTTTTCATTTTGTATTTGTTTGTTCTTTTTCAGGTACTTTTAACCTTTTATGAGAAGAGCTAGAAGCACAAGTGACACATCCTTATTATTTAATCCTGAAATTGAGAAATTTTGTAAAGCCAACAAGAAAGAAACCAGAAAAAGAAAAGAAGCTTTGAGAGAAACCGAAATTGAAGCAGACATGGCTGATGAAAGAATTAGAATTGGTGTTGGTAATGCTGGAAATGGTCAAAACAATGAAAATGAAGCCCAAGGGGAAGAAGTTGTTAATGCAAACGTGCCTAGGGGAAGTATGATGGATCATGCTTTTCCACGTTTTGATGACTTGAGAGAGAGTATAGCAAGACCAAGAATTGATGCAAATAGTTACAAGATGGATTTTGGAGTTCTTCAAATGATTCAAAATTCTCAATTATTATAAAGCATGAAGATGAAGCTTATGAGCTATTGGAGAAAATTGCAAAGAATACTCATCTTTGGAGTAGTCCAAGAGGACCAGCTCCAACTCAAAAAAGGCAAGCTGCTGGAATGTATGATCTTGATCCATTCAACATGATTAATGCAAAATTTGATGCACTTACAAATGTCCTTGCTAAGAAGATGGAAGATTTGAGTATATTGGTTAGTTCATCATCATCAGCTGGAAGTTCACAACAAGTGGCTTATGCAGAAGAAACTACCAGCTGTGGAGTAGATTATGGAGAACAAGCAGCATATGTTGGTAATTATGGAAACAAACAAATGGGGAATTCTTATTCTCAAACTTACAATCCAAATTGGAGGAATCATCCCAACTTTTAATGGGGAAATCAGCAAAATCAAGTTCAAAATCAGAATTTTCAACCACAACAGCAACAAGGAGTTCCATATCAGCAAAATAGGCAACCATTGCCTAATTTTCAGCAGAAAAATATGAACCCTCCACCAAAACAGCAAGAACGAAATTCCACCACTGAAGCTTTATTGCAACAGATTCTTGCTAACCAAAATAAGCATTATGAGGAGATGAGAGAGATGAAAGCAAGGCTGGAACAGATGCAAACACATAACAGAATGCTGGAAAACCAGATTGCACAACAAGCATTTTCCTCAAGTGCCAAGTCTTTTGGAAAGCTTCCATGTCAACCAGAAAACCCAAGAGAGCAGTGTCAAGCTATTACTTTAAGAAGTGGGAAAGTTATAAATGATGAGAAGAGTGAAAACAGTGAGAAGAGAGAAAATGAGAAAGAAACTGATGAGAGTGAAAAACAAGAGAGTGCAGAAAATTGTAAAGAGAAAATTGAAGAGAAGGAAGAGAAATATATACCTCCTGAGCCCTATAAGCCACAACTTCCCTTTCCACAAAGATTTCAAAAAGCCAAGCTTGATAAGCAATTTGGGAAGTTCTTAGAGGTTTTGAAGAAACTTTACATAAATGTGCCGTTTGTTGATGCTCTTTCACAAATGCCCTCTTATGCAAAATTCTTGAAAGAA
This sequence comes from Hevea brasiliensis, assembly GCF_030052815.1. NCBI lineage: Eukaryota > Viridiplantae > Streptophyta > Magnoliopsida > Malpighiales > Euphorbiaceae > Hevea > Hevea brasiliensis. The sequence continues at coordinate 10,667,122 of NC_079506.1, forward strand.
ATTCTCTCAAACAAGAGGAAACTTGAAGACCATGAGACTGTTGCTTTGACAGAAGAATGTAGTGCTATCCTTCAAAGGAAACTTCCCCCAAAGCTCAAGGATCCAGGGAGTTTTTCAATTCCATGCCACATTGGGGAATCATGTTCTACAAAAGCTTTATGTGATCTAGGGGCTAGTGTTAGCCTTATGCCCCTCTCCATTTATGAAAAGCTCAATATGGGAGATCTTAAGCCAACCCACATTTCTCTTCAGTTAGCTGACAGATCAATTAAGTATCCTGAAGGGATTTTGGAAAATGTGCCTCTGAAGGTTGGAAAGTTCTATATACCTGTTGACTTTGTCATCTTGGACATGGAGGAAGATTCTAATATTCCAATTATTTTGGGAAGACCCTTTTTAGCTACAGCAGGAGCATTGATTGATGTTAAGGGAGAAAAGCTGACTCTTAGGGTTGGTGAAGAGGAATTGGTTTTCAATATTAATAACACTATGAAGAAGCATCATTCTGAAGCTGATACTTGCTTGAGAGTTGATATTATTGATGAGCTGGTTGAACATTTCAGAAAGAAATATCCAGAAGATCCACTTGAAAATTACTTGGTTCATGGAGGAGGCATAGACTATGACAACCCTCATGTGGCTGCATATGCTCAACACTTAGAGGGAAGTCCATCATTCATTTCTGCTCCAGTTTTCCAACTCACACAAAAGGAAATAGCAGAATCTAAGCAACCATCATTCAAGGAAGAAGATGCACCTAAGGTAGAACTTAAGCAACTTCCTTCTCAGCTCAGGTATGAATTTCTTGGCACTAATAACACTTATCCAGTAATTGTAAATGCAAACTTGAGTACCTTAGAGGCTGATAAGTTGTTAAGAGTGTTGAGATAATTTAGGAAAGTCTTGGGATACACCATAGATGACATTAAGGGAATAAGCCCACACTTTTGCATGCATAGAATCATTTTGGAAGAAAATTGTAAGCCATCTATTGAACATCAGAGGAGGTTGAACCCAAATATGAAAGAAGTTGTTAAAAAGGAAATTTTAAAGTTGCTTGATGCAGGGATCATATACCCTATCTCAGATAGTACTTGGGTGAGCCCAGTACATGTTGTCCCAAAAAAGGGTGGAATGAGAGTTGTCAAAAATGAAAATAATGAATTAATTCCCACCAGAACAGTAACTAGTTGGCGAATGTGCATAGATTACAGAAAATTAAATGTTGCCACTAGAAAAGATCATTTTCCACCTCCCTTCATTGATCAGATGTTGGAAAGACTGGCTAGGCATTCTTACTTTTGCTATTTAGATGGATATTCAGGTTTTTTTCAAATCCCTATCCATCCGAATGATCAAGAGAAAACCACTTTCACTTGTCCATATGGAACCTTTGCTTATAGAAGGATGCCATTTGGGTTATGTAATGCACCAGCCACTTTTCAAAGGTGCATGATGGCAATCTTCTCAGATTTCATTGAAGACATAATGGAGGTTTTTATGGACGATTTTTCTGTTTATGGATCTTCATTTGACATATGCTTGGCTAACCTTTCTAAAGTTTTGCAGCGATGTGCAGATACTGACCTTGTGTTAAACTGGGAAAAGTGTCATTTCATGGTTCAGGAAGGGATAGTGCTTGGACATTTTGTGTCTAACAGAGGAATAGAGGTTGATAAAGCCAAGGTTGAAGTGATAGAGAAGATGGCTCCTCCTACCAATGTCAAGGGAATTCGAAGTTTTCTAGGACATGCCGGGTTCTACAGACGCTGTATCAAGGATTTTTCTAAAATAGCCAAACCTTTGTCTAATTTGTTAAGTAATGACACACCATTTGTATTTGACCAAGAGTGTTTGGATGCCTTTTGCAGGTTGAAGCAAGCTCTTATCACTGCACCAATCATGCAACCACCTGATTGGAGCCTACCTTTTGAAATTATGTGTGATGCTAGCAACTATGCAATTGGGGCTGTTCTTGGTCAAAGAAAGGACAAAAAGGCTTATGCTATTTATTATGCTAGTAGAACACTGGATGAGGCTCAAACAAATTATGCAACAACTGAAAAGGAATTTTTAGCAATTGTCTTTGCATTGGAAAAATTCAGACCTTACATTATTGACTCAAAGGTGGTTATATTTTCAGATCATGCAGCCATCAGGTATTTGCTCCGTAAAAAGGAGGCTAAACCTAGGCTCATTAGGTGGATTCTGATGCTACAAGAGTTTGATTTGGAGATTAGAGATAAGAAGGGAGCTGAAAATGTAGTTGCTGATAATCTTAGTAGGTTGAAATTGGATGATGAAGAATTGTATGAAATCCCTATTGATGAGTTTTTCTTGGATGAACAACTTTTCTCTCTTGTTGCTAAACTACCTTGGTATGCAGACTTTGTGAATTATCTATCTTGTGGAGTTTTACCTCTAGGTATGACATGGCAACAAAAGAAAAAGTTTTTGCATGAGGTGAAGTTTTATAGATGGGATGATCCTTTACTCTTCAGGAGATGTTGTGATGGTTTAATAAGGAGGTGTATTCCTGATGAGGAGACACAGAGTATTATGCATCATTGCCATGCTTCTGATTATGGAGGACATTTTAGAATCTCTAAAACAGCTAGTAAAATTTTGCAAGCTGATTTCTTTTGGCCAAATCTTTTTAAGGATGTGAGGAAATTTGTGTTGGATTGTGATAAATGTCAAAGGAGTGGAAATTTGTCAAAAAGAGATCAAATGCCCCTAAATAATATTCTTGAAGTGGAATTATTTGATGTTTGGGGAATAGATTTTATGGGGCCATTTCCTCCTTCATATGGTAATAGATACATCTTAGTTGGGGTTGACTATGTGTCAAAGTGGGTGGAAGCTATTGCAACTCCAACTAATGATGCTAGAGTGGTAGTGAAATTCTTGAAGAAATTTGTCTTGAGCAGATTTGGAGCTCCTAGGGCTGTAATTAGTGATGGTGGTTCCCATTTTTGTAATAAGCAATTTGAGAGCTTAATGAGGAAGTATGGTGTAGTGCACAAGATAGCTACCCCATACCACCCTCAAACTTCAGGACAAGTTGAAATTTCTAACAGAGAGCTCAAGCATATTTTGGAGAAAACAGTGAACAATTCTCGGAAAGATTGGTCTATCAAACTAGATGATGCTTTATGGGCATATAGGACTGCCTACAAAACCCCTATAGGAACTACTCCCTTTAGGTTGGTGTATGGTAAGTCTTGTCATTTACCTGTGGAGCTAGAACATAGAGCATATTGGGCCATTCGGACCTTGAATTTTGATCTTAAGCAATTTGGTGAAAAAGGTTATTACAACTTAATGAGCTTGAGGAATTGAGGATGGATGCTTATGAAAGTGCCCGTATTTACAAAGAAAGAACTAAAGTTTGGCATGATAAGCATCTGAGGAAAAAGGAATTCAAAGAAGGTGATCTAGTTTTGTTGTTCAACTCAAGATTGAAATTGTTCCCTGGAAAACTCAAGTCAAGGTGGACTGGTCCATATAGAGTTTCTAAGGTTTTCCCTTATGGAGCAATTGAAATTTGGAGTGAAAAATCTGGGAATTTTAAGGTCAATGGGCATAGATTGAAGCACTACATAACTGGAGACCCAATAAAGGGAGCAAGCTGTTACAAGCTCTCCAATCCCTCACCTCTTTTTCACTGAAATTCATGAAGAGTCCAGCTAAGGACTATAAATTAGCCCTCTTGGGAGGCATCCCAAGTCCTTTTATTTTGCTTTTGCTGATTTACTTTCATTTTCATTGATTTTGTTTTTATCTTGAATCTCCCCAAATTCAATTTTTGACATTGTTAAAGCTTGTCCCTTGTAGATGTTTTTCAATGAAGAAAGGCTGGTGAACTGTTGGGGAAGTGATTCTTAACTTTAAAATTTTGTCCTTCAAATTCTCCCAAAAACTGATTGGTTTTTACTGCACAACCTGTGCAGGAGCTGCAATATGGTTTATGCAGAGGAAAAATGAAATCTGCAGCAAAAAGGGTGTCTGCAGCAAATGGCTTGTATTTTTGGTGAGGTTGGATGTATTTCAATGGAGGAAGGTTGGTGAACTGCTGAAGTTGCTACATGGTTTATGCAGAGCAAAAAAATGACATTCTGCAGCAAAGAGGGTGTCTGCAGCAGATGGCTTATATTCTTGGTGAGGTTGGGTGTGTAACTTTTTAATATTTGTGCTTATAATGTTAATATGGTGGTAAGTGAGTCATTTTTGCAGTTTTGAGCTTATTTGGGTTGTAGGATTCAAGGTAGGTATGGTGCATTTTCTTGGCAAAACTTGGAGAGTTCATTTCATCATTTATGAATAGATGCAACTTTATGCAGATTTTATTGAGTTTTAATGTGCTAAATGTTGATTTGCAGAATTTGAGTCAAAATGGCATGGGTCACAAATTTTTTTTATGCAGGATCCATATTCTACAAGCTTGTGTGATTCATTTTTGATGAACTTTGTATATATTGATGTGTTTTTGATGAAAAATTCTCATGGTTTATGCTTCATAGAATTATATTTCCTCATTCTAGGGTATTTTTCACACTTGCAATTCATGTTCCATTGCAATCTTAATCTTGTTGAATTGTGCATAAGCAACTGCATAGCTTATGCAATCCTGCATAATTACAATTCTTGCCATTTTTCACCTTTATTGCAAGTGCATAAGGAGAGTGCATAGCTTATGCAACTCTGCATAGCCTAATTTTATCAAATTTCACATCTTTCGAAACCTGCATAAGCAGAGTGCATGACTTATGCACATTTGCATAACTTCAAATTCTTCATTTTCTCTCTCTGCCGAAGTCTGCATAAGGAGGGTGCATAACTTATGCACTTCCGCATGACCAAAAGCTCTAAATTCCAAAACCTGTCGAGGGGTGCATAAGCAGAGTGCATGACTTATGCACTTCTGCATAACCAGAAACCCAAAATTCCAAAAGCTGCCGAGACATGCATAAGCAGAGTGCATGACTTATGCACTTCTGCATAACCAAAGACTCTGAATTCCAAAACCTGCCGAGGGGTGCATAAGCAGAGTGCATGTAATGCCCTCACCGTAGGTAGTCCGTACATTTTACTGTTCCGACGACTAATGTCTGTTCGGACAGTCAGGATGTCTGGAACTACACTTAAATTATAGTAAGGAGGCATAAATTAATGAAATAAATATTAAAAAAAATATAGGAAAAATTTTGAGAAATAAAATAAAATTTAGAGAATTTATTTATTTGGTACAAAAATAATAAAAATAACCCGATATGCACCATGAAAGGCATTTTGGTCATTTCACCCCTAGATGTGAATTTTGACTTAAATGTCAAATTAAAATTTGGAAATAGAATAATTAACATAAATTAATTTTATGAATTTGAAATTGAAAAATGAGAAGAGAAAGAAGAAGAAAAGAAAAGAAAAGAAAAGGAAAGAAAAGAAAAGAAAGGAAAGAAAAGAAAAGAAAGGAAATAGATTTATGAAATTTAAAAACAATAAAGTACACATAAATATATATATAAATACCCACAAGAGACAAAACCCACCAACCCTCTTCTTCTTCCTCTTCTCTCACCCTCCTTGCCGTCTCCCTTAGTGTCTCCCTCCCTCCATTTTTGTTCTTCTTAAAGCTTGATTTTCCAAGCTTTCTCCTCCCCAAAACCCATAGACCCCTTCACAAAAAATTTAGCCCACACCATAAGGAAGCTTTAGATACCCATTAGAAGAAGAAAGATTAAAGTTTGAAGTGGGTCACAAGAGGTTAGTGCACTAATCCCTCTTCTTCTCTTTATTAAACATGAAAAGCATGCTTAGCTAAGCATAAAAACCATTAAAACAAAAAGAAAATCTAGAGGAAAGAACCCTTGAATTTTTGGCAGCCATGGAACTTGAAGTTTATTGCTTTTAAGTGATGAAAAATGGTTCCATGAGAATGTGTAATTAGTTGAAATGTTTGGGTGTTTGATTGTGTAGTGTTTGTGTAAATTTGAAACTTTAAAAACTAGAGTTTGTATAAATGTTGAGGACTTTATGTAAAATGTTGAAATTGATCTATTGGGATGAGATTGTTGCTTATAGAAGTGTATTACATGCAAATTGAAGTAAGGAAGTTGGAGGAGATTGAGTTTTGGAAGTGTCAATTTTCTGCAGGTTGTGTTTGTTGAGGGCAGTGTACATTTTAGGCCATAAATAAAATTGTGTGACCCCAATTGGTATGAGGCCAATTGGAGGTGAAACTAGACCCAAAATAGCCCATTTTTCATGAAGAAACCATGCCCAAATTCTGTCCAAAACTTGACCTAAATACTGCCCAAATTCGAATTTCCCTGCAACCCAACCCAGAAAATGACCAAATGAACAGTACATGTTCATTTGGTCATAACTCTCTCTATACTGGTCCAATTGACCTAAAATTTTAACCATGGAAAGTTTAGACATAGAGCTACATTTTTCATGAGGACCACTTAACCCAGTTTTGCCTTTAACAAATTCAAATTGTTAGCACAAGTTGGGTCACTGAAACTGCCAACCCAGAAAATGACCAAATGAACAGTACGTGTTCATTTGGTCATAACTCTCTCTATACTGGTCCAAATGACCTAAAATTTTAACCATGGAAAGTTTAGACATAGGGCTACACTTTTCATGAAGACCACTTAACCCAGTTTTTCCTTTAACAAATTCAAATTGTTAGCACAAGTTGGGTCACTGAAACTGCCAACCCAGAAAATGACCAAATGAACAGTACGTGTTCATTTGGTCATAACTCTCTCTATACTGGTCCAATTGACCTAAAATTTTAACCATGGAAAGTTTAGACATAGGGCTACATTTTTCATGAAGACTACTTAACCCAGTTTTGCCTTTAACAAATTCAAATTGTTAGCACAAGTTGGGTCACTGAAACTGCCAACCCAGAAAATGATCAAATGAACAGTACGTGTTCATTTGGTCATAACTCTCTCTATACTGGTCCAAATGACCTAAAATTTTAACCATGGAAAGTTTAGACATAGGGCTACACTTTTCATGAAGACCACTTAACCCAGTTTTGCCTTTAACAAATTCAAATTGTTAGCACAAGTTGGGTCACTGAAACTGCCAACCCAGAAAATGACCAAATGAACAGTACGTGTTCATTTGGTCATAACTCTCTCTATACTGGTCCAATTGACCTAAAATTTTAACCATGGAAAGTTTAGACATAGGGCTACATTTTTCATGAAGACCACTTAACCCAGTTTTGCCTTTAACCAATTCAAATTATTAGCACAAGTTGGGTCACTGAAACTGCCAACCCAGAAAATGACCAAAATACTGTTCCTTTGGTATGCTTGACCAGTTTTGGCAAAAATGCCATAACTTGGTCTCCAAAGCTGCAAATTGAGTGAAACTAGTGCCAAAAGTTTTATAAGACATAGCATAACAATTTTTATGTTTTGACCAAGCTCTAGAAACCATTGCATCCTAGGGAAAATATTAGCCAAAGTTAGGAATTGAAATCTAGAAAATGTTAAGTTGAACCCAGAATGCCATTTGATACCTGTGTGTTCATTTGGCCATAACTCCCACTAGGAAATTCCATTTGAGATTTGCCAATATGATGTAGAAACATGATACTTAGGGATACAATATTGATTTAGACACCTTTGCCAAATTCGTGTAAAGACTCTAAAAAGAAGGTCAAACATACTGCCCTGAAGTTGATTTTTGCCCTTATAGGACTGAGAGTCCAGGTTAATACATTGACCATAACTCACTATACCAAGCTTGAAAAATTATGAAATTGTACCTGGGAGTCCCTAAGACATAGAGGAACATATCTTGTGAAGGAACCTAAGTCTAAAAATGACCATAAAATGATCAAATGACTGGTCAAAGTTTATTGACTAGAAATTGTAAATTCTGGACAGCTTAGAGGCAAAGGGACCAGTTATGGTATTTTGACCATAACTTGAGTTCTATAACTCCAAATTCAGTGATTCAAAAACTGAAATTCAAGTTTAAACATAGAGGAACAATTGTTATGAAGGAAGTGTGACTAAATAGACATCCTAACCTAGTCAAATTCCTAGATAAAGATAACACATCAACATGAACCTAAAGAAAGGTTCATGGGAAAAATGCTATATATAATAATTAAAATACTCATAAGGATAATTAAATATTAAAAATGATATGAATATGTAAATTGAGACTAATGTCCCATTAATATGAAATTAATGGTACCAATGAACAGTACTAGAAAATAGTAACAGTGAATAGTGCTAAAATAATTAAAAATGTTTAATTGCCCATAGTATACCTAGACTTATTTATTTAGTTTGGATAAATTAGTATACCAATTAGGGACCACAGATAGCAGTACTGCTTACAGAGCAAATCATGAACTGACAATATATGTCTGATATGATTGTTCTACAGGCTATATGCCTACTTACTGGCCATTGTGCCTACTTTATTTCTAGCTTTACAAGCCTGACAGCGGGTCTCGTGCCCGACAGAAGGCCTCGTGCCTGACAGACGTATACTGGATAGATATATGGCTGTCTAACCAGTATACACCCATACATCCAGCTTTTATAATTTGTTATAGGTTTCTTGGGCATTGATAATAATTAATTAATACTGAATATACAATAAGTAAACAGGAAAGACCCCAATAATTTTAATTGATTCCAAAGTGTAAAAAAAAAAAATGTAAAAGACCCAGAATTTATGATTTGTAAATATTATTTCAATTGTTTAATTATTATTATTATAAATTATGCACCACTAAGCGTTATGCTTAGCGCGTTGGTTTTCCATCGCGTAGGTACTGAAGATCAAGAATGCCACAGTATTATTCGGACAGAGTTTCGACCAGATCTGCCACCGATCAGAGTCACCTCATCAGTCTTTTGTATTTTGGTAGGGCCCATGTGTAGCCTAGTATTTTGGTTCATTATGTCTAGTCATTATGTAATTACTAGTTTATGATGTATTTTATTTTGGACTTGAAATGAAAACTTATAATTTATTATCTATGAATTTCAATATGAATGCAATAGATGACACTTCATTTTGAGATCTCATAAATAGTTGCGAATGATATGATAAAAGAGAATATGATATGGAAATATGTGAGATGACTATGAATATGTTAACAGGTGATAGTGGACCGCCAGATGCTAATAAAACAGAAGAGGATCTGTTCGGGTCTCCACAAAAATAAGATATAAAAAAAAAAAAAAAAAATTTCTACACGTAAATTACCTGATTTAAAGGACATTAAAATTTACAATAGACATGACAAGACAAGATAGGTGCTCCGGCACCGAATGTGACACTTCTTGCTCGGCTATACAATAGACGGGTAAGGGGCGTCACAGTGCATGACTTATGCACTTCTGCATGACCTCACACTCTGAATCTCAAAACCCACCGAAGAGTGCATAAGCAGAGTGCATAGCTTATGCACATCTGCATGACCACCAACCCAAATTCCAAAAGTTGCCGAAATCTGCATGGGCAGAGTGCATGACCCATGCACTTCTGCATTACCCGATTCTCTGAAAAACCAAATCCGCCGAGAGGTGCATAAGGGGAGTGCATGACTTATGCACTCCCGCATGACTTCACTCCTCAAATTTCAAAAGTTGCCGAGACCTGCATAAGCAGAATGCATAGCCTATGCACTTCTGCATGACATATTTTTCTGAACTTCAAAACAGGGTGAAACTTGCATAAGCTAGTGCATAAGCTATGCACATTCACTTTCCCCCTTATGCAGTTTTTACAAAACCAGTTCAAATCAAATTTTTATTTTCGGTAAATTTTTTCCCACCTTCACCCGATATCCCTGTTCACTGTCTTCCTCCTCTCACCCGCATAACCCTTCCCCTTCCCTTCTTCTCCACTCGTATTTCCACCTCCTAAACCCTAATCTCTTCGTGTCTATTTTCTTTTCCCCCCTCATCTCTTCCCTCTTCTCCATCGGCAATGGAGTCGCCTCCCCATTCCCGTCCAGCTTCTCCTCTCGAAGTCTCGCCATTGTCAACGATACCTCCCAATCCCGATTCCCCTCCACAAGCAACACCCCCACCACCTCCCACAACCACGTACAAACGAAAAATCTGGTCGAAATCTGTGCGACCCATGTCCTCTGCACCTCCTCTATCCAAACGCAAAGAACCACCCACCCCATTGTTGGAACCACCACCCAAAAAGCCAAAAGCTCCAACCTCCACACCCTCCTCCAGTAAAAAGACAATTTCGGTAGCTTCACATGTATCAAAGCTACCTTGGTCTCTTCCTGATACAATTCAAAAGGCAGCTTTTAAGAGACTCAAGGATAGGAGGGTACAACCCACTAGGTATATTTCTGCCGATTCTCTACAATCTCTTGGTTTATTTGACAATGTAGTTGCATATCTTGATGGTATGGGTTGGATGGAATTTGTGCATAAGCAGGAGATAGTTTATCCAACTCTAGTTTTGGAGTTTATTTCTTCATTCTCTGCTACCCTCAAATTGCATGATGTAGACCATAAGCCAATTATGAAATTTAGATGTTTGGGGCAAAATAGAGAGCTGTCATTGGACCAATTTCATAGCATTTTTGGTTTTGCAATTGATGGGTTATTTCGGGTGCCACATACTGGAGTAGAGGTAGCCAACAAGGGTATTTGGAATGCTGCCCAATTTTGGAGAATTATCACCAACCAACCTCAAACTTTCTCTGCTGGAAGATCAAAAACCTCCCAAATACTTGACCCTGCACTTAGGTTTATTCATAGGCTGATTGCTAGCACCATATTGGGCAGAGGGACTAGTTCTGGTGCTGTGGGGAAATCTGAATTATTTATGTTATGGTGTGCATTTCACAAGGTCAAGGTTTCTCCTGGTTATTTCTTTTGTGAGCATGTGTTGCATATTGCCACTAAATCCATAGGTGACATTGTCCTGGGTGGGCTCATAACAGTTATAGCTAAGCATTTTGGTTTTAATCCTGAAGAACATCCAATACCAGCACTTGTGGACACTTTATATTTTGATACTGCACACTTAACCAAAACAGGGTTCAGTTTGCCACATTCTGACATTGCACAACCTGCAGCAGAAACTGAGCCCATTGCACAACCAGAAGCCCAACCTTTTCCATCAGTCCCACAGCACTCCACTGAACCCATCCCACCCCCTCAGCCTGCACAGGACATCCCAAAGCCTCTCGCCCATACCTCCTACAGCTGAACCTTCCTCATCCACAGCCCCTCCTGCATTCAACACTAAAGCCTTATTCACCTATCTTGACAGGCTTAGTGATGATATATACTTTGTGGATAGGAAGCTTGACACTGGTCTTGATACACTCAAGGATCGTCATGATCACCTATTTGACCTTGTCATGGAAACCAGGGACAAGCAGAAAGAATTGAAGGAGATGGTGAAGCAACTCATGATCTTTCTGGGCATGCCACCCCCACCTCCATCACCTCCTCCAGCACCATAATTTCGACAGCAGGCAGCAGCCACCAGCCCCTTAGCAACATCTTTGGACAAGGGCAAAACAATAGAACTATATTAGCTTCTGTTTTACTTTTGTTCAATCTTGTAGGACCTTTTCTTTGTAAATATGTTCATACATTTATAGTTTGTTTTGAATTATGTTTGTTTGTTTTGAATTAGTTTGTTTTAAATTCTGTTTTTCTTGAAGTTTTATTGGATAGCTATTCCATTAATTTTCTTTGATTGCCATTTTGTACATATTTACCCATACCCTGTATATATTTCAATGCTTCTACTGCTGGTTGTACATTTCCCCTTGCCAATCCTCATGCAGCAGCTTTTGTATACAAAGGCTATGAATTTCCTCATGCAAATATTTTGCATAGCCTGTGCAACCCTTTCTGCTACTTATGCGGAACTGCACAGGTTGTATTCCCCTTATGCAAATGTCCTGCATAGCCTATGCAACCCATATTGCCACTTATGCAGAACCGCACGGCTTATGCACCCTACTTATGCACATGTTCTGGACAGCACTTAACTCTGCATAACCTGTGCAGCTTCTTATGCATCCCTTTATCTTGAAAATCATGAGCATCCAAATCATGTTTATAAACTTACTAAAGCTTTATATGTTTTAAAACAAGCTCCTAGAGCTTGGTATGAAAGGCTTAGTAAATTCCTTTTACAAAATGATTTCCAAAGAGGCAAAGTGGACACAACACTTTTTGTTAAGAAGCATCATAATGATATGCTCATTGTGCAAATTTATGTTGATGATATAATTTTTGGTGCTACTAAAGAATCTCTTTGCAAGAAATTTTCTAAGATTATGCAGAATGAATTTGAGATGAGCATGATAGGGGAACTCACATTCTTTCTTGGACTTCAAATTAAGCAAATGAAAGATGGCATCTTCATAAATCAATCAAAGTACATCAAGGATATGTTGAAGAAATTTAAAATGGAAGATTTGAAGAGTATGGGCACTCCTATGAGTTCAATAATTAAAATGGACAATGATGAAAAAGGTAAAGAAGTAGATACAAAGCTTTATAGAGGTATGATTGGCTCTCTTTTGTACCTTACTGCATCTAGACCAGAAATACACTTTAGTATTTGCTTGTGTGCAAGATTTCAATCATGTCCAAAAGAATCCCATCTAAGTGCAGTTAAAAGAATATTCAAATACCTCATTGGCACGCACTCAATTGGTTTATGGTATCCAAAATGTGAATCATTTAATCTTATTGGTTATAGTGATTCCTATTTTGCTGGAAGTAGATTGGATAGAAAAAGTACTTCAGGTACTTATCAATTTCTTGGTCTTGCACTAGTTTCTTGGCACAGTAAGAAATAAACTTCAGTAGCTCTGTCTACAGCTGAAGCAGAATATATAGCTGCTGGTAGTTGTGTTGCTCAAATTTTATGGATGAAACAACAATTAGAAGATTTTGGTTTAAAATATAATCTTGTTCCAATCACGTGTGACAACACAAGTGCCATAAACTTGATCAAGAATCCAATCCAACATTCAAGAACAAAACATATTAAGATCAGACATCATTTTATTAGAGATCATGTTCAAAATGGAGATATCAAAATTGAATTTGTGGCCTCTGAAAATCAACTAGCTGATATTTTTACAAAACCACTTAATGAGGAAACCTTTTGTAAAATTAGAAGGGAAATTGGCATGAGCGAACCACTTACTTGAAATTTAATTTAATATATCTGCATATTATCCAATGTGAGTAATTTTCTGTGATATAAATTTGCTGAGAAACCTCTAAATAACATTAGCTAACTTATTTGTGTACTCGAGAAATTAGTTTACTAAGTTGTATGCTAATATTGCGTGACTAAAATTAGTTTGTTGTATCGTGTACTGTTCAAATTCCAAACCAAAATGTGATTGTGCTTTGAATTCTCTGCGCGCTAATCAATGCACTTACCTATTCACATTTTCCTTGCTGTGACAGATTTATAGATATATATATATATATATATATAGAGAGAGAGAGAGAGAGAGAGATAGATAGATACATTTGAAATAAAAATAAAATTCAGATAAGGTACACTAGAAGAGGAAAAGCGCGGGACTCAAGAAACATTAACCACTGCTACACGAAATCGTCACCCATCAAATTTTTTTTTCCCGACTCTCTCTCTCCTCTACATTGGTTTACGGCATTACTCTTCCAAATTTTCTTGTCTTTAACATTGACCCATATTCATCAGAATGCTTATCTCACTCTCCAATCATCAATTAAATCTCCCATCTCTCTTTCATTCCTCACTGTACCAGAAGCCATTTTAAAATTCCCCATTCTTCATCATCTCTGGTTCCCCATCTATGGCTCGCACTAAATGAAAAACTCCTACTGCTGTTGCTGCTTCGTCGTCCTCGTCGCCATCTGAAGAACTCTCTGTTGCCGCATTAAGGAAGAAATTGAAGGAAAAGAAGAAAACACCAGAAACTGAATTGACTAGTGTATCCTCCGACCCATCTAAGGTAGTAGAACCTGCTCTGATGGCACCAGAAAAGAAAAAGGAGAGAAAAATGCGCGGGATTGATACTCAACGCAAAAAGGGTGCTACAAAATCTTCGGGTTCTGGTGACAAAGCACTGCTTGATTGTAAGTTCATTAAATGGGATAATTTTGATCAGGTAAATTTTCAATTCAAGGAACTCTTTGAATTTCAAGAATGGATGAACGTTTGTGAATGCACTAATGCTTATTACCCTAGATTAGTCCAAGAATTCTATAGAACTCTAAGAATAGTTGATGAAGAAGATAGATTTGAAGTCTCCTTGAATGATAGTGCGTATGTCATTTCTGTTGAGTTGATTGCTAAGGTTTTAAAATTGTCAAATGATGGAAATAAAATCTCTACTCATAGAGATGTTGCTAGAGTTCCAGGCTTTAACTTGGCTGAATTTGAAAATGAAGTCTTTCCTGCCAACACTGCCACTAGTGAAAAGTCCACTAGTACAAAAGCTTTTCAGCACATTAAGATTATTCACAGTATGATGAATTATATTTTTTATCCTAAATCTGGCAGCTATGGATATTTAAGTTACTTGGATATGTGCATCATGTGGCATATTGTTAACAGAGTAAGAATGAATTTGGCATATCTGATTTTCAAGAATACGTGTAAAGCTTATGGGATTAGTAAATTGCCTTATGCACATCTCTTGACTGTCTTGTTTAAAGAGTTGGATATAAATGTCTCTAAGGAGAGTTCTAGGAAAGATTTGATTGTGCTTAGAGAAATTTATTCTGATACTGATGGAAGAAAGAAACGTTTTGAAAAAGGTGGATCTTCCTTAGCTAAAGTTGATTCAGATTCTCAAAGTGAGATTATGAGTGAGCTTCAAGGGCTAAGAACTTCTATTAATGAGAAATTCAGTACAACAAATCAGTCTATTAAACTTCTGAGAAAATTTGTGGATGTTGTTGATTACAAAGTAAGTCATTTGCTTACTCAAAATGAGGAGTTAAAGAAAAAGATTGCAGATCTTTAGCAGGCAAGGGAAACTGGTTTGCCAACCAAAGTTGAGACTGATATACTTGCAAGTGATTCTTCCTCACCTGCTACTCATGTTTCTGCTCATGGTAAAGTTGAGTGTGGAGGTCCTGGTCTTGGTGAGTTTACTGCTGCTGTGGAACATGAAAGTGAACAGGTTGTTGAACCAGAAGTTGAACCTACAGCTGAAGCTCCTGTTGAGCATATTAGTGAACAGGTTATAGAACCTGTAAGTGAGCCAGCTGTTGAGCTTGAGAGTGAACAAATTATGGACCCTGCAGTTGACTCTACACAGCAAAAGGAAGCCTCTCTAAAGGATCAACAAGAGAGTGCTCCATCTCAACCTTCTGCAGCTGCCGCACCTCTAGCCAAGAAAGGTAGAAAAAGATCTAAGTCTACGGCGTCTAATCCATACCAGACTCTAGCTGCTGCCCTTCAAACCCCATCTGATGAGGATGAGCCACAGGAGCATGAGCATTTAGCTGACCAAGGTTCTCAGCCACCTGCTACTAAACCTTCCAGGAAGAAAATGGTGCCTTCCAAAGCTATTCGAAGGAGCAAAAGACTTAATGACTAGAAAATAATATGGATTTTTAGTTTCCTATTTGCATTTTTAGTTTACTAGTATGT